>NW_024429198.1:62372433-62977433 GCF_017639785.1 Mesocricetus auratus
GAGGGGAAATCATGGTTGGAATGTATGGTATGAGAGAAAAATTAAAAAAAAAGATATTGGCACAAGGCAGATGATTTTTGAGCACCCAGATTTTACAGACCAAAGACTCGGAGTTCCTTAAGTGGCAGTGGTATTTGAATTCCAGGGATGTTATTGTGGTTTCTAAGGCCATTGGCATAGATGGAGTCCATTAACGATAGAACACGTCCTTGTCTCGATCTTGTAGCAGTTGGCTGGAAGCTATCCATTGACTCAAACACTGGCATGTAGTTACTTTGTGTCATGGAGCATTAGGGCCACCATCCGTCACTGAGAACCCCACAGCAGATTTTCTGGGATTGCAGGTGACATGAAACTCAGCCAATTGCTTGTCATGGTTCCAACAGACCTGTAGACATTTTATCTTTACCTCCCTTGGGAACGTCCTGTGAAAGTTTCCCTGAACAAAGGGCATCACCCACACGGTTCTCAAAGAGTGAAGCTAGTCCATGTCACCTTGCATCTGATCTAGATTTGTTACAGCAGAGCACATGTTTTAATAGCCGGTCTTGAAGTCAGTCCCATTTCCCCCTCTAAGTTTATACACTGCAAAATTTTGTGCATCTCAACTCTGCTACCACACTGCGTGGACTACCCCATACAATTTACATCATCATCGATGCTTAGAGGACCAAGTGATTATACACTGTCTCTTAGCAGTAAGGGGGTCCCATCTGCCAAAAGTGTAGCTGGCATATGAAAGAGAAATTGTGAGCCTGGAAACTTTAAAGTATTAGCAGAAGCAATGCATGGTCATTTCTCAGACATGGTGAACAGTTATTTGATCATTTTAGTATGTGGTGTAACTTGGGAAAAACTTTTCCTTTTTAGAACTTAAAGAGTTAGCCTATTCTATTGTAGTTTATATCGCAATAACTGTAGCAGAATTTTAAGCTATTTTCCAAATAGGTCTGATTGCTACTCAGATCTTAAAGGTTTGAACAGGAGGGATCTTCCTTTTGCCTCCAGTCTGGAGAAGTAATTCTGGCACTTTGCAGATTGCACGGGGAAGGACTTTAGAGTCATTACAGACTACTGGGCAGCTTCACATACCTGCCTGTCTCTCAAACGGACGCTAGCTGGAGTCTATATCATAGTTGCATCTGATAGATTTACATAATATTGCATTTCAATATGAAATGAGGAGAAACCCTTTTAACTGTTTTTGTGGTGGGATTAAATAGCTCAGGGTAATTTGGGAAAAAGCTATTCACAAATATGAAAGAAAAAGAAAGCTCAAAGGAATATATTTTTAATAACACTTAGATATACCTATTCACATACAAAAGCATGCATACTACATTATGTGCATTCATATATGCGTGCATGTATGTCACAGATACACACAAGCATGTGCACACACGGAATTGCCAAGAGTATGTACCATGTGTGCCATGCACCAGGTGATGCCGTGTGTACCGGGTGATGATATGTGCACCATGTGTGCCGTGCACCAGGTGATGCTGTGTGCACCGGCTGATGATGTGTGCACTGGGTGACGCTGTGTGCACCGGGTGGTGCTGTGCCCACCGGGTGACGCTTTGCGCACCGACTGATGATGTGCTCACCGGGTGATGCTGTGTGCACCGGGTGATGCTGTGTGTACCAGCTGGTGATGTGTGCACCATGTGTGCCGTGCACCGGGTGACACTGTGTGCACGGGATGACGCTGTGCACACTGGGTGATGCTGTGCGCACCGGCTGATGATGTGCACACTGGGTGACACTGTGTGCATCGGGTGACGCTGTGCGCATCGGGTGATGCTGTGTGCACCGGATGATGCTGTGCACATTGGGTGAGGATGTGTGCACCGGGTGATGATGTATGCACCGGGTGATGTGTCCTAAAGGGAACAAACAATGCTGTGCACTGCTGGGCATACAAATTTCTATTTAGCAGTTGGAACTACCGTAGTGAGTCTCAAGGAGAGAGGTTTTAAAAGTGTCTGTTTCTGAGCAAGGTTTACTAGGTGACCTGGAGTAGACCTTTGTCTCATTCAAAGCACAAGCCAAGATCCCTGCTCAGTTCTTTTCTTCCAAAGAAACAAACAGAGGAAAAAAAAAACACTGGGTCACAGAAAAATTCCAATGTACTTATATAAAATGACTGTTTCTTTTCTTCATGAAAAGGAATTAAAAATGTTGTAAGATTGGCTGACACCAACTCAATGGCAGTATGCTACTACAGCATAACTTTTGGGAACAATTCCAAAAGTGTTTTAGGGTTTAGTACCCCAAAACCATTGCCTTGGTATCCATGGCACTTCTTGGAGTTTACAGCAAAAGAGACCCATTTAGGCTGGAGAATTTGTACAATTTCTCTGAATGACATCTGGCTTGTATCTGGAAATTTCCATTGTCTGAAGTAGATTTGGTCATCATTTAAGGTGATTGAATCTTGACTTGGAAACTTAAGGCCAGATAACAGATGCTGCTGAGAGAAAAGACTGAAGCCAGGTAGGGTTAAGAGCTGCCTGGGTTCCTGGCCCAGGAGCCATAGTTCATTATGAGAAACCCTGACTGAGCCATTTGGAAAGATGAGCTCTGTCACCATAGCAACACTAGGACCACTTCTGCGGATCTTAGTGGTTCCTGCCAATCAGCTCCGGCCCTGAACCATCAAATCCACTTATAATGATGCCAGATGCTACATGCTCAAGACTGTGCAAACCAGGCCCAGATGTGCCACAGGCCGAGACATAATCTTTTTTTCCCCTCTGAAAATTGTCTTTTCCTTCCTTTATATGAGAGATAGGAAGTAATTACAAAGCTTAACTCTTCTGGCGTCAAAAGCCAATTAGTTTAGCAAATTCCAATTCATGTTACAAAGTAACTGCTTACCTCTTAGAATTTACAAGTAACAAGTTTTACACCTAAAGTGTGAATATTGCATTTTTTTGCATGCAGGAGTTGTACCTGTGTAGGGTTGTATATATCTATTTTGCATGCATTCTCTAATCTATTTTTAGTACCCGATTAGCTGGAGTTGTAAGCTGTTTAACCTTGAATCCTTCATGCCTGCTTAGAAACCCAGGGTTCAGTTAGACAGTTGGAATGACTAAGTTGAATGAATTAGACAGAACCTCTCCTGGCTTTTATGAGGCAGATGACGTTGGTGGTCATTGGAAAATGGAGAGCTGATGAGTAAGAACTCAGTGTAGAACTGAACTCAGGAAGTACTGATATAGAGTTACCAGTTTTATTTGTGTGCTTTATGAACAGATATAGTTTTCATAAAGGATACCAGAATGTGCTCCCAAAATGGTGTTTTTTGTGTTTGGAGGCTGTGGCTTACTCATGAAATGGAGCACTCCCAGACATCACCGGTGGGGTTAGGGGCAGGCATTGAAACAGATCAAGCTTTTATTTTTTATTAACTTTTTTTTCCCCAAAGGAAGTGCCTTTTTGGGATTACAGTTCGAGAGGGATAAGAATCAGTCATAGCTAGGAGCAGGGAGGCATGGTGTGTACAGAGTGAGTGCTCACACATACAATGGAAAGAACAAGACAGAGGTAGACAGAGAACCGGAAACACTATGAGTCTTTAAACTCCCCAAGGCTGCTTGTGTTAGCAGGCTTTCTCCAATAAATGTGCACCTCCTAGGCTTGCTCAAAAAGTCCTGCCCTCTGGGGACCAAGTCAGATAAAGCTTTTAAATGATCCTTCTGGTAGAAGAGCAGCAGGTGATAATTCATATGATGATGGGGATAACATCGGTCTTAGAAGCCATCTTTAGCAAATCATTATACTGACACAGAGCCCTCCAAAAGCAACGGGCAAACACGAGTGAACCTTCAACGGCCAAACGCGAGTGAACCTTCAACGGACAAACTCGAGTGAACCTTCAACAGGCAAACACGAGTGAACCTTCAACGGGCAAACAGGAGTGAACCTTCAACGGGCAAACACGAGTGTCCCTTCAATGGGCAAACACGAGTGTCCCTTCAACGGGCAAACACGAGTGTCCCTTCAACGGGCAAACACGAGTGTCCCTTCAAGGAAGGAAACAAACGAAATCGTTGAAGTTTCTTTTTGTTTCAGACTCAAAATAAGCCTCCCAGTTATATGACCTACTTACTCATCAGGTTGTAAGCCTCCAAAGCTCTTCTGTTTAATACCTACATTTCTTTCCCTGTACAGTGCTGCCTTCTTATAATTAAAGTATTTATAGATGATCAAACACTTGGTAAAGAACAGCAAACACTCCCAAAGTCTAAATACAGTTGTTTCTACAGGAAAACCAACTGTTCTGTTAGAATTCTAGGCGGACTGACCTAGATCTATAAACTGAAAGGTTTGCCAAGACACGTGCAGCCGTGTAGATCTCTGAGATGTGGGTTATTTAAACAGATGGTAACTCTGTCAAGGCAAGCACTATATGCAAATTGACAGTGAGCAGAACTCTAGGGGAAGCGGGCTGGAGAGGAAGTGCAATCTCAGTGTGGACCTCTGAGAATTTTAATTAAAGCACAGAGTGGAAATTTAGAGTGCTTGGATATACTTCTTCAGAATATTA
Organism: Mesocricetus auratus; assembly: GCF_017639785.1. Classification (NCBI taxonomy): domain Eukaryota; kingdom Metazoa; phylum Chordata; class Mammalia; order Rodentia; family Cricetidae; genus Mesocricetus; species Mesocricetus auratus. The sequence continues at coordinate 62,376,989 of NW_024429198.1, forward strand.
ATTGAATATTATTATTGGTTGGATTGTTGCTAAGATACCAGCCCTGGGGAGCCCCGGGAAGTTGTGGAGGCCACTTTTGCTAAGTTTTGGGTGTGACTTGGCCATGCTATTTCTACACTCTCATACGTGACCTGGAAGGAACAAGTAAGGTGAGGTAATTAATGCCTTGCTGCGCTCTCGACGTCGACAAAGGGGGTTGAGGAGTTGCCTCCCTTTGTTTTCTACGTTCTGTAGCTGAGATATTGTTTGGCAGGTGTCAAGACAAGTACAGTCATTCCTAAGAGTGGCATGTTGGACAATCCCGTGTGGTCTCGTTCTAGGATCTGCTCCCTGGGATGAGCTGCTATTCCATCCTCACCGGTGATACCATTACCTCGAAAGCTTTCCTTCCTGTCTTTACAATGCAGAAGACAATAAAGTTCCGTGACTACGTCCCAGTTGTTTTAAAATTACATTCATTAGTTTTCTGAGCATGTAAGGAAGGGAGTGCCCAGTCTCTCCTGCTGCTGTGAGTTCTGGGGGTGGAATACAAGTGGCCGGGCTGGTTTAGCTGCAGACCTTCCTTATTCTCTAACCCGCCTTGCCAGCCCCTCTGTTCCAACCTTAGCTGAGACAGCACATGGAATAAAGCAGAGCAGCTTCGTGCACCCAACCCAACCCGTGTTCGGTCCTGCACCTTCCTTCTCTCTGACTGTAAGGCACACACCTCCTTGATCTTCCCATAGAAGGAAGATGCAGCTAAAGCTTCAGACGGAAGGAGTTAAGCCCGCCGTCACATAGCCGCGGGGTGAGAAAGGTTGAGTTGTATGAATTAAGCGTTTCATTTGGGGAGATGAGCTGATGAGGGTTCAAAAGCACGTTTAGAAATTACACAGGAACTCATGGCAGCTGCAGTGATCTGCACAAGATTCAGAGACAATCAAGCCAGTTAAAAATTCCAGCATTAAAAAAAAAGGAATTGTTAAAAGAAAATTCAACACCCCACACCAGCAGAGGTGTTAGTGCAGGTGATGGTTGTTGCAGGAGGGGGAAAAAAATCACCTTTCTTTAGGGGCGTGGCCACTAGCCATGGCCCAGGTCCCAGTGGGTGTCCATACCCATGCGTATATGGTCAGCACTAACTGGACTCTGGGTTAGCAATAAATCAACAACAGACAAATTATATCATTTTAAAGGGAGTGCCTGATGGGCTAGAGAGATGACTCAGTGGTTAAGAATACCATTCTTCTCTCAGAGATACCGGTAATGGTTCCTGACACCCATGTTAGGTGACTCATAACCACCTGTAACTCAAGTGCTCGGGGATCCAACATCTTCTGGCCTAGACTGCACTTGATGGACATAACCTCATGCAGGCATACACGTATGCGTAAAAATAAATGAATGAAGCTAAAAGCCAAAACCAGGAAGATGGGATGGAGATGTAATGGGGTTGGAGGAGGCTTGTAAGTGAAGAGTAGCGATTAGGTGTGATGGAGATACATCGCGTACATGTACACATTTTTTCAAGGAATATATAAAAAAATGTTATTAGAGCCAGAACCAGGAAGCAACCTAGATGCCCCCAATGGAAGAATGGATAGTGAAAATGTCATACATTTACACAATGGAGCACTACTCAGCGGGGGAAGGAAAACAATGGAATCTTGAAATTTGCAGGCAAATGGGTGGAACTAAAAGGAACCGTCCTAAGTGACATAATCCAGTCACAGAAAGACAAACATGAGCCTTCATCCGGTAGCTGATGGAAGCAGAAGCAGAGATCCACAGCTAAGCACTGAGCTGAACTCCTGGAATCCATTTTCAGAGAGGGAGGACTGAGAAAGTGGTCAAGACCATGCCACAAGAAACAGCTGGTCTGAGCAAGTGGGAGCTCATGGACCCCAGGCTGACAGCTGGGGAACCAACATAGGACCAAGCCAGGCCCCTGGACGTGGGCATCAGTTAGGCACCGGGCAGTCTGTGGGGCCTCTGGCTGTGGAACCAGGATGTATCCCTAGTGCATGAGCGGACTTCAGGAGCTCCCATGGAGGGATACTCTCTTAGCCTAGATACACAGGGGAGGGTCTAGGCCCTGCCCCAAATGACTTGACAGATTTTGAAGATCCCTCATGAAAGTCCTTATACTTCCTGGGGAGTGGATGGGGGATAGGATGGGAGGTCAGTAGGGCCATGGGAGGATGGGAGGGAGAGGGAACTGGGATTGATATGTAAAATAAGATTGTTTCTAATTTAAATAAAACTTATAAAATATGTTATTAGAAAAAGATCAGGTGAAAGTGGATATTTCTCACAAAATGCTGTTGACAAGAAACTTTTTTAATCAGGGCAGCAAATTTATTACATTATGTTTTTCTTTTTTTTTTCTTCAAGGATAGAGTCAAAAGAGAAACACAAACAGGGCCACGTGACTAATGCCACTGGGTCACAGATAGAAAGATGGGCAATCGTGTCGATATGTGATTATGTATGACATTTAAGGACAACCATGCCTGTGATTCCCTTATTTTATCTTATTTCACTTGAAAAAGTTTGAAGGCTAGTGTGGAAAATGAAAACATTTTAACTTCAATGCTAAAAAAGTAGTCTCCTAAACCATTTAGTGAGATTTGCGTATGTGTACGGTTTGTTTCGGTCAGTTTCTCTAGGTAAACATTTCCTGGACAAACATCAGACAGTTTCCCTCCCCAAACTAGGAATCATCAGAGAAGAGGCAGCTAAAAGAGTGTAACGAGCCTTCTTCCCGCCAGTCGCCTGGGTCCTGCCGCTGTCTCTGCCCTCAAATAACCCACGAGACACTGTATCAATTATGAAACTGTTGGCCGTTTGCTATGGTTTCTTATCGGCTAGCTCTGACTTAATTATTAACCCATAATCACTAATATGTATTTTTACAAGGACTTACCTTTCCGAGGACGCCATCCTGACTCATCCTCTCCCGGGATCACACTGCGACTCTCCACTCTTGACTACATTTCCCAGAATCCTCCTCGACTCCTAGTCCCACCTATCTTGCTTCCCCATTGGCCAACAGTGCTTTGCCCATCAACCAGCCAGACAAATGTATACACCAAGAGAGGCAGATGGCAGGAATGAAGCTGTGTTGTGGACACAGACGGGACAAGTTGCTGGTATGAGCTCCCATCAGCTGTGGCAGCCGTACACGGGACCCACGGGAAGCTCATGCCAGAAAAGATGGAAGGAGGAGGTGGCCATGGAGTCTAAGCCCAGGAGCCCTTGGCAGCTGGTGACATGGAGAGTCATGTTCCTCAGGAATGCTGCCCTGAGGGGCTTCTCGAGCTCTGCCCCCATGGTCTGACACCCATGCGTCTTCTGCTGGAGGTGCCAACTGGACAAACGGACAAGCTGCCGTGGTGCTGGGGGGAGCAGTGGGACAGGGAAGGAGTTAGAGAGGGGTAGGGTGGGGTGGGTGTGACCAATGCACCTTGTATGCGAGTACAAAGTCCTCAGACAGCAAATGAGAAGCATTAAAAAAATGCGCGTCCTTCATATTCGATGACCCTTTCTTCTTCCTGCACGTACGGTACCGTAACTAACGGTTGCCCCAAATCAACATAGACAAAGGAAGACGTTTTCCAAGTGTTCGGCTGTGAAATAACAGTGGCACTAAAAAGTCCTGTGCATGTAGACGGAGTTAGAATGCTTGACATCAGCAAACATCTGTGCAAAAGAATCTGGCCGTACATATTTACTTGATCACTACTTTGCTAGCTATAAAGATATATATATATATATATATATGTATATATATATGTATATATATTATGGAAAGTAAGAAAGAATAAAATAACCTTACCCAGCACTCTAAAGTATATATAGATATAAGTGATTCAGTTAAGACGGAGTGCTCTGTGATTCCAGATGCTGATTCTCCTCCCACTCCTGGCCCAGTTCACTTCTGAGCTTATGTCTTTTTCCAGTTGTTTTTTTTAAATATCTAGATGTTCTTACATGCATGTATTCCAAGAATTTATTTGAGTTGTTCCTTTAACCTACTATAACCTACAGAAGACCCTACTGTGTGTGCATTTTTTTTGCATTTCTTTTCCCTTCAACAATGTGGCTTCTGAGCTCTATCCGTGTGTTTTTCTGGGATGCAAAAATATTTAATTCACCAGCATTAGAAATAGCTGCTGCTAATTGAATTGGCGATTTTATTAAAGGAGCCCCTTCTAACTTGTTTTAGTTGTAGATTTCTATCACATTGCTCTGTGTATATGGGATGGAAGAAACGTTAAGAACTGTGAGTCAAGATAATGTCCAAAAAGCCTCTTCACATTCACGGTTGAATTATGCTCCATTGACTTGCTAATGCTTACTCTTGAGGGTCAACCCAGAGAGCTGTCGAGAGTGTTGGCGAATGAGCATTCTTCAAAGAATGCTCCAGGCAGTTCGTTCTTCCAGGCTTCTGACCTGTGCTCTCTTAGTGTCCTTGCTGTCTCTCACCTGCTGGATGGGCCCAAAGGGGTGGGTAGCAGCTTTCAGTCAGCCTTTCCCGTTTGAGCCTGCTCCTCCTCTGATGTGCTGAGTGCTGCAGTACAGGGCTGTATTGTTGTAGTTGTCTCTTTTGAGGCAGGACTTTGCTCTGGACTGGAGCTCCCTATCTAGCCAAGGCTGCCACTGAGCTCACAGTCATACTCCTGCCTCTGCATCTTGAGCACGGGGATGACAAGCGTGAACTATAATATAAATGCTTCGCGAATGTGTGTGTCGTCTTTGCCCAGGGACTGTGGCAGCCTCTGCATTGTTCCGATTTCAGTATGTGTGCTGTAGAAGCAAGTTCCTCTGTGGCATTCTTAATGGCGACAGGATCACGTCTGTTGTCTAGGCAACTGTATAACAGCGTTCATTATGAAAAATCTTCGTGTAGTTCACACAGATCAAACTGGAAAAAAATCTCGGAATTGGTGAAAGACAGTTCGTTAATTCATTTTAATTGATAAAATGTTCTCTGTTTACAAAATAACATTGTAGCAATCAAGTCCTATGTATGTATTGAGATAGTTTCATTTTTTGACATCTTCACTGTGAATTTTTTTTCATTTTTTAATTTAAATTAGAAACAAGCTTGCTTCACATGTCAATCCGAGCTCCCTCTCCCTCCCTTCCCCCCCCCCACCAGTCTCCCTAGTCCCCCACCCAATCTCTACTCCAATCCTCAGGGAGGGTGAGGCTCTCCATGGAGGATCTCCAGAGTCTGTCATTTCATTCAGGGCAGGGCCTAGGCCCTCCCCCAAGAGTCCAGGCTGAGAGCGCATCCCTCATTGTGGGATGAGCACCCAAAGTCCATTTGTATGCCAGGGATAAATACTACCCAAGGCCCCATAGATTGCCGAGGCCTCCTCACTGATACCCACATTCAGAGGGTCTAGATCAGTCCCATGCTGGCCTCTCAGCCATCAGTCTGGGGTCCAAGAGCTCCCCCTTGTTCAGATCAGCTGTTTCTCTGGGTTTCACCAGCCCAGTCTTAACCCCTTTGCTCATCAGTCCTCCCTTTCTGTCACTGGATTCCAGGAGTTCAGTTCAGTGTTTAACTGTGGGTGTCTGCCTCTGCTTCCATCAGTCATTGGAGTGAAATTTTTTATATGTGAAGTGTGTCATGCTGTTTACAATAAGTATTTGTAAGTGGGAGTAAACTTTAATATGCAATTGAAACAAATCAATAAACTAACACCAAGGCAGTTATTAAGTGAAGATTACACTCTCTCCTGCTTTCAACATTATTTTCATAGTAAACTTTAAATGACATGCTTTGACCCTCACCTATAACCCATTACACTGAAATCTTAAGAGCTACATTATTGACTGGTAGCAACTTGTTGTATTTGAATTTGTCATGTTTTTCACATCTATAAAAGTGGGTTTGATCAATTATTATCAGTGAATATGTTAAATCAAAATACATTTTATGGATATTCTGGTATTGGAAGACACTCTATCTAGTAATATGAGAATTATAACAGTGAGCCATAAGAAACAAGAACTATGTAGGTCCTCCATCATCTTTCCCTGAGCCAAACTTGTCTTTCAAGGTTTGACTTCTTAACCTGAGGGCCAAGTGTGTACTTTGAACAAGGCATAGCCACAAGCTGTGTCTGTGAGTGAACTAAGTGACCCTCACACATCTCTTCCTTGTCAGACTCCCTACCCTACACCATGTGATGAGCTGTGGAGATTTAAAGGCTAGCGATCAGTCGAAAGGCATACCAAGGATGTTGTTGTCCTTTATTTGCAGGTTAAAGCTATTTGTGTTTTCCTAGGATTTTTGATAGTTAAAAATTATGTAGTCAGATTTTGTTTTTCAGCTAATTTTTTTCTTTCTGATTATTTTTAACTGTGAGAAAGTGATCATCCTCTCCCAAATGACAAACTGTCTTGTGAAATTATACATAGAGCCTGACTGTTTATCAATAGAAGCTAGTATTATGTCTTATACCACACAGCCTGCAAATATTGATGATTTCTGTTGTTTTTAAACATTCCCCATATGATACAAGTGGAATGTTGGTCACTGAAATAAAAATCGTATCACAGATTGTTCTTTTGGCTGAAACATGAAAATGAAGCTTTCTGCATGGAACTGAAACAACAGCAACAAAACCCCCACTTTTTAAATGTTTTCTCTTCTTTTTTTGCTTGTTTCATTGTTTTTTTTTCCCCAAGACAGGGTTTTTTGTGTAGTCCTGGCTGTCCTAGAATTCACTCTGTAGACCAGGCCGGCCTTGAATGCATGGATATCTCCCTTTCTCTGCCTCTGGAGTGCTGGGATTAAAGGTGTGCACCACTACTGTCCAGCCAAAAAAAAAAAAAAAAAACACACTTTAAACCGATTACAGTAGAGCAAAAGAAAAAAAAACCCACTATATATTGGAGAAGACATATGCCACTGAATAGTTTATATTTGATTTGGGAGATGAAATGAACACCCACGCACACACACACACACTCACACTCACTCTTAGGGTGTGCAGACCTCTACATGCCTTAGGTATGTTGCTCTGTTCATACTTTCCAGTGTCTGATACTCTAATGTGATTCAGAAAGTTGCCAGTGTCATCTAATGGAGATCACTGTACTGTGGCATTTTAGCAACTTAATTGCTCAACAACATAATGTATTATATGCTATTAGCAAGATGATACCTATTAGCCTTTCTGAATTTTTATTTCCATAAACACACTTTTAAAAGCATTGCCAAAACTGAGTTTTCTGTGAATACTAACGCCACTCACTGTGCTGTGAGCCTACCTGCATTCAAAGTGTGCGTGTGTGTGTGTGTGTGTGGTGTGTGTGTGTGTGAGTGTGTGTGTGTGCGTGTGTGCGTGTGCGTGTATGTGTGCGTGGTGTGTGCATGTGTGTGTGCGTGTGTGTGTGCGTGCGCGCGCATGTGTGTGTGAGTGTGTGTGTGCGTGTGTGTGGTGTGTGTGGTGTGTGTGTGTGCGTGTGTGTGAGCGTGCGTGTGAGTGTGTGTGTGAGCAGCATGTGCACGTGTGTAATTCTTCTCTCCCTTCAGTTTCTACCTGCCTGCACCTGACTTCCTTAAAGGTTCCCGATCTTCCTTTACTTTTTGCCTGCCGCCTGTGTTGTAAGACAATTCACCCAGAGATATTTGGGGGAAATCACAAGTGATTCAGTCCTGTGATTTCCTTGTTGAAAAGATGACTAACAGATAAGGACACACGGATCTTTTCTTAAGAGTGGACTGACTCACAGGACCTTTATCCTTTTAGGTTTTCCTTGCTGTCAGGCAGCTAGGTTCTATAGAGGCTGCAGACTTCAGCCCTGCCCTTCCGGCGTCTGAGACATGCAAGGGGCTAGTCGGAAAAAGATGGAAAGAGATGGGCCAGCCAGACGAGTTAAGATGGAAGTGTGACATTGAACTGGGCAGTTGCAGGAGTGGAGAGTCCACAGGCATCAAAGCAAGAGCAACAGAGCTGTGGTTAATGTTTCCAGAGGAAACACCTTCCATGTCCTGTTTTGCATGAGGTCCTGAGGCCCTCAGATTGGACCTACTTGGTTTTGAATGTTAATGTATCATTGGTAACAGGAAGAATTGCTAAATGCAATGAGAAAAAATTGCGTTTCAAGCATACTTATGAAAGTGACAATAAAAAATTTCATTGACTTTTATTGCAAAAGACTTATAGATGTAGATAATTATATAAAATATAGTCTGTCTCTCCAGTATAATTTTGCAAGCAAAACCACAACCCAAGAAGAGAAATGGGAAATGGGGTGCCCAGAGGCCCTGGTAGGCCCTGTGCTAATCAAATGCCTTCCTTTTATTATAATCAACTTCCTTGCTATGTTTTGCTTCATGTTTTTGCTGAGCATAGTCTTAAATAACGTAGTTTAGGTCTGCCTGTTTTGAATTTTGTATAAATTAAATTATACAGCATATAATATTTTGGTCTGTTTCTTTCACTCAAATTAAGTTTTTGAGATTTATTTGCTTTTGGAGGCTCTTTCGTAGTTGTTTGTTTCAATTACCATGTGATATTATCTTACAAAGTATACCTTGATTTATCTTCCATTTTGCTGATGGACATTTGGGCTGTTTCCAGATTGCTTTGTTGTTAGGTTTCAGGTTTTGGTGTTTTCCAGGGGTCTCCCTGTGCAGCTCAGGATGGCCTCAAACCCACTGTGTAGGTCCAGAGTGCTGGGATTATAGGTGTGTACCACCAACCCTGACTTGTTTCCAGGTCTGGCCTTATACAGATACTGATCTTCCAAACACCTGGTTTTGTAACTAGGAATCCATTGTGCAAAAGTTTCTCACAAAAGCGAGATTGGTGTTCAAAAGGGATGCACGTTTTAACTTTATTAGGTAATGTAGGTTTTTTTCTTTTCTATTTATGCCCACACCAGTGGGGTATGGAAGCTTTCATTGTTCTGCCAATCATTTTGTTTTTGTGTTTGTGGGTGGGGTTTGTGGGTTGGGTTGCCTTTCTTATTCCTTGCTCAGTGTTACCCTCTTTGACAGGGTTTCTCTCCAAGCCCAAATCTTGGTGTCTCAGCTAGACTGGGTAGCCAGCTCCCTGGATTCATCTCTCTCTGACCCCTGGTGCTGGGGTTGCAGAGACCAGTTGTCTGTGCTGGAACTGAAGTTTTGCAGCAAGGACTTTACCTACTTAGCTGTCTCCAACATTAAGGGTTGTTTTTATGTGTTTTTGTGGTCTGAGCAGAACTTGGCGCAGATGGGCAAGTGGTTCGCTGCTGAGTTATATTCCAACATCCCCAAACCACAGCATTTTGGAGTTTTTCCTGATTTATTTAACTTAAACATTAAAAATTTAAAAATTTCTGGTTACCAACAGTTGAATGCCATCCCATGCATGTTTACTCATTTAGAGTCTTCTTTTTGTGGAGTCTATTCAGCACTTTTTGCCTATTTTTCTATTGAAGTGTGTGTTTTTTTGTGTTGGTTTTGTGAAAGTGGTCTCTGTGTTACAGTTACAACTTTCCTTTGCCTTCTTCCCCTTACAGCAGAGCATGGGCAAGAGTACTCTTAGGCTGTTGCTTTATTAGGGACTGAAGTCCCCGCAAAAAGAAAGCAGAGCAGGAGAGACCCTGCTTAAATGATGCGGTGCTGGACAGGTGGCCACTAGGCTTCACAGACTTCTCAGAGTCAGAGAACTGTTGTGTGAGAGCAATGACCTGCTTGCCTCCCAAGTCCTCACTGAAGTCACCGCCTGCTGGTGGCCTCTCCACAGGCTGTTGGCTGCCCTGCACTTCCGGGCTGTGTGTACAGGAGTGAGTACTGGGCAGGACCTTGTGTTCTGAAAGCAACAGAGACCAAAGATTATGGTCAGGAAGAAGACATCGTGGGTCACCCCACATTCCTGCCCCTCCACTGTCACTATACCTCAGAAACGAGTCCCTTGGAAGGTCACCCCTTGCTCTAGCAGAAACGTCCCTTCTTTCACCTCTGGAAGCTAAAATCATGCTTCTCTGAGATTTATGTAAAAGCAAACAGGTAAAAACAAGAGGACTACATACGCAGATTTGAGTTCTGTCATGAAATTTGGGTGTGTGTAGTCCATATGTCACTTAAATTAAGAAAATGTCACTTGACTCCTTATGCTACCCCAGTAAACTCTAAGGAAAGAATCTGAAAAATCAGGTTCCTGTGATTATGTGCAAATTAAAGATTTCATGTGAAGTAAGACAGACACCTTGCAAGAATCTCTCATCTTTATGTCGGAGATGGAGAGAGGCACTGGATTTAGTTATTGAGTGGAAGGAATGCTCATTATTTGTTCAAAAGTTAATGACAGCTTGCCAACTCTCACGGAACAGTGGCCTCCAATTTGATTCACCGATCTCTGTTTCCATGAATTCCCCAAATATTTAGTGGGCACCCATGACCTTCGTGATGAGAAGAAATATGATAACTATCATGTTAAAGTGTCAGACTAACAATAGGAAGAGAAATGGCCATTGATTTTCCCCCTCTTAGTCTTGATTCTTTTGTGGTAATCATAAGCCTACTGCATTGGTTTATTTAATGTTAACCGAAGCAGGGGCAGTTTTTATTCGTCCTAACGTCTTCATAACACCACCAAGTACTTTGTATTTTCTAAAGCTTCTCTTAACACAACAATTTGCCTATAGCTTTAAACTGTATGTAAATCTATGCTTTCTTAGAATGTCTTTTCCTTTTCTCTATTGAATTGTATTTTTCATTTGTCTCTCTTGAAAAAGTGCATTTTATAAGGATAGTGTGTAAATGTTAGTTTTTGTGTTAGTGTTTTTGTGCTTAAGACAGAAAATGTGAAAGCTACATGGACATTCTTTTTTTAATTTATTTATTTTGAACACACTACACTAACATCTGCAGTCTTCCGGGGAATCCAGAGACATGCGCGTATTTGCTGTGTATTTTGGTTCTATCAAACAGTAATTGCATGGCCTCGGTCATGCTGTCACTGGGTCAGGACACCGAGTCAGTCTGACAAGGGCACCAAGCACCCTGTTTCCTCACTATTATTGTACGCCATGTCACCCTCAAGTATTATATATAGTCTGCCTGAAGCACACTGGCCTTCAGTGACCTCCGTATCCCTGTCATGACTTAATTCTCAGTTTCCTCCAAGGTCATGTTTCCAAACGGAGCAGTAGGCACAGATTATTAACAAACAAAATACTGCTACATAAGTATTCCTGTGTGTGTGTGTGTGTGTGTGTGTGTGTGTGTGTGTGTGTGCAGTAGGAAGTGTAGTAAAAACATGCCTTGTTTTAGTGTTATAGGTAAGAGAGCTGCTTTAGATGTTTGGGCCTGAGGATACAGCTCAGGGGAGGGTGTGGCTCAGGGAGGGTGTGGCTCAGGGAGGGTGTGGCTCAGGGAGGGTGTGGCTCAGGGGAGGGTGTGGCTCAGGGGAGGGTGTGGCTCAGTGGTAGGGCACTTGTCTGGCATATGTGAAGCTCCAGGTTCAATCCCATCACTGTGGAGAAAAGGAAACAAACTGAACCCTAGAAACCCTCCCTCCTGGGGCTGAAGATCTGGCTCAGTAAGGCAGCATTGACCAGCAAGTTTCTGGGTTCTAAACCCAGCACCACCACAGGTAGCCTCTCTCCCTGCCCACCTCACTCTGTGTTAACAGTATGGAAGTGCTAAATCCGTGTTTAGCTTTCAATAATGGGGAACTTAATTCTCAAAATACGTTCGAAATAGCTTTTTAAAAAAAAACCTTCTGCCGAGTAAAGCAACATCTCCCATTTATTTTTGTCTTTCATTGAAAATACGTTCTTTTCTCCTATTTTATTGAAAATAGATTCTTTTCTCATTCTTTTCCTGATGACAGTTTTCCCTCCCTCTACTGCTCCCAGTTTCTCCCATTTTCCTTCCCATCTGGATCCACTCTTTCCATCCCTCACTAGAAAAAAAAACAGCAGCCTTCTAAAAGATTACAACAAAACATACCAAAATAAAGTCAGATAAAACAAAAACCACCAGTTTGAAATGACTTTTCGCCTTTTCCATCCCTGAAATATCGTTAAAAATATTTTTTATGGAGCTTAATACTTGGCTGTGGGAATCCACCTCTCTTTAAAGTGGTTCCAAAGCCCTGTGCCAAAGCCCATTGGTGTCCAGGTTCGTAACATCAGGGTGCATTCATCTCAATATTGTAAAACATCACAGTATCCATACCTTAAATAATTATGAAGATGCTGCGGTCACTACTAAGTCATGAACAATGTATGAAAATTAAATTTTGTATTTTAGATGTAAATGCTTAGAATTTGATTGGTATCTGGGCAAGAATGTAAATTTTAAAATAAAATGGTGAGGCAGAGTTTTGGAAATATGGGACTTTAAATGTCTTAAATATTTAAATTCCAAGTTAAGAACATTTTGTGGACTGCTGTGTCTTGTAGTATGGTCACAGTTGTTCTGGTCTTCCCGCCTTAAGTCTTCATGATAATTCTCCAAAACTGACTTTCTGCTTCACTCTCCTATGTAAGTTGAAAATAGAGAAGGGGCCAGAGTGTGTACAAGCAAGCAGAGCCACGCGACAGTGGCATGATCGAGGAGACAACGTCTCTTAAGATGTGACGATGGTCTACATCGGCCCTACCTTCCACACTGAAAATCATCTCATTTATGCTCATCACCGTGCTCACTTCCTGATCAAAAAAAAAATGATGACATCCGTATTCTGTTACCGTCAAATCAAAGGAAATGTATGGGAATTTTGCTTCAAGTTAAATTCAAGAATTCTAGACTGAAACGCTTCTGAAGAACTTTATTTCTCTTTTAGCCCCCAACGTACTGTCAATGAAAATCGTAATTAACGACGGCGTGCAGACTGAGGCAACCCAGGCCCTGTCTATAAATGCTTTTCCTAATAAGCAAGTGTGGTTTAAGGTGGAGCTGTCATAGAATGGAAGCTTTTGGAGCATGTACGGGAAAGGACATGGTCTGCATTTGCTCTGAAGTGTATCTGGGGACCTTCCTGCTGGGAGACACTTGCAGCATTCTGGAACATTCAGGCCCTAGACTTCCACTTCTTCCAGCCTCGTTCTGGTTGTTAGGGGACCACAAGAAAAGGGCATGCACTTTTGAGACTACAGTTTTTGTTTTTATTTGTTTATTTTTGAAACCTTTTTGCCATAGTAATTTTGAAAAGAGGTGAAGCACATGGTTAGAATTACGGTTTTGGAAGTTACCTTTGAGCTCTGAATCTGTCATGAATCTGTGAGTATTATGTAGTTGGTTATAGTGATTTTCTTCAAGGAAAGGTTACTTTATTTTACTAACAGTGGTCGATGGTAGTAGGTCTGCAGAGCTTCTTCTATTTGGGCAGATGCAATTGATACGCTCTTTTAGAAAATTCACTTGAGAAAAAGAAAAAGTACATAATTCATGGAATAGCCCTCCCTCTAGAAGCAGCTCTCTGGCATCCTGCCAGCATCCCACCGCCGCCCCTGGGGTTTGGCAAATATCTGTGTTTACTGGCTGTGTGGGTGAGAGGAGCATCTGGCAGCTGGATGTAAGCTTCCTCTTCGAGAATCCAGACTTCCCTTCAGGAAGCATTTGGAAATATAGAAGCCCAAGGAAGACAGTTCCATCACAATCACTGTGACATTCCATTTCTCAGAAAGAACTGAGATTGTGACAGCAAAGTTTCCATTGATGATGGGTAGCTTTCCTTAGGGTGTCCTAACCAAGAATTTGTGGATCATAAAATCATTTAAGATAGTCTCTCTCTCTCTCTCTCTCTCTCTCTCTCTCTCTCTCTCTCTCTCTCTCTCTCTCTCTCTGTCTCTCTGTCTCTCTGTCTCTCTCTCTCTCTGGTGTGTGTGTGTGTGTGTACATGCATGTGTGCTCGCATGTCATGTTGTTCATTTGGAGATCAGAGGATGGCATGCAGGAGTCTGTTCTCGCCTTTCACTATTTAGGTCTCATGGATCAAACTCAGGTCATCAGGATGTTTGGAGCCATGTGGCTTTCCCTCCTAAGCTGCTTTCTGACCTCTTCCAAATCTCTTTAAAGAGGCAGATAACTAACTCCAGCCTTTGCAATCAGTCACTCTTGTCTTCATCTGTTTAAATATGTATTTGCTTTCCGCGATTCACTTATCAAATGAGTATCTTTTACAAAAGATAATTTGTCAAGTATTTATATACATGTATTAACTGCAAATTAAAATAGTTAAATAAATGACTCATAGCTGGAGAGATGTTGGGCTAGGGTAAAATGTTATAAGCCCCTAATGAGTGACAGTTTCAAAAAAAAAAGTGGAACACTCCCTCTGGATGTTGGGTCTGTGAGGAAATAAGTATAAGCTCCTGGAAAATTCTGTTGGATGATGAGCCCAGTGGCTATGGGTTGAGTCACTACCAACTCAGGAGCAGCAATTTTAGATTTGTGCAAAGTACCCACCAGGTTAGGGCTTGTTCAGTTCTGAATCTTTGCATTTTAGATGTAGGCGTGCGAACTGAGAAAAGGGTTTTAGTTAGTGAAAGTGGTATTAATGAAAAGCTTTATGAGGTCATAAAAGAGTGAATTCCAATTCTCATAATTATTTGGGGTTGGATATAAAATCCTGCATTTGGTTGCTTCTACTCGTAGCATACCCAGCTTACACTACTTTTTGGAGGCGGGGGTTTTAGGCAGGGTTTCTCTGTGGCTTTGGAGGCCGTCCTGGAACTAGCTCTTGTAGACCAGGCTGGCCTTGAACTCACAGACATCTGCCTGCCTCTGCCTCCCGAGTGCTGGGATTAAAGGCGTGCGCCACCAATACCTGGCTTACTCTTAATGAATTAAAAATACATTAAAAACAAATTAGAATCCTATTTGTTAAAAAATTGTTCTTTTCAAATGCCATTGTAAAACTCTAGCAGTGCTTAAGATTAAATCTACAAACTTTAAAATCCAACTGGAAACAGTAAGGTGTGTTCCCTTCTCTTTTCCAGAAATAGTCAACGCCTGTGTGGACACCACACAATTAATTTCAACACTTGATTGTGTAGGCAACTTAACTTATTTGTGCTTTCTCACATTTCCCAGAGCAGTGTGGCATTCTAAAGACAACCGAAAATGTGAGAAAATAGCTCAAGTACTGTATCAAGCCCACATGAAATATGTTTTAACTCCCTTAAAAATACATTGGTGGTTCCCTGTGACTTTCTAAGCCATGTTGCAGCTTGAAGGAAAAGGACAATTCAGCCCCATTGGATCCATTTTTAGTTAAAATTGTATCTCATTTAGCATGGATGATACTCATTGGATGGCATTTATTTAAATATTAATAATCTTGTCTATTAAGCTTCTGTTGTCTTTTTAAGTTTTGTACCAAATGCATGGCCTTTGTATCCTCCATCCAGGGATTGGCCAAGGGACTTTGGTAAAGAGATCTTTGAAGTGTTGATGCACTTTTCATGGTGCCTACATGGATGCCATGCCCTACCACACAGCATCCCACTGGAATAGACTGTTACACTTTGGAGTAGTCCTCCCCAGTGTCATGAGCCCATTGGGTCAAATCTGAAGCTTCTCATCTGCAGTTGTTAGCCCCTTTAAGAAATGATGTTTTCCATGACAGTTTAACACATGGGCCTTACATACTTTAGCATCTCTGTACCTAGGTTATGCTACGCAGTCTGTGGCTTCTTCCAATTGTAATTGGAAGCGTCTTTGTAGTGTGTTTTAGAACTGGTGTTTCCGCAGTTTCTGTGGCACAGTGCTCGCCTTATTATTTAATTCTGCTTTAGGCTTCTTTGCACTGAGAAGGCATTATTATTTGGCAATGGGGCACTTTTCAGTGGGCGTTTATTTTTAACTTCATTGTTGTTTATTTAAAAATACATATTCTTCTAAATAAATGGGCATTGCAAACATGCATAATCAAAATCTGAGCACATGTGAAATCATGAATAAACACACTTAAAATAAAAGCAGTTTTGTTGAAGTAAAACAGTATATTCAATTGACTACTCTGAGTGATCCCCTTTGCAGAGTTCAATACCTAGCTAACTCAGTTTTGATCGTGCTAAATCCAGAAAGAGAACTAAACTGCCTCACTTTCTGGGTCTGTACTTTCCCCCCCACTCACAGGTTCTGATTTGGTAGGTAGAGTATCCTTCGCAGAAGCAGACTGGGGGGGGGTGTCTAGAGCTCACGCTGCAGGGGAGTAGGCTTCACCTGAGCTTTTCTCGCCCAAATGATTGTCTAAGATAGACCCAAGGCTATAGATAGGAACATGATACCCCAAAGAAACCTAAAGGATGAAGCAGGAGTGAAAATGGGGAGATGAATCCCACAGTGAGGTGTCTGCCATCAAGTAGAAACAGTAAGAGAAGTAGGCAGCAGGATGGAGGGAACAGAGACCCAGATGGGCCCCGCCTCAACACCGTGCCCATTTTCCATGCTTGGGAGGGTGTTGCAGAAAGGACCTGTAAAAACCTACTTCCTCATGAAAGTGTACGAAGCAAATTGACTATGTGTATTTATGTCTGTATCGGGGGAGGCATGGAGGCCATGGTTATCAGTTGTTTCAAGAGAGAACAGCAGAGGGGTTGACTGTGTAGACAGGAACCAAGCCATTGCCTCCACCATAGTTCAGAGAAAATACAGCTCCGAGATTTGTGGCTATGATTCCGTTTGTGTAGCCCCTGTGCTTTTGTCTGGCAGTGATATTGACGTAGCACAATGGAAGCCACAGGCTCAGAAAGCAGTTACAGGGAGAAAGAAAATAGTGCAGAAAATTAATATGATGTTGGAACAAAACACTTGGCCTGGCTCAGACGAGGGATGTGTTCGGAGGTTGTTTGCGACGACATCCTGCTGCTAGTCCTGCTGAGGGCATACCAGGGCTCAGTTCACTGTGGTTTGACTTACCTTCAAATCTGTGATGATGCAGAGAGAGGGTCACTCAGGGGAAATCATACTTTGAATTTTGGCCTGTGTGTGGGCCAGTTAAATGATGTACAGTACAGCTTTAGCTAGACGTGGCTTCTAGTCAGCTACACCATTCCAAAGGAAAACTGATTTCTACACTGCATACAGTATTACAGAACTGTAGCATTCCTCAGGTTAGGTTAAGTAAGTGTGGTTTTGACTTACAAAAAAATTTCAATTTAAGATGGCTTAATTGCAGCACTTCTCAACCTGTGGGTCATGACTCCTTTAGGGTTTGAATGACCCTTTCATAGAGGTCGCCTAAGACTATCGGAAAGCACACATTTATGTTATGATTTGTAACAGTTTCAAAATTACAGTTTTGAAGTAGCAATAAATGCAGTTTTATAGTTGGGGGTTACCACAATAGGAGGAAGTGTTAGGAAGTACTGCTACATTGGACTGTAACGCCATCAGAAGTCAAGAAGGAGCTGACGTCTCAGGTATAATGTACTTCATACAGTCCATGGAAGAAGACAGATGGCAGAAGTTAAAAGACTTGGGAGGGCAGACTTTAAGATAATTTTTTAAAGAACAGGATCTCTCTATGTATCTCACCCTGGTTGACCTGCAATTCACCGTGTAGACCAGGTTCACCTAGAATTTACAGAGATCTGCCTGACCCTGACTCTTGAGTGTTTGGTTTGAAGGGATGTACCACCATACCCAGTTAGAAATAGCATTTTCTCGAAGTATGGAAAATTAAATATTTTGCAAAAATGTGCTTTGGAAATAACTTTCCATTTACCTGATGTGCATTGCTTAAGGGCCAATTAGGGTAAATAACTGCTAGGGAGAGCCTTGTGCTGAGGCTGTGAGTGCACAGGAAGCCTGCTCCCGGGCATGGGTAAAACCTGAATTGAATGCTTGCGGGGTAACTGTGAAGAGGTTGGCTGTTGAGTGGTGACTTGGTTTCCTTTCTGGTTTCTGTCATAAAAGTACTCTGACAGAAGATGCTAATGGGAGAAAAGGTCTATTTCAGTCACAGTTCCAGGTCTGTCGTGTCAGGGGAGTCACATGGCAGAAGCTGGAACCAAAGAGGAAAGAACACATGCTCGACTCTTCTTCTGTTCTGAGCAGTTCAGGATCCCTTGCCAAGGGAGTGGTTCTGCCCACGGTTGAGATGGTTCTACTTGTCTGTGCACTCCCTGCTTCCCAGTCATTTTCATACGTTATGTCACCTGGCAACCTAGAAGATGAGAAGGGAGAGTATGAGATGAAGCACATGGCAATGAAGTCAACCAGAGCTGTAGAAATCACAGACCCATTGCATGTTAGCAAAGTCAACCAGAACTGTAGAAACCACAGACCCATTGCATGTTAGCACAGTCAACCAGAACTGTAGAAACCACAGACCCATTGCATGCTAGCACAGTCAACCAGAACTGTAGGAACCACAGACCCATTGCATGTTAGCACAGTCAACCAGAACTGTAGAAATCAGACCCATTGCATGCTAGCGAAGTCAACCAGAACTGTAGAAACCACAGACCCATTGCATGCTAGCTAAGTCAACCAGAACTGTAGAAACCACAGACCCATTGCATGCTAGCTAAGTCAACCAGAACTGTAGAAACCACAGACCCATTGCATGCTAGCTAAGTCAACCAGAACTATAGAAACCACAGACCCATTGCATGCTAGCACAGTCAACCAGAGCTGTAGGAACCACAGACTGATTGAAACCACAGACCCATTGCATGCTAGCACAGTCAACCAGAGCTGTAGGAACCACAGACTGATTGAAACCACAGACCCATTGCATGCTAACTTCTGAACCATAGGGCTGCATTGGTTGCACAGCAGGATTGCAACCACATAGACAAGGGGAAGCACATTTGCAGTGTTTGCAGGCAAGGATGCTTGCAGTCTCCTTCTGAATGATCTGCCTCTTTCTGCCTTGGTGTAGGAGCTGCAATTAGGAAACAGTGCCCAGTGGCGTATATACGGTTTTAGTACCATGAAGTTGTTCATGAGAAGTGTAGATGATCTTTCACATTGATTGTCTTTTGGGCCAGATTCTCTGCTGAGAGGAAACGTTTGCCTTATTTTTCCTGATGTTTCTTGTGATGCTAAGGATTAAACCCAGGATTCCTGCATTGCCACTCAAGCACTTGATCTTTGAGCTAGGCCCCTATCCCCTCCTTCCTGCTTAAAGATGCTTCCGAGTCTATTTCTTGACTATTGATGCTGTAGGGACACATAGCAGATAAACAGCCGAGGAAAATAACATAAACGACTTTTTTATATTTAAATTTATTTTTGACTGTTGTACAAAACCCAAAATTGTAGGCATTGTACAGAATAGTTTTGTGCCAGCTTGACACAAGCTAAAGTCATCCAAGAGGGGAGAACCTCAATTAAGAAAATGCCTCCTTAGGATCAGGTTGTAGACAGGGCCTGTAAGGCATTTCTTAAATAGTGAATGGTTGAAGAGAGACCAACCCATTGTGGGTAGGGCTGGTGGTCCTGGGTTCTATGAGAAAGCAGGCTGAACAAGCCAGTAAGCAGCTCCCCTCCATGGCCTCCGTGTCAGCTCCAGCCTCCAGGTTCCTGCCCAGCTTGAGTTTCTGCCCTGACTTCCTTCAGTGACGAACAGTGATATGGAAGTGTGAGCCAGATAAGCCCTTCCTCCCCAAGTTAATTTCAGTCATAGAGTTTCAACACAGTAATAGAAGTCCTAACCAAGACACATACTGAAGGACAGCTGGATAATATGTCAGTACATAAGTACCTAACGCAAAGTTAAGTTCTGTCACGTCTGCTGCGCGGCCTGTGTCCGAGAACGTGCGGAGGGTGTCGGGGATTGACAACACAGAGACTCGTTCAATGATATAAAGAAAACTTTAAACAGTCTCCAAAAAGGTTCAAGAAAACCTCCTAAGAAAAGCTCCCACCAGAGAAGCTTCTGCTCTCTCCTCTCCCCTGGCTGGTTCTGCTCTGACCCAGAGGTGGATGCGTGTGGGTTTTGAAGGTGCGGTTAGTCTCTGGACAAGGTCGAGGTCAGGGCGGTTTCCGTGGGAAGGCTTTTTCCAGGAACTTAATGTATCGTTTTTAGTAAACATGTTTTTACTAAACATTGTCTTACAGCTGCCTACTCCCAGGCAGAAGGGGAAGTGGGTCTCTGCTCAAGGTCTGGTGTTCCCACAAAGTTCATCTACTCAAACGTTGGTAATTCATATGCCATGATTTCCCATTCATTTTGTTCAGGTTTTCAATTTTTCAGCTCATTGCTGGTATCTGAAGTCATAGCAAGTAGCCGAGCAGAGCTCCCTGCTCCTGCCTCACTGTGAATCTGCAGCCATTGGCCACCTGCTCCCCATCCCACCCACTCTCCCTCTACGTTCAACACGTGTGGTGAGGCCAAGCCTTGTAGGCTGCGTGAGTGGGAGTGTTCTGAGCTGTCAGAAACTGCGTCTGCTTTGTGTCATCTGGCATGACATACACTCTGGTTCCTCCCTTGTCTTGCACATGACTGGATTTCATTTATTTTTATGGTTGCAAGGGGTGTGAGTGTGTATGTGTGTGTGTGTGCGCGTGCGTGCGTGTGTGTGCGTGTGTGTGCATTACATTTTCCTTATGCATGAGTTCACAGACACTTAGGTTGTTTCTCTTTGTTGCCTACTGTGAATAGTGGTGCAGTGATTATGGGTAAAGTCTGCGTGACACAGTGTTCTCTTTTTCCTTTGAAATATACTGAGTAGCTAGGTTGTTAAACCATATAAAAATTCTAAGTTCTTTTTTCTTTTTGAGAAACCTCTGTGCTGATTCCCATAATGTTCCATACTAATTTACATTTTTACCAGTAGTATGCAAATTTCTCCTTTTTCATACAGCCTACCAGCATTGTTATCTTTAGTCATTTGGTAATAACAGTTCTTATTGCAATATCACGTTAGCGCGGTTTGCTTTTGATTTGCATTTCCCTTATCCCTGGTGATGCTTAGAAAAATTTTCCATTCTTTATTTTTATTTTAGAAACAATCTCATTTTACATATCAACCCCCACTTCCCTTACCCCCCATTCCCATGCCCTCCCATCCAACCTCCCCCAGCCAACTCCCCACCCACTCTCCCAGGATAGTGAGGCTCTCCACAGGGGATCATCGCAGCCTGTCACATCATTTGGGGGAGGGCCTAGGCCCTCTTTCTTGTATCTGGGCTGCAATAGTATCCCTCCATAAAGAATGGGCTCCCAAAGGCCATAAGAAAGCACAGACATTTACATTACCATTCATAACAGCAGCAAATTACAGTTATATGGAGTAGCAATGGAAATAATTTTCAGGTGGTGTCACGTCTGCTGCGCGGCCTGTGTCCGAGAACGTGCGGAGGGTGTCGGGTATTGAAAACACAGAGACTCGTTCAATGATATAAAGAAAACTTTAAACAGGCTCCAAAAAGGTTCAAGAAAAACTTCCTAAGGAAAGCTCCCACCAGAGAAGCTTCTGCTCTCTCCTCTACCCTGGCTGGTTCTGCTCTGACCCAGAGGTAGATGTGTGTGGGTTTTTGAAGGTGCGGTTAGTCTCTGGACAAGGTCGAGGTCAGGGCGGTTTCCGTGGGAAGGCCTTTCCCAGGAACTTATTGTATCATTTTTAGTAAACATGTTTTTACTAAACATTGTCTTACAGCTGCCTACTCCCAGGCAGAAGGGGAAGTGGCCAGGAACTTATTGTATCGTTTTTAGTAAACATGTTTTTACTAAACATTGTCTTACAGCTGCCTACTCCCAGGCAGAAGGGGAAGTGGGTCTCTGCTCAAGGTCTGGTGTTCCCACAAGGTGGGGGTCACCACAACATGAAGAAGCGTATTAAAGGTCGCAGCTTTAGGAAGGTTGAAAACCACTACTATAGATGAGCATGGAATGGTTTTTGAAAAGGATAACAAAGTCAGCCTTCAGGGTCAAGCTTGCTTTGACAACGCATGGAAGAGGCTGGGAGCCATGTCCGCATGTAACACCAGGCTTCATGCTCAGCATGCAGGGGTTCCTCAACAATGAGAGATAGTATCATTTTTCCTCCTCAGGTAATCATTGCGTTAGCAAATACATAACGCAGCGTTCAGATTAAGACTCTGTTCTGACCCATTCCTTTAAGAGTTGTAGTGACCTGTAAAATGTATATGGGTCTTTCTAAGAACTAGTTTAAGTGTACGCTGTAACTAACGCTGCTTTTGCAGAACAAGGACCATTTGTTAGAGTTCCTCTGGTGTCTGCTGTGCTGTTGGGATGGTGATCCCCAGTCATGTTCCTCTAACAGGGTTGAGCTTCCTTCTCACAGGTGACGAGCCTCGCCCGCTCCCCTTCTAAGAATGCAGCGTAATGACCCTGCGGGGTCTAAACTGTGGGGGTTTATGTGTGGACAGAGTGTTGCCACAGAATCTGATGTCTTCACCTTCCTATTGCGAGAGCATTTTTGGATGGTGTGAAACCCTTCAAACCACCCTCCTCATAACCTTCTCTCCCCCTTCTTTTAAACTGAAAAGAGATGTAACCTTGGTTTGTATACGTTATAATTATGTCTAAGACCAACAGACAGGGATTTAGTTTCTTTTCCTCAGATTTTCTAAAATCGGCTGGTGGCGGGGGGCTGTCTGTTACCGTGTGGCAGTCACGGCCTGCATAGCTGAGGTCTCTGGATAAGACTTGCAGAGAGGGTGCCGGTTAGCACGGGGTACAGCTGGCCCTGCTCCTTTGTGGGTTCTGTATGACGAGTTATAGACCTTTGTATAGGAAAGCTTTAAAAGGTGGTGCAATAATGAATCTATTACTCTGTTTGGAAGGAAAAGGAGGCTCAGGGGAGGCTGCAGAGGTCAGAGTGTGTGGCATGCTGCGTTGCATAGGGAATCCCCAGGCGGCACTGAAGATAGTGCACGCTCTGTTCACGTGACAGAGCTGTTACTTAGGGCACACCTGAAGAGTTTTCTGCCTTCTTCAGAACGTTTCTCAATCCTGCCAGTTATAAATATACAAAACATTCCCTCTGTCTTAGCGTCATGTGGATAGTTTTGTCAGCCTCCTGTAGCAAGGGTGCAGCACTGACCTCTGCTCTTGAGCTGTTTGTTCTGCTTCTCTAATAGTTAGCTGTCAACTCTCTTGATACATATAGGAAGCCAGGGGTGGCTCATGGGGTCCAGTTGTTACACCCACGGGTGAGTCCACCTGGCTCTGATGGCCGGTTTCAAATCAGGGGCACAGACTGGATGGTCCTAGTTAAACTCTGTGGGACCCCAAACAAAACAAAAAACCCCAAAACTAACAAATATAGAAAAGAGGTTTGTAAGGAAGAAGGGGATCTGGCAGGTGCGGCAGGGAAATAAGAGAGGATGGGGTGAGGCATCCAAACTTTACTATATATATGTGTGAAGTTATAGGTGAAGAATCAAAGGTTACTAATAAAACGCATTTGCACGGTGTAAAGAAAAGCAATGTCCTTGGTTTTCAAATAATGAGTTTTCTGTACAAGGAACCTCTTCACTGCAGGAAACGAATCCATTTTCAGGTGATGCATCCTGCAACTCGGGGTGAGTGAGTGGTTGCTGGGGCTGTCAGGACAGAGCGGGTATCCCAAGGTCTAGGTTTCAGCATCACCAAATGAGCCAGATGTCCTGTGGCTGTAAGCATGGGGCTCTGGGTTAAAATATTACCAGTCCCAGTAAACTATGTACAACCTTAAGCAAGTTCAGGAGTCTCTCTGAGCTTAGACCTTTTCATTTCTAAAATGGGCATTAAGTAGCCTGACTATTAGGAATTAGCAGTACACGTAGCAAGCACACCACCATATGTGGTCTAGCATAGGTACTAGCCACTAGTTTTCCTCTGTGTTTGGAGGGACATGGCTTTGTTCGTATTTATTATATTTCTTACGGTCTTTAATGCAAAATATCAAGGCTTCCTAAAGTTATTTTGAAATATTTTGGAATTTCCAGTGACAACGGGAATTCTCAGGGAACAATGTCCTGTCAGCAAGAGAACATTTTTTTTTAATGAGAATGCAGTCTCAGAAATGATAGGACAGCCGGGCGGTGGTGGCGCACACCTTTAATCCCAGCACTCGGGAGGCAGAGGCAGGCGGATCTCTGTGAGTTCGAGGCTGGGCTGGACTGATAGCCTCAAAACAATACAGAGAAACCCTGTCTCGTAAAAACCAAAAAAAAAAAAAAAAAAAAAAAAAGAAATGATAGGACAGCAGATCACATATTCTGACGCTGTGTGGCTCTTTCTGTTCACAGCCTCAATTCTTAGTAGATGTTTTGGCCCTGCGGATAAAGGCTCTTGCTGCCAAGCCTCAAAATCTGAGTTTGATCCCTGGAACCCACAGTAGGAAGGAGAGAATCTGGTAATACAATGTGTTCTCTGTCTTCACACTCATGCTGTGGTGTGAGTGCACACACACACACACACACAAAACACACACACATACACTTACATACACACTAATAATAATAACAACAATACATAAAACAAAATAGTTAAAACGTGTGTGTACATTTGGGTGATCTTTTAGCTACAGTTCTGCAAGGCATATACTAGGAATCGACCGTAAAATTGTTAAGGGAAGGGTCACTGTGTGCAGAGATGGCTAAGAGCTTTTGCCTGAATTCGTCTTTCGATTGATCATGGAGAAAGTAACCAGCTTTTTAGATTTTATGCAGTATTTGACCAACACAGTCTAATGAACACTGGTTGGTTCAGATTAACCTGAACCACTGACATTGTAGGTAGGCAACAGAACAGAGGGTGAGTGTGCCTTCTAATGGGTCTGTGTTTTCGCTAGACTTTCTGGCTTCGGACACAGCAGGGAAGAATGAAGGAGGCCCGTGCTCACCCAGCGCCATGGATGTGCCCAGCACTGTGCTGGAGTCCTTCACAGAGGCTGTCTATCCTCAGGATAGTCTGAGCTGCCTTTATTCTTGCCCTGTTTCCTCTCAGGTTTAGGCTCACTAATCCGTTCCCCCTCAAGGCGTGTAGGAGGAGCTAAATCAATGCTAGCTTGGGAAGAAATGATTTTGTTCTGGTAATGTTTAGACAAATGTTGTCATGTCGTGTGGAAAGGGCTCGCATGAGTGCTTCCTGGTGTGCAGCCCATGGCAGCCTCTGCCTGAGCATGTGATCGTCACCAGAGTGATTGCAAAGGGCCGCAGTCCACGACAGAATCCATTTTCCTCTGTGTGTGCTACCCCTGCCTCTGCCTTTTGTAGGAAGCTGGTCCGTCTCTAGGATTAAAGCTAAAGAGGCCATGAATGAACTTTTAGCTATCTTTTTTTTTTTTTTTTTTGGTTCTTTAGGCAATAACTTAATGTTGTTTCAAATTAATGCCGGAAACATGATACCATTGCGTATTATCCATTAAGGATTGCATTTTAGGGCAACATTATTTTATGAGCCTAAGAAAACATTATTAGTAAAGAGGAAACTGAAAGTCTCTAGTGGATACTAAAATCATTTCTAATCACAGGAAAGCCCTGGCTGGTAGCCTAATGCCTCATCCCTTCCTCCTAAATTCCCTTAGCCAGCACCAGGCCACAGTCGCAGGGCACGAGATGTTCCCGCTCCTCTAGAGACAATGAAGAAATTAGGCTTGTCCCTTTTTCTGTGACCCGCTTTTGTGACTTCAGTTTGGGGTGCTTGGGATTACCACTGACTACTTAGCTGTTCTCCATGGTTTAGTCTGACCCCACAAGCTTCTGCCTGGGAGGCTCAGTCTGACATTTGCAGTACAGTTTTGAAGCCTCTTTCCCTTTGAAGATTAGGGTGCCTAAATGACTTTTCCTTTTAACTCTGAGTCTCTGAGTGGCGCTGATTGATCTTCCTGTAGCTCGGAGGACTGGTCCCTCAGCTTTAAATGGACATTGAGGGAAGAAGATGAGGACAGTCACAGAAATGGCCTCTGCAGCTGTGGAGATGGTGCCATGTCTGACCAGAGAACCCCAGTGTTTGATTAAATTGCTCGTTTTAATAAAAGGTTTCCTCCTGTTAAGTTATGGTTACATTGTTACCAGAGAGAAAGAATAACAACTAAATGTTACCAATATTTCACTGGCATTAATAACTAACCAGGGAAAAGAACCTCTGGTTTCAGTTAATGCTACATTTTCAGAGCTGAAGAATATTCTAGTGTGAATCACAGGCATTTAAATATTCCCTGGGGTGCCAGAGAGATGGCTTGGGGGGGTTAAGAGTGCTCTTGCAGAGGACCTGTTTGGTTCCCAGCGCCCACATCTGGTGGCTCTAAGGGATCTGACACCTTCTTCTAGACTCGGTGAGTATCTGTACATACACATGTACGTACCTACACGTAGATATGCACATGAATGTTTAGTTAAAAAGAAAAAGCTATCTAGGGATGAGTCCCCCAGGATATTTCCCTTATTCAGTTTGGCTTGTCAGCTGATTTTTTTAAGGCAGTCATCTTGCTGAGATTTCATGAGTGTGGCCGCCCTGTCACGTAGAGAAGACCCAATCTTGAAGCAGACTTCCTGGTTCTCTGACCAGTCTTTCTGCTCCCTGTTCCGTTCCCTGAGCCTTAGGTGTGGATGTCTAGGCAGCCTTCATTCAGGTGTCCTCCGCATTGTAACCAGTTGTGGTTTTCTGGGCTGGTCTCCATTCCTTTCGAAAGGGAGCATCTTTGATGTGGGTTAGGATCTACACTTCTCTGTAGGTGGAGAGGAAAGTATTCACCATGCAGTTAGGGATTGATTATACCGGTTTAGAGAAGTGGCAGTAGTTGATTCTCCTCTTCTATGCTCCAAGGCTTCACTGGCCACAGGTAGTTAGTTGCCTACATTTCCATTACCAGGCATAATTTTCCTCCTGTGGGGACCAAGGTCTAATTCTAGCAGATAGCTATAAGTTGTACCATGGCGTCTTTAGGGATATTTTGCCCTTCCGGTCATTGTGGTTTGTAGGCATCTCTGCTGGAGAGGACTCTTGGTTTCTTCCTTCTTTGGCTAGGCTTACCTAGCACCCTGATGGGGGATGTGCTTCTGTTTATATGTTTCTCTTATTGGTAGATCAATAAAACACTGATTGCCCAATAGCCAGGCAGGAAGTACAGGCAGGGCTACCAGGGGAGGGGAGGGAGGAGAATTCTGGGGAGAGGAGGCAGAGAGTGAGCCACCGGGGAGATGCCGTGTAGCCACTGAAGGAGTAACAGGTCTGGGCATGCTACAGGAAGCCAAGACCACATGGAAAAACTTAGAAATGGGTTAATTATTAAGGGAGAGCTAGCCTATAAGAAGCCCAAGTCATCGGTCAAACAGTTTGTAATTAACATTAGCCTCTGTGTGTTTATTTGGGGCTGAACAGCTTTGGTACCATGTGGGACAGAAACTCCGCCTACAGCACCTTCCAGTACTGTGCAAGCTAGTCCACAGGAGGCTTTCAGGTCAGATCCAGCACAGTTCCTCTGTGTCCTGTGTCCAAAGTGTCTTCAGCAAGAGAGACTTGCCTTCAGCTTCTAGAAGGCAACCGAGGACAACAGCAACAGTCGGTATTGTTTTGGGAAGCTCTTGAAAACCAACAACTCGAAAGGACGTTTCTTATGCCTGGTACTGGAGTTCTATGAGTCTGTGTCTTTGGGGGAAGAGCAATATCAACCCAAGGGGCATAACTTCATTTAAACTGTGTGTGTGTGTGTGTGTGTGTGTGTGTGTGTGTGTGTGTGTATGTATGTACACAGATACATATTGTGTGAAATTTTAGGCAAATATAAAACAATATGCTTCCTTGTGGCTTTTTCAATGCCCTTAGTGACATTTACCCCTCCCCCCTCTCCTTTGTACTGCCTTCCCTCGTGCTTTCCCAGTTAAAGCTCCCTCAGTTTTCCCTGTTTGCCTCTTACCACCCGCATGCGGGTTTTTCCCTCTTTGGATCCCTCCTCACCCGTCAACAGTGCTCAAGGACTGCCAAGAGTCAGAAAATCAGTCTTTCCCAAGATGAGCTCCATAGCGGATGATCTAGTGCCAACTGGCCCAGCTCTAAACTCATATGGGCAGCACTAAATGGACCCAGAAGCTGGTATTTATATAGTTATACACAGGCACACACACACACTCACACACCACACACACACCACACACACATACCACACACACACACTCACACCACACATACACTCACACACACATCACACACACATTCACACAAACACTCACACATATACTCACACACATCATACACATCTCACACACACACCACACACACACACTCACATACACATCGCCCATACACTCATACACACATCACACACATCATATAT
Organism: Mesocricetus auratus; assembly: GCF_017639785.1. NCBI lineage: Eukaryota > Metazoa > Chordata > Mammalia > Rodentia > Cricetidae > Mesocricetus > Mesocricetus auratus. The sequence goes on from NW_024429198.1 coordinate 62,405,171, forward strand.
ACACACCACACACACCACACACTCACACACATACACTCACACACATCACACACACACTCACACACACCTAAAGAAAAAAACATGACTTTGAGAGGGCATAGGGTGGGCGAGAGGATATGGGAGGAAGATGGAGGAGGGCAATGATGTGGAGAAATGATGTAAATGCTGTACATATTATGAAAATTTGGAACAATTTACCTAAGTGAAAAATAATTAAACTTCCTGGAAAACTGTAGGTACAAGCAGGAAAAAAAGTGAAACTGTTTTGTTTTAAAACAAGGGGGGTTGTTGTTGCTTTTTAAATTGAATCTTCCCTAGTTTTGAGAATTAAGAACATCCAAAAATTCACTATGAAATTTCTAGCTGATTTAAACTCTCCTCTCTTGCTCTTGACTCATAAGTTAAATGTAGGAAAACTACTAAAGAGGCATTAAAATGAACCTCTCCCCACAAAATTGGAAATCCTGCCAAAAGACACAAGAAAACTCAGCATCGAGGGGCTCAGAGCCCCTTCATAAACTCAGTGTCAGCAAGATGGAATAAGTCCGCCAGTGTATTTGATTAGATAAAGTACTAGAAAAAGTTCTCTCAGAAACTGAGGGAGGTGGGAGACTTGCAAACTGGGGGAGGCCCAGGCAGGGACTAGATTAACCAAAAAAAGAAAGTGAAATTCCAGAGTTTTTGTACACAGCGATTTGGAGCAGGCTGTTGGTTTTAAGGCCTCCATCTGTCCTAGCCAGCTCTTTTAAGTAGATTTCTGTTTCAAGGAATATGTCATTGTCAATTATTCTAAGGACACCCATGATAAGGAAACACTTGTGACTTTCATGGAGGAGTAAGCAATACTTACGTACTTCAACCTTAAAGTCTGGGAAGCATGTTATAATATTTGTTAGCTAAATAGAAGAGATAGTGATAAGCTAAGAATTATAATGCTTACTTATGCTTATGGACTATTTTAGGACCTACAAAGAGCTTCAACTTGTCTTTTGTGGCTATGACCTGTGTGACATGTCACCCTTGAGATGAGCAATCTGATGGTGACAAAGGCCATCACTAGTGTCACAGGCATGTGACACGATTGATTCCATAGGTTTCTGTGCACTTGGCTCAACCCTCTGCTGTAGGTGCATCCAAATTCTCAACAAATTTTGAAAAAGAGGTCTTGATTGTATGAAGGCAAATTTTATATTTTATTTTCAAATGAGTTATGGATCCAGCATCTTAGAAACCTTTGGAGTCGTGAGTTAAAAAGCACACAATTCATTGAAAGAGTATCAAACAGAGTGTATTTACATCGTCATATGACTTCAGACCTATATAGCTTCTTAATGTCGAATCTGAGATGTTGGGGAATGTCAGAGACAGCCCCAAGTTACAGCTGAGAGAGGAAATCTTGTCCTTGTCTCAATGAGCCATCTGGTAGAGCTCTCAGCCACATGAATCCTTTGGAAGCAGCAGTGAGAATTATGTCAAGGCCCGTGATCTAAAATGGGTTCATTATTTAGCCCTGAAATGTGTCTTCTTGATCATCTATTTAACAGGAAAGATTGGGGGCACAGTGTTTTGATATAATGTAATTATAAGTCATGCCTCAAAATTCTGTCTCTTCCAGAAACAATAACAGATGCTGTTGATGTTTAAAAGGCTGCCTGGGGTGCCAAGGGGAATTTGCTATTTCTACTCTCATGATACTTTATTTGCTAATCTCCTTCAATCACAAGGTTTGTTAGCATCTGTAATTTGCTCCTCATAAGTGCATAAAGAAGAAACATAATTTTCTCCTTTGCAAAAGTAGTATCTGACTTAAATATTTAGATATCTCAATAACGTGATTAAAAATAAAACTATAGGGAGAGCTTCTGACCTTGGCAGAGAAGAAGTAACAGGTACTAACTGAACTGACCTTTCTTGTGTAAACAACCCAGCTATTTGGTAGAGAACTAGTAACAGGTACTACACTGACCTTTCTTGTGTAAACAATCCAACTGTAACACGGAAGTCATTTGTTTTTAGGCACTGAGCAAGGGCTAGTTAGGCCTGTGGTTTTGAAGAAGGCCACACAAGTGAGTCCCACATTCACTTTGGCTATCCAACAAGGAGCAATGGGTTGGGGGAGTTTTATGAGGCTAAGAAGCACCAACCACAGGGAGACAGAGAAATAACAGAGGGTAAGCAGGCAAGTACTATGGAAAGACATTAGGTTTCTGGCCAAGTGAATGCAGAAAGACATCACACAGTGTCTCAGATGCTTGATCAGTACTTCACAAAGTTCACACTTTAGGAGTAAGGGTCACAACCTAGAATGAGGACCATAGCGTGGGATCAAGACTCAACCAGAGTGGTCACTATTTTGAGGTTTTGTATCAGTGTGTTTGGCATCTATTCTATGATGGGGGAAGTCCTTCTGTGTATATGTCAATAAAGCACTGTTGGCCAACAGGGAAGCAAGATGGGTGGGACTAGGAGTTGAGGGGGATTCTGGGAAATGTAGTGAAGAGAGGCATTGCCACATGATCCTTGGAGAACGCAAGCCTGGCGTTCTCAGAAAGATAAGTCCTTATAAAAATATATATTAGTAATTATGAGTTAATAATTAAGTCAGAGCTAGCTGAGTAGAAACCATAGCAAATGGCCAACAGCTTCATAATTAATACAGTGTCCCATGTGTTATTTGGGGGCTAAAGGGGCAACGGGACCCAGGCGGCTGACGGGAAGGATATGAGTGACAGTTCTAGGATCAAGATCTAGGATGGAGACCACAGACACCCGATACAGCTGACGTCCTGCCGTCGGCTAACATGTGCAACAGTCTAGCGACTGAAGCAATGGGGTCATGAGCCAAGAGAACGGAAGACGGCAGAACAGCGCTCTTTATGCTCGGGGAGGGAAAGGAAAAACCTGCCAGCTCAGAGTTCCGTAGTTAGTGAAAACATGAGTTTAAAAATGTGAGTGGACGAAGGAGACAGCTCAGTTCAAGTGCTTGCCGCACAAGTAGCAATTCAGTCTCCAGGGCTCACTTAAGGAAAGCCAAGTGTGGTGGCATGTACCTGCTTACCCAGTGCTGGGCCCAACCTGCAAGCCCAGGCAGATCCCAGGGGGAGTCCTGTCTCAAAGTCGAAGTGACTGACGCCTGAAGAAAACGGTCACCGGGGACTCTCCTGAAGCCTTCACACTTCCGCACGTTCTCCTGCATGTGCACCAGCACACACTTGTGCACGCACGCACACACATACACACACATGCACACACACACGTGCACACGAGAGGAAAGATAATCAGAATACATTCATATTGAGGTAACCTCTCATTCACATACATGAATCACAGTAACGCTAAAGAGGTTTTCAGTTTAAAATAAAATAACACTGGCTAGAAACTCAGATTTAAAGTGGTAAATGAAGGCTGTTAACAGCCAAGAACAGTGCATCATAGAAAGGACTCTATTTGTTCTCGATGTCTTTTTTAACCACTGACTCTTTTAAGCGGGAGAAAATCATTAAACTATATTGCCAAGTATTGTAATGTACAATGTATAAGATAATTACTATAACATCCCCAAGGATAGAGGAGGGAAGATAGTGGAACCATTGCTTTACGACTCTTGTGTTTTACAGTATCACATATGAACAAACTGTCATAACCTAGAGAACTTGCCATAACTCTGGGAGCAGTCCCTAACAGAATAGGGCACTGATGTGCTTTAAAAGCCAAGACAAATGATAGAGATTGAAAAATATGGAAATATTTACCTAGTCTCTCAGTAAGAAAGTGAGGAAAAGAGAACAGAAAAGAGAATGAAGCAGTTTATTATTATTATTATTATTATTATTATTATTATTATTATTGAGAGATAATTTATCTGTCTTGTGGAGCATAAGTGAGGGGAAGATGCCCTCCCCCAGCCCATCAGTGCCTGGGGCAGGTGGGAGAGCTGGCCGTGTGGTCACAATAATAAGTAAATTTTAAGTCTAGGTTGACGATTAAAAATAGTCTAGCTAGGACTGGAGCGATGGCTCAGAGATTGAGCACTGACTGCTCTTCCAAAGGTCCTGAGTTCAATTCCCAGCAACCACATAGTGGCTCACAACCATCTGTAATGAGGTCTGATGCCCTCTTCTGGCCTGCAGGTATATACATGCAGGCAGAACACTGAGTGCATAATAAAAAAGTAAATATTAAAAGTTAGTCTAGCTATATTTATGCAAAAATAACACTTCATTAATGTTTCCAAAATGTAGTGTAGATTATTTGCCAAAATCAAATGGCTAGCTTAAATGTGTGAACATAAAAAAGATTATTATTTTAATGCTTATACAAAAATGATTTCAACGTAAGAACACGATGGACTAGGGATACGGCTGACTTGGTAAAGTGCTTGTTCTGCAAACATGAGGACCCGCGTTTAGTCTTCCAGAACTCATGTAAAAACCTGAGCCTGGCATATAGGTCTGCCCTTCCAGCACTGGGAGAGGGGCTGGGGCAGAAGCCAGAGGACTTCTGAGCCTTGCAGGTGAACCAGTCTAGCTGAACCAGTGAGTTCTAAGGTCAGCAAGAGACCCTTCTCATAAAGTAAGATAGTGGGAGAGGAAAAACCTGTCATCAAGCTCTGGTCTCCACATACACACAGCACACACACACACGTGCACACAAGCACTCCTATGCACAGGCACATGAGTATGTTGTACAAACATGTACATAAATGTACAAGCATACACGTACATCTAAAAAGACATTGACAATTTTAACAAGATAGCAATGAGTAGTGCTGCACCTTTATTCCTCCATAGAGAGCTGCACAATGATCCCCGAGACCCAAAGGAAATAGGAGATGATAGATTTGAAGACACAGACGCGCGTGACTCAGGCAAAGAGTGCTTCAATGTTCTTGTCTGTTCACTTACAGCTATTCCTTAACAGAGGAGACTAAGGAGGCCAGAAATTATCCAGGGAGCATTTAAGTGCTGGGATACCGATGAAAACCAATACCTGTTCACAGCCTGGGCTTGGCTGCTGTCTTCTCTGTGGTTTTCTTGGCCACACGTGTTGGGAAGAAGTACTTTTAGTTGGACTTTCACCTCATATAATGGTTGTCATCATGCACATGTCAAGGTTTGAAAAGTTACAAACACAAGCAATGGTATACTTTTCATTAAACATAAAGAGTAGGTAGTCCAGCCTCTAGTAGGTTGCATAAATTATGCATAGTATAATGACAGTGCTCTATCATATATAATCCATTTAATTATGCAATGTAGGATGCACTACTTGCTGCTCTACTAAATAAAGCTGCTGAGGAACGTCTGGACTCACTTAGGGACATGAGGGGAGAGTTGGAGACATAATATTTGCCTGAAGATGTTTCGAGTTGAAATCCTTTTGTTACTGTAAAAGACTATTTATCCTGTCAGTCATCCTGCCTTGCTCCCCCTGCAAACACATGGGGAAAGGCATCCTCTTTCCACCTCTTTTTTGACACCCTCTTCCTCTTTCTTAGTCCCACTGCTTTGTTCTGTTCACTTCTTTTGTATTTGAAATTTTTAAAAAAAAACTGTTTTTTCTTTCTTCTGGCAAATGAAACCCTGGCATTTTGAGACAACTGTCTGTCTACCTGCTGTCTGAGAGCTTGAAAGTCAGTTGCTTTCAACGGACCAGGTACAGATGAAATCTTATCTGAAATGGAAGTAATAAATCAGAAGTCTGGATGCTTGCAATACTTAAAAAATTTAAGATGAGACTACACAATGTTAAACCATGTTAGCAATAAAGCCGCTTTCCCATCACAGGAGTTTATAGATCAGAGATTAGCAGTGTCTGGGAGGACCTGGGAGTATATTTGTCTAGCACCTTTCCATGTCATGATCCTTAGAAATGCAACAGAAATTCAGACCCGGAATCCCTAAACTATGGTATTGCAGGACTACCATTGGCAACTCTCCTGCATCCTGACTTTGATTGTGTCTAGTATGCTTTCTAGCTGTAGAAAGTTGTCTTTGCTAAGGGTATAGGGTTTTATAGATTATTAGAGTTTTATTCTTTGAAAGGTAGAAGTACGGTCGTGGGACCAAAGATGCTTGCTTTTTACTAATATGGTACTTAACAGTATCATTAAGTTACAATGTTCATCATAGCTAAACGTTTCAAAACATTTTCATTTTGTTTGTTTTTGCATTCAATTCTTATTCATTTACTGTGTTACTGTTATCATATATATGTTCTTGTAGGAAATAGCTTCCCTGAAACACTCTCCTCTGAAAAAAAAAAGGTCTAGAAACAAAGCTGTGGTTAGAAGAACTGTCAATCAAAGTTGAAAACACTGTGTCACTCTGCATTCCAATTCGTTTCTCCTTCATGAGCGACAGTCCTGTCCTTTTCATTACTTTTATGTTAGATGGGTTATTGATAAAGAAGACTGCTTATAACCTTAACTGACACCCCGTGTGGTATGTGTATGTGTTGTGTGCATGTGTGCGTGTGTGTGTATTTGTGTGTGTGTGTGTTCGCGTGCGTGCATGCGTGCCTGCATGCGTGTATGTGTTTATATAGTATGTATGTGTATGTATGCATGTGTGTGTGTGCGCGCACATGTGCATGTGTGGTGTGTGTGTGCACGCGAGTGTGTGTGCATGTGGGAGTGTGTGCATGTGTATGTGCGTGCGTGCGTGTGTGCGTGTGTGTTTGTGCGTGTGCGCGCGCATGTGTGCGTGTGTGTTCCTGCACGCCCGTGTGTGTGTGTGTGTGTGTGTGTGTGTGTGTGTGTGTATTGGGGAACACAGGGGCCACTGGGCGCATGTAGAATTCAGAGGACAGCTGGTAGTAGTCAGTTCTCTTCTCCCAGTACGTGGTTTTCTGGAGTTGAACTCAGGTGGTCACATTCTGTGGCCAGCACCATTACCTGCTAAGCCACCTTCCAGGCCCTAGGCCAGCTCTTCTCAAGTCACATAGGGTTGGTAGAGCAGGGGACATCTCCATTTCCACAGTGCTGCCTCCTTCAACAAGGCCCCACCTCTTCCTTCCCAAAAGTTCCACAAGTGAGAGCTGAGCATTCAGATCTGAGCCTTGGGGCCTAATCTCATTCAAACCCCCACAGCAGCCGAGGACGATGGCAATGGGATGTGTTATTTTGGAGAGTCCCGTGGTTTATGACAACACTGGCAGGATTTGTAGGGAAGTGTCCCATACCTCACACTGCGATTTTCGTTTGATGACCCATGCCTTCTAGGACCAACATTGGGCACCTGTGCAGGGTGTTTTCGTAGCAACTTTTCTACATGGTGTTTTTAAATTACTAATAGTAGGGGTTTGCATCAGGCATTTTCCTAGGGCCTTAGTTCTGGCTGGTTTCCCTCACTTCTCTGTTCCCATTCCTGCTCACTCCTTTAGTCCTCGGTGTGCCTGTCTTTCCTTTTGTTAAACATGCGTTCCATTATGAAATTTGCAGGTAAATAGATGTTCCTGGAAAACCGTTTACACTGAGAGAGGTGACTGACTGAAGCCAGAGATCCCACATCGTCTTTCTCATATGCAGAGCCTGGTTTCAGATCTTTTGTGTGTTCAACTTGGAGCACACGTGGAAGCCAGGAAACTGGAAAAGGGGGCCTTTATTCCACAGAAGGGAGGGTAGTAAACTGTAGGTAGAAATGAAAGCAGTGAGATAGAACACCGAGGACCAAATAGCTTGGGCGGGAAAGGGTGTGAGAGGGTGGAGTGGGTCGTCCCGGTCTAAGGAGAGCTATCCCAGGTGAACAGGTGTGAAAGGTCACACGGGGTCCTACTATCTCACAACCCAACTTACAGGAACCTTTCTATTACTAAACACTTTTTTACTGAAGTCTTTTTCATGCAATGCATTTTGATCATGTTCTTCTACTCCCCCACATCTGTCCAAGTCTTCTCCACCTCCCTAGCCCTGAACTTTATGGGTTTTCCTTGTTGTTCTCTCCCTCTTAAAAGAAAGCAAACAGAACAAGACAGACAAGAGTGGTGTGTATCCCCAGTGGGACCCCACTGGAGAGAACTGATTTTTCTTTTGAGAGTGGTTGTCAGTTGGACATAGCTTCTGGGTTATGGACAGGGGTTGTGTCCACTTCTCCTCTCAGTTCTGGGATCCCGTTTGTCCAGAATAACACAGGCCTTCTGCATACTGCCTCATCTCTGTGAGTTCATCTATGTTTCCGTCCTGCTGAGCCAGGCCCAATGCCCACCAGTATATATGGTCAACACAAAAGAACCTGAAGGCTGTCTTTGTGCATTCTTTGTCTTAGAAGATTTTGACAGGGCATTTTCTTCCTTTTCTTTCTTGTGTTCTACCTTATAGGACCTTTGCATATTCATTACGACTTCTAGTTTTGTGTTTTTAGGGGATTTCTATGCATATGAGCATGCGTGTCTCGGCGTCTACATATGTATTTTCTGCTTTTTCTTAGACCCCTTTTCTTCTGTTTGTTTTGTCCTCGTCCAGCTTGATTTCTCTTATGTTATTATTCTTTAGATGTCTTTTGTCTTTCCTTTCCTTTCTTTTCCGTTTATTTATTTATTGGTTTTTCAAGACAGGGTTTCTCTGTGTAGCTTTGGAGGCTGTCCTGGAACTCACTCTGTAAACCAGGCTGGCCTCGAACTCACAGAGCTCCTCCTGCCTCTGCCTCCTGAGTGCTAGGATTAAAAGAGCCTGTTTTCTAATGAGATACATAAAGGGTGTGTATTCCCTTGGGAGAGAAGGTGGGGGAAATCTTGGAGGAGTTGGGGGAGGGGAACCCATGATCAGAATATATTGTATGGAAAAAAAGTCTGTTTTCCACAAAAGAAAACTCTACAAACAAACAAAAGAAGCACACACACATACACACACACAGAAAAGACAAAAATGCATACAAAACAAAATAACATAAACAAGAAACATAAAAATATCCCCACAGAAACACAGAAATGAACATTAAAATAAGCAACCAAAAGACCAATAAGACAAAAAAAATTACCAGTAACAAATCAAAATGAAACAGAACCTACAAAAAAATACCACTGAGTTTGTTTGTGTTGACCAGCTATTCCTGGCCATGGGGCGTGCCCTGAAGTATTGTTGATATACCCATTGTCTTTGTTGGGGTTTCTGTGCTGTGAAGAGACACCATGACCACACCAACTCTTATAATAGGGCTGGTTACAGATTCAGAAGTTTAGTCCATTATTGTCACGGTGGGAATCATGGTGGCACGCAGGTAGACATGGTGCTGGACCAGGAACCAAGAGTTGTACATCCATGTGTTTGGATCGGCAGGCAGCAGGAAGAGAGAGAGCAAGGGCCAGTGGGCCTGGCTTGAGCATCTGAAGCCTTAAAGCCCATCCCCAGGGTCACACTTCCTCCAACAAGGCCAAAGCTACTTCAACAAGGCCACAAGTCCTAATCTTTTCAGATAATGCCTCTCCCTATGAGCCTATGGTGGTCATTTTCATTCCAACTACACCACCCAGTGAGACTTCATTGATAAACAACGGACTTAAAAGGGACTTTTCTTTAAAGCATTGAAGCAACCAGTGGACCTTCTAGAACAGAGCCCTTCCCCCGACACCCAGTGCAGAGCTGCTGACAGCTGACAGTTTCCAGGGGAGGGAAAGTTGGCTTTCTTTAAGGGTGTGGCCCCTGTTAGGTCCTATTGGACAGTCCTGCACAAATGAGTAAATGGGCAGTACAGATTGGATTCAGAGGGCTATGGGGGGATGGGCAGAGAGAAAATATGAACACAAATTTTGGAGGGGCACTGAGTTAGAGATCAATCTAGGTGGAGTCATCGGGAGAGGTAGAGGTGAATAGGACCACAATGCATTGCATGTGTGTATGAAATACTCCAGGAATTAATACAAATACTTTAGTTTTAAAGAGACACTCACCCTACCCATTAGCGGTCTCCATTTCCCCCACTTCCAATCCTAAACTAGCAAGGGATTCTATCTGGACACGCCAGATTTTTCACACAAGATGATCATGCTGTTAAAAATGCCTTCAAATAGGTGTGTGGTTTTCGTATCCTTGATATAATAACTTGCATTTTTCCAATGGCTAATGATCCTGAGGGTCTGTCCATGTTCCTATATGCCTTTAATATTTTGCCATTGGTAATGTATGTGTTCGAGTCTTATTTACATTTGAAAATTAAAAGAAAACTATGTCTTCATGCTGCACCATGCGTCACAGTGTTTGAAATTCACTGTATTAGTGCACTGTCATGGGTCCTTTGAGGCACACTGCCTAGTCACCGCACCTCAGAAGTCTGGTAATTACCATTCTATTCTGTTTCTAGTTTCTGATTATTCTATTTTCTTTTGAGAAAAGTTTTCACTGTATAGCCCTAGGTGGCCTGAGAACACTATGGAGGTCGGGCTGACTCCAAACTCACAGTGTGAAACAGAACAGAAGCCTGGCATGATTGGCACAAACCTTTAGTCCCAGCACTGGGAAAGTAAAAGTGACTTTCTCTTCTGCTTCTATGAGTTTGTTCTTTTCTAGACTTGGCAAACAATTGAGATCATTCATATTTGTCATCCTGGGCTGGGCTTTATTTAATCTTCCAGGTCTACCTCTGTTCCTGGAAAATGACAAAATTTTCTTGTTTTCAAAGGTTTGATTATATTTCATTATGTGTACGTCTATCACATGTCAGGGTGGACACCGGTGGATTTCAGGTCTTCATTATTGTTAACGATGCTGCAGTTAATGTGGGAGGTCCCATAGCTCTTTGACATACTTCTTTCATTTCTCTTGGTAATACACTTAGTTTTGAACTGTTGAATAGTAGGAAAGTAGTATGTTTAAAGATTTAAAAGATGCTTCATAGCTTTAAAAAAAAAACAGTGGCTGTCTTAGTTCCAACTAGCAGTATGCACAAATTTTCTTGTACATTCTTGTACTTTCTTAGAAATACTTGGTTTGATGTTTGATTCATTGCTTTGGTAAAAGTCACCTTAGCAGGGAGAACCTGACGCCTCACGTTTGCTTGACGTTGGTATTTCTGCTGATTAGTGGTGTCTACAGTAGCTGAGCATCAGCATGTCTGCCTTTTAAGAAATATAAATATTTTCTCCCATTCCATTGTTTTTTCATAAGTGTCTCTTCTTGGGAGGAAGACTTTCTCTACTGCACTGTCTTTATACTAATAATGGAGTCTTCATATACAGGTAGATCTTATTACTGTATGCTTTGAATTCTGCTGTTTGTGTAGTTTTCTCTCAATACAAACCAGCTTAATTTAATTGGAAATGTCACCCATATATCCTGTATCCTTGGCGAAAGTTTGTCTCATGTCCTGTCAGTTGCTGAGATCAAGCTGAGTCTCCAAGTGTCTTTATGGCTGTTCTTACTCCTTCCAGGTCTATGCCTGAGCTTCATGTATCTTAGAGATCCGTTGCTAGATGCATGCACATTTATGCATATTGTGTTAATTTTTGGAATCTGGCCTTTCAAAACTCAATACTATTCCCCTATCGATTTTCTGAGACTTACGTATATACATACACACACACACACACACACACACATATATATATATATATATATATATATATATATATATATATTAGTATAACTGATTTCTTTTGTTAAAGTTCTGCATGTATTTTTATTGGTCATTTTATTTTTTAACCTACATTTTCCTATATACATAAATAGATTTTATTTACAGTATGCAGATTAGTCCTGGTGTTACGATCCAATATAATGAATAATGTTTAAGTTTTAATTGTTATGTAACGTTTAAGTTTATTGTAGTGATTACTATTGTATTTCAACCTACTACATTATAGCTATTTTACTTGTTGAGTTCCTTGGGTTTTTTTTTTCCTTCCTTTGCACATAAATTTGAGTTTTGCATTTAACTTTATTCTTGAGTTATAGATTTTTTATTTTAAATATTTTAGTCATTGACCTAGGTTATATAACATGTCTTATATAAAGGGTCTACCTTTAAGTAATATAATAACTAAGACATCATATACCCACTTTCTTTTTACCTTCACTAATTTCACCTCTAGAACTCCTTATATGTATATATGGTCTCTTGACATGTTCTAAAAATGTAGTAAGACTTTTCTTAATGTAAGAACTGTGGTGTACCGGGCTTGACTTTTTGCTGTTGAAAGTTTATCTTACTCAGGTCCCTGGCACATGTCTGATTGTTACAGTTCTCTGTAGAGTTACAAATCCTGTAGAGTTACAGGACTGTGGACTGATTGTGTCATCAGAAGTCCTTCTGCTTGTTCTTCATCATCTAAAAGGTCTAATTCAAACCCGTCTTACTCTAACGAATTTGGGAAAGTTCTTTCTCAAAGTTGAAACTTAAACCAGGGTGGCCTGTAGTTTCCTTCATGTCTCTGTTTTCTTACTCTCTTGCTTTGTGTGTGACCTGGCGCCATGCAGGCCATGATGTTCTTTGTGAAGAACTCTCCTCTAGTACCGCACACGCGTGGAAAAAGCCAAGGAATCAACTTCCTGTCTTGTTCTCCTCAGCAGATCACAAAAGGGTGGAGGGGCATTTCTAGCTCCTTTACCAACATGAAGAAGTGTAGACACTTCAGTCACAATGAGAATGCTAAACTCAGAACCCTCTCCCCGAAGCTTTCTGGGTTTTTTTTTTCTCACTCCAAACATGTACTTTTAGGGATCCTGGGACTCCAGTGTTTGGCTGTTCTTGGAAAATGTTATTTCCTGAGGACTTGGTTTTTCTCAACAGTGCATCAAATGCAATGACCCCAGATGTGCTACTTGGCATCAGGAAGCAAAGCCAGTAAAAGTCCTAGAATTTTCTGAGAAATTTCAGTTGTGAAGGACTCTCACCATCGTGGGCCATTACCTAGGACTTAATGAACCGTTGGTAGTCATGAGCGTATCTGCAAGAGACACTTTCAAGATTTCCTCTTTAAGTCGTGTCCACAGCATAACATTTTCTTTTTGTCTTTTTCCCCCTCAAGGGGTGCTACATCCATTGTGTACAGATGCAAACAGAAGGGGACCCAGAAGCCCTATGCTCTCAAAGTGTTAAAGAAAACAGTAAGTTTATTTCATTATATACTGGTACCTCTGAGAGACCGAGTAGCGAGAAACCCTACTCAAAAATTGAAATGGTCGTGAAGAAGCCAACTGTTGTCTGGTGCAAGCCACATGAGAAAGTCGCTGGATGGAGAACTGGGTGTGATGTGTGGAGACAGGGATGGAAAGGAAGGGAAAACGTTAGAGCAGGGAGTTGAGTGCTTTGCATGTGAGCTGTGCCCATGGATATATGTGCATGTTTATGGAGTGAGACTGCAACCCTGCATTTCAATATGCTAGAGCGGCCTGTGACTTACAAGAAGTTGAAATGAAACTTAAATGTCTGTGTCTCGAAAGGAATCACCAGCTTCTCCTCTGCCATTTTGGTTTCCTAAGTTTGGGTGTGTTTTGGAGATTTGCGACTGGACAAATGTTGTTGCCTCTTAGGCTAGACCTTCACATTTGGACAAGAAAGGAAGTTTTCATTCTAGCGTTTCACTTCCTTTGCCTAAGCTCGTAAGTGAGTGGGACAAGTGTCCGTGTCTACGGCTCCGCTGTAGCGATCATGAGAAGACTGGAAGCCTGTAAGGTCTTATCATGGATGGAGTCCTCATGTGAAATTCTTGCAGTCTTACGACCCTTTCTGTTCTTGTCTATTTATGAGTTAGATTCTGCTCGTAAAACCACAAAGGGACAAGATACATCTTATAGCACAGTGTTCCTTTGTCAAATTTTATGTGAACAGATGAGGGAAGTGTGTGGATTTCTGAAAACCCACTTGTAAAGTGTCCCAAAGAGAGATGTGTTAGACATTTCAGTGTCAAGTGATAGCCGTTCGCAGGCCGGAGGAGGCTTCCACCCCTCAGGGCAGCTTGTTTTCACCAGCTTTAAAGTTTATGTGCTGTCTAGCACAGGGAAATCTTACAGTTCCCTGTAAGGAAGAATTTAACAGCACAGGGTTTTAGCCAACTAGAGACAAAACGACATTCTTTAACAGTCCGGTCGAATTTTAAGCTGTAGCAAATAAAATAAAATAAAATTCCACAGTTAAATCAGAGTAGATAGCAATTTAAGTGGCAATTAATACATAATAACTTCACACATTAAGTTTTCTAACTGGTATAAAAATTTCTTCAGTCAGTCCCAAATGTGTAGGAATATTTTCATTAATGTTTGTAACTTTTAGCATGCCAATTTTTTTATTGTAAAATTTTCTGAGCTCAGTATTATTTAAAATTTTTTGAAATATAATTTCCTATTAAGTAGTCAATTCTTAAGAAAATAAATTAGGTGGTTTTAGTAGCAAACTTACATGTTATATTTAGGCTTGGTGGCTATGTGTTTTCCTATTGGCTAAAAATGTTAGTAAATTGGCAAGTTGTTTCCTTTTCTTTTTTTCACGATTGAGGAAACTTTGAAAAGGGGTGGTTAGCTGGGCGGTGGTGACGCACGCCTTTAATCCCAGCACTCGGGAGGCAGAGGCAGGCGGGTCTCTGTGAGTTCGAGGTCAGCCTGGTCTACAGAGCAAGTTCCAAGACAGCCTCCAAAACAATACAGAGAAACCCTGACTCAAAAAACCAAAAAAAAAAAAAAAAAAAAAAAAAAGGGGGGGTGGGTACTATGAAATTCTACGAAACAAGCATTTAAAGTGATTTGCTTGAAGCTGGACATGGTGGTGAACATTGACACTTGATGCACAGAGGGTTGCAAGTTCCAGGCCAGAGTGGGCTACACGTGGAGTGACCTCTAAGAGGTGGGCGGAGTTTCCTGAAAGCCACCAGAAAGCGTGTGGATGGGAACCAAGTGTCAGGCGGAGCTTCAAGGCAGATGATGTCAGACACAGTTAGTCACCGCTGTGCCAAATGGAACGAGCGAAAAGCCCCTGGAGGAACCGTGGCTCTGGATGTGAATTAGATGGGGTTCCCAGCTTCGTCCTTTAGGACAAACGGTGCTTGGAGATGCGTAAATGAGGGAAATCGCAGGCAAAGCCACAGAGAGCAAATTGCCTCCAGTGTTTAATTTCATATAGGTCATGGAGATGGAAGCTCCCCTTTCTGAGGAAAGGCGTGGGTGCTATGAGTCTGTTTGCAGAGCAAAGTAGTTAAGAGGAAATACTTTCTTAGAGCACTCAGCAAAGTTTTTGTACCTGAAGACAAAAAAGATTGGGGTGTTCAGAGAGGCTGACTTATTTATGTTCTCTCTCATGTCAGGCCACATAAAACTGCCTCAGTTAAGCCATTTCTGACCTAGAGTTCTGTGTGAGTGAGGTAACAACTACGGGGCCACTTGCAACCTCACTGAACACTTCCTCATATTCCCATTTAATGACTTAGCGTAAACTTAGGAGTCTTTGAATTTAGCCTGCCTAAAATTATGTATCATTTATCTATCTTCCTGTCTACCTATCATCCCTCCATCCAATGATGTATGTATGTATGTATGATCTATCTATGTATAATCTATCTATCTATCTATCATCTATATCCATCCACCCACCCCTGTTAAATTAATAGAGATAGCAAAACAACTACTAAAATTTTGTGTCTTAAAAGAATATATATTTATTTTCTTCAGTTCTGGAAACTAGATTTCCAAAGCCAGCATTGTCAGGACAGTTTCCTCTGAGGCCCTGAGAGAGAAACTTCTCCGTGCTTCAGGCTTCTGGTGACATGGAGACAGTGGCCCACCCTTGGTGTGCTCTGGAGACAGAGACCCACCCTTGGTGTGCTCTGGAGACAGGGACCCACTCTTGGTGTGCTCTGGAGACAGAGACCCATTCTTGGGGAGCTTTGACTTGTAAATCATCCCTTTAGTTGCAAAATGACTGACTTTTCCTCATGTTTGTCCATATTGTGTTTCCCTGGTAAAGGGTGTGGCACAGTGTCACTCATCTTGTAGGAATACCAGTGCTGTTGTGTGGAATGACTGTATGGTAACTAAATTACATCTGTGATGACACAATTCTGCCAGCCATATTATCAAATAGGATAAGGCTAATTTCAAACTAGCCTATCTAATATTGTATCTGATGATGAATGTATTTCATATTAAAATGTTAATAGATACAAAGAAATTTTCCTAGCTTGTAAGTCAGTGGTTCTCAAAATGTGGGTTGTGATCCTTGTGAGGGTAGAATGCCTTTTTCACAGGGATTTTCTAAGACCATTGGAAAACACAGATATTTATGTTATGATTCATAACAGTAGCAACATTCAGTTATGAAGTAAGAATGAAATAATTTTATGAGGAACTGTATTAAAGTGTTGAACCTTTAGGAAGGTTGGAAAGCACCATTCTAAGTGATTAACTTAGTATCTGTAAGTGACTAACTTGCTATAAAAACATGCTAAGTAAAAAGTTTTTCATCTCCTTTTAGAGTTAATTGTTTAACAATAATAATCATGTTTCTCAGGATCTGTTTAAACATTTTTCTTGGAATTCATCTTAAATCATTTTATAATAATACTAAGTTCCTTTCTAATATCTTAATAGTTTTGGAATATTTTTATACTATCCATAAGAAAATTATTTCCTTTCAAAAGCTTTAATCATCATTGAGAATCTGTCCCACACTCAAATCTTTGGGTGAAAGGCAAATGCTTGGTTCTCCCAGAGGAATATATACTAAAGCATGGACTCTTAAGGAAAATGTCATATGCTGCTGATAATCCAAACAAAACAGTTAAAACTGACAGTAAGCACACAGTAAACTCTCATGTTTAGACAAGTAGACATTTTTACTAGTAAAATATCCCTGTGGGAAATTAACATGTAATTTTGTTAAGAAAAACTTTAAAATTAATATATATTTATGTATGTTAAACATCATGTACTTTCTATGTACATAACTAAATTTCAAAGAATTAAAATACATTAGAACCTACATTTATGGAGGGGAGTGTGAGCTCTGCTCAGGCCCAGCTCCCGCCATCACCTTGGAACTTTCTGGACCTGCCCCAAGTGTGGTGGACCCACCCAACAGGACAGACCACCTGGAGTCTGGCCACACCTCAGGCTCGGCTCCGCCCCTGCTGCCCTATGCCCTCTGCTTGACCTTGAGTGAGGAGAATATCAGGAGAGGCTGGACCATCCAGAGTTGCAGACACTGAAGTCTAGGCCTACCAATTCCACCGGAGACTAGAGGAGAGGGAGAGACCCCCACCAGCACCCACTGGAAGAAGGGATGGAAAGAACAGTATAAGAATACACTTAACATCAGAAAGACCAATATGACACCACCTGAATCTAGGGACTGTACACCAGCAAGGCCTGAACATCCCAACACAGATGAAGCAGAAGAGAAGGACCTGTTGGTCATGGGGGAACAGGAAGTTGAGGGGGTGGGGGTAGAATAGGGGGAAGAGGGAATCATAGGATCGAAGACAGATCAGGCACCAGAGTGACCTCGAGTGATCTAAAGGTATAACATCATTTGGCAAGCTAAGCAATAGTGGAGGGACCACCCCGAATGCCCATTCCTGATAATGAACTTGATGTCTATAACCATCCGGGAGCCTTCATCCTGTGACTGATGGAAGCAGAGGCAAACACACAACTAATCACTGAACTGAACCCAAGGAACCCAGTGACAGAGAGGAGTGATGAGCAAATTGGCAAAGAATGGGCTGGCAAAACCATCAGAGACAGCTGATCTGAACAGGGGAGTGCTCTTGGACCCCAGACCGACAGTGGGGAGGCCAGCATGGGACTGATCTGGACCCCCCAAATGTGAGTGTCAGTGAGAAGGCCTGGGCAACCTATGGGGCCCTGAGCTGTGGATCAGTGTCTATCCCTGGTATACAAACTGTCTTCATGTGCCTATAGCACAAAGAGAGATGCTCTCTCAGCCTGGACTCTTAGGGGAGTGCCTTGACCCTACCAAGAGTAAAATGACAGACTCTAGATATCCCCTATGTGGAAGGATTTGGCAATAGGGTGGGAGGGAGGGGGGAAGGGGAGTGCGGGAGGAGGGGAGGGAGAGGGAACTGGGATTGACATGTAAAACAAGCTATTTAAAATTAAAATAAAAAATGATAAAAAAAATGTTATGAAGATAATAGACACCCTTAAAGAGGAAATGACAAAATTCCTTAAAGAAATGGAAAAAAAACAGAAAATGGAGGAAAAGGCAAACCAAAAAATTCAAGAAATAAACAAATCCCTTAAAGAATGCAAAGAAAGCCAAGAAAAAACAACAAAATAAGTGAAGGAAATAATTCAAACTGCTCAAGGCTTGAAAGCGAAATAGAAACAATAAAGAAGACACAGAATGAGGGAATGCTGGAAATTGAAAACCTGGGTTAATGATCAGGAACTACAGATGTAAGTATAAACACCAGAATACATGAGATGGAAGAGAGAATGTCAGATGTTGAAGACTCACTGTATCTCATGTCCAACCAACCCCTAACACAAATATCCAGGAAATATGGGGCACCATGAAGAGGCCAAACCTAAGAATAATAGGTATAGAAGAAAGTGAAGAAATACAGGTCAAGGGTACAGAAAACATATTCAACAAAATCATAGAAGAAAACTTCAGCCTAAAGAATGATATGCCTATGAAAGTACAAGAAGCTTACAGAACACCAAATAGACTAGACCACAAAAAGAAGTCCCCTTGCCACATAATAATCAAAATACCAAAACTTATAGAATAAAATATATTAAGAGCCGCAAAGGAAAAAGGCCAAGTAACATATAAAGGCAAACCTATCAGAATTGCACCTGACTTCTCAGTGGAAACTCTGAAAGCCAAAAGGTCCTGCATATATATTTCTAAGGAAACATGGATACCAGCCCAAACTACTATACTCAGCAAAGCTTTCAATCCCCATAAATGGAGGAAACAAGATATTCCATGACAAAACCAGACTTAAACAATACATATCCACAAATCTAGCCCTACAGAAAGTACTGGAAGGAAAACTCCAACCCAAAGAAGATAACTATACTCACAAAAACATAGGCCTCTTTACCAAACACCAACAGAAAAAAAGGGGGGAAATCCACACACAATACCACTAGCACCAACGAATCCAAAACAAACAAGAATTAATCAATGGTCTTTAATATCCCTCAATGTCAATTGTCTTAACTTGACTATGAAAAGACACAGGCTAACAGAATGAATATGAAGACAGAACTCATCCTTCTGCTGCATACAAGACACACATCTCAACGTTAAAGACAGACATAGAACAAAGGACTACCAGCCAACAATCCATACCACCAGAGAAACTAGGAAACAAGGAAGACCCCAAGAGAAAAACACATTGCCCCCCGAAGAAGGGGAAAGGGACAAGAACCCCTGAGCAAACTGGGAGCAGGGGGTGGAGAGGGAGTTGGAAAAAAGAGAAAGGGAGAAGAGGAGGGAGGAGGAGAACAAGAGGGATCAGGAAGACTGAGACAGGGGAGGAATAGAGGAGAACAAGAAAGGAGCTACCTGGATAGAGGGAGCCAGTATAGGTTTAGAGTGAGGTCTAGCACAGGGAAAATGTTCAGGAATTCACAGGGAGGACCCAACTAGGAATCTAGGCAGGAGTGGAGAGACCGCCTTTGATGCCTTCATCCCCTAGCTGATCAAAGAAGAAGCAGACACCCACAGCTAAACACTGAGCCAAACTCCTGGAATCCAGTTGTAGAGAGGGAGGAGGGTTGAGCAAAGGAGCCAAGAACTTGCTGGAGAAACCCACAGAAGTAGTTGACGTGATCTAGTGAGGGCACAGAGTCCCTAGTCGTAAAGCTGGGGAACCAGCATTGGTCGGAACCAAGCCCTCTGAATGTGGGTGCCAGCTAGGGGACCTGGGCAGTCTATGGAACCTCTAACAGTGAAGCCAGTGTTTATCTCTAGTGCACAAATGGACTTTGGGAGCCCATTCCCTATGGAGGGATACTATTGCAGCCCAGACACACAAAAGAAGGCCTAGGCCCTCCCGCAAATGATGTGACAGACTTTGATGGTCCCTGTGGAAGGCCTCACTATCTTTGGAAAGTGGGTGGGGGGTGGGTTTGAGGGTCAGTGGGGGCCATGGGAGGATGGGAGGAAGAGGGAACTGGGATTGATATGTAAAATAAGGTTGTTTCTAAAATTAAAAAAGGAAAAAAATATGTATTTACTAGTATCATAATAACTTTAATTAATGTAGCTGGTTAAACAACAAAAAGGTATGTGAGTTTATGTGTATATGTATGGGAACCTAGAAGGAAGAAAATACTGGCAGACATACACAGTTATTGAATGTAGGGCACCATAATAGTATTCATGGTGGGGTGTCAGCATTTCAGTACACACGGATATTCATTCTCGTGACAAAGCTTCGGAGAAAAGCACCGTGGAACGTTTCCTATATGGAAAACCACCTGGGTACTTCCTGTAGTAATAGCCATTTGTCTCTTGATGGGGTTAAAACAGAGTCAACAAGGGAAGGAAGAGGGTTGGAGTATTTTTTTTCTTTTTGTTTCATAACAACCCCCCCCACGCGCACACACGCGCACACACACCACACACCGAACACTCAACACCACTGAGGTGCAAAGTCCACTCAGCAGGTGTGACTCTCTTTCCCCTCATTCTGCATGGGTTTGACCCTGTTCTTAGCCTTCTTATTAATCGGTATTAGACTTAACTGAAAATACCACTTTGTTCCTCACAAATGCCTCATTATCTCGAACATTAGAACTACTGGCTTGCACTTGTCATTGAGGTTTTCTTTTTCTTTTTTAATTGGGCTTTCTAAGTCGCAAATCAAATATGAAGAACGAACTACTTGCTGGTAGCGGACGCCCTTACATTTCCCAAAACTTCCTTGCTCTGCTGGTTGAGTAGATATCATTACATCTCGCTTTTCTCTTTGTGTCTGCCAAATAAATAAACAAATAAACTTCGCAACAACAGCAAACCCACACTCAAGAATGTATGGAAGCAAAGATGCTAACTCAAGTATCAAAATTTGAACATATTAAGCTTAGCATATTCATCACAGACTGAGTTTTGCTAGATACAGTGGGATCTCCACTTTGATGTGACGGCACAGGGACAATGGAGTAGTGTTTAAGGAGTAATCAGTGTAGATAAAAGTCACTTTTTATCCTTTGAAAAATGTATCTCAGGGTTTATATGACTCTGCAAATATAGCTTGTTTTCAAAATAAATAGCTTGATATTTAAGAAATTTATGTTCACTGATGATTTATGCTCTCTGGAGATTTAGAGACTGTTAGAAAAGTTTCAGAAATCAGATATAATCCCCAGCTGTGTGGCTTGACACCTGGGGAGGTTATTATCTTACAACTGTAGGATCCATTCTTTCACTAAACAGCCAGTATCAGGTCTGAGGGCTTGTCTTGGTGTGGCATTCGGGATGCATGGGTGTGTTGACTCTCATCATAAACAGCTGTGCAAATGTGGCATCCAATCACAGACCCCAGAGATAGAGACACTGTGTTTGAACACTTCTACCACTTACTGTCTGGTGCCAGGACATATTATAGAGCATCGCTGAACCTCTCTTTCAGCCGTAAAGTGAGTTTAAGAACATCTATCTCACAGTAGCGTAGTGAGGATTGAAGTGAGATTGCGTGTAGAAAATATTTTCCAGCACACAGCAAGAATGCCATGAATAATGCACACAATTTTAAGGAGTTTACTGGAGGGAATCCACAGAGATATTTTATTATAGTAGAAGTTAGCGATAATGCAGTTCCAACATTCTCACTAGCTTGATTTGAAATTGAGTGATGTTCGGTACCTGACAACTTTTGTGTGTGTGTTTGTCTGCTTCTGTCGGGGAGAGGGTCTTACTGTGTAGCTGTGGCTGTCCTGGAACTCCCTATAGAGATCAGGCTGGCTTTGAACTCCCAGAGTGCTGAGATTAAAGGCATGCACCAGTATGCCTGTCAATGCTGTGTACTTTTGTATGGATAAAACTAATTATATAACTTTTGGGGTACATTTAGCACTGTTACAAAAATGGTGTCTTAGTTTGGGTTTTATTGCCGTGGAGAGACACTATGACCACAGCAATTCTTATGAAGGAACATTTAATTAAGTGTGTCTTACAGTTCAGATGTTTGGTTCATTATTGTCATACTTTGCGAACATGGCAGCACACAGGCAGACATGGTGCTGGAGAGTTAGCTGAGAGTTCTACATCTGGATTGGCAAGCAGCAGGAAGAGCTAGAGAGCCACAGGGCCTGGCTTGAGCTTCTGAGACCACAAAGCCCACCCCCTAGTGATGCACTTCCTCTAATAAAGACACACCTACTCCAACAAGGCCACACCTCCTAATAGTGCCACTCCCTATGGGCCCACGGGAGCCATTTTTATTCAACCCCCCACACACGTGTGTATTGATTTTACTGTTCTGATCAATAACATTTAATGTGTCATGCAGTAGAGATTTGTGGTTTTAAGCCATTTTACTTAGGGAAATGTATACTTGTGATACCTAGATAAGGAATTTCCACCATAAAGCTCTTTTATGATTCATGCTTTGGGGCTTTGTGGCGGGGCCCCGCAGTGTTGCAGTATTTTCAGGCCCAAGTGTTGCCATCATAGTGATTATGGCAAGAAGTTTATTTTCTGGAAATATTTTCTTTGAGTAATATAGTGAAGGTTTAGAAGTGATTGATGTTGAGTTTTAAACTTTTTTTCTGTAATAACATTTTGTGCTCTTCAGGGGAGAGCTACAAACTGTGATCTGCTGATCACTCTGTAAGTCACTTAAAAACTTTAATTTTCTCCCATCCTTATGAGACAGAATTAGAGTAGATGGCTGTGATGAATCAAGGGGCTGTGGAGGAATGCTCTAGGTTACATTATAGACTGAACACAGGCTTCCTTCCAAATACTGGTTTGGTGACTATCCATGACATCTCCACCAGGAGAGGTTTGCAGTCCTTCTCAGTTCTTAGTGGTAATGCCATCTTTACCATTTTTCCCAGTTTCCAAGCAGGATTGCTTTCAATAGCATGTGTGTAAGTACACAGGCCTAACATTGCATTTCCTGCATGTTTGGGGGCATTCACCAGGGGTCACCCTCTTTATATCTGTAACGGTTACTCATTGTATCAGTATTCACTCACATTCCTTTGGAAAGAACATGAGACCTTTATGTACAGAACTCTCTTTGAATCCAGATGTGCTGTTTTTCTTTACTTAGCGGTGAACCTTGGCCAACTGGCAGACATTAGCTGCCATAACCACTCATTTTACCTGGATACACATGCCTGAATGGAGACACTAATAACTCTTTGTAAGGGAACTAGCATCAGGAAATTTAAAAATTCTCATAATGGCACTCACAGATGTTTCTTACTGTAGGGGTAGATATTATAATTTTCATTTATTCATTCACTCATTCATTCATGCTTTCTTTTTGAGGCTTGGGGATCAAACAGAGAGCCTTGTGAATGTTAGCTGAGTATTTTATCAATGAGCTACACCCTCAGCCTGTGTTACTACCACTTTACAGCTGAGTCTCAGAGAGATTAAATACAATAGTTTGCTATGACCTGAGTTCTGTGTAGTGAAAACATGCTTTGAACTCTTAATAGCAATACGTTATTACTACCCATAGAATTACAGAACTGAAATCAACACTAGCAACTTTTAATATTTTATTTTAAGAAGCAAAAGGATAGCCTAGATTTTTTATGTGTGCATTTAGGGCCTCTGGGAATAAAGCTTGTGTGTGTTTCCTTCAGTAACTTTTATCTATGGCTATTCACTGCGGTGTTCAAGCCCACATTCTAGCAGAATTTCGTTTCTAAAAAAGTTAGTTCAATTTTCTTATTTTCAGGGTTCCTGGGATTGATGGGTCAGTAGTACAAGTCTTATCAGTGTGGTGTGACAGGTCACTCACTCTTTAATGGATTTGAACAACAGGATTTATTGCTGTTCACAATCTGAGCAGATGATTGGGTGAGGGATTGTTCTCAGTGTGGTCCACACACATGCAGATAGTTGGGTTTCTCTGCTGCAGATGGGTAGCTGGGAAGGCCTGCTCTTCCCTCCTTTCCTTCTCTTAGTCTATCATCTAGGAAGCTGTGTGTATGTTATTGCCTTCCCCCGCCTCTGGGATGAGGGGATATTCTATCTCAGAGGACAGCTCTCATCTCCAGAGAGGCTCTCCTGACATCTCCAAGGCTCTTGCTTTTGCTCTGTATCATTTCGACTCCACGTCCTTGCTCGCAGTAAATGATTCTTGCTTGGGGCTGGGGTTTTAGTCTGCTTTCACCACTTTAAGAAGCTTGCCTTCTTTCACAGATGACCCAGTTCCCGCTTAGTTCCCGTCCTCATGAGCGTAACTGCCTTTAAATCACCGAATTTCTTCTTCATCATATTAGTAGTCACCCCCTTTCTCTAAGGGACAGAGTTCTTCAGCCTGTTTGCTCTTGGCATTTTGGGCTGCTGAGGAATAATGTCCAGGTGGTTGAAGGCCAAGCTCATCCATGACAAAATCTGGAAGGCATGACCTCCATGTATTAACTTCTTATCATTTGTGGCTATCCAGGACCAATGTCATTGTGTAGTTTCCTATGTTTGTCTGGACTGAAGCCAGTGCTTTTGAGAGGAAATCTTGGTCCCTTTTTGGCTGAGTGTACTTGGGAGGCATCGACGTGAAACCATTCACCATGCCCAGACATTTCTATCATCCATAGCCAAGGCATGAGAGAAACCACTAAAAGCAATATTTTTTTGGATCCAAGGAAAGTTCAAAAATTCACTAAAAATCTTATATTTCTTTGAATAAATATTTTTCTTAGAGTGGAGACTTTGAGGGCCACAGAGCAGTCTTTTGTAAGTTAAGATCTCAGTAAGCAGAGTTAAAATGTTTCATGTTATGAATTCTTCATCTTAAAAGACTTTTAAAACCATGTTAGCTTAAATGCAGCTATGTACTCTGTGTTAATTATTAATTGTTAATGAAATCTCAGTATTTCAGCCTATCCCATAATTTCTCTGAAACAGAAAAATCTCAAGAATGTGACCAAAATGCTGTTAGAACGGTAAACTTTAATGAAGTTGTCCAATACTAAGTCAAAAAACAAAAATTAGTCATGTATTTCTATGCACTAGACAGTAAGCTATCCTAAAAACCAAGAAAAAAGTCACATTTACAATGACATAAAAATTTTAAAAATAAATTTAACAAGGGAGATGAAAGACTTGCACACTAAAATTTATAAAACATCAATGAATGAAATTAAAGAAGATATACAAAAATGGAAAGATACCTTATGAATGATTGTAGATTGGAAGAACTAGCATGCCCATATTATCCAAAGTAACCCATAGGTTCTAAACAATTGGTGCCAAAATTACTTACACACACACACAGACACAGACACAGATCACACACACACACACACACACACACACACACACACACACACACACACACACACACCCTCAAACAACTGAAACCATCAGTGGACCTTATTCTAAAAATTGCTACAAATTTACTGTAATCAGAACATCATGATATGGTGATTAAAAATACCATATAGACCAATAGAACAAGATATATACCATAGAAATAAATCCACACATTTGATTAATATTTGATAAAGATGCCAAGAATATACAACAGGGAAAAGACTGTATTTACAACAAATAATGCCCTAAAACCTTTATGTCTCCATACAGAAATGAAATTGTCTCTGGAAATATAGCTCAGCAGATAAAGGCACTTAACCTCTGAGTCTAAAAAATTGAGTTCAATTCCTAGGACCCAACATGGCAGAGAAGAGAACTGATCTCTGACCTCCACATGTGTGTCCACCCGTGTTTACACACACATACTAAAATAAGGATACTGAAATTAGATCATTATCTTATGGTACTACAAATAAAGATTTAAATGTAAGACATCGATCCATAAAATTCGTAGAGGAAAATATCCAGGACATGACTTGGAAAATGATTTTATTTGGTTATGGTAATATAAATAACAAAAGCAAGTTTAAACAAGCAGGGCTATTCTGAACTGAAATGTTTCTGCACACAACCAGGTGCTGTGCTTTCTCATCCAGATACTTGGAGGGCAGGAGCTGTGAGGCAGGAACATCTCTTGGGCCACGAGTTCAGGGTCATCCTGGGTAGTACCATGAAAAAGAAAAACAGTCTTCTAGGCATGCTGTCACACGCCTGCGATTCCAGAACTCAGAGGCTGAGCCAGGAAGATCAGAGCTGCACAGTGATGATCAGACCCCACTCAATGGAGTCAGAACCTGTAAGGCAAAAACCAAAAAGTCATTGCATACTTAAACTGATAATTTAAAAGTGAAAATGTTTGCAAACCATGAGTCTATTAAAGGGCTAATAACCACACATCATTTAAGAATTTAAGCGACTCATTAGCAAGAAAACAAATGACTGGATATGGGCCAAGAACCTGAGTAGATGTCCTCCCAAAGGTGCCATATGGTTCCCAGCAGGTACATGGAGAGTTGTTCAAGCCCACTAGACAAATCAAAGTCACACCAAGTTATCAGTATTAAGATGGCTATGATTTTTTTTTTACAGAAGTCCTATTAAGCATTTGAAGAGCAAGAAACCTTGACATATTTTGGCAGGAATGTAAACTGTAGCAGCCATTATGGAAATCATCATGGAGATTCTCCAGGAAACCTAAAAATAGAAGTAGCACTGACTCAGCAGTAGCATCTCTGGATATGAAATTCCCCCAAATAACATCAAACCCCAAAGAGGATATCCCTCCCCCTGTGTTCATTACAGCGTTTTCCCAGTAGCAGTCCTAGAAACAGTCTGTGTTCATCGAATGATGGATGAAGAAAATATTGGTTACTACGTGAAACAGGACCCAGCCTTCAAGAGGCAGTAAATCATGTCTTCTGCTGCAACATACATGAACCGCAGAGGGTGTCATACCAAGTGCGATCAGCCGAGCACAGAGTGTCAATGTGATCCCACTGGCATACAGAATCTAAGAATGTTGGAATCGTAGCCACAGAGGGTGACGGCAGGAGAGCATGGTCCCAAGGTCTGTGCTCTGGAGGTGAATGACGGTGTCTATCCTTCTCTTTCTAAGTGTTGGGAACACTGAAATCTGATCACAGACTGCACATTTACTAACTGCTACAATGCACATAAGAGATGGAGGCTTCGGTCTATCTTAAAGACACGCTTCCATTAAGCACCGTTATGAGCACTCATTTCTGTTCCTTGGAAGTTCAGGCAAGGTCACCTTGGTCAATGATGGAAAGGAGAATAAATCAGCAGCACAAATGGACGTTTGGGGCTCAGTTGAGGTCTTAGAAAACATTAAGGAGAGTGGCTTGCAGATAACAGTCCATGTCAAGTGAAGTGTAACTTTTTCAAGCACCTGTCAGTTGGAACATATTTGTTTTTGTAGGGACTATTAAGCCAGGTTTCCTGAAATAGGAACCAAGATATTTCTATTCAGTCTGTGACAGGTGTATGTCCAATGAAGAGAGAAGTTGACTGGGTGGCCTGTTCTATCCTCTACTTTACCATGATTCTTCCTGCCAGCCTGGTCCCACAACCATGTCAGTCCCAAATGAACACGCAGGACACTATATTAATTATGGCAACTATGGGCCATTTGCTATGGCTTCTTAATGGCTAGCTCTGACTTAATTAATAATCCATAATCACTAATATATATTTTTATAAGGACTTATCTTTCCAAGGACGCCATCCTGTCTTGTCCTCTCCTCCCAGGATCACATAGCGACTCTCTGCTCTAGACTACATTTCCCAGAATCCACCTTGACTCCTAGTCCCACCTATCCTGCTTCCCTATTGGCCAACAGTGCTTTATTTATCAACCAGCAGGACAACATATATACAGGAGGACCTCCCCCATCACCCTACCATCCAAGAGACCATTTGCAAGTCCCAATATTAATTCATGACTGTAATTTATGGGGTTCTTCTGCATATTTTTAAAAAATAATTCTGCTTGCTTACCCGTGTTCTTACTTGCTGAGCTCCCATTGGCTTTGCATTTCCTTCAGTTTTGAACACCATAACCCAGACGTACACCAGTGAGGAGTTGTGGGGAGAGGGGGGAAAGGAAAGGCAGGGGAGACAGTGATCGATCGAGCAGGCCTGTGTGGTATTGCTCAAAGACAAGCATACTCGGAAGATAAGTGCACGTGGCCCATTTGTGATCTGCTTATATGACCACGTTTAACCCCCAGGCGCTTTTACAGTGAGAAGTTGGAGCTAAAATGATCTTGGCCTTTTAAGTTGAATCTGTGGAACGGAGAAGGGACACATGTTACCAGCCAAAGACAGAACACGCATGACAAGAGCAAAGACTCTCCAAGAGATGATTGGGAAACCCCTTGTAACTGAAGTGGGGTGGACAGGGGTAGTAGGGACATTAATACAAACCCAGGGTTTAGGAGAGACTGGTGTCTGAGAGAGACAGCAACTACACAGTCTATTAGTGTGTACTTAGTATTCATGATTCATGTCTTAATGAGAAATGGAGGAAAATAAGTTGTGAGTTTTTTTTAACTTTTCAGTTTCGAACAGTTTTAAGTTACAGAGTTGAATATTGGTCAGAATTTCATCCATTCAGAAAATATTTTTTTTAAAAAAGGAGAAAGATGGCTGAAGACATCCCAGTTGTGGAGTTCTAGAGCCACCAGCTTACTTGAGCAGAGCAGGAGGAAGTGAGTGATCGTGTGCCCGAGGATCTTAACAAGAAGCCATCCAGAGAGCTTTCAGTATTGAACTTGTCTTCAGCACTGTGGAATGTCTCTTCAGTAGTTCTAGAAGGAAAGGAGCACCATGCCAGTCAGAAGGGGGTCAGCAATTAATTACCACTTATTGCTATGCATGCTGCAGTAACCTCCTTCCCATGTCAGTGCAGAGGCCTCTGTGGTAGGAATGTTTCATTTAATAGAGGTTTAGAGATTTAGAGATTTTGGAGTCCAAAGTACACAGAAACACACAGGACAAGAGAAGACTTCTGAGAATCTAAACCAGACCTCTTAAACATGTATTTCATCAAGGCTCTTAAAGGAGAAATGGCCAAAATGAAGTCAGGAATGATCTTGGTCCAGATGCTTGTCCTTGCCATGCCAATAAAGAAAACTAAACCCTTCCTAACACAGACTTAGAGAAATCTGCCATGGCTTCTAAATCATGCTGTAAAACAAGGGCAGATGATACTATCTGTGTAGAGAACACAAGTGATATATTTCTCCTCTGAATCCAGTTAAAGCCTTAGTTTAATGAGTCTCAGCATACGCCATCCACCGCTGTGGTTGGGATATGATTGCTCTCCAAAGGTTTATGTGCTGGAAACCTAGTCCCTAAGGTAATGGGGCTCAAGTGATGAGGTTTTATGAGATGATTACCTCATGGGTGCCACCCTTGAAAGAGATTAATGTAGTCTGACAGCACTGAGTTAGTTCTCAGAAGTGCCAGCTATAAACCAAGGTCATCTCTTCCTCAGAGAGCCAGATCTTTCCCTAATTTCCCACTAACTGTTGACACATCCTGGAGGCCCTCGCCACCATGCTGTCCGCCTTGCTGTTGAACCCTTCAGTCATTAAGAATCGAGCCAAATGAGCTTATCTTTACTAAGGAATGTCTAGTCTTAGGTGCTCCTCTGTTACTATACAAAGCGAACCAAGGCATTTACTGACATTGCAATGAGATTCGTGAACTACATTCATGTTTTGATGCTAGAGCCTTTTAGCTGTCTCACTGGTAGATAGGACACAAACACCCCCAGCTATGGATACCAGGTTCCCAGGTCCTCTCTGAAGCAAGTGTCTATTACAAGGCAAATCCAGTTCGTGTTCTTTTATTGTCTGTGTCCCAGAAATCTAAAAATGTGCTCAACAGATGATTATATATAAACTTCTTTTTTTCCCCTCACAGCATATGAAGCTGTCACTGACAGGATTTTTTTCTTTCAGAGTTTTACATCAGAATAGTCTAGACTCTAGAACAGTTTTTCATCTTGGCATAAGGCTACATTGAGTGTTCTGATCCACTTCAAGATTTGAAGCAACGACACACAGCCTGTGAGTGGCTTCTTTTATTGATAAACCAAGGTTTATCTAAGATGATTAGTCATGTCTTTTAAGTTCTGGCATATTTTAAAAAAGGGAATATCAATGAAAGTCAGCACAACACACACAAATAGAAGTCTCATATATATATATATATGTACATATGTGTGTGTATATACACACACACACATACTTTTTTAATCTAATACTACCAAATATCTAGAGGGAAAAATATTCATTTATAGAATCTAAAATATCTTTTTTTCTAGTTTGAAATCATTTCTTGAGTTGGAGAAATGGCTCGTTGGTTAAGAGTGCTTGCTGCTTTTGCAGAAGACTGGGGTCTTGTTCCCAGCACCATGGTGAGGTGGCTCACAATTGCCTATAACTCCAGCCACGGGGCATCTGGTGCCCACTGCTGGTCTCACTGGTGTCTGCATACATGTACATGTACAAACACGGACACCCATACACTGTCATCTGCGCACACGTGCAAACACAGACACCCAGACACAAAAATAAAAGTAAAAGTGAACATCTTTCTGTTTTTAGGGTGAGTTTAGCTGTGTCTCAAGGTTGTGCCTACTTTGCCCCGTTTTTCCAACTGGTTCTGTATTCAAGAACCTCTTCATCCATGGAGAGTTCTCCATGGAAGAGGTAAGGAGTCCTTATGCCGGGAGCCTTTGCCAGATGTTGTCCGTAGAAGAACCTGGCCAGGCAGGAGCCCTTGCAGCTACACATGGCTGGGGACAGATGGTGGTCCTCACTAGTGGGGTGGGAAAACCAATAAACACCTTGCAAACTTTCAGGGAGGAAACAATCCCCACAGCACATAGAGGCCTGCCACATGGACCATAGGACCTTTGCTTACTGCTCCCTCTCCATCTTGATGGGCTGGGGAAGTACCAAAGAGAAGGAAACAGCAGGACATTAACATTCTGTGTGCACATACACACAGTCCCTCTGACATGAAGCTTTTAGACTCTTAATAGGGAAGACTTCAGGGTGAGCTCTGGGGGTGCTTTGAGGATGTATGCAGGGCTTTGTAGGGAAAACCACACTGCCTGCTGAGCTGGTTCACATTCAGTGCTTTCACTTCTGGTTTCTGGAGTGTGTCTGGTACTTGCCATGAAAGTGGAACACTGGTGTTGACTGATGCTCAGGTCTATTCTCAGTGAGGAAGGCGGATCCAGACTCCCACATCTAGGAACAGGAGCTGTGGGGTGGCATCTAGAACCATTTAAAGCCCTTCTCTTTCTCTTCCTTCCTTCCTTCCTTCCTTCCTTCCTTCCTTCCTTCCTTCCTTCCTTCCTTCCTTTCTTTCTTTCCTTCCTTCTTTCCTCCTCCTCCTCCTCTTCCTCCTCCTCCTCCTCCTTCTTCTTCTTTTCGAGACAGGGTTTCTCTGTGGCTTTGGAGGCTGTCCTGGAATCGCTCTTATAGACCAGGCTGGCCTCTAACTCACAGAGATCCTCCTGCCTCTGCCTCCCGAGTGCTGGGATTAAAGGTGTGCGCCACCAGCGCCAGGCTAAAGCCCTTCTTCTTTATAGCCCATTGTTCTTTATTTCTCACTTATTTTTATTTCAGATTGGAGAGGAGAATGAGAGGAGGCAGGTGTATCAGGGGTTGGAAGAGAGAGGGTATAAACTTTTTTACTGTAGAGCGAACACACCAAGGGACCCTTAAATTTGGCGACATAAATTTAAAATTGGGAGTTTACAAAGTTGCACTTTTTCCCCAATGGATCTGGTTCAAACATGGAAATGGAGTAAGAGTGAAGCTTAATAAGTTCAGGGATTTTGTCTGGAAATTACAAGTGAATAAGAGAAGGACAGAGTATGTGTCGACCAATGCACAGACCAACAGACAATGAACCCTAAGTTAAGTCAGAGGGAAGATAATGGGAAATAAATCAGTGTGCACTGTTTGATATCAAGATTTGTGTAGTGTAGTGTCCCATGGGTGGTAATGGCTTCAGGGGTGAACATGAGAGAGACTGCTAAGCAGGGTTAGAGGAAGATATGGAAAAAATGAGTAAATGATAAAGAAACAGGCCATAATGCTGAATGAATCGTTGTGCTGTTACCTAAGTTGTTAAGAACAATGATAGGAATAGCTGAGGCATATATATGTATATACATATATATATATGTGTGTGTGTGTATGTATATATATATATATATATATATATATATATTAAAAATCTTCAGAGCAGGAGTGAGGGAGAGGGATCCAGGAGGTGACTACAAGGGAAAGTTAAAGATTGAAAGATTGCATGTTGGTGATGACTGGGTCATAGCAGTAAGAAGCAAGGCAGGACTTGCAGTGTGTTTTCTACGAAGCCAAAGCAGGTCACTGCTAGGGTCTATGCCAAAAGCAAAACAGTCACAAGATGTCCGGATTCACTTTCAGACAAGAAGATAGAGAAATAAAGCAACCGTTCTTAGTAAGAATTCTGCAGGTATTGTGGATGCTAGCATCATGTAAGAACGCCTCCATTTGGTTGTGTGTGTACCATGTTTGATTTTTGTACGTTCAAACAGCAGGCCTTAGCTTTCAAATCCTTGTAGACTAGGACAGCTTTTCAATTTAACAAAATTCCACTTGTCATGGCCCTTTTCAAGCATGCAGATGCCAGCAGAGGCCTGCTAGCTGTCAGCAAATTAAGCAGAACCTATGTAGAAGGGAATCGTTCTGAAACACTGAAGACATTTCTTATGTAACTATTAGAAATTTATGTCTTCCACGTTTTCATAGTGCCTCTGAGAAGCACGGTTCTGTACTTTGCATCTTTCTCTGAAAACTATTCAAACCGAAATATGAGTCAAAGAAAGCAGAGAAGGAATAGAGACACACAAGACACACACTCTCATTTTCTGAGAGGATAACTAAGCCTACTGTTGTTGTGTCTGTTAGCGCCGGTGTGTGCGTGTGGGTGAATGTGTGTGCGTGTGCTTGTGGAAACCAGAGGTCAAGGTTGGGTATTTCTTTTGGGTTGCCCTCCACATTTAATTTTGAGGCTGGATCTCTCTCTCTCTCTGAACCTGGCTAGATAGTGGATTTGGCTGGGATGATTGGTCAGTGAACTCCAGGGACTCAACTGCCTCCACCTCCCCATTAGGAAGGGACAGGTCAGCGGTTCCATTCTTGATGTTTATAAGGTTTCTGTGGGTCCGATTTAGATCCTCACAATTGTGTGACAGGAGTTTCACACACTGAGCCATGCCCTAGCTCCAGTCATACTTTTGTGTGGAAATGCTGCCGGAATAGATGGAGGCGTTGCCGACAAGAACACCTGTCTGTCTTAATACTCAGAGGGTGGCGGTCCAGCTCTACTTTCTGCTCTGAGGCCTTTGGGGTTACGGAAGAACTGTACTTTCTGCATCATTTCTTTTGGAGCAGACACAAACTTGAGTTGCTTTTGATGTTGAGACATCTTGAGTTTCAAGAAGTTTTGGATCCATCTATCTTTCTTTTACTAAGTATGCCATTAAATTTATTTTTCTTATGCGTCAACTTCAGAATGTATATTTTATATTGAAATTACAACAAAATCTCTTTATATTGGCTATTTCAACAATCACGAGAGTGAAGATTTTTCTTTGACTACTCTGTGTGGTCTGAGGAGAAGAGCTGAAGCAGGGCTCTGCAAAAATGCAACAGATATCCATTCCATGTAGGGACTGTCTGTCAGGTGTCGGCAGTCACAGAAACAACACCGAAAATGTAAAGGGGAGGCACAGCTCTTTCTGATCAGCAGAAAACGCCGTGTTTTGGAAAGCGCGAATGTGACTCCGTCACTGTCAGTCTTTCTAGTGCTAAAGTTCACGAAGTCGGAGAGAGCGCTCAGCGTTACATGTGCTTGCTGCTCTTCCAGAAGACCTGTGCTGGATTCCTAGCACCCAGGCCCAGCAGCAGTAACCATATGTTCAGCTCTAGGGGTTCTGACACCCTCTTGTGCCTACCACGATCACCGGCACACACATGGCATACACTCACACAGACAACCACATAAATAAAAATAAAAACCTCACAGCACAACGATTGGCCAAAATCCTTAGGTACCTCTTCAGATTCTTACTTCCCATCCTGGCCAGGGACAGAGTGACACAGGAATGTTCACTGGCCACGGCATGCACACGACACACGGAGTTTATTCAGTTCACTCTGATTCATTTTGCTTTACTCGGCATATGAATGAAATTCAACACTATTTAGATCTGAAACTAGAAAAGGGGAAACTTTGACTACCAGAAGGCTCCTGAGACAACATTTTGAATAGGCACAGAGAACATATTGTAAAAATGCATGCCATTTGCAAAATGATTTCATAGAGAAGCTAATTTTGACCTCAAAACAAATTACCAAACTAGAAGGGTTTTTTGTTACCTGTTTTAAATATTACTGCAATGAATATAATTTGACACTCAGTTTTTAAAAGGTGTCATAATGTGTACTATGTGCTAGATAAAACAGTAAGACATTTGTTCAGAATATGTTTACATTAGAAAATGTCTTCTTGAAAATGAAAATATAAAAAAGTTAAGGGATTCTATCATTTGCTATCATTTTATATGGATTAGAAACACATGAACGCATTAGGGAGGGTCGTGAATCACATATGTCCTAAATGTACAGTCAGAAAAATGAGTCCTAATTCAGGAATCAAGGACTCAGGACCTATAATTTTTTTGTTTTGTTTTTAGGAGACTGGGTTTCTCTGTATTGTTTTGGAGGCTGTTGGTCCAGCCTGGCCTTGAACTCACAGAGATCCACCTGCCACTGCCTCCCGAGTGCTGGGATTAAAGGCGTGCACCACCACCGCCCGGCCTGGACCTATAGTTCTAAAAAAAATCATATAAGTAATATAAATATATTTATTTTGCATTAGTAAGGAAATTACTGCTGACAAGTGGCAGTGATAAAAATAAAACATCTATTATAAAATTAACAGATAAACTAGAATGAAGAAGTCTATAAATCTAAGTTACAAGTAGGCTAATAAAATTGTGCTGTCCGTGGGATTCACTATACATGCCCGGATTCAGGTGCTCGTGTTACAAGAAATGTGGCTCACTGTGAGACAATGGACATGAATTTGCTTCACTATGGAAACTCTGTTATTATCCGTAACACCTTATTTAAAGATAGTAATAATGCACCAGGGTTTTCTTCAGCAACGTTTGCAGGAACCAGAATGGGAAGACTTAACTGTCATTCAAATTCCAAGTGCATCTCTCACGGGGGTGGGACCCTGCACCCGTGGCTCCCTGGAAACTGTTGTGAACGTGGAGCTCTACACGAGTGAGAATAATGCTGCTGACTTTTGTTCCCACCACTGTAGAAGATGCTTTTTATATGCACGCCTTCAGCCAGTCTTTCAAAAGCCTAGCTCCAGTGCCAAGGTCGCAAGGCCAGTGTTCTACAGAAGACAGCATGGTTTTTCTATGAGCCACTTTGGAAGGTATCTTATGCCTGGGTGGGTCTCGCAGTGACTTATACACAATGGAAACTCTCCACCAAACCTATAATTTTCCTGTAAATTAAGGAACCTTGGCTCTCCTCCTTGAGCCTCTTGTTTATATCCCAGCGACTGGATGATTGACATCACTCCTGGACTGATTGACATCACTTAAAAGCAGCCCTTGTCACACTGTCTCCATGTGCCATATACATAGTTCTTCCTTTGCTGTTAACTGTGGGGTGTTTTTAAACATCAAGTAATGCAAAAGGATCTTTGACGACAGACGCGGTATTTAAATAATAGCAATATTTCAGCTCAGAAAGTTGTCTTGCGCTGAACAGTGGGATTTGGGTTTTAATTTGTCTTTGTGTGTATTTATGAGTGCCACCTACATGTATGCATGTGTGCTCAGATCTAAGCTAGGGGTCCGTAGTGGTCACAAGATGGAATTACATCCCCTGAAGCTGGAGTCACACACAGCTGTCAGTTGAACTTGGGTTCTCTGCAAGGGCCAGCCGTCTCTCTAGAGCTCAATGGAGATTTTAAAGCAAAACACATCCTTCATCATCCTTCCTGATGTTATGTAGGCAAATCTTATCCCTGAGTTGGATCACAAGCCTCCTCTGAAAAGACCATATTTTTTGTAGGTTCCTCCATTGTTTAATTTGGGGCAAAGCATATAAACCCTAGATGACAGATATTCATTACATATAAACTTGGAGACCCTGGACTCTGGTTGTATGGGAAACTTTTTATATATGGATTATATATTTTTTCTATTTTGAACATTTGGGGAGTATAACATAAGATGGGGCCTTTGTTCCCCCTCCCTCTGGATCAGTATTTTAGGGAATGGTTTATGCAAACGTCAACTCCTACCTGTTTGCTAGTCCTCATTGTCCTATGTCACTTTCTTCCCTTCAACATATGTCACTAGTAGCATCAACATGCTGGAGGAAATGGCACCCTTTCGGTGGAGAGTAAGAAAACAGAGTTCCAGGTACAAATGCGTCTTTCAGATTGGCTCACCAGGGGAGCCATGGACACGCAATAGTTTTCACTGTGGATTTACAAGTGTTTTATGGAGAACCAGTGTAAGGTACTACTTTGTAGAGTCTATATGTTACTGTTAAGTGGCCACACTTTGAGTATTAAATCTACCAATTGCAAGAATTGTTATAAATGAGTAAGAATTGATGATTTATTAGTTAGTCTGGGACACGGAAAGAAACAAAGAAAGTAACATTCCAGGATTTTAGGCAAGCAAATAAGAGAAGAAACAAATCATAAAACAATCATCAGTAGAGCCTTCAGTGTCTGACAAAATCCAGTTTTTTGGAGATTCGGATCCTGCCCCAGCCTGACATTCTAGTTTTCTCAATCAGAGATGGCTCCTTACCCGTGCTTGGTTCTGTCTGAGTCACATGTCTCTTACATACAGATTTATGCATTGAAAACAAACAAAACAATGAGAAAACTCACTGAGACCAGCAGACAGATGTTTGAGTCTGAGCGTACTTGGCTGTCTGTAGCTAGATCTTCTCTGACTTTCCATGTGCCAAAATTTTCCACTGTAGCATAGATAAACTTGAGCTAGGTGTTGGTTATTTGAAAACGGAAGAGTTTTGCTCAGTTCATACTGTCTAACTTGGGCACGGCAGCTACGCTTCAGTCTCTGAGGAAGACTGGTGAAGTAGTCTCCAAACGTTTTGAGTCACAGAACACTAGGCGGATGTATTAAAATGTGTCTTTTCTTATTCTTTCACAGAGAAAGCCCTAGGGCCTATCCGTGTGATACACTGTCACTGAAGTCAGTTTCTCTCCAGCTTGTTTTTCTCTGCTCACATTGAATCTGTCCTCCCATGGTATTGCCTGTATTAGCTGTCAGTTATGAAGACAGACGGATCATAACTTCCCTATGCCTCTCTAGACAGAATTTATAACTGATACTCCATTTTTGTGTGTGTGGGATATTCATACATACATTGATAAGTATTCTGAGTTGCCGGCTGCCATTCATCCAGTGTAAGTAGAACACAGTTTTGTTTTGTAGTATTAACGGTTGTCCTAGTTAGGTTTTTGTTGTCAACTTGACACAAATTGAAGTCACCAGAGAAATGGGAGCTTTAGCGGAAAAAATGCCTCGATCGGATTGGCCTGCAGCCATGTCTGTAAGAGATTGCCTTGACTGATGATCGGGAAGGCTCAGTCCCCTGGGCGGTACCATTCCTAGACAGGTGGATTTGGCTGCAGAGGTGAGCTAGCTGAGCGTGAGCCAGCGAATGAGCCACTGTTCCTCTTTGGTTTCCTCTGTTTTCCTTTTAGTTCCTGCCCTGACTTCTTTTAGTGATGAATTGTCTCCTGGAAGTATAACTTAAATAAGCTATTTTTTCCCAAGGTGTTTTTGGTCAGAGTGTTTTATCACAGAAATACAAAAGTAACTAGAGGATAGCTTAATTTTCTTTGATATGCATATTTAAAGACACTCAGAGCGTTCTAATTGATTTGACAAATGACCACAATTTTCATGACTATGAAGCTTTTCCTTAAGTATGTAATTATTGGTAGTTTATTTTATGTGATGGTGAATATTGTACTGGAAGGGAATGTTTTAAAATTTTTATTGGTGTGCAAATAGTGGGTTTCATTGTGTATACCACTGAGTTTTGCTTATGTTATTGTCCTTATTGCCCCCCACTCCTTGGTCTCTTTTTTGTCTCAAATATCGCCCCCTTCTGCTTTCGTCATTTGAGCATGTGCCCCTCTCTCTCCCTCTCTCTCTCTTTGTCTCTCTCTCTTTGTCTCTCTCTCTGTCTCTCTCTCTCCCTCTGTGTGTGAGTGTGTGTGTGTGTCTAGATTCTGCAGCTGAGAGAAAACATGATGTTTTTCTTGTGAAGTTGGCCTATTTCACTTAGCAGGATGATCTCTAGTTATGGACGAGTTTTTCAAATTTTCCTTATAAACATTTCTTTATCATAAAAAACTGAGTGTGTTTATACATAGTGACTGATCCCTTGAATCAAGGTACTATAGAGTTCGACAATTTTTTTTGGCCAGGAAAAAACTATACATATGACATATTACATACATAGTATAAGTTGCAACCAAGGAAAATAGCGTATACAATTTATAAGATTCCTCTGAATGTTTATTTTCAGGGAGTTCATCATTGTTGATTAATATTTTCATTGAGAAAGAAAACATCAAATAAGCATTGTTCTTTGGCTTGCATCATGATGTCTCAACCACATTGACATGGGATTCGATTTCTCCTTGAGCCACCCTTTCTTCCTCTGAATAATGACGTAGAGGGTAGAGTCTTGGCTTTCCTCACAGTTTGGCTATGAATGGCAAAGATCTCTTCACACTGATGCAAAGATGTGCATGTAACCTCCTGGATTTTGAGACATCCCAAATGACAGAGACAGTGCCATGAGCGCAAGGTCAATGGTACACTGATGATGTAGAGGGGATACACATGTGTGTGCGTGTGTGTGTGCGTGCACGCGTGTATATGAATGTGTAGAGGCAACAGGACAAGTTAAGGAGGCTCATCTGACTAGCCTAGCACCCCAAAGATACATTGTCTCTGCCTCCCCAGGGCCGGGTTTACAAATGTGCACCACAGACTACACTTGAGTTTTCTATTTACATACGACTTTCAGGGAGTGCAAACTCTCATTTGTTGTGACTATTTCTGTGCATACAGATGGGGAGCATCTCTCATTTTACAGATGGGAAATTCAATGAACAGTGTCCCCAAAATGTCACATGATGAACCTGTTCAGTGGTTCTCAACCTTCCTAATGCTGTGACCCTTTAATATGGTTCCTCATCTTGTGATGACCCCCCCAACCAAATAATTATTTTCATTTCTACTTCATAACTGTGATTTTGCTATGGTTATGAATCATTATAACATCTGATATACAGGACATATGAGAAGTGGCCCCAAAGGGGTCACGACCCCATAGGTTGATAATCACTTTACTGGGGTCTCTTAATCACCACCAATAGAAACCAGCTGTGGATTACAAGAAGAAAGAAAATTTAGTGGCTCATATGATTAGAAGGCTCAAGACTAAATGAATCCACATATAACAATACAGGAGTAGGTGACACTTGCAATTCTTTTCATAGCCGAGTAATTTTTCCCTGTGTTGACATACAGTATAAAAATTGGACATTGGTACTAGTGAAGTCAGCTCCTTTTTGCTCTCATAATTCCAAATATAGAGGGAATTTTCTTCATTATTTGAACACAGTTTCTGGAGAGGCCATTGAGGGGTGACTTGGTTCTGGCAGAAACCCTTGTTGCTGTCACTTTCCACAGGACAGTATATGTGGTTTAGGGTGAATTACTGGCACCTCTGTTGTGAAGAAGGTTGGTGACGTGACTGATAGCTCTAAGAGGTTGGGTGAGACTTCGGTCAAAGTGTAGGGAAAGGCTGAGATTAACTTGGGCGAGTGATAACGGTGGTTATGATAACACGCAAAAATATATTGTATATTATGTGCTCCATTAGTTACTGCATCTACTTTGTCTCTGAAGTGGGGAGGTAGGGCAGGCAGTGAAAAGAAAGGGAGGAAGGTCAGAAAAGAGGAAAGCATCAGGTGAGATGGCGCACCCCTTTAGCCCCAGCACCAGGAAGGATGGAGGATCAAGAGTTCCAGACCACCCTGAGCTGCATAACAAGATGATGTGTGTGTATGTGTGTGTGTGTGTGTGTGTGAGAGAGAGAGAGAGAGACAGAGACAGAGACAGAGAGACACAGAGAGAGACAGACAGAAAGAGAGAGAGGGAGAGAGAGGGAGAGACAGAGAGAGAGAGAGAGGGAGAGGGAGAGAGAGAAAGGGATGGAGAGGGAGGGAGAGGGAGGGACAGATAGAGAGGGAGAGAGAGACAGACACAGAGAGAGACAGAGACAGAGGCAGAGAGACAGAGAAGCAGAGAGAGAGGAGAGAGACAGAGACAGAGGGAGATAACACTCTTCCAATCATTTTATTTACCCAGTTGGCTAATGACTTGTCTCGTTTCTGGTACAGTCAAAATTTTTCTAAGTTGGAGTCCTTTCCTTGTTATGACTTTGTATTTTAAACTTCTAGGTGGACAAAAAGATCGTAAGAACCGAGATAGGAGTTCTTCTGCGCCTCTCGCACCCGAACATCGTAAGTGGCTCTCACCTTGTTGTTTCAAATCATTTCTAGAGCTGTAGAAGGATCACTGTCTTCCACTGTCCCTGTTGATGGGGGGGAGGGGTTCTTCCTGTCTCTCAGGCAATATAGCCTCGCTCAGGGCCGTACCTCACCACCTACAATCAGTGGACTAACAATACTCACCATGCCTCTTCATGCATGAAAGGCGAGAAATTGGAGAATTTTATATTTGCTCTAATGGAACACTGGCTTTCTTCCTCTTTTGTTTGCTATCTCTCTAATATGCCTTTGCTGATAAGGCCAGCAAAGGAAAGGGATTGCTTTCCAAAATCCTTTTCAGCCTTTGAGAGAGTGTGTGCCTCAGAAATAATGCTAAAATGCAAATAAATGGTGTGCATGAATGGGAGGACTAAATGGTTTCCAGACCCTGCTGCAGTCTGTGTCCAGCGCAAGCTTTTTGGAATCAGTGACGTGAAAAAGAACAAAATCATTTTCACAGCAGCAATTTGATTTTACAAATTAAGCCATCTACCTAATTTTTTTTAAAAACCTATTTTATTTGTATGTATTGTTAGTCCACTTATTCTGAATGGGGGACTTTCTCTGACCTGACACAGCACCTTGGGATGCACACTATTGCTCTGTCATCTTAGGCATTGAAGGAAGGTGGGAGTCAGCAGCTGTTGATGTTCTTTCTTAATGTCCGTCTGTCCCTCAGATAAAACTGAAGGAAATATTTGAAACCCCCACGGAGATCAGTCTGGTCCTGGAGCTTGTCACGGGAGGAGAACTGTTTGACAGGTGAGTTATGTCTACAAGGTAAAACAGAAGATTGGCTCTGTGTCACCAAAAATATTGGAAAGGAAAAATCTCCTAAAAGTGTTCATAGTA
The DNA here is from genome assembly GCF_017639785.1 of Mesocricetus auratus. NCBI lineage: Eukaryota > Metazoa > Chordata > Mammalia > Rodentia > Cricetidae > Mesocricetus > Mesocricetus auratus. Next base: position 62,446,720 of record NW_024429198.1, read on the forward strand.
AAAAGGATTATATGAATTAATATATTTTCTTAAGATAAACATTGCAAAGAATGTTGAAGAGATAATAAGTCATTAAAAAAAGCACTGCAACATTCCTTACCTTCAGAGACATTCATGGTTTAAAAAGTAGAATTTTCTAAAATCACTTTATATTTCAGATAGTGATTTTTATGAGAAAATACTTAAAAATGTGTTCTCTGTTATGATCCCAACACTCATAAAAGTCAGTGTTCTTCAAATGATTATCTTTAACCTACTCTCTCCATCCAGTATACGAGTCTATGTAAAAAGTTCCATGTTGCAGAGTAAAGCATGCTTTGGTTCATGGTTGCCAATTTGAAAGGGTTGCTCATAGCTCATCAGTCAAAGAAGATGTTTGAGAATGGGAGACAGAGGATACCCCAAATCTGGAAGATTACTTACGGGTGAGACCGGCTCTAGGCTTCCATAGTTGTCCCTCCCCCTGCCTACTCAGGAGAGTTGTGGGCTGGCTCTGGGGGACCCTCGGCTGTGCTCATCAGGGTACCCCGCAGAGAATGAAAGTAAAGATGGCAGTGTGAGGCGGGTTTGTAGTGGAAAGAAGCTGGTGTAAGGGTGTTGGTAAGAGAATGGTGGATAAGGGGAGGGCAGAAGACAGGGTGCCTGGATCCTGTCAAAAGCTCCCTACGTCTTTGCTGGATGAAGGAGCAACTGTTACAGTGAGTGGACTCTGAGAGGAAAGGTTTGTAAAGGGGAGTGACTTTGGTTTCTGGGAGAGGAACACTAATGCCTGACTCCCACCCACAATGGACTTGGATATTTGTGTCGCTCTCAGAGTCACATATTAGAGCCGTAACTCCCCAGACAGTGGTCCAGAAGTAGCCCCTCTGTGAGGAGAGATGGGTTTGCAGGGAGCTGCTATGGGTGGAATTCAGGGCCTTATGAATGAAGCCCGCAGGGAGCGCTCATTCCTTCCTTCAGGCTAAGGAAACAGTGAAAGGGCTGTGTCGATAATAAAGCCCCCCTTAGAAACAATCTGCTGGTGTCCTGGTCATGCATCTCCTAACCTCTAGATCTGTGAAAAATCAATGTCTATTACATCATAAGACTTACGGTTGATCACTTTGTAACAGCCCGGATAAACCAATACAAGCAAGTAGACTTTAAATCTGTGACATCTTGACTATTTTAATAATAAGTAAGGATGTGGGCATGCATGAATAACTTTCTCATGGCAGTTTGTTGATAAACTCACAGTTCTGAATCCTGGCTTGACCACTCAAAGTAAGCTAATCTAGGGCGATGGATTCACTTAACATCCCTGAGCTTTGGAACGAATCTGAAGCTATTCTGTGCTGCTAAGAAATCTTAGGCACAGGACGCCCACTCTAAGTATGTATCTTCTTCTAAAGCTATCTTGCTCCCATGTGCTCAGGCAAGATTTCCCTGGGGTATTATCAGTATTTATTTATAATGGCTCCCTTAATAGCAGCACTTTGACTGAATATTTTTATGATACGGTCTTTGTCTAGGTACAGTATTACATTTATAGTAAGATCCTACTGACTGTAGAGCCATGAGAACTCTCCAAGGAAATCCTGCATATTTATCTGCTAATTATGCGCTATTAGATAGAAATCTTGTGTTCTTTAATTATAAATAGTTACAGAATAAAAAAGAGCCCCACGTGGAAGCTGCCTCTTAGCAGGAGTACTTACGGTTTGCCTACCACCTCTCTTCATGTGAGTTAATTGTAATCAAGAAACTCTTTTTCCATTCACACGAAGTCTTCATGAGAGAATTTGGGGTGCCATTTAATCTAGCTCTAGGAAAAAATAAGGATGAAAATGCTGTTGATGAATTCCATTTGCAGAAATAGAGGAAGTATTCCTGTTTCATAGAACGCCAACGGAGAGCCCATAAAGTACTCACCGCCGCAAGCTCTCAGTGGCTTTAAATTAGCTTTCACCTCGTCTATTGTTCACATTATTGGCACGGCTGACATAACTAGGCTTCTCCTTTGTGCTCTGTAACTCACAGCTGTTCTTAAATGTTGTCAAGTTGAAATCAATTAGAAACGGTTAGCCAATCTACTGGCTTTTTTCTTGAAAGTTTAATAACAACCCCCATATTGTTTGTCTGGGTTTTTTTTTTTTGTACACTTAGGTCAAGTTCTAATTTATTGAATTGCAATGATGAGACTTCATCCCTGGTCTAGTGATGGCTCTAACACTAACTTGTGAACGAATACAGCCAGAGCAGACGGATGGAAGGATAATTGCATTATTCCCTTAGAGCCATGGTGGTTGTGTTTTATTAGTAAAAGATGCGTTCTCCGATGCTTATGAAAAACTGAACCGTCAAACGCAGGTGGGATCTGCATTTCCTGTTGAATCCACATAATTCTGACATGACGGGGGGGGAAAGCCCCAGAGTTCAGTTCTTCTCAATCTTAACTCTTCAAACTGTAACACCTGTCTCATTAGCTTCCTCTGGTGCTTTCCAGTTAAGTTTTCCATTTTTCTCTCTCAGCCATGATTGTTCTTTGTCTCACAGCCCACCAGCAGAATCCCCAGGCTCCTAATTAAACGTTTTCCCCCTAATTTTTTTGTCTTAAAACTCCAATACCTGAATTTCTTGCAAGTCCCTGTGTCCTGGCATATCTTTTATAAGGTTTTGCTCACCAATGCCCAACCACTATATATAGATTTCTGGAACATAAAGCTTTGAATGTTGACTGTTCCAAGAGAGCAGGTTTCCTTTAGTCTTAACGTAAAAACAAAGCAGTTGAATTTGGACAGGTGCTGGGCTGAGTCAGTGGTGACCTCCTGAAGAGCCCTCTGTCTTCTGTCAGCGGCTGTCAGTTCTTTAAAGGTTCCCACTTCCTGATTTTAGCAGGGCCTCTCCCTTGACAGCCCTTGCATGCTGGTCTCTGCCCCTCCGCTCTGCACAGGCTCTGGGCCTGTCAGTTGGTTCTTCAGCCCCAGGAAATGCCCTCAGAGGAAGAGCAAAGGCACCCGAGGGCAGGCTGCACTGCTGGCCTTCTTTCCTTCCTTCTTGGACCTTGTTGCCCTCTGGTGTCTTGAAACAGAGTTTTAAATTAATTTTTTTATCATTTCATTCCTAAGCACCCTGTTTACATCATTTCCGCCCCTTCTTCCTCTGCTCTTAACTCCCCATGTCCCGTCTCACTGGCTCCCTCTCAAATTAATGACGCCTTCTTTAGTGCTCTCTCTCTCTCTCTCTCTCTCTCTCTCTCTCTCTCTCTCTCTCTCTCTCTCATTCATTTAGCGTTCCTATGCTCACACTATTGGCTCACATACATGGCAAAGTTCCTTTGCTCCGTAGATGTCTTTAAAGACTGACCACTTGAGTTTGGATAACCTATTAGAGGACTCATCCCTGGAGAAAACTGATTCTTCATCTCTCCGCCTGGAGTTCTTCATCTAGGTGAGGTCTTCTGAGATTTCTCCAAACCATATCAGCATGCCATTGGGTGTGGTCACTATGTAGGTCTTTTTCAGACAGCCATATTCTTGACTCTCCTTCTCACACCCGGAAGACACTATCATCCTGTTCCTCTTGTTCTTCAACCCCGTCATCCCTCTTCTGTACATGTGCCTGTTGGGGTCACTTAATCTCTCTAATTTGACTAGCTGTGGATCTCTGTAATCATCTCCGTCTGCTCCAAAAAACAAGCCTCCTTGATGAGCGGTAGGAACTCCGCTTATCTATATGTATGAGGATCAATATTTGGAGCACACGTAGGAAAATGACAGTAGAAGGTTCTCCTCTTGGGTGTGTGTCCCCGCCAGCCACCGGGAGTTAGGTTTATTTTATGTAGTGTTTTTTCATCTTCTTGCCAGGAGCCTGCCCAACCACCGTTGCTGAACACAGACGTTCCTATGTGGTTTGAAAATCCTTTTTCACCAACACTAGCGTGTTTTCCTGTTATAAAAAGTTAACTTTCAGGGGAAAGCGGGATGAAAAGGAGTTCCTTTGCTGTGCAAATGTGGAAATTTTGAATCAGTGAAGATATTTAATGGCTGAGCCACCTCCCCAGAATTAGTAAGATAAATTGTCTTGAATTCAGCACACACTCTGTCTTTTAGAGGCTCTGTTTCCATGTGATATCTTACAGTCTTTCTTAAGAAATTCAGTCTCACATCATAGCCAAAAGAAAGAAGTGCACCTCATTTTACTCACGGAAAATTCAAGTCATATGGTCTTGTGTAAAGCTGTGTTTAGTCCATTCCCTCATCAGGGTTTGTGGGGTCTTTGCTTTTTCCAGGGACATTTGCTAAAGAAAATGTTAGTGTGTTGGAAACTCATGCTTGAGTTTTTTGTTTCTGACTCTAAACTTTTCTGGGCTTTCTACGCCTTCATACATCCTGTTAGTAAATCACAAAGTGTCTAAAAACAAGGAAAGGGGTGATTGTGTTTCATGCACTCACCCTGTGAATTGCTGCTAGTTACCTGATCAAGACTAGTATGTCATCTACTTTAGTTTTTCCAGACTTTAACGGATACAACTGAGACTAACTGAACTTCCAGGGAAATGTCATTACAAAGATTCCAGACTAAGAACTACCTCTTATAAGAGGGCAGTGGGGCTGCTAATCTGTGTTCCAGGAAGTCCAAGGCCTTCCTGAGCTCTTCAGCTGCCGTGCCTCTGCTAACTGCCTGGCTAGAGACGCGCCCAATTCAATTTGTGACAATTAACTCTGGGAGAAGCAAATGCACCAGAGTCATGCGTTAACACCAGCTCCACAGAGAGAAATACTTGGTATCCACGTGTTCTTATCCTACAGTTAGAAAATAAAATAACATGCCGGGCGGTGGTGGCGCACGCCTTTAATCCCAGCACTCGGGAGGCAGAGGCAGGCGGATCTCTGTGAGTTCGAGGCTGGACTGGACCGACAGCCTCCAAAACAATACAGAGAAACCCTGTCTCGTAAAAAAACAAAAAAAAAAAAAGAAAAGAAAAGAAAATAACTCGATGTGAAGGAAAATAAATTAGCTAGGGAAAGGAAGCCGGCATGGGCCCCCGCAGCAAGCAGTGCAAGTAAGAATCAGTGTGTAAGGAAGAAGGCTGCCGAGGCAGAGATAGGGTTGCAAAGAGCCTAGGGAAGCCGCCCTTGCTATTTTCCCAGGTCTCCTCATCCTGTAGGAAGTGCGGTCCCAGGGTGGCCTCATGAAGATACTAGGAGACATTTTGTTTCAGCGCTGAGTCATCTAGCCTAGCTAACAATGCAGTGCTGTGGAGTTGTATCACGTAGACAAGTCATATGGCTTGGGCCTTTGAAAATGGTCTTAAGATTCTGGTAGTATCTTAACCGTGTTCTAGTTATTTTACAGAGCTTGAAAAAGAATGTGCTTCAATATAGACACAAAAAAAGTAAAAAAAAGGAAAAAAACTTCTTTTTTTAGGTCTACAGCCCTCACTATGATTGAATACTTTCATTACTTTTGAAAATCAAAGTCACTAGTGTGGTTTGTATAGAGATGTAAACTCTTGACTACTCCAACATGTTCAGCTTCATCGCCAGTCTTAAAAAGATGCTGGCTAACTTGTATAATGGAATGTGCGTCACTTCATGAAGCAAGTCTTCTGTTATGCCGAACTTGAATCGCTTTGATATTGTCTAAAATAAGTTTATAAGTTTAAAATAATAAAAAGTAGATTTACGGTGTCGTAGCCACATCTAAAACTGTGTAGCATTGCGCTTCCAGCCCTCCTTACTCGGTTTCTTTCAGGAAGCACTGACAAGATCTCCCCCTAGGGCTAAGGTGCCTGGGATGGGCATCACTTCCAAGTCCAGTGTGTCTGCTCCTGGTGATAAGGGACATCTGCCAAGGGGTTGTCCAGATGGCCACAGCCTGAAGTTTTTCTGACATCCCTTCATTTGATGATTAGCGGTGACACTGTGAACAATTATTGACAGACAATTCCTATGAGCATTGCTTGCTGCCGGCTTCTGTGAATGATTGAACTCCTGCAGACGCTGTGTCCAACACCAACTTTACCTTCCTTTGTTCGGCCATTGACATGTTCTCTTATTATCAGAGTCCTGTTATAAACCCGTATTTGCCATAAAGAAGTCCCTTGCTGTGGACCATAACCAGTCAGTCTCAAGCGGCCTGGGCAGACAGCCCCGCTTACAAAATACAACGAAAATGTTCGAAGCCCCGAAACCTAATCCCGAGGTAAAGATTAAAAGTCGCCTGGGAACAAAATTCCGTTCAGCAGGAGGACCCTGGAAGAGCATCAGAGGAAGGGCGTGGGCGCCAGGATGAAGCGTGTGGGTGGGGGCCGCGAAGAGGCAGAGGAGGCAGCAGAACGGAACGTAGCCTTTTCCCTGTGTACCTGCACAGGGTGCCGCTGCTCCTCGTTAGAGGGTTAGAGAGTCCTTCCATCTTACGAGCGCTGGCATAGCCCGTCATATCTGTGTGTGAGTGCATAGATCTATGATAATTCCTTTATTATCTGTAGTCCCCCATGGACCACTTCAAACCTTACCCTCTTTGCTTCCGGAGGCTACCTGGCTCGTGTTAGACAGGAAGACGTATCGATGAAGATTGCCACCCATCCCCGTGTTCTAGTTCCCACTTCTAGGGGTGGTTCCCTGCCTGCCGGGTTCTGTGCTCCTCACATACCTCTCAGCCCTCTTCGCATTTTTTTTTTTTTTGCATCTGTGAAACTCAGGCTCACTTGTCAGGTCTGAGCTGAGCTATAGACTGCTACCTTTCTCAGACTTTGCTAGCTAGTCTCCAGGCCTGCGCCGTGGTGTCTAGTTAGACTGCTGACTGCCCTACTTACACAAGGAGAAACCCCATCGGTGCAGAGAGATCACGTCTCTTTCATTCCTGAGAGCCCAGCACACCGTAGTCACTCTAGGATGCCTCTAGAATGAGTGGCTGTATCTGTCGTAATGCACCCTCTCTGTTAATTAGATGAACTATTTTTTAAAATACTTTATTTATTTATTGTGTATACAGCCTTCTGCCTACAGGCCAGCAGAGGGTACCAGATCTCATTCAAGGTGGTTGTGAGCCACCATGTGGGTGCCGGGAATTGAACTCAGGACCTCTGGAAGAGCAGCCAGTGCTCTTAACCTCTGAGCCATCTCTCCATCCCCTAGATGAACTATTTTACTAATTGCTATTTCTCCATCCAAGCTTCATCCTGAAAATCCATACAATAATTTGTGAGCCCAGGCACTGCACTAGTTCCCTTGGCATTGGCATAACAGAAGTCCCTTGGGCTGGTGGGTGACTTATGATCAACAGAAACGTATTCCTTACAATTCTGAGTCTGGGAAGCGCAAGACTGGCATGTTGGAAGATCAGCTTCTGGTGAGAGGCTGATTTCTGGAGTCCTGAAGATGCTAGCAAGCTACGTTTCCATGTGGTATAAGAGATACCGTCTCCTCTATAAGAACACTAATCCTACGTATGAGGGCCCCACCCTTGAGACCCAATTACTCACCAGAGACGCCACTTCCTAACAGCTGATGCCGTTTGAACAGGTCCAAGGGAAAATCAGGGCTTAACACACTAAGTTTCAAAGTATATGAAGATTCAGTCCATACCAGGTACTTACCCAATATTATAGCCAAGTGAACACACATAAACACTTCACCCACGTTAAAGGTTGAGACTCATGCCAAAGTGCAGTGAGGAAATTATAGCTTGTAAAACACTGCCTTCCAAATGTACTGAGACTCCTAAGGGCTGCTTAGTTTACAGGCAACTGGAAATAGTTGTGCATCGGTGTGCAAACTAACCCTGCTAATCCAGGAAGACTCCCACAAGATGGTTGTGATGGAGTCTTATCCTGAGTAAGTAAATGTGGGTGCCCTTGTATTTGGGGCATAGATGCTTAGGACTGAGAGTTTCATCTTGATGGATTTTTCCTGTGATGAATACGGAATGTCCTTCTCTGCCCCTTTTGATTAATTTTAGTTTGAAGTCTATTTTGTTAGATGTTAGGATAGCTACATCCACTTGTTTCTTATATTTATTCGATTGGAAAACCTTTTCCCAACCTTTTACCCTGAGGTAATGTCTGTCTTCGAGGTTGTGAGGTGCATTTCTTGTATGCAGCAGAAGGATGGGTCCTGGATTTTTTTTGCCATTCTGATAGCCTGTGTCTTTTTATAGGTGAATCCAGACCATTGATATTAAGAGATATTAGTGACCAGTGATTGCTAATTCCTGTCATATTTGGTTTTGTTGCTGTTGGTGTGTCCATGTGTTTTTCCCTTCTTTTGGGGTTTGCTGATGTGAAGTTATCTGTTGCCCTTGTTTTTGTGGGTATAGCTAAGTTCCTACTTTTCCTTCTAGTATTTTCTATAGGGCTGAATTTGTGGGTAGATCTTGTTTAAATCTAGTTTTGTCATGGAATATCTCATTTTATCCATATATGGTGATTGAAAGCTTTGGTGGGTAAAGTAGTCTGGGCTCGTCTCTTAGTGTCTACAGAACATCTGTCCAGGACCTCCTGGCTTTCAGAGTTTCCATTGAGAAGTTGGGTGTATTCAGATAGGTCTGCCTTTATATGTTTTTTTTTGTCTTTTTTCTTTGCAGCTCTTAGTATTCTTTCTTTATGTTGTGTTTAGTATTTTGATTATTATACAGTGAGTGGACTTTTTTTTTGGTCCAGACTATTTGGTGTTCAATAAGCTTTTTGTACCTTCATAGGCATATACTTTCTTTAGGTTGGTAGAGTTTTCTTCTATGATTTTGTTGAATATGTTTTCTGTGCCTTGGAGCTGGAATTCTTCTCCTTCTCCTATCTCTATTATTCTGAGGTTTGGTCTTTTCATAGTGTCCCAGATTTCCTGGGTGTTTTGTGTTAAAAATATGTTGACTTTAACAGTCTTTGACCAATAAATCTATTTCCTCCATCATGTCTTCAATGCTGAGATTCTCTCTTTCATCTCTTGCATTCTGTTGGTTGTGCTTGCATCTGTAGTTCCTGTTTGTTTGCCTTGCCTAGATTTTCCAGTTCCAGAATTCCCTCGGTTTGTGTTTTCTTTATTGCCTCCATTTGAATTTTCAAGTCTTGGACTATTTCCTTCATTTGTTTGTTTTTTTTTCTTGGATTTATTGATTTATTCCAATTTTTTGTTTGTCTTTTCCTCCATTTGTTTAAGAGAATTTTTCATTTCCTGTTTTAGGGCCTCTGTCATCTTCATGAAGTTATTTTTAAGGTTGTTTTCTTCTACTTCCTCTGCGTTGGGAAGTTCAAGTCTTGCTGTTGTAGAACGCCTAGTTTCTAGTGCCGCTGTGTTGCTCATTAAGTTGTCAAATGTATTCTTACACCGCCAACCCTTCTTCTGACTGGTGCAGGCGCATCTTGCTCCTCCGTGGGTCATACTTCCTCCAGTTGGTACAAGTGGGTTCGGTGACTCTGGTGGTTGCTCTTCTTGCCATTGTAGAGCAGGGCGTGTGGCTCCTTTGGTTGCTGATGCAGTGGGGGGTAGGGTGGGGAAGATGCTACTGCCTGGTCACTGGGGCTGTGGTAGATGGGTTGGGGCAGGGGATGTGCCCCTGTGTCCTGGGGCCGAGAGAGCTAGAGAGCAGGGCTACCTATCCCGAAGCTCAGACGCTCCAGGTGTAGGTAGGGCGTGTGGCCCTTGGTTCACTGATTGAATCAATTTTCTTTAAGGGTGTGACCTTCAGTAGGTCGGTCACTTCATTGGAGGGTCTCATGGCCAAGGTATATGAGAAGCACAAATTGGACTTGAGAGAGAGAGGGGGGGGTCATATAGATCCAGAAGGAGTGAGTGTGATCAACATTCCATGATTAGGAAAAATAAATATTTTAAGTGTCTAAATTATAAAACAATGGTGGATACTAGGATATCCTATCTTCCTTCTTTTAAGAGATTATGAATTTTGTTTTGCAGTTTTTAATGAATAGCTAGCTAGGTAGAAAATAAAATCATATACCTTTCTGAGTTTTGATAGCGATAATCTTTAAGGAAATTTCTTATGTTGTTGTAATTATTATCATAACCATTATGTCTTGCATTTCCTCTTCTATCTCCTAATTTCAAAACATTTCAGAGGTTTTAAATTCTGTTATCAATATCCGTTGCTTTGAGAATGTATAGCTTCCTGCTGTAACATTTAAAATAAAACCAAAATAAAAGTTATTTTCTGAAAAATAACTACCCAAGTTTCATAAATTTTATTTAAAAAGTAATTCTAATGAACAAATTATTTTCTAAAGATTTAATTTTCATTTTACATGCCAACCCCCATTTCCCCTTCTTCCCCTCTGCCTCCCACCTCTCCCCCTTCTCACCCCCCATTCACTCCTCAGAGGGGCTAAGGCCTTCCTTGGGGAGTCAATAAAGTCTGGCAGGACCAAGCCCCTTCCCGCTGTGTCAAGGCTGAGCAAGGTATCTCACCATAGGGAATGGGCCCCAAAAAAGCCAGTAATGAACTTGTTCAGAACAATATTCAGAATCTTGGAAAAGTGCAATGCAGCATGTTTGGCAACATTAAAGGTTTACTGTATTTTACAGGTATGATATTGTAGTTATGGTGATGACTTTAAGATTTACTATTGTAACTGACATTTGATTCCAGATAAGAAAACAGGAAAGGAAGTAGATAGACAAAGATAAAGATTGGTCATTAATTAGTCACTGGGGTATGTGTAGTATAACATCTACTTGGCATGTGTCTAAAATAATGTACAATTTAAAGTTAAATGAGGCAGTTGCCTCTCCTCAAGGAGCGTGGATAGCTTAAGCTGAGAGAAAACGAATGTTTTTCATTTTCTTAGCAAAGCAAAGGTTTCAGAGTGGCAGTTTATGGGATCTTCCCCCGGTGTTGGAAAAGGCTGTTGCAATTGTTGAGATGTGTCTTCCCTGACGTTGATTTAATTAACTTCCTGTAATATCCACTCAACGAAACGTGTGTGTCTGAGAAGCATCTGTGTTTGTTTGTTTTTTGTTTTTTTCTTTTAGGATTGTAGAAAAGGGATATTACAGTGAGCGGGATGCTGCAGATGCCGTGAAGCAAATCCTGGAGGCCGTGGCGGTGAGTAAGGAGCAGCGGCGGTGTGGGCTAACCGTTGGTCATGTCTTGGCAAGCCAGGGCAGCGGCATGGGCTAACTGTTGGTCATGTCTTGGCAAGCCAGGGCAGTGGCAGCGTGGGCTAACTGTTGGTCATGTCTTGGCAAGCCAGGGCAGCGGCAGCGTGGGCTAACTGTTGGTCATGTCTTGGCAAGCCACGGCGGCAGCGGCGTGGGCTAACTGTTGGTCATGTCTTGGCAAGCCAGGGCAGCGGCGTGGGCTAACTGTTGGTCATGTCTTGGCAAGCCAGGGCAGCGGCAGCGTGGGCTAACCGTTGGTCATGTCTTGGCAAGCCAGGGCAGCGGCGTGGGCTAACTGTTGGTCATGTCTTGGCAAGCCAGGGCAGCGGCAGCGTGGGCTAACTGTTGGTCATGTCTTGGCAAGCCAGGGCAGTGGCAGCGTGGGCTAACTGTTGGTCATGTCTTGGCAAGCCAGGGCAGTGGCAGCGTGGGCTAACTGTTGGTCATGTCTTGGCAAGCCAGGGCAGCGGTGTGGGCTAACTGTTGGTCATGTCTTGGCAAGCCAGGGCAGCGGCGTGGGCTAACTGTTGGTCATGTCTTGGCAAGCCAGGGCAGCGGCAGCGTGGGCTAACTGTTGCTCGCCTCCTGCTGCAAAAGGCACCAAGAAGAGCAGCTGTGTGGTCAGCTCTTAAACACAAGCAAAAGGCTGTGGCGTGCTGCAGGAAAACGTGCTTGATCAGTGCACGTGAGGAAGTAAGCGGTGTCTCAAGTCTGGAGGATGCGCCCCCTCCCGGTTTGCGAACGACTCACATCCCATCTTGGGTTCATAGTGGGCCCAACAGATGCTGTTTGTTCGTTCCCACTTCTTCCTCATTCTTTCCAGTTATTCATTTGTCGGTCGGTCTCACGGTTTGATTCAGTTTGTGTGGAAGAGGAAGAAGGTTGACTGAGGTAAAGATAGGCCCTAAAGATTGCTGCTTTTCCTTTAAGATAAGAAATCAATGGACTTGAAGAAAAACAAACCTGACCTTCCTATTTTTGGGGAAAAGCATAAGGTATCTTGGAGTACAACCTTGTACATTAATTGTGGGAGCAAATACACGTTTATGAATATGTAAACTTCAGAATTCGTTTTGGTCTTCAGGTGCTTGCTGTCTAGACGAAACAAATGTTGACTGTGCTGACTAAAATCTTCCAACACAGCCACTGGTTTCTCTTTTCCTCCAATATTTACTTCTATGTATTTATATGCATGTGTGCTTGGGTACGTCATGAGGCCAGAATAGAGTGTCAGAGTCCCCATAGCTGGTGTTATAAACTGCCTACCGGAGTGCTAGCAGTGGAACTCAGGTCCTCTGGGGAGCAGTGAGCCCCCTTAACTGCTGGGCCACCTCTCCAGTGACTGACTGTGACACTGCAGTTAGTCATTGCTGAGTATAAAGCCAAAACAAAATATTTTCTGAGCACACAGAACAGGTCTCAAGGGAGGATGTTTACCAGGATTAATTTTTAAGAATCCGTACACTCTTCCCACATTAATTACACTATTATTCAGTTAGCTGTCATAAAAAGTCACCCAAAGTAGCAAACACGAACACATGTCCCACTGGTTTCACCCACAGGAGAATCATGTGTGGATTGGGAGTGGTTCTGCAGCTAAGAATGCTCGCTGTTGAAGCAGGGACAGGTTTCAAGTACCTGTTACATAGGTTAAGACCCAGGCTCTGCCTCTAGCTGCAGTGCTGGGGTAGAAACCAGAGGGTCCTGTCATTCACTGGCCAACCATCCGAGCAGAAACAGTGAGTGTGGGGTTCACAGAGAGACCCCGTCTCAAGAGATAATATCAAAGGTGGCAATGTAACTCAGCAGCTAAAAGCATTTGCTACCAAGCCCCGGCTCTTGAGTTGTACTCCAGACCCTGTGTGGTAGAAGGAAAGAACTGAACTGTAGGTTTTTTCTCTATTCTCCACACATACTTTATGACACACACACACACACACATGCACACGCTCGCACACATGCACACGCTCGCACGCACGCACGCACATGCACACACACGCACGTACACACGCCAGGCCCTGTGTGGTAGAAGGAAAGAACTGAACTGTAGGTTTTTTCTCTATTCTCCACACATACTTTATGACATACACACACACACATACACACACACACACACACACGCACACACACACACACACACACGCGCGCACGCACACACATCACTTTGTCCAAATAAGTCAGGCAGCAGTTAGGAGCACTCTGGGAGTCAGGGCTGAGTTTGGTTTCTGTGTACATGAGCTTGGGCATATTAATAAATCCCTCAAGCCTTAGTTTCCTCTTCTACAACTGGTGTAACATTCAGCCCAACATGGTTGTGTGAAAGGCCGAGAAAATCTGCAAACCAGAGCCGTGTTGAAAAGAGCAGAGCAGGGCAGACTTGTTCAGTTGACTGTTTGATGTTGTAAATCTGGACAAACAAAAACTGCACAGTTATGCTCAGCTCATGAAAATCCATCCCGTACATTTATTGTGTGTTTGATGTACTACACCAACTAAAAGTTTACAATCTGGGTGATTTGGGGCGTGGGTATAGCTGTCACAGGTGAGTCTTGTGAGGTATTTGCAGTATAGCAACGAGCTTTGTATGCTGTTTCCAGCATCGTGTGATGTTGTTAACCACACAGGTGTATTTCTTTCTGGTGCAATGGTGCCTGTTCTGCATTACACGGGCCATTGTAGAGATGTGACCAGGAAAGACACCTGTGTCCCTCCACGTAACCCCTTGTCTCATGCTCTTCTACTGACAGGACACTTTTTTCTTTTCCAAAATGGGATCATCTTCAAAGGAATTTTGTTCTGCGTGATCTTATTCTTCATTTTTGTGAAAGTAACAGGATACACATGGCAGGCAGGGACTGGGTTTCCTGGACATTTACAGAGTCTGTGAGGAAACTCAGCCAAGCAGCTGCAGTCATCAGGACTGTCTTCTCTGGGTCTTCTCTTACCCAAATTTCCCCATCTCTCGGGCTCCAAGAGCTTGTTCCTCTATTAACACGCGGCCATACAAACCTTTGAGTCTTCCTCAGAGTAGATACAAATACCTCGTGATTCGGTCCAAACTCTGAGACAGACACTGCATTTGGCTCAGCTTGAGTCAGACGAGTCTTCCTTGTCCAGTTTGAGAACTGCTGGTTCTTAGAGTTCGCCTCCATTCCCCATAGAATGTTATGCTCTCCATGTGTGGGGGTCTGTTATGTGCTTTTACAAAAAATGGTGGTTTCGGGGCTGGAGAGATGGCTCCGTGGGTGAGCACTTGCTGCCCTGGCAGAGAACCTGGGTTCAGTTCCCAGCATCCGCAGGGTAGTTTACAACCATCTGTAACTCTAGTTGTAGGGGGATTGCACGCCCTCTTCTCCCAGTCTGTGGACACTGCAAGCACACGGTGCGCTTGGCTGTATGAAGACAAAAAACACTTCACATAAATAAATAGATCTTTTAAAATAAATGAATGCAAATGTATGACAAAATACCAATTTAAAACAAATAAGAATTATTTCACCCTAAGTATGATCTTATTTTGAAGGGAGCCCTCCTTGTGTGACCGGCTGCGGCCATTTTCTGCATTCACGCATCTCTTCCCGTTTGTATCCGGGCTGTCCTGAGTAGGCACATGCAGAAATCTCTTCCTAAAATACTAGCTAGAACTGTGGCTGTGCCCATCAGTCTCCTATCATCTCGATGGCACTGCCACTCAACAGTTGTTTTTCTAAAACCCTAGTGTCCGTCCTTGGCTTGTTACTGCCCAGCCGTCCTATGGAACTTCTCAAGTCTAATTGCGGGCAACAACATGGATTTGAGCATTTGTTTGTTTGTTTTTTATCATTATCATTTCCTGGTTCAAGTTACCATTTATCTTTCATACAACTGCAGAACCGTCTCACTGCAAGACACAGTTCCGTAACCTAACATCTACTCTCCTCACCTGTAGTGATGAGGTCAGCAAATTACGCCAAAACTGCGCCTCCCATGCCCTCTCCAAGCGCCCTTGGTTCAATATCACGTGTTATTGTCTTCGTGAGACAACATTGCTCTGTTTGTGCTTAATACGTGTCAACTAATTCCACCAAAGTGGGAGCTTGGTTCCCACTGTCCCCTTCCTTCCTTCCTTCCTTCCTCCCTCCCTCCCTCCCTCCCTCCCTTCCTTCCTTCCTTCCTCCCTCTCCCCCTTCCTTTCTTTCTCTGTGTAATGGCTTGCCTTGTCTATTCATTTCACAGAAAACAAGGAGGTAGGCCCTGTCCTCCATGAAGGAAGCCGTCCCCCTGCTCCCTCATTGTCATCCATTCATGCTTTTGTGACGTGACCCCGGCAGTCTCCTGCTGGTCCTCTCTAGCTGCCCCCACCATCTGCATAGCTATTGCTCTTTGGGTTGGTCACAGCAAGTCTGTTGCAGCTTAGTAACGCCACCGGTAGACGGCAGAAGAAACCCTGGTGTCCACCAGTGAATGAGAAGAAATGGATGTTCTTAGCATCAGAATTTTCTGCATGCTGGAGTTAACATCGATTAAGGAAATGATGGATCTAGTCAGGGACATCCCAGATAGGGTCCCTCACTTCAAATTGTGGGACAAAAGCCCAAGGCCTCTAGTCTAGGCCTGAAGAGTTTGATTTGCTGTTAATCCTACGTTTTAAAACGATCCCCTTATCCCAATCACAGAATTCTGGTTTAGATTCTAGGACACCACGTTCAGACCAAACGTCCTTGAAACAGGCTACCAAAAGATCTTTGGAACTAAGGATTATCTGAAAGGGAAAACAATAAATGAAACCGTTTCCCTAAATGTTTCACAGGTAGAAAGCAGGGCAGGTTTAAGCCCGTGAGAAATTATTGGCATCTTTTAAAATAGCTTATTGTCGACTACAAAGCTATAGATAGCTATGGAAAATGGGGCATCTGGGGACTCGGGGTAATCTGAAGTCATGCCTTTTAAAACCGAGATATGCCACAGAGAACTGGCCTGAACGACGCAGGGCGTGGTGACATTTTGGAAACAGAGGCTCAGCAGGCGAGCGGTGGCTTCCGGAAAGGAATTGGCAATGGGACAGTAGTAAGAAGTATGGGTCAGACAGGACCTTCCCTAACATTCACATCCCTGCAGACCACACAAAGAAGAGGCCGTATCTAGGCTGGCTACCTCAAGCACAGGGGTGGAAAACAGATTGCGAAGTTTGTGGGGAATCTGTTGCAGGCATAAATATATCTCTTATGTAACGTATCTCCCGGTCCTCCGTCATCTTCCCCCGCTGAGTCTGTTTCTCCTACTGTAGCTTTGCTACTCTCATGCCCCCTTCCCTTTAATAACAATTAGGAGAGTTTTTAAGGGAATCTTAATGGTGTTTCCCCCTTGGCTTTGAATGAACTCAGCGGGTCTTCCAGAGTATTACCTCTCCTGGGAGTGAATTAAGGTAGTTACCGCTTAAATGGCCTGGGTTGCTCTGGGCACTCTAGAACACTCTAGAACAGTATGTTGTCCCATTGTGATGCCAGCCTTAAACAACAACAAGGCAGTGTCCTGTCTGCCCCCATGCTCTTCCCATGACTGCACCGGTTCCTCTCCTGTAGCCGTCGCTTGCCTGCTGGGTCTGTTCCCAAGATGTCGCCACGCCCTGGCTCCCTCCCCGAGTGCGGCCTTCCTTCTTGCCTTCTAGCCTCAGTTCTCTGTGGTACTTCTCCGTTTTTTAAAGGCAGGACTCCAGAACCTGGAGACCCTTGTAGCTGTGAAGCAGAGAACCGAATTTTCATCTCAACTCCAAGAGCGTGGTTGGGGAACTGTCGCGTGGGTCATCACAGAGCTTTTCGGGTTAGGGTTGCGTGACGGTGGGTGGGTGGCCCAAGAGCTGCAAACAAAAAGCACCAAAGCCTCCAAGATGGTGAAAAGTAATGGCGCTTAAGCGTCAAAAGAGCAGCAGCTGGGGCTGGGAAGGAGGGTGGGCGGTCAAAGTGCTTGTTGCGTGTGTGTGTGCGTGTGTGTGCGTGTGTGTGTGTGTGTGCGTGTGTGTGTGCGTGCGTGTGTGCGTGCGTGTGTGTGTGTGTGCGTGCATGCGTGTGTGCATGTGTGTGTGCGTGCGTGTGTGTGTGTGTGCGTGCGTGCGTGTGTGTGTGTGTGCGTGCGTGTGTGCGTGCGTGTGTGTGTGTGCGTGCATGTGTGTGTGTGTGTGTGTGTGTGTGTGTGTGTGTGTGGACCTGAGTTTGGACCCTCAGCGTCTAGGTAAAAGCGGGGACAGGGAGACAGGCAGATCCCAGGGGTCTTCCTGGTCAGTTAGTGAACTGACGTCACCGTGAGAGACTCAGGATCCATTGCCAACTTGACACAGCCAGGAAGAGGGAGCCTCGTTTGAGGAGCTGTCTCTGGTTGGACAGGCCTGCAGCCGTGTCTGTGAGGCATTTTAATTGCTAATTGACGTGGGAGTGCACGGTGTGGCCACTACCATCCCGAGGCAGGTGAACCTGGAAGCCGAGCAAGCCGGAGAAAACAAACCAAGGAGCAGCACTCCTTCCTCGTGGTCTCTGCAGGATCCTGCCACGACTTCCCTCAAGAGAGGAACTGTTGCCCTGCCCGGGAGTGTAGGATGCCATAAACCCTCTCCTCCCCTGGTTGCTCTCGGTCAGTGTTTTATTACAGCAGCAGGACACCCTGGCTCAGAACCTGAGGTGGAGAATAATAGAGGGAGACAGCTGATGTGGACCCCTGGCCTTCACATGCCAATACATAGGTATGCCTGAATACACATGTTTACATGCATGCACACACCAACACCCCAACACACAATGAACATTATAAAGATTAAATAAAAGTTCCTGAGTTTTTTTAAAAATGTGTCTACCTCCCTTTCCTAAAAAAAGAACAGACGTAGCCTACCAGGGAGTGAATTGCTGAAGAATAGATGATTGGATACTGAAGGGCGATCTGGGTCTCTAGATGACGGTATTGTGGAGACGGAAACGTCAGGGAGTAGTCACCCCTTCACTGGGCAAGCAAGATAGGTGCGGTGATTTAAACTTAGGTGATCAGAGTGTTTACGCCCCTAAGGTGAAGGCTCGCTGTTGGCTGGTGCCAGTGTCTATGAGCCCAGAGAAACTGCCCATGAAGCTGAAACTCAGATCCCTGAAAATTATATACTAGCCAGCATGCGCTGATGTAACAGAAGTGTCCTCGGCGGACTGGAGAAACTGCCCAAGAGATCAACTAGAGCCACCAGAGTGACCTGCCATCGCAGAGTGCAAGAGCGTCGTTTGGAGAGTCACACCGTTAGGAATAGTGTCTGGGAAAATTGACTCAGAAAGCAAACCAGGAGCAATTCCCTCATCCTTCTCCGGCTCCCAGTCTCAAGTCCACTCACGGCAAAGCCAAGAGGGACGAGCAGGATATGGAAAACGGTGGCTTCAGATTCAGATCCCATAAACTATGGGAAGGTGAAGTTGAGAAATGATACCTTGATTAATACACAGGAAGCTGTTAAGACTTCTCAAAATCCATGCTGTTATTCATAGGGTTTTTCTAACATTCATTGTCTTCAAAGGACCAGGAATGACTCTGGAAGTTTGATATAAAAACAAAAATAATCAACGCTGAAGTAAATTGCTACCCGTATTCAGTTCTGAGTCCCATTCTGAATAGCATTTATGCACGTCATAAAGCTTGGACAATTCAGCTTTGCGTTGCTTGAAGGGTAGAAGCCGTCTCTCACCCTGATGTCTTAGTGGTTGTTGGGAGAGCATTTTTAGGAGATGGAAATTGCCAGAACTTCTTTCCCCAACTTCCCTTTAAGCATGAATAAGGGCATTTGAACTAACTGATCCTGCCTACTGGATTGTGACAGGGAGCCTGTCTTTTTACGTGATTGGAAAATTTCCCATTCACAGGAGGAGGCCCAGGAGACAAGATGCTGTCTTTTCCACTGCCTTAGATGAGTCTGTAGATGATGCTGGAAATTGATTTTGCTGTCTTTGTAATTTATAAAGAGGAATGAAATTTGTATAGGAAGCATAGGGAAAAACACAACAAAATCAAAGACACCAGTAAGATTTTTTTCTTCCTCTTGCTACCTCATAGAGGACAGCACCACTATGATTTGCATGTCTTCGACTTGAACACACTGAACTCCTTGAACAAACTTCTGAGTGTCTCTTCGTGGTGATTGTATGGTATAATTTTCCACCCATCAGTGACAGCACACAGGGCAGATTCCAGATAAAAAGATTTTGTTCCCACAAATTTCCCCAAAATTGAGTTTCACTGAATATCAAATGCACACCCACACACTGCTAAACCAGGGTGAAGTGGGGTTTGAAGGAATAATGAGGTTGAAGGCTATTAAAAAACCAGCCTGCTTCTGACACTTGTCCTTTGTTTCTGCAAATAGCGTGCCTACGTGGGTCTACTTAGTGTCAATGGGATGGCTCTGAGAGGTTAGTTAAGCAGCACATAGAACAGGGGATGCAGGGTGTTCCTGTTTTACATAAACCACTCGATTCCAGCAGGAGAGAGAATTTCCTCTTCTTTCCTTTTTTTTCTATTTTTCTTTTTTTTTCCCTCGGGTTGATGATATATTGTAATGAATGCAAGGTAATATATTAAAACACTATAGTTACAATCTACCCATAAATAAGAATTACTAAGAATTGAGAAGTCACAGCTAGTGGAAAAGAAACAGCAAACATCTTTGTTAATATTCTAATATTTGGTTACGAATGTATAGTAAGATGTATTAGTGGCTCAGGCAGAGCCTGGATTGTTTATCAGAAATGGATTTGAGAGCAGGGAGATAATCTATATCCTTTTGAACCTCAGCATTGGAACACTAGGATCTAAAGTCGATGCCTGGTGTAGGGGATGTTCTCCCCCTGAATATTAACAAAAATGTTGGCAGTAATAAAAATGACATCAAAAACTTATCAAATCTTGCCTCCAGGGTCTTCTCTCCTTGGAAACCCAGGAGAATAAAGACAAGTTGTACAATGTATATTTAGTAATTTTCCAAATAATGCACATAAATTATTACATTGATGATGACATTCTACACATCTTCTCTTGTTGGGGTTGTGTAAATTTTGAATGATGTTGGCCTAGTTAGCTGTGATAAAACATGGACTAAAACCAGCTTGAGCAGATAGGGTTTATTTCCCCTTACAGATTCACTGAGGAAAGCCAGGGCAAGATCTCTAGACCAGAACTGATGCATATTTTGTGGAGGAACACTGCTTACCGGCTCATTCCCAGGCTCGAATTCATGCTACCTCTCGTTACCTCTCATTACCTCTCATTAGAAAACAGCAGGCTCCTAAGAGATAATAGTGCACTATAACAAAACAAAATGTACTAAGATAAAAAAAAAAACCATCACATCAAAATTGGAGAAAACAAGCCAAGAAAAGGAAAAGAGCCCACAATAAGGCACAGGAATCCAAGACCCATCCCTTTGCCCACTCAGCCATTCCATAAAAGCACTGAAGTGGAGGCTGTAATACGCACGCAGAGGACCTGCCATAGACATGTGCAGGCTCCGTGCCTGCGCCTTCAGTCTCGGAGAGTTTATATGAGTTTGTTCATGTCGATTTAGGGGGTCTCGTTTTCCTGCAACCCACCATTCCCTCTGGCCCTTGTAGTCTTTTCCACCTCCCCTTCTGCTCGCTTCCCTGAATTCCACGGGGAGGGATTTGAAAGAGACATCTCCTTCGGCACCTTTTGTTCCAAGGTCTCTTACCCTGAGTAACGTCTGCATGTGGGTCTCTGCAGTAGAGCACACCCTTCTCGCAGGAGGAAGCTCCTGTAGTGATGTCTGAACAGGAAGACGCCAATCTGCGGAGAGCCGAGTATCATTAGGAGTCCTTGTGTCTCTACTTGAAAGAATAACATCTAGCTTTACTCCAGGTCCGTGTGCTCTCTAGTCTCTGGTTCTTGGTCATTCCGGCAGTGTCAGGTAGGGTTCCTTCTCGAGGAGGGGACCTTAAGTCAGGTCATTGGTTACTCCCGCGAGCTCTGTGCCATCATTGTTGCAGGGTGAGCTACAGGCAGGACACCATTGTAGATCAAAGGATCTGTTGCTGCTTGATGTTTATATCTCTCTTATTTTGTAGCCTGCAGTTTCTTCTGTACCAAAAATGCTGATGGGGTGAAGGCTCAGCTTCTCCATGTTCAATAAAGCGTTCTATTCAATCGTAGGGCCTTGCTCTCAGTTTGTGGAGAACAGCAGCCTGGCTTGTTTGGGGAGTCTCATGGGGTCACTTTGGCCAACAGCTAAATTAAATGTAGCAAATCTGAGTAATGGAAGCTTCATTTGTTGACAAGAGATGGCAAAGTTGGGAGTCTGTCTCCCCCATCATTTGGCATTTTCATTTAGATTCCCTTTGTATATGTGCATACTTAAGGATGTGATACTGCTGTAACATACTACCCCTCAAATGGCCGTTAATTTTAGCTGTCTCTACCCATATTCCCTCACTCATTCCCTCCTCCCTACCCCACAGCCCACTTGATCCTGCCATTCCAGCTACCTTTTCCTCTATAACTTTCCATTCTACTTCCCTTTCCTAATGAAATCTATGTGTGCTCCCTAGTCTCTTGCTCTATACCTACCCTGTGAGGTTCTATGGATTGCAGCTTAGCTGCCATCGACTTAACAGCTAACTTAACCAACATATAAGTGAATACATACCCTATTTGTTTTTCTCAGTCTGAGATACCTCACTCAGCCTGATATTTTCATTTATCCGCATAACTGGATTTCATGATGCTGTCTCTTTAATAGCTGAGCAATACTCTATTGTGTAAATGAACATATGACCGTTTTCTTTATCCTTTCTTCTGTTGAGGGACAGCTAAGGTTGCTTCCAGTTTCTGCCTATTATCAACAGAGCAGGAGTGAACATGACTGAGTAAATGTCTTTGTGACAAGGGGAAGCGGCCTTTGGGTATATGCCCAAAAGTGGTATAACTGGATCTTGAGTTAGATCAATTGTCATCTTCCTGAGGAATCACCGCACTGATTTCCATAATGGCTGTGCATGTTTGTATTCACGCCAGTAATGGGTGAGTGGTCCCCTTACTCCACATCCTCACCAGTGTGACCCGTCACTTGTTTTACTGATCCTAGCCATTCTGATGGGTGTAAGATAAAAACCTCAAAGTAGTTTTGATTTGCATTTCCCCGATGTCTAAGGATGGTGAACATTTCTTCAAATTTCTTAGACATTAGGGTTTCTTCTATTGAGAACTCTGTTTGGATCTGTACCCTATTTTTATTTTGAGTATTTGTTTTCTTGATAACTGGTTTCTAGAGCTGTTAAAGGTTAGGCTCATAATCAACAAACAAACAAACAAGCATATTTTATGTATTAGCACTCTATGAGGGGTGTAGTAGGTAAAAATCATTTCCCATTTTTGTAGGATGCCACTTTGTTGAATGAGAGTGTCCTTGATGTGCAGAAGTTTCATGAGGTCCCATTTATTAATTGAACTTAGTGCCTGTTCTCATGGTGGTCCATCCAAAAAAAAATCTTTTCCTGTGCCAGTCATTTCAAGGCTATTCCCAACTTTCTCTTCCACCAGACTCAGTGTATGTGGTTTTATGCTGGGGTCTTTGGTTCATTTGGAGTTGAGTTTTGTACATGGTGATAGGTATGGATCTATTTTCATCTTCCTACATGCAGCTATCCAGTTTGACCAACACCCTTTGGTGAAGATGCTGTCCTTTTTCCAGTGTGTGTCTGGATTCTTTATTACAAATCAGGTGTCAATAGGTGTGTGTACTTATTTCTGGGTCTTCAGTCTAAATCCACTCACTGACCAACGTGTTTGTTTATATGTCAATGTCATGCTGTCTGTATCACCATAGTTTTGAGGTGCGTCTTGGGATCTGGAAAGCTGATACTTCCAGCAGTGCTTTTATTATTCAGGATTGCTTTTGCTCCCAGGTCTTTTGTGCTTCCATGAGAAATTGAAAGTTATCTTTTCAAGATAGGTTAAGCATTGTGCTGGAGTTTTGATGGAGATTGCACTGAATCTGTAGAATGCTTTGGGTAGGATAGCCATAATTCTATGTTAATCCTGCTGATTCATAAGCACGGGAGATCTCTCCATCTTCCTGTGTCTTCTTCAATTTCTTTCTGCAGTGACGTGAAGTTTTTAATTAGACAAGTATTTCACTTGCTTAGTTAAGGTTACCCCAGGATATTTGATAAAATCTGAGGCTATCATGAAAGGGTATTGTTTCCATGATTTCTTTCTCAGCCGATTTGTCACTTGAATATAGGTGGTTTACTAATTTTTTGTGAGTTAATTTTGTATGAAGCTACTTTGCTGAAAGTATTTAATGGTTGTATGAGTTTTTCTTGGTGGAATTTTTAGGGTAACATATATTATCCTGTCATCTGCAATAAAGATACTTTGACTTTTTCCTTTCCAATTATATCTTCTTGATCTCTTTCAGTTGTCTTATTGCTCTAGCTAAGACTTCAAGTCTTATTGAATAAGTATGCAGAGAGTGGACAAAGTTATCTTATTCCTGATTTGAGCAGAACTGTTTTGTGTTTCTTTCCATTTAAGTTGATGTTGACTATGTGCTTACTATAAATGTAAACTGCCTTTCTTACGTTGAGGTATGTTCCCTTGTATGTAATCTTTCCAGGACTTTTATCCTGAAGTGGTATAGGATTTTGTTGAAGACGTTTTCTGTATCTGATGAGATTATCATGGTTTTGTTTTGTTTTGATTTTTAAATTTTTTGTCTTTGAGTTCATTACATGGTGGGTTACATTTGTCTATTTATAGATGTTGAACCATCCCTGCATCTCTGGGATGAAACCTACCTGAGCATTATGGATGATCTTTTTGATATGTTCTTGGATTCAGTTTGCAAATATTTTAGTAAAAAGTTTTACATCTATGCTCATAAGGGAAATTGGTCTGTAATTCTCTCTTTTTTTGTTGGATCTTTATGTGATGTGGGTGTCAGGGTACTGTGGCTTTGAAAAATGAATTTTGCAGTGTTCCTTCTGTTTCTATTTTGTGGACTAATATAAATAGTATTAACTCATTTTTGAAAGCCTTGTAGACTTCTGTGCTACAACCATCTGGTCCTGAACTTTTTTGGGGGGCCTGGGAGAATTGTAATGATTACTTCTATTTCACTAGCAATTATATGTCTGTTTAAATTGCTTATCTGATCTTGATTTAACTTTGGTAATTTGTAGCCTTGGCCCCCTCTGGATCATAGCTTTTGTATGCTGAACATGAGGAAACACTTCCCAGAAGGCTTTGTTTCAATAATATTAATCTCTTATTAATCACAGCTTAGTTTCCAACCTCAGCTTACTGATATCCTTTGTCCCAGTAGAGGTAAAGTATATTGTATTGTTCCTTAAGAGGCTGCAAGGTTTTAAGTTAGGCTCCATCCCTCCCAGCAGTCTCATATCTCCCTCGCCACATCAAGCTGTCTCCAGGTAGGAATATTTCATGAAATCCAAAAGATAAAAGTAGTTTTAGTTTTAAAATTTCCAGTTCTGAGAAAGAAAAATTAACATTTGTCTTACTTAACACAAAATGAGGGACGTTTTGTGTTGCTTTATGAATTCTTCTCAGGGAGAACCAGAAATGTAATCCCCCTAACTCAGCCGGGTACTGGTACCGATGGATACCTGCATGAACATGCCTTCACATGGGATCACATGTGCTCACGCACAAACGCAACACACACACCAAAATGGAGAGCATCTCAAATGGAAAAGGTTGTGTTGGCGTTGGTCAAAACACTTAGTATCGATGTTCAATAGAAACTTAAAGGGGAAGATATTTTGAACTTGAGTCCGTGTTAAAGCCACCTATTGTTAGGTTCTGAAATAAGAGATTTTTTCAGATAGTTATCATTTTTACTTTCAAATTCTAGAAACAGTAGTAAAAAGACATTGCTTCTTGTTTTGGGATGAAGAAGGAGATCTGTATTTAGTCAAAAATCGGAACAACTCCAACAACAGCACACAGGCTGCTTACACAGCTGGCCAGCATCTGAGGCATCCCCAGTGTACAGAAAGTCCCAGTCCATTTCTAGAGGCATTGCTGATACTGCAAACATGGGAAGTTTTTAGTTCTGCAACATAAATTCCAGGGGAGAAAGATGACTCTAGGCCTGTAGCCAGGGCCGTGGTAGCAGGATAGTGTTAAGTGTGTAATGGTTAGGTGAAGAGGGCACCAGAGTCCCTGGTGATGTCCCTTTCCTTGCTCTGTCATAGCAGCCTGGGCATAACCACCTCCCATAAACAAGACTTTTCTAGATTAGCACTTGGAGTCCAACAGAGAGCCTGAAAATGCTCCCGCATGGTGTCTCGAGCAACGCAGTCCCCGTTGCTAGTCACTGGGTTTGTTGCATCTACTCTTCAGCTCTGCGACAGCCTGTGGACGCTGGGCACACGCTCACAAGGTGTTGCTGGTTCCAATACTGACTTTTCCCCTGTTATCTTTTGAAATCTCAAAGATTCTAGTAGTAGCAAGGTGATCAGCAGTCACACTGATCATGACAGAGAGCAACTCAGAAAATAACCACCACAGGCTTTCAAGACCCAAACGCTGTGCACTGGTGCTCCTTGGACTATTTCTGAAACTTCCTGTCACAAATAAGCTGTAAAATTCAAAGACATCGCTTTCTATGACATCATCAGACAGAAACTGAGAGTCCCACAACTCTGGTTGTAGGAACCATGCTGACTCCCGGCCTGTTAACCACTTTAGTGGCTCCTTGGGCTGGAAACGGCCGGGTACCCACTCAGTTTCCTTGCGGGGAAAGAGAATTCCACTCTCAGCTAAGTTGCACAAGGAGACAGACACCTCTTTAAGATGTCATTTCCTCACCGTTTCCCCAAACTGTTGGCTCCTGGTCCTAATATTAGATGAGGGACCAGATATTGAAAAGAAACTAGCATGATCCCCCATCATCAAAGACTGAAATGCAGACGAATTGTATAATATATGTGCCACTGTTTTTTCTTTTTCTTTTTTTCTATTGTCTTTCCTTCCTCCCATCCTTTATTTTTTTATTTTATTTCTGTGTCCCCCCCCCCAAATTGCTCATGTGGGCTTAAAGGTGCCAGATACAAGCACATCTACAGCAGTGAGGGCTTCTTTCTATTTCTCCTAGAGTGGGTATTGGGAGAGAGGAGGGGGTGGGAGGAAGAGGAGATGGGGAACCCCGCTTTCCCCAGGTCCCACCACAATGAGGTCTATGCACTAATCATAACGGGAGTGTGTATTACCACGAAAGATGGCTCCACCCTGGTTAATAGTCTTCTGATTTTCCCTAGACACTTGTTTAGGGAAAAAAATTAAAGACAGGAGGCTTTGAGCCATTCGGTTCTGAACAGCTGCCTTATTTGGAGAATAAATAGCATCTTAGCATAGATACCGATGGGCATTGCTGGGTTCCAGTTGAAATGAACACAGGCTGACTGGATTATGACATCTCAGCTTAGCACTTGGTACCTGGAATGTGAACTGGGAATTTTACCTGTGCTATAGATTCAATGCCTTTCAACTCATAGTTAGTGGGGGAGGAAAGCAGTTAGTGAAGAAATTCCTATAGTATGAATAAAATGTTTAAGAAGAGAAAAAAGAAAGGAAAAAAGGCATTAACTTAGCAAAAAATGATTCTGGTTCTAGTACTGAAGTTTTAATTTTTGGCCAGGTTTGACTTACTTAGAAATCTTCTGTCTTTTTAAATTTTCCATGGATTCCCAACTTAAATGCATTGCATAAACAGTCCCAATTTGTCTTTGAAAAACTCTCAAACTTCCCAAGCCAGACCTCGCTGTCTGTGCTGCTCTGATCAAGCTTCTCTCTCAAGCTCTCTTAGAACAGCGTGTTAAACTCTGATGCACTTGGTGGCTCCTTTGTCCTAACGCTCCAAAATCCTTCCACAATCTGAACCCACAAATGGCACGGCCATGTCTATTACATAACTCCCAACCTTTGGGGCACATTTCTGCCGTCTATTGCTGTAACAGAGCACCAACAACACGAACCCGGGAAGGAAAGAGTTTGTGTCTGCTTCTAGGTGATGGTCTGTCGTCGAGGAAAGCCAGGGCAGGGCCCTGCAGGCGGGAGCTGAAGCAGAGACTATGGAGAACCCCTGCTTGCTCGCCTAATCCCAGGCCACGCTTAGCTATGTTTCTTATGCGGTCCAAGCCCACACCACGCCTGTGGCTGGTAGCACCCACAGCGGTGTACAAATGAACAATCAGGAGAATGCTCCCCCACCCCCAGACAGGTCAACAAGCCGGTGTGAAGAAGGCAGGTCCTCAGTTAAACGCTCAGTTTAGCCGTTCCTGATTTTCTAACCTCCACCAGACTCGGTTCTTGATCCTAAGTTTTAGGGAAGGCACAGGCAGGTACACTAATCGCTCCATGAGTGTTAACTCTTAGGGTCCAAGAGTGCGCATCGTTAATGCGCATCGTTAATGAGACTGGGGGATGTAGCCATGACTTTGTAGCCCAGATCTTCCATCCCATCATAAATGGTTGCTTGATTTTTTCCCCCCAGTTCTGCAGGGTCATAAGATGTAACGCAGCTTACGAGGACTGACTGGGTCCTCAGGCTGCTTTTGCCTGGCACAGGTAGTTTCAGAGCTGGAGGACGAGCGCGCTGACGCCCACGCAACAATTTCCTGTGCTTTCAAAACGCAAGGGTGTACCAGCTCCTCCTCCTCCAACGTTTTGTAGATTTTTTTCCTTGTCTTTCTTTGTCTTGGAAGTTGAGTCTGACTACTAACACAGAGACAACGTGTACAGCGACTGCCAGAACTCAGCAGTTTCTTCATCCGCTTGTTTGGCTTCGTTGACACACCGGGAGCAATGAGGAAACAGGCTAATAGGCACTAATATATGGATTATTTATGGCAACTGCGGACAGTAGTGTAGAAATATAATCTTTTGTGTATTGAAGAATATATAAAATAACTTGATAACTCGCCATATAATAAAAGCTTAATTCCCATAGGTATTTCATGTGATGAGCAACGCATTGAGATCCACTCCCCGCTGTGTTATCCCTTTAGAAAAAATTTACTGTAACATCTTCATTGAGTTCCAAAGGATTACATTTGTGAGGTTATCTCTGAAATTACTCAGATATTTTCCATTCACACATGAAGTATATGAAACTCTGTGACAAATGATTTTCCGTGTGGTACTCTGCTCTTTTTAAAAGATCTAGTTAGACTTTTTATTTTATATTATTGATCTCAATGGATGGCACAGGTGTCAGTGGACTGATTTTGAGATTTCACCTAAGCAATGCTATTAAGTAACATTGTGACATGTGTGTGCCCGTAAGGGAATTAAAGTTATGGTGCATATATTCATGAGAAGAGCTGTGTAAAGTAATTTCTATTTACTGAAAGTTGAGGAAAAAGACATTAAGAATGAATAGTAACAATGTAGTTATCCTTTACAAGTGAATTTTTAACAAATTTACTGTGAAAATAATTTTAAATCACTTCACCTCATAAAAAATACAAGATTTGTCATATTTCAGCTCCTGATGTGCATAACAGATTTAAGCCAAATATCCATTTATAGAATTCCAGTTCCAAGATTCCTATTCTCTGGTTCTAAAGGCACATTAACTTTAGTTAATGGCTACAGTGTAATTTTTAATAGTCTAATGTTTTATAAGAATCACGTGTGTGCCGCAGAGGATGCAGTCAACGAACGTCCCAACACTAGTTAATTTGGCTTACATTTGTAACCTTAGGGTGATAACCCTGGTCCCTTCCATGCTTGGTCAAGTGAAGATGGAAATAACACTATCTGAAAAAGAGGTCTAACATATTTTATTAAATATACTTACAAGATAAACAGGGATAGACACTCTGGGAACGTGGCCCACTCCCGAGAGAGAGAGGGGGGGGGAGGAAGAGAGGGCGAGAGAGAGAGAGAGAGAGAGAGAGAGCTTTTTCTTTTGCTTCCTGTTATCTTTACCTGTGCCCATCCCTTGTCCATGCCCCTTTGGGTGTGGACTATATTGTGGGCTCACCTCTACAATTCCCCTTTTAGTCTAAATAAAAGATTTAAACTTGGTACAGAACTTGAACCTATACAACATATATACATAGAAGGTGATAAGCAAGTTATAATCTACTTATATCCTAAGCTAAACATATCTATCCCATCTAAATTCTAAACCTATCTGAAAGGGGTGCCCGAGTCTGAACACCTCCTTCCAATCCCAACCCTAAAATTATCCTGTGATATCAATAGTAGGCGAAGGGGGTGTGGAATTCTTAAATTTACTTTCTGCTGAAATGGGACGATGGCAATCTCATGAGGACCTGTGGGAAGAAAACGTTAGTGTAACAAGAGTCCTTAAGTAGGTTAACTAGTCTCTGTTTGGCAGGAGATGCTTGGTTGAAGTTCTTGACTGGAGTCCTAATTTTTACTGAAGCTCCTATCTGAAGCTCTGGTCAGATTGTAGAAGATGCACTGTATCAGTTCCTTGTTCTGGAGTTGTGTGAGTGATGTGGTCCCAAACCGGTTTCAGGATGGTACTTGTCAGGTGGAGTCGATGATGTGGGGCAGTTCATATTTATCAAGTGAATCAGGTGGAGTTGATTAAGTGGGGTCCCATTTTCTTTCCAAAGTGTTTGAAGACTGGGCGTGGACTATTCTGTGGGCTCAAGGTGGACCATCAGCCAGGCAGTGCAGTGCACAGCTACTGGGTTTTGTGTCCGAATAGCAGGGGGGAAAGAGTTCGATTTACTGAAGGCTACCAAATGCGTTGTAGAAAAACTTCTTGTAAGTAGGATCTCTTATAAATAGGATATCTACTACATGGAGATCAGCAAGGGGGGCCTGTCGGGATAATAGATAGGTCACAGTGCTGGTAAAGAAAAGGCCAAGGCCAGCATGAGAACAACCGCAAGTACAAGAAAACCGTCCCTTCTGCACGACAGAAGAGAAGGACCTATCCCTTCCGTATGACAGAGAGGAGAAGGAGCGATCCCTTTTGCACGACAGAGAGGAGAAGGAGCTATCCCTTCTGCACGACAGAGAGGAGAAGGAGCTATCCCTTCTGCACGACAGAGAGGAGAAGGAGCTATCCCTTCTGCACGACAGAGAGGAGAAGGAGCTATCCCTTCCACATGACAGAGAGGAGAAGGAGCGATCCCTTCTGCACGACAGAGAGGAGAAGGAGCTATCCCTTCTGCACGACAGAGAGGAGAAGGAGCTATCCCTTCTGCACGACAGAGAGGAGAAGGAGCTATCCCTTCCGCACGACAGAGAGGAGAAGGAGCTATCCCTTCTGCACGACAGAGAGGAGAAGGAGCTATCCCTTCCACATGACAGAGAGGAGAAGGAGCTATCTCTTCTGCACGACAGAGAGGAGAAGGAGCTATCCCTTCCACATGACAGAGAGGAGAAGGAGCTATCCCTTCCACATGACAGAGAGGAGAAGGAGTTATCCCTTCCGTATGACAGAGAGGAGAAGGAGCTATCCCTTCCGTATGACAGAGAGGAGAAGGAGCTATCCCTTCCGTATGACAGAGAGGAGAAGGAGCTATCCCTTCCGTATGACAGAGAGGAGAAGGAGCTATCCCTTCCGTATGACAGAGAGGAGAAGGAGCTATCCCTTCCGTATGACAGAGAGGAGAAGGAGCTATCCCTTCCGTATGACAGAGAGGAGAAGGAGCTATCCCTTCCGTATGACG
The DNA here is from genome assembly GCF_017639785.1 of Mesocricetus auratus. Classification (NCBI taxonomy): domain Eukaryota; kingdom Metazoa; phylum Chordata; class Mammalia; order Rodentia; family Cricetidae; genus Mesocricetus; species Mesocricetus auratus. Next base: position 62,477,504 of record NW_024429198.1, read on the forward strand.
GAGAAGAGAGGGGCCAGGAGAGCGGCTCTGCATTTCCTCAACAGGGAAGAGGCAGGGTTCCTGAGTAAGCTGCAGATCCTCCTTGAGACGCTTTATCCTGTGTCGCATTTCCCTCAGGGGAGGCGTCTCCAATGTCTGCTCTCCTCCCACACGGAAGAAGTCTTATGCTCTCTAGTCCCATCTGAAATTATGTTATTCCTATTTAGGGTTTTTTTCACTCTTAATATTAAACCTTTTGAAAGCAGGTCATTGAGAAGCAGTGTTAATAGCCCCGTGGAAAGCTTGGGAGTAAGGTGTGATCTTTCTGTCTCCATCAATACAGCCTTCTCCATCTCCTTTCTTGGTTCCGTTAATCCCACCGTGCAATTTTTCAGCCAAATTTGAAGTAAGCTATTTAAAATACTGGCCAGGAAGATAGACCCTGGCCAGGTCCATACCCTGGATTCCCAGAATGTGGTGGTGAAATACCTTAGTTAGGATCTTATAAAGGCAAACTCCACAAGGCTGAGTTCTCCCCACCGTCAGCAATCAGGGACAAGCATACATCTTGGTGCATTTCCTGCCTCCATGCCTGCTGCCTGCACGTGATCAGTCACAACCAGGGCAGTTGAAGCAACGAAACTTGTTTACAGAAGTGGAGTTTATAGAATGTGACTTGTTATCTCACATAAACAACAGCACCTAGCATTGCAGGAAGTTATCTGTTCTTGGGCAAGTGTGGCTTACAGGTTAGAAGCATTTTTGTTTTATAGATCTCTTAAGCACAGTAATTTAAACTTAAAACACAACTTTTGCCACCACAATTCCCTGATTAAGACCAGCCATGTCCCTGTAGTTCCCAGGAATGGTGTAATGGGACATTACAATGTTGCTTTTTTTTATATACACAAAACAGATGAAATAAACTTCCAAGGATTAATATGCTTGATAAATCTCTTAGAATGTGCCAGCCACATAGTGCAAGATTGAAGTTATTTAAAAATAACATTTAATCATGAGCTTTACTTACTTTATTTGTGTTAATCTGTTTCAGAAGCATTGGGCCTGAGATTTCATCTCCCAAATAATCTCTCAATATCTAAACGGACTATAATTCTTAGAGTAATCCTTCAAAGAAGGTTTTAAAAGTCCTAGCCTTGAGTTACTTTGATCATCTGAAGTTACTGTAAGCTAAATCTTCATTTAGTGAGAATTAATGCCCTGGTTAATGGGGATGTTTAATGTTTATAAGTTACATATGTGGCAAGGATCCTTGAAATTATAGGCAACTTCAAATTCATTGTGGTGAAGCCTTGGGAGTTTCGGTGAATTTTGTCGTATAGCCTTTAAACGTAAGGCTACAGAACCCAGCAGATCTTTGGATACTATTCCCTACAAGAAACAAGAGGCCTACCTGCCCCATCCCTGCCCGTTTTTTTGCCTGAGGCAGGTTGGATAGCTGGGTCTGATATCATAAAGGCAGGAGAGTTGTCCCTGCCTACCACCAGCTGCAACAAGGAGAGCAGGCCCTGCCCCTCCTGTGGGCAGCACAATAGAGTGGACCCCCTTTCAGAAATGTGGATGAGCCAGCCCCGATGTTGTAAGGAGGGGAGAGCCGTCCCCATTACCCATCTGTCACATGGTGGCAAGGGTTGTGGAGCGATGCCCTGCCCGCTCCACACCCACACCCATGAGGCTGGTAGGAGAGCTGGCCCTACCCCTCACCTTCATCAACTGCAGCGCTCAGGAGAATGACCTCTACACCGTGTCTGGGCAGCACAGCAGAGCGAGAACCGGCCCTGCCCTTGTTCATCTCTGCGCATCACAGAACTCAGCAGGGAAATGCAAGAGAGCTCACCCTGGTGGCGAACTTAAGGGAGAGCTGGCCAGCTGACAAACCCTGCAGCTACCCGGGTTCAGAACCAGGGTTATCAGTTGGCTCACAACAGCACCCACACGATCTGTGGTCTGCCGGAGCCTGTGAAGGAGCCGGTCCTACAGACCCAAAGCTGCAGGATCTCCACGACACAGGGCAACAGCAGGGCGTCCAGGAGGAGCCCCTGAGAGCCCAGCATGGGTAGTGTAGCAGACACCAGAGGCCTCGAACCAGACCGAGGACTCTTGCAAGCGAAGATGCATGGATCAAAGGGGTTACCGCGTGACTCACTGTGTCACCCTACAGCTTCCACGATGAGATTGATTTTTCCTTTTTTCTCTTAAAGTTTATTATTTTATTTTATTTTAGTGGGGAGGTTGCAAGGGCATAGGGTGAATGCAAAGGGATGGGGAAATGAATGGGATGGAAGAAATAAGGAATAAATAAAAAGATTAAATAAAGAGAAATAAACAAAGAATAAATAAGAAGAAAGAAAAGGAAGAGACACAGAGCCCTCCAGGCCATCACAGAATATGAAACATTTCTGAACAACCATGAGATACAAAATTCGTTTTGTAAATCTTGGAAGCATCACTCTGAAGCAATTAATTTTCAACTGACATATTAAAACATACATCATTTGTATGAATAGTAGGCCAGGTACTGTTTTGATGTATGTACACAGCATTTGATGTTTAAATTAAGTGGGATATTTATTTCCTCAAGTGTTTATTTTTGGCTAAATCTCCTTTTCGTTGCTGTGTGACCTATTGGATTGCTACTAGTATATGGAAATTAGGAACCCTTACTCTTAATTCCTCATATCAGTCCTTTAACAGTGTTGTTTTAGTGATGTATTTATGTAATTATTACATGTTTAATCCACTTAGAGTGCATTCAATTGTTTGTTTTAGTCAGTAGTTAATATCCTTATATAAGCAGTGGAACAGAAAATGGGTAAATGCTTTCTGCTTGGGATGAAATCCAGCGCATCGTCATTTTTAAAGCTGTTTAATACATTTAAGACTGATAAAGGAGATTTCCTCAAAGCCAAGCATCACTAATGTCTTTAAGAACAACTGTGGACTCCCCCCATTCTTGAAAAACACTATCAGGGGTCCACAAATGGAAGGAATTCTTTTCTGGCAAAGGATCAAGTTGAAGTAACTTCTTATGTGGCTCTTAAAAATCCTTAGAAATTTATGAATGAATTTGGCCCGGGATGGGGGTGGGGGGTCAAACACACACACACACACACACACACACACACGCATGCACGCACACACACACACACACACACACTTGTAAGTCTCTACTGTGAATGGAAGACTGTGTGTTCCAAGTGCACAAATATAACAAAGCTTAAAAACAGACTTTGGATCTCAAAAGGTTCAAACCGTATCCAGAACAGCGTTTTAAAATATCACAAAATATTTACTATGTGCTTGTACCCAGTCAGATGAACATCACAATATCTACTGTTTAGTCAAAAATGACAGGACATAGGAAGAAGCTGGAGGTCAAGCCAAGCAGCAGACTCAAGAACACAGATGCGGAAACAGCAGAGAGAGACACTGAAACAGAAATTACAGCCGTATTCTACATAACTGAGAAGGAAGACCAAGAGCCGGGCCTGTTTCATAGGCTTGTAGAAGACATGCTGAGAATTCCGAAATAAAATATCTAAAGATTAAAAAAAAAGATTTAATGTAAGTCTTAAATCCAAGATGGAAAAAATATGCTTGGCAGAATTGTCAACAGGTTAGATATGTAACAAACAAACAAAAAAATGAAATGAATTTGTAGACGTAACATTAGAAACTATTCCAGCCACAGCTTTACTAGATGATCATAATTCGGAGCTATATTCTAAATATTTGTCCTCGCACCCACAGGTAAGTTTAGTCCCCTCCCTCATCAAAGAAACCCGTCTTTGCAACAGATGGAGACCATTACAGAAAATCACAGCCAATCCATGGGCAGAGCTGTGGAGCCCAGTTCCCCTGGATACATCTACAGTTCAACTCCTGCACCCAAGGCTTAGGGATCCTTTCAAAAGAATGAGCGGGAAAAATTGGAAGGCCAGAGGATCACGGGGTTCTTTGTGAGATTGTGTCTCCTAGTAATGTCGGAAGCTACGCCCAATAAGCTTCACTAACTTGTCTGGTTAAACATGATCTGAGAAAACATGCTAATTTGGATGGGGGAGAGATCACAAGGCCTAGACCTCCACAAGGAACTACAGGACCTTGAGGATTGCTACGAGCAGAAGGATTAGTCTTCCCATGGGTAGAGCACACCCGTTAGTTATCCAATACCAAATGGTCAGTCCTGAAAACATACTTAAAGTGGCATCACAGACTGTGCAGGTTATACTTGAGAATGCACATGTTTATTTACCGTATTCACACACATATGTGTGCATATAATGACAGTGAAGAAAGAGGCCACGAATTTGGGAGAGAGCAAGGAAGGACATACGGGAGGGTCTGGAGGGAGGAAAGGGAAGGAGGAAATGATGTAGTGACATTATATTATATTATGATCTTAAAATTAAAAAATAATTAAGAACACTAACCCAGGTAGGACATAGAGAAAGGTAAAAATGAGTTTAATGTTGGTATTTGAACAATGTCTATGGAATGCTTCTAACTATATGTTAGGGTCTATGCAGAACGATGGGGGCTAGAATTTAAAGAAACGGTACACACGGCTTTCTGAACTTGATAAAACATACTAAGTGATGAAAACTGACTTTTTCAACGTGATGAATCATACAAAGTGACTAAAGTTGTGACGCTCGAGAGTCTTCACAAATTTCAACACATGCTGGCTAGTGAAGGTGTCTGCTGCCAGGCCTGACTGCTGTAAGCTTGATCTCCAAGACCACATGCGAGAAGCAAAGAACCAGCCTCCCAAACCTGTCTTCTGATGCCCACGCGCATGGCGTAATGTGCCCGTGTCCCACCCACGTTAATAAACAGAGTAAAACATCCTTCAAGTCAGTGTGGGAAACAACACTGGGATCCTCATATTTTGTTTTTCTCAACACCAGAGCTAAAGAAAGAAATAACAACAACACAAAAAGGGTGGAAAAAAGAAAAACAGACATAGCAGAAAAACAAAGACAAGGGAAGATGTCATTTTATTCACCAGAAGCAGTGCAGTAGATGGTAGAGCAACATCATCAATGTACTAAGGGAAAAAAGAGAGAAGTCTGATGCCCTAAACCCAAAGTCAGTCGGAACTTGCTGGGAAAATAATGACTTTATTACATGTGTGCAAACCGACGCCGTTCTCACTGGACCCGGAAAGTACTAAAAGTTTTATTGTGCACTTAAAAAAAATAAAACCAATCAGTTTATGCCACATTTTACTTCCCTGGTGTTGCTAGTTCCTAACAGAGAACAGGATGAGTTGAGCTCCTGAAGTCCTTGAACACAGAGCTACACAGGTAAGGGACGTCTATGGACACATGATATCTATTCACACAAAAACAGATACGTTCTGCCCCAGCTCAGGTAGGACTATCCCATTATTTAATAAACATTATGCAGTCTAAGCCTGCTAGTCCCCTAAGCGTAACAGACTAGCAGGATTGGTGGTATTTCTGTCTACTCATTGGCTTTTGCTGTTGAGCTTCACTCAACCTGCAGTTCTGACTATTCAGTCCATTCACACATTGTTTTCTGCAAAGAATTTATCAAAAAAAAAAAAAACCTACTGCAATCCCACATTTGTGTGGGTACGAAGGTCAGTGAGAAATTTGTTCTCAGGGGAATCTTCTTTTGCATTGACGAGCACACACTTAACTATCATTAGCATTCAGAGGCCAGACTAGAAATGGGAGTGAAAAAAAATGTGGAAGACTGAGGAAATCATTCATTCTGCTGTGGCATGCAGGGAGTTCTCGCAGAGAAGGCGCTGACTCCGTGGATTGTGCAGGGTGATAGTTACTGTTGATACATAGACAGACATTTCTGTTTTTTAAAAGTTTATCGTTATTATTATTATTTAATCATCATCCTTATTGGGAGACATGGTTCAGTGACTAAGGGCACTGGCTGCTCTTCTAGAAAACCTGGTTTCAATTCCCAGCACCCACATGGCAGCTCACAGCTTTCTGTAAGTCAAGTATCAGGGCATCTGACACCCTTTTCTGGCCTCCAGAGGCACCACACACTTGTTTGATGCAGAGGCCTGTGCATGCGTAAAGTGGTCATACCCATTAATTTCATTTATTTATGCATGTGAGAGAACACACACTCCTACGTGTGCATTCAACTGCCCACAGAAACCAGAAGGTATCAAATCCTCTGGAGTTGGAGTCACTGGTATAACTGTGGGTGTTGGGAACTGAACTCCAGACCTTTTTGAAATAACCTTGTTATGCATGTATATTTCTGGCTGAGAGCTTGAAATGGGGCACAGTGGGAGTGGTGGTTATCCCTGTCCTGTAATATCTGTGGTTTTATCTGAGACTACATATTGGGAAGACTGACGTCTGGAAAGATGAATCAGTCACCTGAATTAACTCCACTGACATTTCTGGCATCGGCACATCTGTTACGCGAGACCTCGTGTGTTTGTCGAATAGAAAACCTGAACTTGACTGATCATGTCACCTGATGAGTATCCATCACACAGCCTGATGGCTTTAGTGTCACCCAGTTCTTAACACTGTCATTCAGGGATCCAAAAATTGGTACCACACAAGGTAGAGACTGTGTTGACGGTTAGGGTCTAACCTTGGAGATCACTGTCACACCCTCTGCATTCCCATTAGTTCTGAGCAACTTAAAATTCTACCAGATTTAATGGAAAAGAAAGCAGGCCCCCAAATCTTTCTGGAAGAGTGTCAAGTTCTGGAGGAGTGTGTGAGATGAGATAAGTAACACTTTGTGTGTGTAAGGTGTGTGCAGTATAAGTGTGTATGTATGTAAGTCTTTGTGTATGTGTATGATGTATGCATATGTGTGTTATGCACATGTGCATGCATATGTGTGTATGATTTGTACATGTATGTGTCTGCATGTGTGTGTATGATGTATGCATGTATATATATGTATATGGTATAGACATTTTGTCATTGCCTTGTGTGTTTTATATATATAGGATGAGTTCTGTTTCTGACAGTTTCCTCTAATTGTAAAACAATGAGGTTAATTCAGTACCATCATGAACAAATTCTGCTGTGCAAGACAACTCTCTCTGTACACTGAGAATCCGTGACTATATTAAGAGGCTCTGTAAAGTCTTTAAGTACCATGAGAGTGGCATACAACTCTGCTTTTTGTACAGAGTTGTAAGGGCTTTGAACTACTTTACTTATATTTCCTGATTTATACTCTGCCTTACCTGATTTGTTTGCATCCATGTAGAAGGTAGGAAATCCAGAAATAGGCATTTTTCTTACAATATGCCGAAGGATCCAAATTGTTTTCTTTATGAATTTGATTCTCTCTGTTTTGGGATAATTGTTACTGATCATTCCCAAAAAGTCACTGCAAGCCCTTTACCAGTATTCATTATCTTTCCATAAAGAGGAAATTTCCTCATTAGTTAAAGGTACAATAATTTCTGCTGGGTCTCTTCGAGTCAGTTGACAAAGCCTTAACTTAACTTTTAATATCAAATAAGAGATATTTTCTATATATGTTTTCAGTTTTTTATTCTGTTTATGTGGCAGAAATACCCATTCTGGTATGATGTCTTCCCTCTACATAAATATTCCTGAGGGGTATTTTCTAAATGGTAAAATAACCAGAATGCAATCCAGTTTTGGATCTACATGGTCCACGTGTGCTTCTAATATTCTATTTTCTACCCATTCTAATTCCTTTTCAGCCTCAGCTGATAGTACTCGTGGACTATTTGGGTTTTTATCTGCTTTTAAGGCCATTTTCAGATGTTTTAAATCATGCCCTTCTACTCCAATAATCATCAGTAGTTGAGAGATTTCTCCTAGTAGTTTTTGAAGATGATTAGGAGACTGGTAGTGATCTCATCTGATCTGTACTTTCTGCAGTTAATTTTCTGTGAGTCTATTTTATAACCCAAATAACTAATAGAATCCCCTATTTGTATTTTTTCTGGGGCAATTTGTAATCCCCAGTGAGGTAAAATTTCCTTTACTGTTTCAAACATCTTTTCCAAGGTACCTTTATTTGAATCAGACAGTAAAATGTCATCCATATAATGATAAATTAATGATTGTGGAAATTGTTTTATTATGTACGAAATACTGACACAAAATCGGGCTATTTAACATACCTTGTGGCAACACCCTCCACTGAAATCTCCTTACTGGTTGAGAATTGTTATAGGTAGGTACAGTGGAGGCACCTTTCTCTGTCTTTTTCTTGTAATGGTATAGTGAAGAAGCAATCTTTTAAATCTATAACTATAATTGGCCAATCCTTAGGTATTAGAGAAGGTAATGGCATCCCAGGTTGTAGAGACCCCATAGCCTGAATTACCTTGTTAATGGCTCTGAAACCAGTAATCATTCTCCATTTACCAGACTTCTTCTTGATAACAAAAACTGGTGAATTCCATGCACTAGTTGATTCCTCAATATGTCCAGCATCTAGCTGTTCCTGAACTAACTTCTTCAAAGCTTCTAACTTCTGAGATGTCATAGACCATTGACCTACCCAGACAGGTTCATTTTAAGGGTAGAGCTTTTGGTTGCTCTATAGGTTTGGCACTAGCATCCTGTTTCTGTACAGGCTGTATGTTTAGCATCTGTATTCTGTAGTGCCTTACAATATTTTTCTACTATCAAGAGCATGTCTATGATTCAAATCTGATACAGGAGGAATGTTAATTTGAGTATTCCATTGCTGTAACAAATCACAACCCCAGAGATTCATAGCAATATCTGCCACATATGGCCTCAAACTACCTCTCTGCCCTTCTGGTCCAATACATTCTATCCATCTGGCACTTTCTTTCACATGAGATCCTAGAATTTTTCTGAGTTAGTATTGTTACATCCGTTCCAATGCCTAAGACCCCATAAAATACTTTTTATTCATTTTTACTGGCAATTTGGGTCTGTGAACTTGTACAGAAGTTTGCCAAAATATACGTTTTTGTATCAACTGGTTTCTCCTCAATAATCTGTTATCCATAGTGTGATTAGTCTTTACAATAGGCTGTGGATTTTCTAATTGTCCTGAGAGAGGCTGTCCTCCACTGTTACTGGGAAAGACCGAACCACCTTTGATCTGGGGGCCTCTACGGAGAGGCCCCTGGACCCGTTACCCAGCTGCGAAGGCTTACCTTGTCTGTCTGTGGTCAACCAGCATTCCTTGGTCCAGTGTCTTCCTTTGCCACACCTCTTGCAGAGACCAGAAGGCTGAGGCCTTCTGTTTGAAGCATTTCTGGTAGAAGCATTATTTCTAGGAATGCTTTGTCTACAGTTCCTACTCAAATGTCCTAGTCTGCCGCGCCGGCTGCGCAGCCTGTGTCCGAGAATGTGCGGAGGGTGTCAGGGATTGACAACACAGAGACTCATTCAACGGTGTAAAGAAAACTTTAAGCAACCCCAAAAAGGCTCAAGAAAACTTCCCAAGAAAGGCCTTCCTCCAGAAAAGCTTCTGCTCTCTCCTTACCCCTGGCTGGTTCTGCTCTGACACCAGAAACTGACTTGGGTGTGTCAGAAGAGGCGGTTAGTCTTTGGAAAAGGTCAAGGTCAGGGCAGTTCCCGTGGGCCAGCCCTTTCCAGGAACTTATTGCCCCAGGCATTGTATTGTTTTTAGTAAACATGTTTTTAGTAAACATTGTCTTACAGCTGCCTACTCCCAGGCTGATGGGGAAGTGGGTCTCTGCTCAAGGTCTGGTATCCCCACACTAGTCTACCACATTTAAAACATCTAGGTTTTTGATACATTTTGAAACTTCTGGAGATTGCTTCCCCAACCCAAGTCTGTATCTCCTCTTGGTTAGGCCATTTTTCATCTTGATTCCTCTTTAATCCTTTAGAAATTGCCTCTCCCACCAGGTTCCTGTCTCTGGACAATATTACTTGTATACAAGACCCATTCCTCCAATGGTGCTGATCTGATCTTTAATGGCCACAGCATCTGTTTGTATTTTGGGTTTGCATTCTCATAAGCCAAAGATTCTGTAAGAAGTCGCCTAATATTTGGATCAGTTATTTGTAAGTCTATTGCTCTGGATAATCTTTGTAAGAATTCAGAGAATCTTTCTCTCGGACCCTGTATCACTTTTGAACATGATTCACTTTTTCTCCTGGTTTACAACCCTTATTCAAAGCACCCAGTGCCGCTGTTCTGCATAAATGAAATGTATGCTCATCATAGCCAGCTTGGACCTGATAATATATGTATTTACCAGAGTAAGAACTTACACTCAAAAGGCTAGGGAGTCAGAAGCATGGCAGGCTTCCAGGGGAAGAGGGGAGAAGGGGAGAAGAGGGGTTTGTTCATCTTATACTTCCTTTTATCTCTACCTGTCCTAAATTTCCTTATCCCCACTCTTAGGGTGGATAGCTTTGTGGGGCTCACCCCTACATATATTTATGTATGGTGTGTGTGTGTGTGTGTGTGTGTGTGTGTGTGTGTGTGTGTGTGAGTGAGTGCTCATGTACACCTGTGCAGGTTCCTGTGTGTCAGTGTGGTGTAGCTATCAGAGGACAACCACAGGTCACAGGTGTGGGTCCTCTCCTTCTTCCTTGTTCAGGCAGGGTCTCTTGTGGTCTCACCTCTGTATGTACCAGGCCACCACCACATGTGCGAGTCCGCCACTGCATACACCAGGCATAGCAGATACACCTCCTGAGGGCACACATCAAGGTCCCCACACTTGCACAGCACAAGCTTTACCCATATGCTCCCCTCAGCCCGACTTCCAGAGCCTTTACGTTTTTTCTGGGAACTGCACAGGAACGTGTATACCATGACATAGGAATAACTGCACTGTATGGCGTGTGCATATTAACAGTCATCTCAGAAAAAAAAAGAAAAGATGCAGACACAGATTAGGTGTTCACTTTAAAGAACAGCATAGCGTTTTTACTCTGGAGAAATTAGGCTTCAGTCTGTAGGTGTAAGATTTCACTTTGTTTTTGCTTTCAGCTCAGGCCTCGCTTTGAGTCACTGTGTGATTTAGAAATATAAGCCTATGTCTCTATCGGGGAGTCTGAATGGCAGTGTAGCAGTGCCTGTAGAGGCACAAAGGTTATTGCTCAGCAAGGATGATATAAACAAAAACAGCAGATGAGTGAAATGGTTATCTGTGGGTCATTTGCTCAAGCCTAGGGAGGAAAACAGCAGGATGAAGGATGAGTCTGAAACAGGTTAGGTGGCAGGGATGCCAGACTTGGGATGTGGAAGGGACCAGTGCATACAATTATAATAGCCCCTGTCAGATGGTACAATTTCTGCTGGCCTGGTCATGGGAGATGCTTGCCCTCTGTGGACAGATTTGAAGCCATATATGGAGGCCAAGATAAAGACCATGCAAGTGGCAGGTGTCCAAAGCAGATATGACACAAAATGGAGTGCTCACTCCGATATCCTTACTTAAATTTGGGGGTATTGATTCTAAGCTTTCTGAAGCACAGAAAAGAACAACTCCATGCAGCTTAATTTTCATCCCCAGTAGGAAAACTGTAGCCAGAACACTGTTTTCTCTCTCTAATGACTAGTTCTTCAGTGTCCTGTTAGATTTTTAAAGAGACTCATACTTCCTTCTACCAACTCCTGAGACATTATCAATTAACCACACACAGCCCATCGAACACAGCAGAGCTGTAATTAAACCAAATTGCCACGTAGTGGCTTTCATTACACAATGACACAGTTTTTGTTAGGACCATGGAGAGAGTTTAATTACACGTCTAGACACCCTCTGAAGTCAGAGTAGCAGTGTTATCTTTGAATCTCTGAAGGGGAGCTTGAGCTTTTGATGGCTGCGTTTCCAAGAGATATGTGATAAGGTATATTTAGGGGATCTATCTGTTTCTTTTTAAATTCCACATTCTACTTTAATGCATACTTAATCTAGGAATTGCTTGTATATCTGTGAGTAAAAGGGATTCCAAGGGGGAAATGTACTAATTTCTGCTTCTTCTCATATGTGATTTGCCTTCATTTGAAGCCAAATAGTTTCTTCTCTCACGTATCCCAATGTCGACTCCTCCATTCCCCACTCCCTGCTCTTCTCCTTGCGTGTGTCCTCATGCAACCGCAAGAATGCTTCCGTCATGTGTTTGGAGGTCAAAGGGCAGCCTCGGATCACAGCCCCATCATTGACTTTGCTGGAGAGGCGCCTTGTTCAATCTGCCTGCTTCCGGCCAGGTGGCCGGGCGTCCCAGAATTTTCCCATGTCGTCAGAGGAGCAGGGCGATTATAGACCTGCCACTGTGCCGAGCTGCGCGCGACTTCTGAGGATCCTAACTCAGCTCCTCACACTGGTGTGGCACAGTCTTCTTACCTATGTGCCACGCCCCGGCCTCACTCTCTTCGGCATGTAGAGCATGAACCACTGTGTCAAACACGATCGCCTTTACTAACCTTACTTTAGCTTTGAGCAGAAGCCCCTGTCCCCGAGACTGGGGCGTTTTCCCTCATCCCCAGATCTGCCCTGTGCCTCTCGGATCCCAAGACTGTGCGGGCGTCTCCCTTGTGCCCACTCCGGATGCTGTCGTCTTCATGCTAAACGCTTGCTGCTTATTTCTTTGGAACTGCAGACCATTTTTGTGCCTTCTCCCACACGACGCATCATTTCTTAGTGTATCTAGTTACCTAAACATGCGTGTACCCCCTAGGGGAGCTGCCTCCCCGCATGTGCTTGCCCGAATCCTACATGCGAATGAGTTTTATGTGCTGTTCATTTGGTGATGACATGTGTGCTACTTCATATGTCTTTATAGGGTTGTATTTGTTTACAGGCTCATATTCTGTCAACGTAAAATTTGCCTGTCTAAGACTGGGCCTGCTTGCCATTGCTCTCTTGTCTGATAGTTATTTAAAGTGATAAGGGTCCATTTAATGACTGCTGCCAACAGCAATAAGTGTTACACTAAAATTTTAACCAAGTGAATGACTTCGGATTTTGATTTGAGTGTGGGAGAAGATGGTGTAGATGTTTACTAAAATGTTGCATGTGTTTGGACATATGGGAAAGAGAATGCCTACCCATATCCGTCCACTCTGGTAAACCAGGAGACTCCTTCCATAGCCAGCGTGAGAATTAGGGTCTGGGTATTCTTTATTGCCTCTCCTCTTGGTGACCTCTCTAACCAGACACACCAGATCTCTCCAGCCAGTGACTCCTCTCTGCCAGCATCCCATTTCCAAGGAGAATCAACGGCAGCTTCCTCTTGCTTGGTTGGAGAATAGTTCGAAGGGAACAAGTCTGGGTAATGACATGAAGGAGTCAGACCATTTGGGAAACATTTTGGAGGTAAAATGGACAGAACACAGCTATGAGTTTGATAGAGGCAGACGAGAAGTGGGAGGACCAGTCTCAGCTCTCTGCAGGGCCTCCCTCATACGAGGAAGGCACTCTGCCACTCACAAGCCTTTCGTTAGTCTGAATCCTTGAAGCATAGTTTTCTTCGTGATAGGAGTTTTAAAGATCCTAGTGTGCGTTGCTGAGCCATAAGCTTACGGTAGAGCTGATAAATCGTCAGACAGAGCCATCAGAACCATCAATGAAACTAACACAGCTGTTCCCTCATTGTTTCCCTGTGCAGTACCTTCATGAAAATGGCATTGTCCACCGTGACCTCAAGCCAGAGAATCTCCTCTATGCGACTCCAGCCCCAGATGCACCTCTCAAAATTGGTAAGAAAGTTTCCTAGTCTTTCAGGACCTGTTTTTTCTTTTGCACAGCAGAAACCGTTTGTTCTCTGTAATTGTAAATTTTCTTCTGTCCAGTTTCCTCGAATTCTTGGCATCATTTGTCAGTTTGTGCCCTTTTTTCTGGACTGTTCATCTGATACCATGTTCTAGAATTCCCTAGCCCGTTGTTGGGCACTCACAGGAGACCCAGTCCTGGTGCTGAGTAATGATGAGGACCTCAAAAGATGACCTTGTGTTTTGTAAGTGAGTTTATAGTGAAAAGATGACTTGCGTCTTGGCTCTTAGCTTTGAGTTGACAAAGAATTTGGAGCTTGCATTTATATAACGAAGAACTTTAATACAGAATACTTGGTACAAATTAGCAAGTGTAGACTCTGAATCTCTTGTTTATATTAGCAGAGAAAACTCAAAGGCCATTATCTCCAAATTGTTCTCCACAGGATGCTGTTGCCAATCAGTTAAAACTCCCCCTTATATATGTGTGTTTGTGGAGGACATAGTTTTACAAAGGGTCTGTGGTTGGCCAAATAAATTAGAAAATGCCAAATGAAATATTTGGCTCTAGAAATCCATCCCATATTACACCCAGAAAAATGATAAAGATGAGCTTTGGGCAGTTCTCATCCACCCAGTGAAATCAGTCCATTAGGAGAAAATGCGTTTTACATCTCACATACTTGATAAGGCACATTTTCATTTCCAAAGGCGCTTGTGAGTTGCTGCGAGATGAAGTCTCAGCAGATCTGTATGAAAGCCACTGAGGGTTCTTGGGCTTCCCCGGACTCACCTTCAGAGTTAAGCTGATGTGTTCACTGCATTTATGAGGTGTTAACACCTATGAAAGTTACATTGTTCTACCAGGGAGGAGTTCAGCCAGCAGAGTGTGAGAAAGCAAAGGAAGCATTCTGAAAACCCTGCTGGGCAGCCAGCTCACTGTTAATCACTCCTGAAAGACACTGGACAGCAGGGAGTCTCCATTTCCTTTGACATCACTTCCAAAGATATGATCCTTGAAGAAATCTCCTTGGATGGATGGATAGATACTAATTTGGGCAGGAAAGCCTTTCTTTCTGCAGGACTGCCTGTTGTGTTCAGTGATATGGTCAGGCACCTCGTGGAAATGTGGGTGTATCTTTGAAGTCTAAAATGGCATCCAATCCGCGCCTCCCTCCCTTGGAGAATGACCTCCAGCAGCTTTCTGGCTCGCTTGAAGGAGAGGTCATTCAACAAAGCGTCACCATTGTAGCAACTTGGATAATATTTTACTTAAGTAATCTACAGAGGAATAAATAGAAAGAATTTGGGCTTTGTTCATTATATGAGCATAAATTATTATCTGTCAAACATTGGGAACTGATGTTATTTATTTTCAGTCAGGATAAGCTTTTGACATTTCTGTGTATTTCCATAGCATCTATGAAAATCTGTACTTTATTTCGCCAGTGAATTGAAGACTCCAAATTATATCACTAAGCCTGTACTCTCTGAGAGTTACTGTCACATGACTCTCTGGAATTCTTATTATAAACATGACAGTTAAAGTCCTTAAGAAAATTTATTTACGTGTCTTTAATGTTTTTTGAGATTTTAGGGGAAAACAAGCATCATAAATGATTTGTAAATGTATTTGTGAGTCATGTTTTCTTCCCAGTTAAAGAAATGATTGAATTACTGCTTTTTTAAGCTTCAGAAAAGTGGCTTGTTCCCACCCCTATCCACCTACCATCGTATCAGAAGTAAACAAATGCATTGAGTTTTGTTTTTGAAAAGCAGAAATACTTGTAGAAGCTGAGAAAAACTCTTGGCACACTAAATTCTTCTCTTGTGTTTCTAGCTGATTTTGGACTTTCTAAAATCGTGGAACACCAAGTGCTTATGAAGACAGTGTGCGGGACCCCAGGATACTGCGGTATGCTCGTTAATGCTGACATTTCGCCTCTGATGAAATCTATGTTTACCTGTCAACCTGATTTTAATCTCACTCCCAATGTCTCTATTTATTTATGTTTTAATATGGTCGTTAGACAGTGTGGCCTTGGACACGGCAAGACTAAGGCCTGTGTACATGATGCCTTGGGTTGCCTTTTGTCTTTCCTGTGGGACTTAGTAAAGTGGGATGTAGGACACCTGTGTCCAAGTACCTGTCGGGTCACAGCTACTCTAGGAGACTTAGGTGCAGGAAAGGTAGCCAGTAGGGGACAAGGCAGGGGGACAGCCGGGTGTTTGCTTGCAATTAAAGCCACCGGCCCCTCCTTATTTTATTTTATTTTTTTACTTTCCTTAGGAGGGTGTGTAAGGAGAGTGGATGCATTAATTTAGATCTTGTACAAGACAACAGGAATGAGGCAGCTGCTGGTGTTCCCAGAGCTCACAGGCAAAAGTGCCCGACTGTGGGTCTGGCCATAAGATGAAAAAAAATTCGATTTATCTCCAGTCTTCTCCAAACCAAGAAAAGCGATCAGTCACAGTCTGTCTCTGCACCACCCCCATAGTAGTTTTGCAGTTTACAGAAGGGCGCAGCTGAGCTAGGGACTAGGCGTATGTAAACCCCAGCTAAATGATATCTTCCTCCTGACAGTGGCTGGGGCTTGAAGAGAGATGCTGACCCTGACCTTGGTATGATACAGTACCTCTTGTAGGGAGCTGGAGCCGAAAAAAGACAATTATGAGGAAACCCCTACTTGAAGATCTGTGATACATTAATTAGGTTAACCACAGAACTGTCTAGCTGGGCTTCCTAGGGAAAGTGGACAGTGCTAACTCTCCTCCTTCCTCTTGCCTCGTCACCCAGGGTGAGTGGAAGGCATCCTGTGTAGAGTCCTCAGTTCACAGACAGACTAAAAAGCTTTTGGTTCATACTAACATGAGCCATTCTTGCCTTTTTAAATAACTAAATTAAGTTAGCAATGACCTCACCAGAAACAAAACAGCTTGCAGACATTACCAAGTGTTCCTAAAACTGGTGGTCAACAATTATACAACAAATCAACAAAAAGAGATGAAACTTGAAGTTGTCGTTTGAAAGATGAGTCAGCATCCCCTCCTGGCATCAGAAACTTTTCACATGGTACACCTTTCACTCACCTCTTCAGCTAACGCTTATTAATTTCCTGCTGTATGCGCCTCACACAGGAACAATGTGTTCTGCGTTCACTTCCCTGAGAGCCTCACAGACCCTAGAGGAGAGACTCCATTGTTTATCTTCTCCTGATGAGTCCAATGTTTTGTATCTAATTTACTTTCTGTCATGACTAAGTAACTGTGATTATCTAGTCTTTAACCCCATCAGAGACCTGAGAGGGATATAATACTACCTGAGAAAACATGAAGTTAAGAGCAGACAACTTCCAAACTGTAGAAATGACAGACATTTGGTTCTCAGAACATTCATCCCCAGTTTCCTTCACAACATTTGGGTGTCCACCTTTGGTTACAGGCCTAGAATATAGGACAGAATTTTTTGTGAAGCAGGAAATGTTGAAGAAATGTCCTACTTTGTCTTGGCAAAATTAGACACTTGCTATCTTTTGTGTCCTGCTTGTCCAATTTGGACAGCATATTGTCAGCAGTCGAGGCAAGGGCAGTTTCTTGCCCAAATGTCTATCTTTGCCATATTGAAATAAAATGGGGGTTCTTCAGTGCCCATCATCTTTTTTTTTTAAATTTATTTCTCAGTTTAAACTTAGATTAGAAACAAGGTTGCTTCACAAGTCAGTTCCAGGTCCCCCTCCCTTTCCCTCCCCTCCTCCTGTGCCCTCCCTCCAACCCCCCATTATCCCCTCATTTCCCCAGGGAGGGTGAGGCCCTCCATGGGGGTGTCCATAGTCTGTCATTTCATATAGGGCAGGGCCTAGACCCTTCCCCAAGAGTTCAGGGTGAGAGTGCGCCTCACATTGTTGGATGGGAGTCCAAAGTCCGTGTGTATACTTGGGATGGGTACTGATCTGCTGCCCAAGGCTCAATAGATTACCTAGGCCTCCTCACTGACACCCACATTCAGGGGGGGTCTTGATCAGTCCCATGCTGGATTCCCAGGCTGATGCCTGGGATTCAAAAGTTAACCTTTGTCAGGTCAGCTGTTTCTGGGGGTTAAACCAGCCCAGTCTTAATCCCTTTGGTCATCAGTCCTCCCTCTCTGTTACTGGCTTTCTTGAGTTCAGCTCAGTACTTCACCAAGGAAGTCTGCCTCTTCTTCGATCAGCCACTGAATGAAGTTTCTGTTTCCCAGACTCTCTGGCCATGGGATTGTAGGCTGGCACTCCCCAGATCTATGTCTAAAATCCATATATGAGAAAGTACATGCCATGTTTCTCTTTTTGTGACTGGGTTACCTCACTCAGGATGGTTTCTTCTAGTGTCATCCATTTGCCTGCGAATCTCATGATTCCATTGTTTTTTTCTGTTGAATAGTACTCCATTGTGTAAATGTACCACATTTTCTCTATCCACTCTTCAGTTGAGGGACATCTAGGTTGCTTCCAAGTTCTTGCTATTACAAATAATGCTGCTATGAACATAGTGGAACAGACATCTTTGTTGTATGAATGGGCATCTTTTGGATATATGCCTAACAGTGGAGTTGCTGGGTCTTGTGGTATGTTTATTCCCATTTTTCTGAGGAATCTCCATACTGATTTCCAAAGTGGCTGAACCAGTTGGCACTCCCACCAGCAATGGAGGAGTGTCCCCCTTTCACCACATCCTCTCCAGCATAAATTGTCATTGGTGTTTTTGATTTTAGCCATTCTGACAGGAGTGAGATGGTATCTCAGAGTTGTTATGATTTGCATTTCCTGGATGGCTAAGGATGTTGAGCACTTTCTCAAGTGCCTCTCAGCCATTTTAGACTCCTCTATTGAAAACTCTCTATTTAGTTCTGCAGCCCACTTTTTAATTGGGTCCTTTGATGTTTTGGAGACTTGCTTCTTGAGTTCTTTGTAAATTTTGGAGATCAACCCTCTGTCAGATGTGGGATTAGTGAATATTTTTTCCCATTCTGTGGGCTGCCTTTTTGTCTTGTTGACTGTGTCCTTTGCCTTACAGAAGCTTCTCAGTTTCAGTAGGTCCCATTTATTAATTGTTGATCTCACTGTCTGTGCTAGTGGTGTTATGTTCAGGAAGCTGTCTCCTGTACCAATTCGTTCAAGGGTACCACCCACTTTCTCTTCTAAGAGGTTCAGTGTGGCTGGATTTATGTTGAGGTCTTTGATCCATTTGGACTTAAGTTTTGTGCATGGAGATAAACATGGATTGATCCGCATTCTTCTACATGCCAGCCTCCAGTTATGCCAGCACCATTTATTGAAGATGCTTTCTTTATTCCATTATATATTTTTAGCTTCTTTGTCAAAAATCAAATGTTCATATGTGTGTGGGTTAATATCCGGGTTTTCAATTAGATTCCATTGGTCTACCTGTCTATTTTTGTGCCAATACCAAGCTGTTTTCAGGACTATAGCTCTATACTAGAGCTTGAGGTCAGGGATGGTGATGCCTCCGAACGTTGCCTTGTTGAACAGGGTTGTTTGGGCTATCCTGGGTCTTTTGTTTTTCCATACAAAATTGATTATTGTTCTTTCAAGGTCTGTGAAGAATTGTGCTGGGATTTTCATGGGGATTGTATTGAATCTGTAGACTGCTTTTGGCAGGATTGCCATTTTTACTACATTGATCCTACCTATCCAAGAGCATGAGAGGTCTTTCCATTTTCTGAGGGCTTCTTTAATTTCTTTCTTTAAAGATTCAAAGTTCTTGCGATACAGGTCTTTCACTTGTTTGGTTAGCATTACCCCAAGGTATTTTATGTTGTTTGTGGCAATTGTAAAGGGTGATGTTTCTCTGATTTCTTTTTCAGCCCTTTTATCATCTGTATATAGTAGGGCTACTGATTTTCTTGAGTTGATCTTGTAGCCTGCCACTTTGCTGAAGGTGTTAATCAGCTGTAAGAGTTCCCTGGTAGAGTTCTTTGGGTCATTGATGTAAACTATCATATCATCTGCAAACAGTGAAAGTTTGATCTCTTCCTTCCCAATTTGTATCCCCTTGATCCCCCTTTGTTGTCGTATGGCAATGGCTAGAACTTCAAGTACCATGTTGAAAAGGTATGGAGAGAGTGGACAGCCTTGTTTTGTTCCTGATTTTAGAGGAATTGCGTTGAGTTTCTGTCCATTTAGTTTGATGTTGGCTGTTGGTTTACTGTATATAGCTTTTATTATGTTTAAGTATGTCCCTGATATCCCAGATCTCTCCAAGACCTTTATCATGAAGGGGTGTTGGATTTTGTCAAAGGCTTTTTCAGCATCTAGTGAGATGATCATGTGATTTTTGTTTTTCAGCTTGTTTATATGGTGGATTACATTGCTGGATTTTCATATGTTGAACCATCCCTGCATCCCTGGGATGAAACCTATTTGATCGTGGTGAATGATTGTTTTGATGTGTTCTTGGATCCGATTTGCCAGTATTTTATTGAGTATTTTTGCATCAATGTTCATGAGGGATATTGGTCTGAAGTTCTCTTTCTTAGTTGTATCTTTGTGTGGCTTGGGGATCAAGGTTATTGAAGCCTCATAGAAAGAGTTTGGCAAAGACCTTTCTGCTTCTATTGTGTGGAATACTTTGAGAAGAATTGGTATAAGCTGTTCTTTGAATTTCTGGTAGAATTCTGCACTGAGGCCATCTGGACCTGGACTTTTTTTGGTTGGGAGACTTTTGATGACTGCTTCTATTTCCATAGGGGTTATAGGTCTATTTAAATTGCTTATCTGTTCTTGATTTAGTTTTGGGAAGTGATAGTTATCCAGGAAGTCGTTCATTTCCTTTAAATTTTCAAATTTTGTGGAGTACAGGTTTTCAAAGTATGACCTGATGATTCTCTGGATTTCTTCAGAGTCCGTTGTTATGTCCCCCTTTTCATTTCTGATTTTGTTAATTTGCATGTTCACTCTCTGCTGTTTGGTAAGTTTGGACAAAGGTTTGTCTATCTTGTTGATTTTCTCAAAGAACCAACTCTTCGTTGCATTGATTCTTTCTATTGTTTTCCTAGTTTATACTTTATTGATTTCAGCCCTCAACTTGATTATTTCCTGGCATCTACTCCTCCTGGGGGAGTTTGCTTCTTTGTGTTCTAGAGCTTTCAGCTGTGCTGTTAATTCTCTAGTATAACTGTTCTCCAGTTTCTTCATGTGGGCGCTTAGTCCTATGAACTTCCCCCTTAGCACTGATTTCAAAGTGCCCCATATGTTTGGGTATGTTGTGTCTTCATTCTCATTGAATTCGAGGAAGTCTTTAATTTCTTTTTTTATTTCTTCTTTGACCCAGGGATGGTGTAGTTGAGCATTATTCAATTTCCATGAGTTTGTAGGTTTTCTGCAATTTGTGTTGTTGTTGAATTCTAATTTTAAAGCATGGTGGTCTGGTAAGATGCATGGAGTTATTCCAGTTTTTTTGTAGCTGCTGAGGTTTGATATGTTGCCAAGTATGTGGTCGATTTTTGAGAAGGTTCCATGTGGTGGTGAGAAAAGGTATATTCTTTTTTATGTGGATGAAATGTTCTATAGATGTCTGTTAATCCCAGTTGGGTCATTACTTCTATTAGACCCTTTGCTTCTTTGTTGAGTTTCTGTCGGTATTTCTGTGTAGTGGTGAGAGTGGTGTGTTGAAATCTCCCACTATAACTGTATGGGGCTTTAGATGTGATTTAAGTTCTAATAATGTTTCTTTTACGAATGTGGATGCCTTTGTATTTGGGGCATAGATGTTCAGGATAGACACTTCATCTTGGTGGGTTTCACCTGTGATGAGTATGTAATGACCTCCTTCATCTCTTTTGATTGATTTTATTTTAAAGTCTAGTTTGTTAAATATTAGGATTGCTACCCCTGCTTGTTTCTTCGGTCCATTTGATTGAAAAATTTTTTCCCAACCTTTAACTCTCAGGTAATATCTGTCTTTGAGGGTGAGATGTGTTTCTTGTATGCAGCAGAAGGAAGGGTTTTGTCTTCGAATCCATTCTGCTAGCCTGTGTCTTTTTTGTTAAGTACATTATTGTTGCCAGGACCAGACACTGTCACGAAAAGCCTTATGTTATTAAAACATTTAAAATTCCATACTCTGTAGGTCTTTGAAATATTTGAAGACCATATATCTATTTAAAATATGTCTCTGTTTGAAAACATATATAAAATGACTATAAGTTTGATTGTTATAGATGACTAACTACTAGCCTGTATTTCTTTATTATCCTAAATAGCTTTCAAGGACTAAAATTTTACATTTTTAAATGAGCTGAGTAGCTACAATACCTTAAGCAAGAAATAGAGACATATAATATAGTATAACAAAAATAACCTTAAATTTCTATCAATATATAAAAACAAGGTTCAAATTGTGTATAAATGTATATTTGCTCACACAGTTTCTTGACCCAAAGGAAGTACACTAGAATATTGCTGTAAAGTGGAGATGGCAATGTCTAACTTTGTACAGTAGCATGGGAAACGCAGAAAACACAAAGACGAGTACACGCACCCCGCAGGGTGGAGCAGGAAAGAAAGAAGGTGCCTGGGATGCAAGAGGCAGCAGTAAGGGCGGGTTCTAGCCTTGGCCCTTGTTGGGATTCCCAAGGGGGAAACAAAGCAGGGCAGTTTCAGTGGTGTGTCTGTGCATGAGAGAGACAGAGAGAGAGAGAGAGAGAGAGAGACAGAGACAGAGACAGAGACAGAGACAGAGACACAGAGAGAGACAGAGACACAGAGACAGAGAGAAAGAGAGACAGAGAGAGACTGTGTGTGTGTGTGTGTGTGTGTGTGTGTGTGTGTGTGTGTGTGTGTGCATGATGCAAGTGTGTGGTCTAGAAGCCATGCTAATCCCTAATTACCCACCACCTTTTCTTTCTCTGGGATGACTAAAGGAGAGAGTTGTTTCTTCCTGGTGCTTAAGGAACAGATAGTAAAGGCTCTCTCTGTGTTTGTTAGCTTGAATAAGAAGTCACACATACCCTCAATGGGACCCATTAATGATGTAAAAAAAATATAAAATTGTACAAAACATCTAACATTTACAATACATAGACTTTATGTTAGACGAGGGAGATGCCTAGCAACTGGGAAGAGAGAGGCAGGAGCAGCACTCTGGTTGCCTGTTGTGAGGGTAACTACATCCAAGGTCAGTTATTCTCTGGTTCATGGTTCCTATTTTTAATGGAAGGCTTTCCAAGTTGCACCCTTTGAGAGAGCAAGTGTTTACGCTGCACCATCTGTCATATCTCGGGAAATGAGACAGGAAAAGCTACCCACTCAGTCTTGTTCTTAGAACCTTTGCCCAGTGCTGCTAATAAGAGGATTGTTTTGTAAGAGAATAGCAGAAGAAAAACTACAGATACTTCACATTTAAGCAAATCCTCGGTGTTTCCTTAAAAAAATGTACATGTTCAAACACAACTTCCAGGTAATATATAATATTTATATCATATATTTCTGGCCCAGACTATGGAAACCAGTGACTAGCAGTCTGAAGTTTCTCATAAAGTGTTTGATACTAAAGGGATTCTCCATATTTTTTCATTGAAGAAATGGTCATACATTATATGGGGTGTTGGCTCTTGATAAACATGTAATTATGTGATATTAACTGCCATGCCAATCATAAAAATGTGATTAAAAGTATAAAAGAGGCCAACAGATTAGGTAAAAGGTTTCCTCTCTGATACCAATCACCTCATTTGTTCATTAGTCTATTAATTAAGCTATGATGTTCATGTTCTATATTTGTACTTCTGTGCTCATTCAAATTCTATTCTCTGAGCCCAGAAGCTGTTAAGAATTTATTTTCTTTCAACATTTTGCCAAGGCCTCATTATTTTTTGAGACAGCCCTATTGGCACAATTCAGATGAAATATTAATACATAAAAATGTCCCACATGCTAATCCCATGAGCATAACGGTGTTTTCCCATTTGCAGGCTTTGGTAATGGAAAATATGTGTCGTGTCTCTATTTAAACCGAAATGAAAGCTAATTATGAGCAGCTAACGAATGGGCTGCCACTGTATGTGAGGCTATTGGCAACTCCACGGGCACCTATTCCTGTAAACAACATTCTGGAAGCTTCCATATAGAGAGGCGTATTAACCGCCCCATCATTCAGACTATGGCTGCCTTTGTGTTAGAAACGCACGTGTCATCTTGACAGATTAGCCCTGCCATGTTTAAAAATCAGTTACTACAAGTGGATGCGGTGTCATAAAAAGATTAGTTCTTAAATATCAGTGGCTAAATCAGGCCTCCATGTGTGGACATGTGAGGGACGTGACTAGTGTGTGGGGTGCCGTGTAAATGAGAGTTCCTTACCCTCCTCTTCTGGCTCTGAAAAAACAAAATCCCAACCTAAGAAAGCGTCAGCACTAACATGATGCTCAGCCTTGGGCTCACGTGTGTATTTCCCATCTAGTCTAATGCGTGTCCATCACGTGTGTATTTCCTATCTAGTCTAATGCGTGTCCATCACGTGTGTATTTCCCATCTAGTCTAATGTGTGTCTAGCATGTTCAAGGCTGTAGTTTCAGTCCCCAGCACTTCAAAAAGGAATGAAGAGCTTTGCCATGATTTTAATTATTAATACAAAATGTTAACCTCTTTAATCAGATCCTCTGATTTTTTTCTGTCTAACCTAATTAAGTTCTAATATTTCAGGAATTCGGCTTTTTTTTTTTTTTTTTTTTTTTTTTTTGGTTTTTCGAGACAGGGTTTCTCTGTGGCTTTGGAGGCTGTCCTGGAACTCGCTTGGTAGTCCAGGCTGGTCTCGAACTCACAGCGATCCGCCTGCCTCTGCCTCCCGAGTGCTGGGATTAAAGGCGTGCGCCACCAACGCCCGGCCAGGAATTCGGCTTAAGGCCTTTGAGACCTTTCTGACAGAGACCTTTGGTTTGAACTTTTTTTCTCTCTCAAGGTTTAACAAGCACAAGGTTTTGGACTTTGCTTTGTGATAATTACGTAGAGTTCTGAATATGAACAATCAGGTCTAGGAATGCAGAACAGATTTTTAAAAGGTAAACTACAGAAATAAATCGTAGTCACATAAAACCTTTCAAGGACCAAGTTAGATTACTGAACAGTGGTTGTACTAGGTACAAGCTTTTGACTAGGTAAACATGGAGTTATCTAGAAAACATTCCTCACGAAGTTGGAGATGACTGAACATAAAACAGGATGTGAGTAGACCAGGGGACAGGCTGAGGCCCATGAAGACAGGCTTAGCATCTGTCCCATCAGCCCCCTCCCCTCCACACCCAAGCCCCTCCCCCTCCCTCCCCCCTCCCCAACCCCTCCGTGTTCTGGGGCGCAGTGGTCTTTCCTCATAGAGGGGGGGGGTGAACTGAGAGAGGACGCTGGGCCCTGAAAGATTGTGCCAAGGAATCCATGCTTGTTTGAATAGTTCTTAAGGGGTATATGTGTCTGGTATTTTTACAGTAAGAAGAACATTTGGTTAAATTACAGTTTAATATTGCATCAAGTTAAAATTCAGTTATCTACTGTCCTTTGTACACATGTGTACACACACACACACACACAATACCACATTTAAGTATCTAGAAACAAACAGCTTCTAAAAGAGAAATACGTCTTACGTATCTGCCAAAGAAGAAATATGTCTCACCCAGTTTTGAGCAGTTGGGTGAACCTGAGGCTTCTGTGTGATGTGTGGATGTTATCACTTGGGGCTGAGGATGTCAATTGGCAGTACAGCACTTGCCTAGCATAGGTAAAGCCTGAAACATAATTATCATTTAAAATAATGCCCGTAAATACTTGTAACAGCACACAGTCTCTCTGCCTTTAAGTCCCACAGATATTATGATAACTCTATGGAATTGCCACATTACTACCTCTTAATTTTTTAAAAAATTCTTTGACAACTTTGTCTTGCTCCTTAAATAAAAAACAACCTAGAAAGTTCACGCTGTCAAAATCCAGTACAAATTGCAAATATCCTATATTGCATCCTATATTGTATAGGATATTGCATTCACTATCAACAAAAGAGAAAAGCAACCAACTCTTCACATTTTCTCTAACATAAATACTCACTAATATGGAAAACATAGGGAATTTTCACTTAAGAAAAATAAGTTTGATAACCTAAAGTAGATGCAAGGACAGAGTATGTTCACTCCTGAAAAATAAAAAGCTAAAATGAGATGTAAAGGAACCAAATGACACTGCCATTATTGTCAAGTAGGGGACAATCTCAACCAAGCACTAATCAAAAATGCACAGAGATAACCTCTACTTTTACAACAAATTTAAAAAAAAATCAAGATGAGCTCAGTGCACAGCAAAATCTCGCTTGTGCCGCCTGGTGTTTGCTGCTGCCCTGGCTGGCGTCATGCTAGAGTTCCTGTTAGTGACGGGGAGGAGAGGGGAGGGGGCAACGGATGCTGTGAGCAGGTTGGATAGGGTGCCGTGTACACCTCGCCCTCCGACAGCAGTCCTCTCCCCGAAGTGCATCTGTCTCAGGCCGGATGGACTGGCTGAACTGTGAGGGCAGATGGTGTTGTGGACACACGCACAGCTGGGCACACACAGGAACGGAAGGAGAGTTACTCGTCAGGCTCGTATTCTTTTTTTATTACTTTAATTTTAAATAGCTTGCTTCACATGTCAATCCCAGCTCCCTCTCCTTCCCCTCCTTCCACACACCCCCTCCATCCCTCCATCTCCCTCAGCCTCCCACCCTATCCCCACTTCCTTCCACATAGGGGATATCCAGAATCTGTCATTTTGCTCAGGGCAGGGTCCAGGCACTCCCCCAAGAGTCCAGGCTGAGAGAGCATCCCTCTTTGTGCTATGGACACACAAAGTCCGTTTGTATGCCAGGGATAAACACTGATCCACTGCCCAGGGCCCCATAGGTTGCCCAGGCCTCCTCACTGACTTGCATTACTTCTGATCTTAGAGCAGACGGGGATTCTAGAGGCTGGGTGACAAGGCACATATTTTTGCCTCAGTATTACAAAATAATCTTCTAACGGCTACGCCTGTCGGCAACCAAAGAGGCTGCCTGTCTAGCTTTTGAAAGTGTCAACAAAATCTGACAGACTCACCTCTTGGGATCCACGACCATCAGCAAGGAGAGGGAAGGATGAGCCCTGCTAATTTAGGTGTCACCCAAGAAATATACCATACGCTGCAATCCCAGAAGCCGTCTACCTATTGCTTATGTACAGTACATTGAGGGCCTGGGAATCGTGTGCTTAGACATGTGTTAACCGGGTACGTTTGGGCTCTAGATGTGACTGGTACTGTTCAGTCTGGGGAGAAGGCCCCACACACCCCATGCTCTGTGGGTTTAGAGACAGGCTTCTAAGGTCAGAGTGGTCTTACCGGCTGATCTCCACAGTAGTCGTTTTTTATTTCCACTCCTATGTAACTTGAAGGCGTGACTGACAGAACGAACTGTACCAGGGACTTCACAGGTCTTGGTGGATTTGGCTCTATTATTACGCGTGTGAGGGAGGAATTATGAGATCAAACGAGGTCAAGGGAAGGATGATTGAAGGTAAGTGGGTGGGACCCGCTTAAACTGCGCCGCTTGGGCCCTGAACACCCACAGACGTGTTCCATTTCAGGGTGTTAGTACGGAAAGTGTATGCCCAGAATAAAAAGCTTTCAAAAAGAGTCCCTGAAAATCACTAGTGAGAAAGTGTATGCACCCCTAGAGATAAGCAGAGTCACTGAAAATCACTAGTGAGAGAGTGTATGCACCCCTAGAGATAAGCAGAGTCACTGAAAATCACTAGTGAGAAAGTGTATGCACCCCCAGAGATCAGCAGAGTCACTGAAAATCACTAGTGAGAAAGTGTATGCACCCCCAGAGATCAGCAGAGTCACTGAAAATCACTAGTGAGAAAGTGTATGCACCCCTAGAGATCAGCAGAGTCACTGAAAATCACTAGTGAGAAAGTGTATGCACCCCCAGAGATCAGCAGAGTCACTGAAAATCACTAGTGAGAAAGTGTATGCACCCCCAGAGATCAGCAGAGTCACTGAAAATCACTAGTGAGAAAGTGTATGCACCCCTAGAGATCAGCAGAGTCACTGAAAATCACTAGTGAGAAAGTGTATGCACCCCTAGAGATCAGCAGAGTCACTGAAAATCACTAGTGAGAAAGTGTATGCACCCTCAGAGATCAGCAGAGTCACTGAAAATCACTAGTGAGAAAGTGTATGCACCCCCAGAGATCAGCAGAGTCACTGAAAATCACTAGTGAGAAAGTGTATGCACCCCCAGAGATCAGCAGAGTCACTGAAAATCACTAGTGAGAAAGTGTATGCACCCCCAGAGATCAGCAGAGTCACTGAAAATCACTAGTGAGAAAGTGTATGCACCCCTAGAGATCAGCAGAGTCACTGAAAATCACTAGTGAGAAAGTGTATGCACCCCCAGAGATCAGCAGAGTCACTGAAAATCACTAGTGAGAAAGTGTATGCACCCTTAGAGATAAGCGTAGTTTGGGTCATACTTAACGTATGTGAAAGTCTAAGTTCTATGCGCCTGTTATTTTGTTTGCGTTTCTATAGACAAAGAAAGATTATTGTACCCTTGTTGGCATGTGCTGGGTTTGTGGTTTGGACTTTATCTTATCCCATGAAAGTGGAAAGGCAGCTTTTCAAAAGCGTGAGCAGTCATTCGTGCACCTTAGCTAGCTTCGAAGAGAGCCGGAGGAGTGTGATTCAGAGTTGCAGAAATTGCGATTTCCCTCACAATTGAAGAGCTCAGTAGAACCTTAGAAAAGTGACTCTCCTGAGTCGCTAAGTTGTGGGAGTGGTTGTTGCTGTTTGTTGTTGCCGATGTTAAAAGCACTAGGTGTTCTCAAATCTTTGATTTCTCTCTTCAGCATATTATTAAAAAATAAAAAAAAAAATGAGGCAACAAAACCCGCCTTTCTTCAGCCAGCTAAGAAAGCACGCAATTCGTGTATCAAGGGAGGCTTTGGGAACAGCTTACCTGAAAATCGTGAGGTGGAAGCTGGGCTTGCGTTCTCAGTGTCAGGGAATGGGGAGCGCACGGGGGAGGACAGGAATAGTGGTTTGGGACACGCGGTACGGCACTTGTGTTGAAAGCTGGCTTGCTCTTTATGAGAAAGAAACAGAAAAGGAGTGACAAAGCCTGAGATGCCATCTCAGCCCTTCACCCCCTCCCCTCTTCACAGAGCATGGCACACGAGAATTGCTACCTGACAGCGTCCCTGCTAACCAGAGGAGCCTCCGTGGCCTTAGCCTCAACTTGGATGAGTTCACGTCTGAGGTGCACCTCAGTCAGGACAGCCTTCACTGTGCTGTTCTAGTCTAAAAACCACACCGCTTTACACAGGTGGTCTGCTTTTCTTGCCAAATATAGGAATCAGCTCAACAAAGAACAGCACAAGGCATGGATGCTTAAAAAAAAAAAAAAAAAGACCCGATTTGGAGTCTGTCCAGCTGTAGGCGCTAGGCAGCTGCCCTGAGTACATCCTTCTCTGGTTTCCAGAGAGAGTGAGGGAGAAGGAGGGTTTTATTTATTTATTTATTTATTTATTTATTTATTTATTTATTTTGAGATTTCTGATTATGTATTCCCTCCTCCCTCCCGCTCTTTCCCCCAGAACTAAAGTGCAGAGGATCCCTAGCCTGCCTTAAAGGCAGCGCCAGAGCATGAGAAAGAGCTCAGTTGTTGCGGTTCAGACAGGAGGAGCCAAGTTTGAGCCCCTGTGAAAAGCCAGGTGTGGCGGGAGTGTGCTTGTGAACCCAGGGACGGGGCAGCGGAGACAGAGCAGCAAACTTTGCAAACCATAGGCCATGGAGACGCCCTGTCTCAAAAGAATATGGCGGACAGCTCTTGAGGAGTGACACCCAAGACTGTCCTCTGAGTTGCACATATTCACATGGATAGGTGTGCACTTGCCCCACACGCGTCCCTACACACATGTGGGAAAAAGGGAAAATATGCCGGACTTTGGTGGCTCCCAGAAGTTCCTTTCAATTCAAGGCAAGGCTTTCCAGTGAAGACTTCGGCGGCGTTTTCCCCTGAGCTTTGGAATGGGGCCAAGTCAGGCTCAAGCTTTAAGGTGCACAGAATTGTGCTCCTTACCGCCATGTGCTTTGACTTGCTAAAGCAAACATAGAGGAGAGATTTGATAACAAAGAAAATTGCTGGTGCTGACCCGCCTCCCTGGAGATCGTAACCCTGCCTCAGCCCCACAGAAGTCGTCAGGCAGGCCTTGCTCCTTCCTGTGTGGACCATTGATTGCACAGCTGCTTATTACACGTGAAGATGTCTTTGCCATCTCTGGCCAGTCACCTTCTCCCCACTTCCCTAGGTTAGCACACGTCAGTTTGAACTTTGTGTCCTCCATGACCGGTGTGACCCTGGTAACCCCTATGGAAGACGTCCTCTTCCAGGGACAGCCAGCAGCCACCTTGCATCTCTTCCTATGGCTTATTTTTAATTAACTTTACCTTTTTGACCAGCCATAATTTATACTGTGGTTGGGACTTGCTGCCTTCAGCTCCTTATGATTTCCCATGTGTCTACCATGTTGCAAGTGCTTAGTAAATATCCGATGGCTTTCTGAATGAGTGCATGCATGTCTGATGACTTGCTGAATGAGTGCCTGCATCTGATGACTTGCTGAATGAGTGCATGCATGTCTGATGACTTGCTGAATGAGTGCATGCATGTCTGATGACTTGCTGAATGAGTGCATGCATGTCTGATGACTTGCTGAATGAGTGCATGCATGTCTGATGACTTGCTGAATGAGTGCATGCATGTCTGATGACTTGCTGAATGAGTGCATGCATGTCTGATGACTTGCTGAATGAGTGCATGCATACATGCTTTGTTTCCGCTCTTCTTAGTTTACTTCATATCTGCTTTAGTCAAAATAGTTGATAGTAGCTTGAAAAGTCTTAGCCCCCGGTCGGTAGGAAAGGATGATGGGGTCTTTTGGCAGGAGTTGAGAACCAAAATTGTGCCAGTAGCTTTCTCCGAGGGCCCCTGGAAAAGGGGGGCAGCCTAGCGCCTGTGGCCACAGTAAGAAGCTACATGTCATCTCCAGACCTGGCTGCAGTGCTTTTGTTTGAATCCGTCACAATTTCTAAGTGGTGGATCTTCAATCTCTAGATGCTTTAATGATGCTATCACCTAACTGAAAAAATTACCACTGTGACCTAGAAGGTAGTGAACAAAAACCATACAGTGTCGTAGCTTTTATATACCACCCAAATTGATTTTTTTAAAGCATGTGCCTGACATTCAGAGAATCCTCAGAAGGTTTGCTCAGGCTCAGCTGTCCTGATAGTGGGCTGGCCTGTGTGCTAGGGGCTCTGTAACAGCAGTTTTGTGGGTGATAATTTGAATGAGAAGCCAATTTTAGAAAGCGGCAGGCGGCTTCAGGTCACTTAGAAGACAGCCAGGAAGACGCAATTATGATTGTCATCAGAAATGATGATTGACTGTCCGTCATCTGGAATCTGTCTCCTCTTTCAGTGTGTGGCGCTCCTGGCCTTCCGCACACTAGCTGAGTGTGCCACTATGTGCCTGGCCACATAAGCTCATCAAACGTTTATGCCCTGGAAGGACTTTGTCTCACTAGATTTTATTGTTTGCTTTGGGGATTGGGTGAGAGAAAATGTGAAGTCCTGCTGAGTATTCAGGGGCCTTAGAAGGCAGGAGGATGTCCTCCTGCTGGCTTTTGTTTTGTTTTCAGATCCAGTCTCCTATAGTCCCCACTGGCTCCAAACTCTGATGATGTGTAGAAGGTGACCCTGAGTTTCTGGTCCATCTGCCTCCCACTTCCTAGTGCTGGATTACAGGTGTGATATCCTTACCCGATAGAAATTAGCTGACCGCTTCCCCGTTGTTTCTTACTCTCAGGAGACATCAAATTGCTAGATTCAGTTGTGAGGACATCTGATACCTGGGAGACTTGGAGACTGGTGTGCCAGAACCCGAAATTGATGTTGAAAAGCTTTTGGAGGAGGCTTTCTGTTACATAAAGGGTTCAAATAGGTTTTAAGTGATGCCAGCTGATTCCAGAGACAGCCAAGGTCATGCCAACTAGTATTTGAAAATACTTTATACTGCTTAAGATGGTTAGCTGATTTAGATTTTATACTATTTAAAACATCTAATTGATTTAGACTTCATTTGACCTCAGTTTTATATTGGAGTTAAGACATTATAAATTCTAGGGTGCACGGTGGTAGCACATGAATTTAACTCTGGTACTCAAGCTCATCGGAGGCAGAGGCAGGTGAATTTCTGTGAGTTCGAGGCCAGCCTGGTTTACAAAGTGAGTTCGAGGCCAGCCAAGGTTACACAAAGAGACCTGCCCCTTCCTCCAAATAAAAAATGTTGTAAGTTCCTTCCTTTATCAAGAAATGTATTACAGAAGACAAGAACATCTTACCCTCCCTTTGCCTCAGTTAGCCGTTAACCCCCAAAGTTGACTCAGTGCAGGCGAATGCCTTGTGGAGAAATAGTCTGGAGGGAGGTTTGTACCGTGGTCTGAAGAGAAAGCAGATGTTGCTGTGTGGGGCAAACACTGCAGCTGCTGTGCAGAGGGTTGCAGAGGGGACTTCCTTCCCACGTGCTCGCACACTGCAGCTGCTGTGCAGAGGGTTGCAGAGGGGACTTCCTTCCCACGTGCTCGCAAGCTGCAGGCTCTCGGCTGGGTGCCATGAGAGAGAGCAGGGGAGACCACCCGACCCTTGCCTCAGCTTTGACTTCACTGGTGTCAGGACAGGACAGAGATGGCTCAGGCCCTGTGGGGAGCATGGCTCCCGCTGCTCTGCCCCTCTTCCTCCAGGATCAGTAGCTAACTACTTACTAAATAAATCTCAGGCTAAAACTCCCAGTGAACTTGGCAATCAGAGCTAGCCCGGTTCACTTAGATTTGAAGGCTTAAAGGAACAAGCTAACAAAAGCACCAAGTTCTCAGGGAGTGTAAAAGCGTCTGCCAGCATCAATATGGGGTTCTCACCGGGTTCTCAGGGCCTGCGTGGGCAAGGGCTCACACCACTCACCGTGCAAACCGAACTTCCTGCTATTCTCCCTGTTCCACTTTGGACCAGCCC
Source organism: Mesocricetus auratus (assembly GCF_017639785.1). Taxonomy (NCBI): domain Eukaryota; kingdom Metazoa; phylum Chordata; class Mammalia; order Rodentia; family Cricetidae; genus Mesocricetus; species Mesocricetus auratus. The sequence continues at coordinate 62,510,314 of NW_024429198.1, forward strand.
TGGGAGGCGGTGACAGTGGCCCTGCAGGAGTTGCCTGGGATTAAACACAGCACCTGCAGGGTGGGGGGCGGGGTGGTGTCTCTGTCCTCTATTGGGACTCCTTCTGAGAGGTGCAAACTCCCCCAGGAAATGAAAGTTATTCTACAGGGAAAGTGAAACACACCGGGGAGGCATTCCTCCTAGTTTTATCAAATCTTAAAAGGACATTTTCCCCCCTCCTAGGAATACTTGTATTCAACTGTAGATAAGTAAACCTTTTGGGATCCGGATACAGCTCCTCGAAGGGTGATCTTGCTGATTTGGGTGCTTATTCTATTGGCACATATCCCCTTTCACAGTTTGGTGGGCTTGGCTATCGATTTTTCTCTATTTTGCATAGCACAATTCTACACAGAAGGAGGATTTGAGTGCAGGGTGCCTCTGAAAGCCACCATTGGAAAACCCACAACAGTCTTTACAGTAAACCCAGAGCCATTGAAAACAGGTTCCTCCCAGGGCTCATGTTAATAGTCTAGACCAGTGGTTCTCAACCTTTTTGATGCTGTGGCCCCTTTAATACAGTTCCTCATGTTGCTGTGACCCCAACCATAAAATTATTTTTGTTGCTGATACATAACTAATTTTGCTACCATTATATAATATTAATATCTGTGTTTTCCAATGGTCTTTGGTGAACCCTGTGAAAGGATCATTCAATGCCCCCCACCGCCTCCCCTCGCCCAAAGGGTTCATGATCAACAGGTTGAGAACTGCTGGTTTAGATGGATGTCCTTCCAGTGAAGACAGCAGATCCAACACTGATTCTAGAGGCTCCATCCAGAGGAGTGTGGTGCTCGGGTCCAGCTGACATACTGCAGAGACCCTCAGCATGCATCCTTTAGGGGCCCCAGCGGTATCTGCAGCACTGAAGAGTACTCTGTGGGCTAATAGACCCCACATCTCTGCAGATAGTGGTGCATTGCTTCTCTTGGTCTTCCTCTGTGAAGTTAGGTAAACAACACACCCCAGAACTCAGTGCAAACCACTAGACCCAGTCAGCTTCTATTTTCCACATCCCTCTGGTAATGAAAATGTAAAGGATCATTATAGTCTTCTCTCCAGGGCCGTGCCAAGGCTGAGAAGGCCTTCCTATCCAAACAGTAGGTCAAGCTAATAGAATACATCTTACTATGCATAGAGAAGACCCTCCTTTCTCAGGTCATGACTTCAAGAACACCGGTGACAGTGTTTCCTTGGGGACTGACATACAGCAGTCAAGGCTAAGACGTGTGGCAGCACTTTCCTGCTCCTATGGCAACCTCCTAGTGCTAGAGTTTTGCATATCCTTCCCATAGTCTGCTCTGGCCCTTGCCCTGCCCCCAGACATGCATTCCCTGCATACCCACTGCTTCAAGTCGTTCTCAATTTCCAAGAAGCCCAGTGTTGCCTGTTTTCCCCTTAACCACTGAAAGCTCATTTCTTCCTTGTCTATGTGTAAAGTGCCCTTTGAGTAAGAGGGGTTTTCATACCAAAGACATACCCCTACCCATTTTATTTGAGCCATATCATGGCATTGCAATACAGAATGAGGTCACTCTCCTGCACCCATGACAAAGACAGCAGCGTCGCCTGCAGAGACAGAGGTGAGAGTTTGTTCACTCTGCTGTGGTTACAGGAGGGAAGATGGGTGGTGAGAGTTCTGAAGTTCAGGTTGGGAATATCTTTCTCCCCGTTGGTTGCAATTAAGATGTGAGTGTTGAGGGCATGCCCCAAACTGAACCTTGTTTTCCTTCTCTCTGCAGCCCCTGAGATCCTCCGAGGCTGTGCCTACGGACCCGAGGTGGACATGTGGTCTGTAGGAATAATCACCTATATCTTGTAAGTGACGGAAAGCGACCTTTATACAAACAGACTCTGCATAGCATTTTCTGTGAACTAATAATTCTCATGACAGCCAAGGTTCCCCTTTGCCTTTGTGTGATGTCCCTTTCTGCAGTAACCACGCTGATAACTGATAACGTAGTCTCAAATGATGCGACATTCCTCTTCACACTACCTGTGCCAATAGCGTAGTTCCACCGCCAGTATTGCTTCTCACCATATCATTCCCCGAGGGGTAAAAGCTGTTCAGGGCTTTTCCTATACAGTATTACCCACATTTGGGGAAATGTTTAAATGATCACAATAAATGTGAAATTTAAGTCCACCTGTCACACTCTCCCCTTTTATTCATTGGCATCTTGCCAAACAGACTGTTGGCCCTTTTAGGAGGTCTGTTATTTGTCTCTTAAATCCCAGACCAGCATGCTTCTCATCAGAATATTTCAAGCATGTTTACCTATTGGTTTATTTTCCTGTATGTTAAGACCCCAAGGGCCTTGGGCTTAACCCTGAATAAAAGGAGGTGGTAATTCATTCTCTGCTCTCTCCGACTCCATCACGGAGATACTGTCTAATGAGAAATAACCAGGAAATCTACGAAGCGGTGATGGATCTGGAGGTAATAGTGCGGGAAACCATCGAAGGTGTTTGTAGAAAGCCCAAAGCAAACATCAGTGCACCCAAGAGTCAATGCACAGCAGGCACACTCAGCGGCCGATGCAGGCACACTCAGAGGCTGATGCAGGCACACTCAGCGGCCGATGCAGGCACACTCAGAGGCCGTTTTTGAAGGGAATGCTGTTAGTTTTGGGAAACCCATAATATGCAACTGTGCAGAGAAATTTCCCAGGGTTCCGAAGAGCCGATTATCATAGGTGAGCTACCCTCACCCAATGCGTGGCAGAGTGGCTTTTAAATAGAAACATTTACCTTCTTACAGCCTCGGAGGCTGGACACCTGAGGTCAGGGTGGCTGCAGGGTTGGGCTCCGAGGAGGCGCCACTTCTGGGGTTTCAGAAAGGGTCCATTGTACTGGGTCCCCACATGGCAGAGAGAGAATCCCTGTTCCTGAGCTTTGTGCAAGAACACTTCGTGATGCCAGGTGTACCGGCGCACGCCTTTAATCCCAGGACTCAGGAGGCAGAGGTGTGCGGATCTCTGTGACTTTGAGGCCGGCCTGGTCTACAGAGTGAGCTCCAAGACAGCCAGAGATACGTAGTGAAACCCTGCCTTGAGAAACCAAAGAAGAGATACTCCATGATAGGAAGTGAAAAACCCAAACTACACCCTCCTGGCTAGTTTTATGTCAGCTTGACAGAAGATAGAGTTATCTGAAAGGGGGGGGGGGCTCAACTGAGAAAATGCTTCCATAAGACCCAGCTGTGAGGACATTTTCTTAGTCAGTGATTATGGGGGAGGCCCAGCCCATGGTGAGGTAGTGCTATCATCCCTGAGCTGTGGTCCTGGGTTCTCTCAGGAAGCAGGCAGAGCAAGCCCGGGGGAGCAAGCCAGCGAGCAGCACCCCTCCTTTCCGTCTCTTAAAATGTGTGTGTCCCTGGTTAGAACTTTGGGTCGAAATGTACCCTGAAGGGTTGACGCCTGTGAGAGAACTTGAGGGACACGGAAACAGAGCATTAAGTTTCACATCCACTCGGAACAACCGCAATACGCGATAAGTAAACCCCACGGAAAGGCCACCGTCATGGGGAAGGAAGCAGGAAATGAGATCGTGTCCCTGAAAACAACTTCCGCCTCGCTAGTCCGTCACCAAATCAGGCAAACTCGTGTTTGTATTTCTCATATTTTCGCACACGTAGGCCGACGGTAGTAGGCCATGGACGGAAACGACAGCGCCACTCATGACTCCTGACTTTCAGTTGCCCGCCTCTGTCGGCCCCGAGCCTCAGTTGCCCCCTTCTGTCGGCCCCGAGCCTCAGTTGCCCCCCTCTGTCGGCCCCGAGCCTCAGTTGCCCGCCTCTGTCGGCCCCGAGCCTCAGTTGCCCGCCTCTGTCGGCCCCGAGCCTCAGTTGCCCCCTTCTGTCGGCCCCGAGCCTCAGTTGCCCGCCTCTGTCGGCCCCGAGCCTCAGTTGCCCCCTTCTGTCGGCCCCGAGCCTCAGTTGCCCCCCTCTGTCGGCCCCGAGCCTCAGTTGCCCGCCTCTGTCGGCCCCGAGCCTCAGTTGCCCCCCTCTGTCGGCCCCGAGCCTCAGTTGCCCCCCTCTGTCGGCCCCGAGCCTCAGTTGCCCGCCTCTGTCGGCCCCGAGCCTCAGTTGCCCGCCTCTGTCGGCCCCGAGCCTCAGTTGCCCCCCTCTGTCGGCCCCGAGCCTCAGTTGCCCCCTTCTGTCGGCCCCGAGCCTCAGTTGCCCGCCTCTGTCGGCTCCGTGCCTCAGTTGCCCCCTTCTGTCGGCCCCGAGCCTCAGTTGCCCCCTTCTGTCGGCCCCGAGCCTCAGTTGCCCGCCTCTGTCGGCCCCGAGCCTCAGTTGCCCCCTTCTGTCGGCCCCCAGCCTCAGTTGCCCCCTTCTGTCGGCCCCGAGCCTGTGGTCATTTCACTTACCCGCACTTCATACGCAGGTGAAGCCCACCCGGCAAGGACCGTTGGCGTATCCGTGGGCTCTACCATTGGACCCACGTGTCCCCTTTATTTAGCCTTCATGCCCACTTGGTGGAGGGCTGGTGACTTGAGGCCACGTAGACATCTAAGCTCGGCCTCGTCGTCCACACGAGGCCCGCTTCTATCCATGTACACAAACCCTGGGCTTTTATCTTTTCATAAACTCATCCACAGAGCATTGCTATTTTATTTTGTGTGCTCGCATGTTTGTGTGTGAGGGTGCACACGTGTGTATACGCATGCACTTGTATGCTCGCCAGGCTAGAGGACAGCCTGAGGCATCATTTCTCTGGGACTGTCCTTCATTCTTGAGGCAGGGTCTCTGTCGCTAACCGATAGCTCGCCAAGTTGGCTGAACCGGTTGGCAAGCAGACTGTCCGGGACTTTTCCTCACTGAACCAGCTGAGCCATCTCTCCAGCCCCTAGTTCCTACTGACACGGACACCTCTGCCCCCTTCGCCCGTCCTCTTGTGACAACTGCTGCTTTAATACGCTTAACTCTTAAGTTTTCTGCTCAACACCACCTGTTTGGTGCCGTGCCTCCCTGTTTCCAAAGATGACTTTAGTTTGGAAACAAAGGCCTGCGACGGATTGCTTTGCACCTTCGAGAGCTGTAGCGTTTGCCATCTGATGACCACAGTGACCAGACAGGTGGCCCTGTACACTTAGACACTCAGACCGTCTCCTTCAGGCTTCAGCGCTGCAGTTAATCCCAAAGACTTGGAGGCACCCTGTGTAAAGCATTCACAAGTCAGGCCCTGTGCAATCCCAAGTGACTTCCTGAACTCCCATTACAGTACCCCCGAGGGAGCATTGGGCACCGCGTGTGCGCACACGGGGCCACTCTGGGTTGCAGCTCCTCCATTTCGACCTTTCAGTCTGACATGATAGCAACTGATTGCCTCTGTCACCAAAGAAGAACCATGGCGTGACTGTGAGGAGGTCATATGAGGACTGTCACTTTTAAATTATTATTGACTTTGGATTTCAGAATGGGAAACCTAAGGACCCTCCCGAATAAGCTGACTGCTTTCTCCAGTAGCAGGCAACATTTTCCCAGTGTTAGGGAGGCTAGGAGGGTCAAGGTGAGGAAGGAAGGAAGGAAGGAAGGAAGGAAGGAAGGAAGGAAGGAAGGAAGGAAGGAAGGAAGGAAGGAAGGAAGGAAGGAAGGAAGGAAGGAGAAGAAAGGAAGGAGGAGAAGGAAGGAAGGGGAAGGAAGGAAGGAAGGAAGGAAGGAAAGAATAAGAAGGAAGGAAGGAGAAGGAAGGAAGGAGGAGAAGGAAGGAAGGAAGGAAGGAAGGGAAAGGAAGGAAGGAAGGAAGACCACCAAGTCTAATTTGCGTGGCCCACGTACTCACTGGAACATGACCAGCTCCAGTGCCCAGCCCCTTAAAGAAAACTGAGTCCTTCCCCATCCGCAGCCCATGAGGCGACCTGGAAAGACCACTGATTAGTTTGAGCTGCCATTCCCACCTGTCATCCAGAACGGCCCGCTTGTGTGTCACCCGTGCAGGGTGAGAAACCTCAGAGCAGACTCCAGTTTCCCTGCCCTCTCTTTTAAGGTATCCAAGGTGCTTTCCCATTTTCACAGTTTCTTTTTCTGTTGACCCTATAGTAGAAAGTGTAGGTGAATATGGTCAGACATCGTATGTATGTATGTATGTATGTGTGTTTGTATGTATGTATGTATGTATATATAAGTTTATTTTGAATTAATAGCTCTATTTTCATTTTGCTTTGGTTTGAAATCCAAACTAGAATAATATATGCAAATATCAGACTTCTACTAATTTTTGTGGATTACTATTTCTGTCTTACTTTTAAACCTGAATTCTTAACTCTTCCATTTTATGCTAAATTGGAGCCCTACCAATCTATCTAATAGTTTAATTTTTCAAGAAAAATCTGCTGGAAAAATAATTACCATAATGCCTATAACATCAGTCATCTTGATTGTATTTTTGTGCCTGTTGTAGCTTTGAAAACAAATTTGCTTTCACTATTCTTACTTCCTACAGGCGAGGCTGTGTTTTTATGTTATCTGCCATAAATTATAATAATCACACACTTGTATAGGTGGAGTTACTTGTAGGGAATATAGAAAGTAAGATCTTGAACTTTTGTGGAAATATGATGAGATCTATCTCATCTTTTAAGTGTCTGAGTCTGTCCTTTTTCCCCTCCAGACTTTGTGGATTTGAACCATTCTATGATGAAAGAGGTGACCAGTTCATGTTCAGGAGAATTCTGAATTGCGAATATTACTTCATCTCCCCCTGGTGGGATGAAGTATCTTTAAATGCCAAGGACTTGGTAAGTGTGACCCAAACAAAAATGAGATGAACAATTTTTAATTAAATAGTAAAAGACATTTTAAAATAGGTGCTTTGACATCATTCGTTTCTTCATAACTTTAAATTATTCTAATTCCGGTGCATATTCCTTGTGAAGAATGAAAATAGATACCTCTTCAGTCCTCCTTAGCTGAACCATCATAAAAGTATTAGTTACAGACTCTTTGCTACCTGGTAAATAGACAGCGGGCTAGAGAGATGGCTCAGAGGTTAAGAGCACTGGGTTGCTCTTCCAGAGGTCCTGAGTTCAATTCCCAGCAACCACATGGTGGCTTATAGAAAGCCTTTCAAATAACACATAGCTATGCTATGGAGTCTAAACACCATTCACACAGAATTCTACTTTAATGTGGCTTATTCACCTAAATGTAGATGTACTTAAAATAAGTGTAACTGAATTTTCAAAAGTTTTTAAACTTATTAAAATACTCAACAGTAGTGAGCCCTATTATACACTACTGGAATTATAAACAAGATCTTCTCTATTAATAGAATGGTTTATGGTTTGCTTTGCCCTGTTTCGCATTCAAGCTAACCCTGAAGCTCATTAATATTCAAGAAATCCCTTCAAGAGAGAGCCCTGCCTCTTCTAGTAGAAGGATGCTTTTGTACAATTGAAACTGCTTGTATACAATTGTAACCATAATTCCTCTGGAGAGAAAAAAAGAAATGTGTCAAAGTGATGGAGTTGATTTTTGAATCATTAATGGTTAAAGGGGATTTTAGGCACTTTCTAGTTAAGAACTTGCTAAGTGAGCCCAAGTTTACAAAGACTACTAGCAGAAAGGTACTATCAGAACTCACAAAGTTTCTAGAGCCCCTTTTGAAGGACTCAGCCAGCCCTCTAGGTACTCCTCCCTTTTCTATCTGTGTTGCTTCCTGGTCTTATTTTACATGACCCAGTTCTCTCGGGACTCTGGAGTCCTCCTGTTGAGCACACAGGATGAGCTTCACACGATGTAGATCTGAGTTTGAATCCAAGCTCTACTGATTGCCAACCATTTGACCTTAGTAGCTAAGGCCTTTGAACATCTTTCTGTTCTTCACTGATTGGTCGGAGCTAATAGTTCGCGGTCCATGTGTGTCTGTGACTGTAGAGTGGTTTGGAGACATAACCAGGACGTGAGCCTCCCTGAGTCCAGGTAGTGGCCTCTCCCTCATACCAGGCCACTGCTTCTGAGCCCAAGGCTGGAAATTATTTCATTTGTTGATCTTCATGGCAACTCATTGTCTTCCCATTTTCACAAACAAGGGTGAAGCTTCCAGAATGAATTACCATTAATTGACTTTTGTCATAGCATACATGTCATAAGCCTTCCTTCTTTTCGTCCTAAAGCGTCTTGTATTCCAGCTGAGAACTTAATCCTTCAAGTGCTTTCAGTGAGTTAACAGAAAATGAACTATCAGTCTCGAGAGTCATAGAATAGTATTCAGTAAGGGCTTGAACACTATCCCTGTTATTGGCCACTTAATCCTCCGAAGGAACGATGATGCCTGAATGACTATTCTAGAGAGATCAAGTTTGAGTTCTGAATTCTAAGTGACTTCATAGTGTGGCCTAGAATTATTCCAGTGCTGGTTGTGCCTTCAAAAGGCATCTGGTTAGTAGACAAACCAGGACCCTATTCTTTGACTTCTGTGGAAAGTAATCTGGGAGTTTGGGCCTACAGGTGGTAAGTGGCCCAGTCTTCCAGGACGCCCCTCAGCTGCTGCTTTCCTGAGACATGTCCTTCTCTTGACAGTGTAAGCACGTTCAAAAAACACGTACTTAGTGCTATTGCTAATAGGTAGAGTAATACCTGGACATTCACAGTCTGAAGGCAACTCCAGTTTCTCTGAGTCCGTATTTCTTTATGGTTGCAGGTCAGAAAGCTGATTGTTTTGGATCCCAAGAAACGGCTGACTACATTTCAAGCCCTCCAGCACCCATGGGTCACAGGTAAAGCGGCCAACTTTGTACACATGGATACTGCCCAGAAGAAGCTCCAAGAGTTCAACGCTCGGCGCAAGCTTAAGGTAAGGCATGTGGTTTTATTGTTTGTTTTGTTTGGAGATGTCTCTTATTTCTTTAGTACTAGATTATTCATTTTTTTGTGACACCAGAGAAAATTGTTGCATTTCAACTCCTAAGACACTGATATAAAATCACTTAGGGTTTGTTTTTTGTTGTTGTTTTTGCTTGTTTTGGGACATGTGCATGTGCCTTCTCACGAATTCATTATTAAAAGAAGGAAATCACTGAAGGAATGGTTCAGAGCTGGAATAAAAAGCAGAACATGAATTCTTGTGCTATATGTTTAAATTACGAAGTGCGCGCACATGTGTGTGTGTGCACGTGCCTGTGTGTGCATGGGTGTATCTTATTTACTTTCTCTGTGTGTGTACAAGCTTGAAGGTGTGTCATAGCATGTGCAGATCAGAGGACAGCTTGAGGGACAACTTCCACCATTAAATCCCAAAGCTTGGAGGCAACGGTGTTCTTCCTTATCCTACCGGATCATTTCACTGGCCTCCACCAGATACATTATTGCTGGTTCTTGTATAATAAGGCACCATTTAAGAAACTTGTATTCATTCAGAAAGTTTCTGAACCTGTAATAATTGGCAACAACTTTTAAAACTATGCCATCCTATAGATAATTACAAGAAAAAATACAGAAAACTACTCCTCAAAATGCATTAGACCATTAATAGAATAGTGGTTGGGTGCTTCTTTATGATGTTTAGGAATACACACACACACACACACACACACACACACACACACACACACATATATATGTATATATATATATACATATATCAGATCTCAGAGACTCTCTAGAGGCCAAAATTAGCATCCCATTGTGTCATCTTTCATAGACCAATAGGAGGAGCTCCATGGTCTCATTTTGAAATGACATTTATTAAGTAGCTCTGGCTTCACTATTTCTGAAGCTGGTTTGAGCACTGCACTCTTTTTTCCATGATACCAGCCAGAATCACGGCCCTAGTATTCCATGAAGCATCCTTTGGAGAATATAAAACTGCAAGTCAGTCACAGGCATACCTCACTCATCTTTTCAATTCTCCAGATGACCCAATAATTCTCATTTGTATAAAGGCTTTACTGTTCTTTCTCCAGATACCCTTTTAGCCGACAACCAATCTTGAAATAATTTACTTCACTTTGAAAGACTGAACACCAACCTGTAAAACAAAGCAGGGATTACACTATAATTTGGCCTTTCCCACAGGAGCACTATTGTATATTTTCTGTCTCTAATCAGGCAGCAGTAAAGGCTGTGGTGGCCTCTTCTCGGCTGGGGAGTGCCAGCAGCAGCCATAGCAGCCTCCAGGAGAGTCACAAGGCCAGTCCAGACCCATCTCCAACCCAAGATGTCAAGGACAACACAGCTCTTCTGGGAGAGACCATGCAAGAGGATCAAGCCGCAGCGGAGGACACGGCCGCCGAGACGAGGAAGCTGCAGTCCAAGGAGAGGGAGGGAGGTGCAGGTGTCGAAGAGGAGGCCCCCGGGACGGTGCCTCAGGCCCTGGAGGATGGCTTGAAGACAGATGACCTGGCCATGACGAGGAGCTCAGGGGAGAAGCTGAAGTCTATGGAGGAAGAAATGGACCCCAAAGCAGAGGAAGGAGCCCCTGAGGTGGGACTTGGGGTTCCAAAGCAGGATGCCATTTTGCCAGAGTACTGAGTTGGCTCTCCTTAGGTTCATAGATCAGCTGGTCGGGGAGCATGGTATGCACTATAGTGATTCTGTGTGGAGGTGCAAAAAAAAAACCCATATATACCAGTTGGTAATCCTAATCTCAGTGCATGTGTCTGCTTTACGAAATAATGGTGTTTCTACAGCATGCAGTGGATCCCTGATACCGATGAATTCAATTTGAAATTCCCAGCCAACAACACGACACTTGAAAACAAACCCTCTCAGCCTTTGGTGGCACATGCTTAGAGTGAAATGAAAAACATTTTTCTTGGAATGCTTAGAAGTCTTCAGAGATGCTCATTCCTTTGAACTCACCTCAAACCAAGACACATTCCCATGATGCTCCAAGCCCTTTCAGTGGGTTCAGCTGGTAGATGGGATGGTTACAAAAGATACCTGGAGAGTGTCCAAAATCTCCTGCAGTGTCGAGACGTTGAAGCATTCTTAGGCCATGAGTACACAGCCCCCTTAAGTGTGTGTAGAGAATGTCTCCTTTTTATTTGTACATATGCTATATGAGATTACTCAAAATAGTCATCATAAAATTCTGCCAGTTTACAGTTTTTAGGAAATTATTGATTAAACTGTGCCGTTTCTTTCCCTCACTTGCTTCTTCATTAAAAGGCCCCATCAGATGTATGCAACCTAGGTAAGAATAAGAAATTTAAGTAAAATGATACCTAATTGGGACTTGGACATACCAAGATTAATTCCTTTTTATTTCTCACATAGATTTGCTTTTGTAAGCTCATATAATATTTTGCATTTAAGGATGTTTTTTTCAGTGGAAATTACAAGTTTCACGTTCTGGAAAAGTCAGTTGTGCAAATTGGTGCCAAAATGTCTGAATGTAGAAAGAACAATACATTCCATTGTTAGATAATTTACTATTGATGTTACTAGAGTAAGAAAATGTTTGCAGAAGCATTCTCCTCTCCAATTATGTAGACATATTGTTCATAAGTTTAAAATTCATTGTGAAAACTAGTGTCTTTTCCTCACACTTAGAATGGAAGATGCATATTTTATGGTGATGAAACTTTCCATATCAAGGAATTTAGCACAGTGTCAGCTTTTATTTGTCTTAAAAATAAGCAAAAACAAAACCAAAAAAGTGAAAACACATCTTAAACCAGACTTCAGGGAGGGTTAAGCATTAGACCTTAATTAGCATGTTTTTTCCCCTCAGAATAAAAACGTTTTCTTTGGTTCATAGAAATTACACTAAATCCCATATCAGATTTCTTGAGTGAAAAAATTAACACTTATTAAAACAACCGTTTCACACTTTGGGTGGATTTTCTTAATTTATAAAAACTATTACTTTCAAAATCCAAAATAAGGTCAATAAAAATGAAAAGCACAGATTTTTTTCGTAGAACAAGAACAACTTAATATACAAACAGTTCCAGTGAGAAATTAAATTAGATCTGGGGTTTCTCCAGGCTGTCAGGGGTATCACCATTTCAGTACATCAAGCACAAACCTCCAACAGCCTCAGGGAAGGAGAAAGGTGGTGCTTCCTGTAGTCTGCGATTTGGGTCCTTGACAGGTAGTCAACCTGGGGGGCATCACCTAGGCTCGGGAGGTTCTTCCCAGTTGACTTTAGTTGAGTATTTATCCTCTTACTTGACTTCCCTCCTCTTCAGTCACTCCCCCTCAGAACTCTCATTTTGAGTGTTATAAAGGGGCTGTTTTTAACTTTAAAGAATGCTTTCAATATTTCCATTTAAGAAGAGCAATTCCCTGGTGTAATCTTCCTTGTCAAATTTAGCATGTATGGTAAGTGTCCCATATATGGAAAGAGCAAAGATAGACTAAGGGTCTTGGTGGAAGGTGCAATTAGAATATCAACATAGTATATCAATCAACTCCAGCCCAGGACTTATTTCATTCCAACGTGAGCCACATGCCTTGGATGACCCTGTGACCTTTAGGAAGAGCATTATAAATGCCAAGCCCTCGTGTATTTTAGAGTTCAGTCATTTAAATTATTTTACCTTAGCACTTCTTGGTGATACTCAAGAGTATTAGGATAATTCCCTCTCTTTTACAACCTATATACTTCATTAGCTAAATATCATTGGCAGTTTTCAGTTGTAACTTGTATGATAAAGATTATCCTAATGCTTACAAAAACTTAAGTCCATTCACTGGGAAATAAGTCAAATATTTCGGACAAATTATTCAAAGATTTAACAAAAATACCATCTAAAAGAATACTTATTTTACCATTTTTAAAGAACAGTCAACACTCCCATTGGTTGTTAAAATTAAACATCTTGAAGATTATTTAAACTAAAGGAATACAGTCTTAATTTGAAAGAACACTTTCTAATATTACTCTTAATTGATAATGTCACAAAGCAAAACAGTTTTTAAAATTCCAGCAAAGAAAGAATAATAATTAAAACTCACATCTAGAAGATGACAGTTACAAGGTGGGAGGTGGTGGTGCACACCTTTAATCCCAGCGCTTGGGAGGCAGAGGCCCATGGAAATCTGAGTCTGAGTCAGCCTGGTCTACCCAGTGAGTTCCAGGATAGCCAGGGCTGCAACACAGAGAAACCGTCTCAAAAAGACACACACACACACACACACACACACACACACACACACACACAGAGAGAGAGAGAGAGAGAGAGACAGAGACAGAGACAGAGACAGAGACAGAGAGACAGAGAGAGAGAGCGAGAGAGCGAGAGAGAGAGACAGAGAGACAGACAGAGAGAGCGAGAGAGAGACAGAGAGACAGACAGAGAGAGAGACAGAGAGAGACAGAGAGACAGACAGAGAGAGAGACAGAGAGAGAGAGAGACAGACACACACACACACAGAGACAGAGAGAGAGACAGAGACAGAGAGACAGACACACACACACACACAGAGAGACAGAGAGACAGAGAGAGAGACAGAGAGACAGACACACAGAGAGAGAGAGACAGAGAGACAGAGAGAGAGACAGAGAGACAGACAGACACACACACACACACACACACAGAGACAGAGAGAGAGAGAGGACAGCTACATTCATTACTGGTTTTTACTTCAAGAATTTAGTCATATAGCAAAATTAGCTTTTACCACAGAGATCAGTCTCCAGTTATTTCCCTCAAATCAGAAAGTCCAGTTATGATTTCAATGGGTTTCTCAAGCTCTTTTGCCACACCAGCTTATAAGAGATTAGAACAGAGTAATTGTAAAATTATTATCTGTTCATATTAATAAGTTTAATATAAATATAAGATACACATATAAAAATTATGAGGCAAGGTATTATTATGTATCCCAGGCTAGCCTTGAACTCACTGTGTAACCCAGACTGACTTCAAACTCACACTGGTTCTCCTGACTCAGTGTCCCAAGATCTGGGGTTATAGCACGTGCTGCCACGCCCACAGCCCTACACGCAACTTTACATTTTCCACCAGCTAAATTCTAAAAAAGGAAACTATAAAATTATGACAGTACATTTTGGTCCTGTCTACACAAGTTATTACATCAAAATTTAAATTCGTGTGATAGTTTGAGTCACTTTTATACGGTTTCTCCAATTAGCAGTCTAAGCATGTTTACATCAGGTGGTCAGGGGCTGCACTGTAGCCAGGGGCTCCTATGGTAGGGCAGCTGGTCTGGCCTAGAACACTTTTCTTTATAGCAGAGTGAGACTTGAATTTTCCACATTGATATGCTGGTAAGCAGCTAAGATGCCAGTGTTACAGATGCAGATATATACGTACTGGCTACTCCTGAACATGCTTGGAAAAGTTCTGCAACATTCCATCAAAGCAACACTTCCTTAGGCATCGCCAATTTGTGTGTGTGTGTGCGTGTGCGTGTGTGTGTGTGCGTGCGTGCGTGCGTGTGTGTGCGTGTGTGTGTGTGCGTGTGCGTGTGTGTGCGTGCGTGTGTGTGCGTGCGTGTGTGTGTGCGTGTGCGTGTGTGTGTGCGTGTGTGTGTGCGTGTGTGCGTGTGCGTGTGTGTGTGTGCGCGTGTGTGTGTGCGTGCGTGCGTGTGTGCGTGCGTGCGTGTGTGTGTCCTTACCGGAGTCTATCTTAACCCCACTTGACTCTGGAAACCTGACTTCATCCTAGACTTTCCTGAGTACTGCCATAGAGCCAACAGTACTCTCACTTAGCAAAAACTACTACAGGCCATGAGTCCCCACTGAGCTGACTGTTCACAGAATCCAGTCTCTACACATTGGGCTAAGTTAGACTCCTTCTCATGTTAGAAACAATCTTTATAGAAGCCTCCTGAAAATACACTGTCATGGTGGGCATGTTTTGGTGGTGGTGACATGACAGATACCCATAAAATGGGAATATGATCACATCTGATACTTGTGGGGTTTTTGTAGAAGGGCCCGATTAACGCTGCCACTACACAGACTTTTTAAAAACTTTTGGGATTTTTTACATACTGATTTTAGAATACTTATCAATATCCTATAGTCATTTTTAGTGGCAGATTTACAAAGAAAGAAGCGGCTCCTCTTTTAAGAGGACCTCAATTGCATATGGTTTTGACGTTTTGTAGTGTAGAATTTCAGCATTTTTCTCTTGGCTATTTCCAGTATCATATGCAAGGTTGCTTACCCTGGGCTCCCTCAAGGTTAAATCTCCGAGAACCATTTTGTTTCATGATTCAGCGTCTACTGTACAGGAGTAGTTGGGTGCATTTCAGATTGGATAAAGAAAAGAAATTCCAGAAAAGGATTGTTCGTAGAAAGCCAAATAAAATAATTTTAAAAGAGGTCATTAAAGTGAATTAGCACTCGGCTCATACACAGCATCGCCAACTGCATAATTATAATGCCATCCTGTAATCTACTTATCATTGCAGAGTGCCCAGTCTGGTTGTCTAGCTTTGAGACAGCACAGAGTTTCCAGACATGTATTTATGTAATGAGATCTGTGATATCTTCGTAATCACTGTCCATTAGGTCATATTCCAACTTCCTTAATGTTTATCACTGATCCGTGACTGATCAGGGTCACTGCTGACATTTCGGCACTTACTGGTTGAACCCTGCCAAAGATTAGATTGTGTCTGCACTGGTTTGTTTGCTTTTAACATGAAAGTATAATTTTTTTTTTACACTTTGGTGTTCATAGCCTCATGATGGAAATGTACAAAATTTTCTACTTAAAAATGTTGTCACTTTACTTTCTTATAAAACTGTTCCTTCACAGTGAAGGTGAGATAGAGGAGGGACAGAGGGCAGAGGGAGGAGGGTGGGGGGGAGAGGAAGTGGGGTGGGAACACGGACACCCAGCACTGCAATGACAAGCAGGGTCAATCTTTCTGCGTGAGGACTCACTTCTGTCATTATTACTCTGTGACTATCACCTGAGGTCAGTGCAGACCCAGTCCAATCATGTTACACTTACCTTGGAAAGGAGTAACAAGCAAGTTACGGTCGGCTGTGAGTTTTCATGGATGGATGGTGGATGCATTCGGAAAGGCTTGACTCCATCTGTTCCCGAGCACCTGGCCTAGGATTCCACTTAGGGCGAGGTCAAAACCTTGCCATGAAAGCAGCCTCACTTTTGCAGGAATCAGCTTCAAAGAAGATGCCCAGCATCCGACCCAGTTAGACTCAGAAAGTCCCCCACCCACCGAAGGACTGAGAGCGGTCTCTTTAATACGGTACTGCTCTTGACCAGTGATAGGAAGATGGGGTCCTGTCAATCATATGTCTTTGCATTGCCTTATCACCCCCACTTGTCAGAAGGCCTGTCTTGTTGTATCTGTCCTGACATCAGCTTCACATTGGAAATGGGAGGCTCTCTCAGCTTCACATTGGAAATGGGAGGTTCTCTCAGCTTCACATTGGAAATGGGAGGCTCTCTCAGCTTCACATTGGAAATGGGAGGTTCTCTCAGCTTCACATTGGAAATGGGAGGTTCTCTCAGCTTCACATTGGAAATGGGAGGTTCTCTCAGCTTCACATTGGAAATGGGAGGTTCTCTCAGCTTCACATTGGAAATGGGAGGTTCTCTAAAGTTCTGGCAGGAACATTCCAGGTGACCTAGAGAAACAGGCTTTCGTTGCTCCATAGTTTAAAGTACTAATGAGCAATTCTAATACAAAATCACATTGTCCATAATTGTTTTCAGTATAGTCTGAAGACTGGCCTACAGATACAGAATATTTATAGCCAATCTGATCTTTGCTTTGAGTCACTGTTGAAAATGAAAATATTTAATCTTCAGTTAGACTGAATAATCTTTATTTTCCATCTAAAATATTATTTCAAGATACTCAAATACATTAGGCTTCTCTTTTTTGAAAACAATTTCCTGAAGCTGTTTCCAAATTCTGATGGTTATGGATGATAAAAAAAAAACCTTCTCGATGTGTTTCTTCATCATATCTTTGAAACATGAATAATAATATATTTTGTAAGGGACACAAGTATGACCCTAATTTGAAAATTATCTCATAGGTGCCTCCTTTTAACTTGACCTGTTTTGTATGCATGTGCAACTAAATGTTTATCAGTGTAACTAATATATAATTTGTATAGGTTACTAAATATCATATTCATGACTGATTACTTTTCTGGTCATTACATTCTTAGCTTTAGTAATATTTTTATGATCATCTATAAACCAAGAGGGTGTTCTAATGCCTCCTAAATTTTAAATTCTTTGGTCGAAATGACACGAAAGTCATCTGTCATTCTATGTCCAACAGATACTGCTGTTCCCCTTAAAATTTTTAAGTATCTCATGAGTTTGGTGAGTGGGAACGGTGACTTGAACACAGACAAATCCAGTGAATGCAAGTTACAAACAAAATGGGCTATCGGGCTGATGTTCTAAGTTAATATTCTTACCAGTTTGGACTCCAGTCATTTTTATCTCTGGTCATGCGAGATACATGTATGCATTTCAATACACAACACATACACATGTATACCTATAGTCTATTTAACGTGATAAACACCAACTATGAGATGATCAAAAGCAGCACGATGAGTTTATTTCATCTGGGAGGTTACAGTCCGTCATCGAGGAAAGCCATGGTAGGAACCTGGGGGCAGAATGTGGAGCAGAGAGCATGGAGGACACTTCACCGGCTTGCTGCGCCCATCTGCTCAGCTGTTAGACAGCCGGCCACCCCGACCTACAGACAGTGCTGTCCATGGTGAGCGGGGCCCTCCCATAGTAACCGAGGAAATGCCCAAAGGTCCGTCTGATCAAGGCCATCTCTAATTGAGACCCCTTCGTATTACTCGGGATGTGTCAGCTTGATGCCTGGAGCTAACTAAAGCATGTAAAGCTAAACTACTTCCACACGGCTCTTCAGGGAACCAAATTTAAACCTCCAAGGAAAATATTTCAGGACTCAGGCAAACTACAGATTAGAAAGCAAATCTTAATTTAGACACAACTCAAACCGACATTGTGATGGTCAGATTCATTCATGGGGTTGTTTGTTTTTTATCTCTTTGCAGGCTACTGGAGCTGCACTGGATATTTTCAATAGAGACCATACAATTTACATCACCTAAAATGTCTATATGGTCCTTTATAAGAAAAAAAATGCTCATTTTCATTGCCCCTCACACTTTGTGATGACCTTTAGGGATCCATGTTCCAAAGCTGTAGGATTTTTGCCTTAGTTAGGGCTATTTCTCTTATTTGCTATTTAGAGGTTAGGTGAGCTTTGTTTCATATTGCAAATGGTCTCACAACAGTTGTGCAAGAGGTAAAATTAAAATTTCCATGTGAACAAAAAATGAAAAATTATACCATTTCCCGAAAAAGAAAATTAGTGTGATGAGTTAAAAGTAGAAGTTAAGATTTCCAGTTGTTTGGACATATTTTAGAAACTTAAAAAAAACACATGTGAATTAAACAAACTAACAAAAAAACCAAATAATGTTCACTCATATTTAAGTCAAACTGGAGCCCTGTTGCTTAGCAAGCTACAGAATGTGCACCCTCAGGTTTTGAATTTCTCATGATACGATGAAGTAGTTTCTATTGGATTTTCATTAACATTTAGGAGATAGTGTATTATTCTATGACAATCACTTGCTCATCAACAGTTTGGGCGAACACTTACACGGGCAACTTCACTTTTAAAAACGACTTTCCTATGTCCATGCTTCTCTGAGTGTGGTGGGTTCCATGTGAAAAGCACCTCTAGTTCATACTTTACTTTCCTAGCAAATCTAGGAGACCAAGAAGAGCCCTCTAGTCCATTTCTACCCAGAAAAATTACCCATCCCAAAGCATCTGCCTTAAGGGAACCAAGTAACTCAGTTATTCAGGGGAATCTAAGCATTTGTGGCTTGTTTCAGCCTGACTTTCAACATTTGTAACTGCAAAGGTCACAGATGAGACTGTAAGGAGGAAGCAATTATCAGCCTGTCATTAGGAAGATCTGCAGTTTCTGTATGATGGGATGGAAGAGTCTCTTTAAACTGATGGAGCCATCAGTAAGAAGATACAGCCACTGGGACATTACAGAATGTGGGAACAAAAGACATGAGTCACCCTCTGAGCCCTGGTGCTTAGCATGGGCTGGAGACAAATTGCTGGAATGAGAGGGAGAAGGTGACACACATTCGGATTGAACATTCTTATCTGCCTGTCTTCCAGATGGCTCCAAGTTTGAATAGACTTAAAACCTTACAATAGCTACTTTTCTTTCTAGAAATTAAACAGCATGGCTTAGAGGATATTTGGCCTTCGTGGAAAGCAAACTTGAAGGACATGATTCACTAGTAGCAAAAGCTTCCAAGAAACAGCCCGTTCCAGGAACCCTTTTCCCACAGTAAATCTTTTCTGACAAGCCATTGCTTGCAAAATATGAATGGAAAATGAATTTAGCCCAGTGATACTCTTTGGGTAGCTAAGATGTCTCTTTTGGAGAGAAAAGACAAGTAATCACACATACAGCCTGTACTGAATACATGCAGACAGTAAGCACTTCACGGTGGGAGAGAGGAAAATGGTCTCTTGTGCCAAGAATGTGCAATGCGGATCTTGAACGGTTAGACAATCTGCAATTAGGGAGGAAGGGGACTTGCCTGATCAAGGAGCGGCAGCGCCGGGGTAGAGAAACACAAGGCTGAGATACACATGGTATCGTGGAGCGGGCAGTAGTCTTATATCTAAACCAAGCTCCTTGCTGCTCTCTGCTCTGGACAGCTGAAGGGGAAGCTCTTCTCCTGCCCCTGCTACCTGGCTAGTCTCCTAGTACACACCTAAGCAGCATGAAGTCACCCAGCATTGTGAACACATGTGTTTGGATGCACACAGCTAATCTTCAAACCTCAAGCTGGTCCTGCCAGGTTCTTACATTCCTCACTCTCTTTTGTTCAGTGTATGTAAGGTTATAATTATACAATATAAAAAATCTAAAGAATCTACTATATCTCGGAGGCACTACTTTCCATTCATCTTTAAGACATTTGGATTTTTAAAATATGGATTACTAATTAGAATTACAGTGTGACTTCTCTGACTTGAGTATCTTTGTCTATTTCTGGTAATGTCTGTGGATAGTGGATGGCTGCATTACTCCAGGATGAGAGACGGAGACAAAGACTATCATCCAGGTGCTAAGAAGTAAAGATACTATTAGGACAGAGAAAACATGTTAGTGGACACTGAGAAAGGGAGACTTGCCGTGAGGGGTTTCCAGGCGTAGACGGCATCATCTGGGATGTCTTTTTGAGACTTCTCAGATGTGAAATTTGCATTGCTGGGTTGTTGAGAGTTTTTTGGACTAAAGGTACATAAGCAACCTCAATGGCAGCATGGATGAGTACAGAATAGCATCATATGCAATAAAACAGGTTTCCTGTAGTCTAGATCACAAGTCATTAACCCAAAATGTGAGTGTGTATGATGAAATGGAGAAGAAAGTATAAATACGTTAATTTACACAGCTAAGATTATGGTTGGCTTTTACACTTTCTAATAAAAAGTACTAAAAGAAGCTGTGAACATTAATGTGTCAAAATGGTGCTATTGATTCCTTAATACAAAGACACGATTATAATATTTTTAGGTAAGCATGTTAAGCCTGGTTTGGCTACAAATGTAAATACATAAAATGCTTGCAATCAACAAAACCATGTCCATTTGCTAATGGTTGAGGTACTGTATTCTTCAATGTGCGTGACTGACCAGAGTTCACACTTCCTATGAGGAGACCAGGACAGCCATTGGCTCTCTCTCAACTGCCAAAAGTCTAAGATATTTGATGGCTCACTGGATTTTTCTTGGATGCAGGTTGGACAACCCAAGTCAATGATTAAATATGTCCATTTGGTGACAGTAGGGGTGTTGGCCAAGAACTTGAAGAAAGACTATGCGACATGAGCAAAGTCAATGCTGCTAGGCTAACTGTAGAGCCTGACTTTAGTGAGGACCGATGTAACTCTAAGTTCACCCAGATTGTCAGAGCATGCCAAAAGAAGCTAGCCGGTGCCCTGCAGCTGGCCAATCTGTAAAGGAATCTGCATGTGCAATGTGATAATAAATCATCTAAGAGCCCACCCAAACTTTGCATTCTGTGATTTGAACAGCTACCACCAATCAAGGCATACCAGGGACATTCATTTTCCTTAGGACTGAAATGCACAGCCGAATCACCATTCTTTTGGGTAAAATTGTACTTTGCTTATATAGTACTTTTAATACTTGCATACTGGGATATTCACTGTCTAAAGAGTTAAGACTGTGAAATTCATAAGGCTAGAAAGGCACATTAGTAATTACTTCATCCAGTAAGTCCATTTTACTTAAAGCGAGTTAACACACCTTGGAAGTTAACTACCTGAGAAGTTCACAGTGACCAAGAAGGGGACAGCATTGCTGCTGCCACTGTTCAGCCCAATTCTCACCACTAAAATATCTTCTGGACATTACTGCATCAACACATATTAAAACTGACTTTTCCTTATAAAGATATGAAAATACAGAAAGGCAGAAAATTACTATAACACTTTCCAAAAGCCATTGTCTTTTTCTCTAGTGTTGATTTTTACTTACAAATTTTCAGAACTTGCTGTATCAATCATTATGCATGTTTTTTTATGTTCACCACAATTCCATCCAAGATTCCTCCAACATCCTAAACAAAGACTTCTCAGTTGAGGGAATGTAGGGAAATACTAGAGTAAAACAAGAACTCCCTCAGTAAACCAATGTGTTACAAGACGACTTGATATTCATACATTATTTTTATACTTCACTGTGGTTTTGCAACCTCTAGATTTCCTTTAATAAAGTCTGTTGCCCTATACTTAAGAGATTTCACCAAAGCAAAACATAAATAGGATTATAATGCTCTAGGAGAAAATATTAATGAAAAAACATTTTGGTACACCTGCTTCCTCGATATTAATTTAGATCTCAAGAGTTCACACATCCACACAGCTGGTAACACATGAGCATAGATCCATGCTCTCCTGGGATACATTTGTAGTGCATTCTTTTTAATAGTTCTGTGTCATCTCTTGGTGATAAAAGCCCATGTATAAATGTGGACATTTTTGCTCAGAGCAACAGCAAGACAATAATGCAAATAGAATAGTACTGGCAGATGCCATGTAATATCAGCCGCTAACTAACCTGAGGGAAAGTTCCCTCACCTCTCGACCTACGGAAATGATAGCCATCGAGCCTCTGTCATTAGAAGGGGCTCCAAAATGTTTTAGCCCAGCAAGAGAATGTTTTCATTACTGTGTTAGGGGGCCATCCTTTACCTCTGGGGCATCCAGAGAAACCTCACATATACCTTGCAAAGCTCAACCTGTGGCTGGTTATCTAAAGTCACCACAGGCACACTCTCCAAGAGGTTGGATATCCTTACTCTTGCTCCCAGGCACTTTGCAGCTTTCACTGGGGGATGGGGAAGACAGACAGACAGCGCCATGGGCTTTGCCTTCCCAACCTGAATGCATCTGTAATCAATTCCTAGGAATAGTCTGTTATTTCTTAAAAGGAAGATCAAGACAACAGCAA
This sequence comes from Mesocricetus auratus, assembly GCF_017639785.1. Classification (NCBI taxonomy): domain Eukaryota; kingdom Metazoa; phylum Chordata; class Mammalia; order Rodentia; family Cricetidae; genus Mesocricetus; species Mesocricetus auratus. The sequence continues at coordinate 62,532,838 of NW_024429198.1, forward strand.
AAACATTGTTCTTCAATTCTTCAGCTGAAAATATGATTACTTATATCCAGATGTCTAGATCCATTCCAACTGCAATAACAACATATCATAAACTGGGTGGATCATGAAAAAAACGTTTTTCAAGCATTTCTGGAGGAAATGGCCAGTCCAATAACAAAAGTGCCTGGAGGTTTGACATCTGGTCTAGGCTGCCTTCTTACTGCCCATACATGACAGGACACATTAGATAAACCACGAATGACCTGCTAAGGTCGTTAGTTGGAATAGGTAACATAAACCAGATATTTGGGTGGAGAAAGTCCCTGTATGTGAAACCCTCCCTTTTCTATTACATACTACGCCACCCTTAGGGGCTTTTCATATAACCTAGATTATAGATATCCTAGTAACTACTTCCAGCTGCAAAATTCAAGTGTCCACTCCACTTAGCCAACGTGGAACAATTATTTGAATGTGCCCATCTGGCCTTGTTACTGTAATAAAGGCAGGTACCCATTTGTACAAGCCACATAAGAGCTGCAACCATTTAGATGCCGCATGCTTCCACAAAGGCCCTTGCACTTAAAACTGGTCCTGGGGTGCTATCTAATGGGAGGCACACAGGTCACTGGGGAACATGGGACTCTCTGGTCTTTTCCCTCTCTCTATTTTTTGGATCAGGAGGTAAGCAGGGTCTTGGTTTTGTTTTTTTCCATCACATGCTACCCCTCTAGTATGCTGCCATTACCAGAGGCCCAAGGCTAGACTACTGGATGCTAGACTAGAACTTTCAGACCTGTTTGCCAAAATAAACCTCTTCTCTTTAATCAGCAATTTCCTCGGGTTTGTTATTATAGCAATATAAGGGTGGAGATTTCAGATAAATATTTAGCAGTATTCTCGCGAATATTATGAAACATTGGCAGACTAGTGTGTGTTAATTTTACTTTCCAGGTTTACATTTTTGTTTTTGAACAGTCCAAATAGTTAAATAACATTCTTTAAATTCAGATACATAAGCGTTTGGTCAGTACTTGAGGTTAAAGTAAGTTACACAAACAAGATCAGTGGCCAGTAACAAGAGTCAAGAAATCTTTATTGAGATATACTCCACTGTAATTTAAAAATATACACTTTATATCATAGTTCTTTATTCTAATCACACACACACACACACAAACACACATGCACACACAGATTCACAAGATGATAAACTTCCTAAAAATGGTCGGAAAATAATGCATCATTTGTTGGACTGTTAAAAGATGAGTTTTAATACATTGCAGTATGTCTAAAACCTCTGGGAACACAAGGATGGGGAATGTAAGTCCAGTCCAGTGCTTTAGAGTGAAGCTCATGTTCTTCTAGGCTCAGACCTCACCACCCATACTTCCAGAAGCCCAGTGAGAGCACGCAGGAGCTGAAGCGTAGTTTAGTCCCCGGTTTCACAATAAAAGAAACAGAGGAAGGCGAAAGAGGCTGGAAAAGTGACCATGGATGTTTTAAAGAAGTCTTCATTAAATCCAGATCTCCATTAGCTTCCCTGGTTCTGTTACCTTCTCTGTTGGGTTCAGAAAGTCACAACATCCATTTAATTAAAAAAATTAGCATCTGATCCTGAAGACGCTACTTTGCTCTTGTAAACGTAAGAAAGCTGTGATCGACACCAAAGGGAACTCTTAGACCTAACGGTTCCAGAGACAACGAGGGGCAGAGACTGCATACAGTGTTTTCTCCTCTTCTCCAGAACCTTGGGTGCATTTTCTACCACAGGTTGTTCATTTAATCCAGTATTAGTCAAGCGATCTTCACGTAGAAAAGAAAGGAAGATGAAGGGGAAAACAATCTGCTAAGGGGAACAGTTTTACACCTGGGAACCCCCAACTTCAAGCACGCCCACTGTGAGCACGGACCAGGAAAGAGACCCCAACGTTTACATGTAATACTCCAGTGGTTTATGGGAAGAACTGAGAACACTGCAATCCATTATCTTTTGTTGAGTATTGCTTTAATCATTGAAGAATAATGAAGAATTTTCAACAAATATTGGTATTTTCTACCAAAATTTCACTTACATGAAGGTAATATTATGGCAAGAATTTCCAACACACACATTTCCTTAACAAGCTATAAGCTACAGGAAACAACTACAGTAATGTGGTAGGTGATACTTTTTCATGTCCTTCAATATCTTATCAAAAGTTACTTTTAACAAAAATAATTTTGAGGCAATAATTTTTAATTTACTGGGAATAAATAATTTATTTATATTTCTAAACTACTTATGTCTTATTCAGGAAGCCCTGGAAGTACTAGGCTATGAATACTTCTGTTTAAGAAAGCAATTCATGAATTGCCCACTTCATCTTATGCCAAGACAAATGATACACATACTGTAGAATTGTTCATTACAATAGCTACAGGCCTCATGTGACTAATGAATGCTTCAAGTATGGCTAGTCTACAGCAGTAAATAAACATACTACTTCAAAGAATTAACAGAACCCATAAGGTATCTCAACAGCTTATTTTTAACATCAGTTACATATTGAAATATATTAGACACAGTGACTTAGAAAACACTGCTAAAATTAATTTCAGCTGTGAATTTTTTCTGCATATGAGTGTCTTCTCTGCATGTATGTTTATGCACTGTGTGCATGCCTCGTGCCTGCAGAGGCCGGATGGCACCAGATCCCCCAGAACTGGAGTTTGGACAGTTGTGAGCCTCCATGTGGGTGCTGGAAACCGAATCAGGTCTTCTGCAAGAGCAGCGGGTACTCTTTAACTACTGACACCTCTCCAGCCTCTGCTAGGATATTTTAAGTTACATATATGGCTTGCATTATTTTTCTGTGATAGCACAGCTACAGAAGCAGACCTAACTATATGCTAGTGTCATCTTCCTTTTACAGCATTTTTATATTACAATACTTGAGATAAACACATTAAACATATAAATGTTCCTGAGTTTAAATTCACACACACACACACACACCCCTCTCTACTCTTAAAAACAAAACCAAACAAGTTCTAATGTCACCTTTCTCATCCCCTTCCTGTACTGGCAACTGGGATACTCTGGTTAAATGAGTATACACAGCAGACACAGACAAAAAGGAATCTTGTGGTGGCAGAAATGCTCCAAAACTGGACTGTGCTGATGGGATATATGAGAGATGACATGTGAGAGATGACATGTGAGAGAGAGATGACATGTGAGAGATGATATATGTATGAGAGATGGGTATATGCGACCTCCTACTCTACACCAGTAAAACAGATGAAGTTACAGGAGACAGAGTTAGCAACTAACAATTAACAGCTTTCCCTGGACATTATCAACTGCCTTTTCTTTCCCTATTGCAGAAGAGAAAAGTTGCAAAGAAATCCAACAGTTGAAAAGTTACAATCAGTTCAGACAAGGATCTTAGAGGTGATGAACTTAGAACACAGACAGGCCTCTGGGGGAACTGCTTCTGGTTGGTCTTGAAAGCATTACTTCAATCAAAAACCCAGAACGCTGATGCTGCCACCTTTTGCTCCATAAATATTTTCACCATCAGATACAAGAAAGATTTTTTTTTTTGGTTTTCGAGACAGGGTTTCTCTGTATTGTTATGGAGGCTGTCCTGGAACTCCCTCTGTAGACCAGACTGGCCTCGAACTCAGAGATCCACCTGCCTTTGCCTCCCCAGTGCTAGGATTGAAGGCGTGTGCCACCAACACCCGGCAAGAAAAATTTTTTAAAAAGAGTAAAACCAACTTCACTTCTGACTGTCAAAAAGAATGAGAAGACTTGAATTTACACTTAGAGAAACAAACTACTGCAAAACAGACCCAAACCATGCACCTGAGCCGTTCCCCATGCACCTGAGCCGTTCCCCATGCACCTGAGCCGTTCCCCATGCACCTGAGCCATCATACACTTTGGTGGGCCTTTTTGCGACTTGCCTGCCTGAGATTTTTTTCCAGAGTTCACTTTACTCCATATTAGTCAAAAGGAAAAAGCAAACCCATCAACCAAACAACAAAACAACCAACCAGGAAAAGGGAAGCGAAACACATGCCCAGCAGAGGAGTAGAAATAGCAACACAGAAGGAACGGACACTAAACAACGAGACGGCTCACAGAAACACAGATACAAAGCTACGTGTGGAAATGAAATCACCACAGATTTCTACTCTAGAAGTAAACCAGGTAGATGTTCAAAAGTCAAAGAATGATCTGGAAAGTCACAGTCATAAAGGAATGTTCCCTTAAGACAGCCCCATGAATAGTTCATTCTAGTCATACCAGGACATCCAAAAATCCCACTGAATCTAAGGACTCATTTGTTATAGCTCCAGACCAATGTTGCAAGTTCAGTGATTTTTTTTTAAATGGAGTATGTGTAGAGCAGTCAATGAACTTTACTTTTTAGCAATGACCTTCTGATGGTGATGGGGTACCATCAGCTGTTTCCTATGCCAGCTACTGCTCAGTGTGATGTCATCAATGTATATCTGGCTGTTTTTAGTCACTCCCAGAATAAATGGCGCATAAAGACACAGGTATGTTTTTATAGGCTTTGTAGAACATTACCTAGATACCAATTTAAACTGTATTGAACTGTGCCTATGGTTACAAGAATGACTACTCTCTTGTTGCTTGTGGTCTTTCTAATACATAAAATAGTACAAGTCAACAAACAATGGACTTGATCTTTACAGACTATGGAGGAATTTTTCCTTTTGTTCAAGCTATTGGCAAACTCACATAACATAACAAGAATAAAGCACAACATTTACATTAAGAACCATAAAATTTTTACAAAATGTTCAAAAAGCTCCAAAATAATGTGAGTAGTATTGTGCTTACACACCTTGTAATTTCCAAGCAGTCAAAGACTTCCTCCCAAGCTGCTACTTCACTTTGTGAATAGACCACACTAAAGGGTCCGAGTCTCAATCTTGGAGTTTCACCCTCCCCATTCCTAGACACAATTCCACAACAAAACAGGGTGCAAACAAAAGCTTAGGAAAATTTAAATGCCCTATTTACACAGCTACTTACTTTTAATATAAAATGAGATTGTACTATGGAACCCAAAACACCTCCAGCGTTTCTCCAGGCTGTGCAGCAGACGGGGCTGCTGACGCTTGCAGGTCATGCAGCTGAGGGCAAGAAGAGGCTCAGCAAACCTCAGCACTAGGAGCTGAACACATTAAGCCTTTCGTAAGGCTTTTCGCAAATCACCATAGAAGTTGGTTAAAGTGCTTGCCATTGCTGTATCTACTGCAGACTGAGGGATCATGCCACGCAGATCTGTCTGAATGTAGCCTGTTAAGAGACTCTGGCTTGGATTGTCTTTAAGTGGAACACAAAACCAGCCACAGGGATGGTTATAGCCACGAACAAATTCTGGTCTCGTTTCACTCCAGTCAAGACTTACTCCTACAAGACAGTTTTAAAATAATATCATTAATAGTAATAACTGGTATTTGTCTAAAACTACAATTTTAAAAATATTATCAGTTTCCTTGCTTAAATTCTTAGCCATACTAATGAAAACCAACCCCCAGGAGGGACCACAGCAAAATGAGAATGGTAACTACCAAAGAGAATTCTGGTGCAGGGTTGACAGATAATGGGGAAAATTGAATCCCTTCAGAATAGATGATGTAATATCATCTTGGTAACTCCTTGGAAACTAGGAATCTTAGTTGCAGCAGCCAGGCCTCAAAGTGACAGGAACAAAATGTATGGTGCCATAACTATTCCTTGTAGGCATGACTATTCCCAACTTTAGTATTCACTAGTAAAATAAACAAGTAGATAGCAACTTACAAGTCAAGTTTATACTACATATATCAAAGTATTAATTTACCTACACATTTTAAAAATAGGAGGCTTCCAGTGGCAGCATTTTTAATTAAAAAAACAGTATATATATCTCAAGTCTACCATACACATGTGCATACATGTATACCAAGAAACTGTTTTGAGACGCTTAGACTGAAATGTCAATTATTGGATCCCTTTCTCAGAATCAGTCACGTTATCTATTTATGTTATGCATGAAGTAGAGGACATTTTGTAGCTGTGAATAACAAGTTATCAGAAATGGTTGAGGACTCATCCTTAAACAAGACATTTATACTAGAAAGACCCACGGAACATTCTAGTAGGGGGAGGGGCTTGCTACAGGCAGAACAAATAGTGAAGGGCTGCAAAATGCCATCCTCTAAGCTCAATACAACTGCTGCAGTCTTGAACTCACAACTCCAGTCATCTTCACGGCCCTGTCAGCCCCTGAAGGAAGAGGCTCATGGGATGCTGCCTATCCCTGCTGAACCCTGACAGATGCTGGGAAAGGGCCATTTCAGCTGTGTGCAGACTGCTGAGCCCACCAGGCTCCAAACAAAATGAGGAGACATAAGTGTGAGAAAGGGACACATAAGAAAAATCTGGGTAGACAAGGTCGTAACAGGGAGAGGAAGAGTAGTCAGCATGCATTATGTCCATGGGTGAAACTGCCAAAGAACAAATTCAATTAATAACAAAATGAAAAAAATGTGGTAATATGCAATAACATATATTCTCAATTAATATATGTTGTCATAAATTTATGCTATTTAGTTTGCCATCCATTCCCTAGAGTTTAGCATTTAAAAAAATAGCAATAACTGAAGATTAAAAATATACCTTATATGAAAGGACTCGGGTAAAAACTTAAATATCTGGAGTAGACTTAAAGAAAGAACAAGAATTTTAGGTTATTACCACAGGATAAAAGTCCTTCTTGATAGCCCACAGTATAGGAGAAATCAACAAACTCTCTTGGGGAAATAATATTCAACAGTTGACCAGCAGTGGTGTAACGCATCACACAGCAATTCTAGAAAGAAAACAGGCAGATGATTGGTGTCATCTCAGACACGTAGAGTCATCGGCATATGATTGGTGTCATCTCAGACACGTAGAGTCATCTACCAAGAGCAATCTCTAGTAAGAACTGACACTCGTTCAAAATGTTTTGATATAAGAATAGTAATCCTACAGTGGTTTCAAAATGGATAATCTCTTTTCTAAATGTCAATGATACTATAAAAACATGATGATATATGAAAATACAGAGATATAATCGGTATCTAAATCTGTAATTAGAGAAGGCTAATTCAATTAATGTAGCCAAGTAAAAACAGCTAACAAGAAGGCCCTTTGACTAGATAATTGTCTGGTACTTAAGGCAATGTTTTTTTTTTTTTTAGCTCTGGCCTTTGATTTTAATTGAATATAGCTGGAAAATCTACATTTAATCTAGAAACCTAAATACAGGGATGGTGTTTTTCTGTCTTTGAGATTTTAGACCCTTAATAAAGACATAAATAAAATAAAAGGAGAAACGAGCTTTTGAAAGGCAGCACAAGAATCTCCTGCAGGGTCTTTGCCATGACTACTATTAGCAAGGATATTAATGCAATAAATGTATCATATACAAATGTGGAACAAATGTGGATACTCACCAATGACGTGTGGTGTCTCTGTCTGTCTGTCTCTCTGTCCCTGTCTCTGTCTGTCTGTCTCTCTCTCTCTGTCTCTCTCTCTCTCTCTCTCTCTCACACACACACACACACACACACACACACACACACACACACACAGCCTCTGTAGTAATTTTCCTAAACAGATACCTCTTCAAAGTGCTCCAAAATATCCAGTGATGTCATTAACCGGTCCCAATCCAAGCGCCACGGTCCTGGGCGTATGTGGTCTATTACACTATTGACAACATCATCCATAACACCTTGGGCTTTGTAGCTGGAGAACAATAAAAGAAACAAAGGAAAATGAAAAATTTCAGTGCAGAATTAACATTGAAAATAAGAGAAAAACTTTTTAAATTTAAAACAATCTTATTTTACATTCTGGTCCCAGTTCCCTCTCCCTCCTGTCCTCCCATCCCCCCACCGTCTCCCCATCCCACTCCTCAGAGAGGGTGAGGCCTCCCATGGGGAATCATCTAAGTCTGTCTCCATGGGGCAGGACTGAGGCACTTCCCGCTGTATCTAAGCTGAGCAAGGTATCCTTCCATAGGGAATGGCCTCCAAAAAGGCAGTTCACGCACTAGGGATAAATACTGGCTCCACTGCCAGCAGCAGCATAGACTGCCCACGCCCAACTGACACCCAAGTTCAGGGGGCCTGGTTCTGTCTTATGCAGGCTCCCCAGCTGTCAGTCTGGAGTCAGTGAGCTCCCACTTGCTCAGGTCAGCTGTCTCTGTGGGTTTCCCCAGCATGGTCTTGACCCCTTTGCTCATCACTCCTCCCTCTCTACAACCAGATTCTGCTTCTGCTTCCATCACCTACTGGATGAAGGCTCTAGGATGGCATTTGAGGTAGTCATCAATCTCATTATAGGGGAAGGGAACTTAAGATAGCCTCTCCACTATTGCTTAGATTCTTGGTTGGTGTCATCCTTGTGGATTCTGGGGATTTCCCTAGTGCCAGGTTTCGCGTTAACCCCACAATGGCTCCCTCTATCAAGGTCTCTTTCCTTCTCTGTCCTTCCCTCAACTGAACCTTCCTGATCCCCTCATGTTCTCCTCCCCCTTCCCATTCTCCCTCCCTCCCTCCCTCCCTCCCTCCCTCCCTCCCTCCCTCCCTCCCTCCCACCATGCTCCCAATTTACTCAGGAGATCTTGCTCCTTTCCCCTTCTTGGGAGGGGGGCCATGTATTTCTCACTTAACGAAGTTTTTATAAAGGAAAGATATCCTAACAACTTGTCTAATTAAAAAAATTTCTACCAATTATTTTATCAAAATATGTCCTTTGTCCTCAAGCTAATTAGTTCTTAAAGTTGTTAAAGCTATACTACATCACCATAAACACAGTGATGTCCCAAACTTCCATGAATACTGTCCTCTCCTTAGTATTCTCAATTCTCAAACACTAGTGCATGTATGTTGTTGCCTGACTCATTTTTCCTTTTCCCTTTCCCCTCCATACTCTCCCATATACACCCCACTGCCCTTTCAAATTCATTAATAGTTGTGCGTGTGCGTGTGTGTGTGTGTGTGCGCGCGCGTGCGCGCGTGTGTCTCCTAAATACAACATGCTCAGTCTGCACGGTACTCTGTGTGTGTGTGTGTGTGTGTGTGTGTGTGTGTGTGTGTGTGTTTCCGGGCTGACTATTGGTACTGGAGAACTACAGACGGAGCATGCTCAGTCTGCACGGTACTGTGTGTGTGCTTCCGGGCTGACTATCTGGAGAACTACAGACGGAGCATGCTCAGTCTGCACGGTACTGTGTGTGTGTTTCCAGGCTGACTATCTGGAGAACTACAGACGGAGCATGCTCAGTCTGCACAGTATTGTGTGTGTGTTTCCAGGCTGACTATCTGGGGAACTACAGACGGCGTCCCCGCTCTCAGCAGTCCTTCGTTGCTGTAGTTCTTTGGGCAGACCTGACGCCTCCTGGCTTCTCCCGATCCAGTTTGGCATGTCGCTGTCCTTGTTGCGCTCATGTTTAGGGATACATCTACAAAACAACTCCTATACCTAAGGCTCAAGGAACACTATGGAAGGGGAGGAAAGAGGATCTGGGCGTTCGCAGTGAGGCTCTGTCTCCTTGTAATGTCAAAAACTACACCCGTAACGCCCATACATGACTACACTGGTTTTAAGAACTTTTTAGTCATGGAAGAGATGTATATAATACATATAAATGGGATAAAAGTTATTAGAAAAGATGATATATATATGTACATATATACATACATACGTACACAATTCCTTTAAAATTAATGAACTGATAACCCAACAGAAAGAAGCTGGGCAAAGCACATGCTAAGATAATCTGGAAGGGGAACAGATACACTCAGCATCACTGCTATCGAGTGAACACTAACAAGACAGCATTTTATTCACCCCTTAGATTGCCATCAATCTGAGAATGGTGACAGGTCTTTCCCTAGAAAGCTGCATACTGTCACAAACTTGTATGCAACTCAGAGGGACGCCAAGAAGCTCCTTTCTTAAGTTCTCACTGAATCACTCCCGCCTTTCTCAATGTTATTCCCCTAACACAAAACCTTGGGAGGACCCCGAGAGGAAGCATGGGGGTTGGCAGAGGGCAGGCAATGCTGCGCTCCTTTGTACTGAGTGAGGCCCCCTTCAGAAGCATGTCCCCTCACCCCCAAGCTGGACCTGCCAGCTGTGGAGGTGCGGCTTCTTCCCTAGATACATTTTTCATCCACATTTAAGGAGCAGAGACAACTCTTTTACCTGGAATATGAATTAGCCCTTCGTTTCTCAAGAAACATCTATTAAGTCTCAGTAGCACAGAGCTCTCTTAGCACTTTCTGTGCCTTTCAATCCCAGCTGAAAGGGCTGACCTAAAGGACTAATTCCCAGACAGACGGCCTACAATGCTGATCCAACTTCACTGCGCCATCCATGTCAGCAATACTGTACCACTCATCTTTCTGGAAATAGACTAAGTGGGACCAGCAGCCTTTTTTTTTTTCCAGACAGGGTTTCTCTGTATTGCTTTGGAGCCTGTCCTGAAACAGCTCTTGTAGACCAGGCTGGCCTCGAACTCACAGAGATCCGCCTGCCTCTGCCTCCTGAGTGCTGGGATGAAAGGCGTGTGCCACCAACACCTGGCCAGCAGCTTCATTTTTAAAAAGGGCTGAGCCCTAAGGATTTGAACATTTTACTTCACTCCCATATGGCAACTGTCTATTCTAACTTTTTAAAAAAACCAGTATGCTTTTCTTGACTATAGGCATACTTCATGTTCAACTATCAGAATAAAAGGGAGAAGAATAGTTATTCATATACTACTATTTAGAGATGAATTCTGTCTTAGTCACAAATTACGAGCATTTTTATATCATTAAATAATCTTTTAAAACACAATTAAAGTCTACCAACATTCTACCAAGTACAGATATTTTCATAACTTACTATCAAGATGCCTAGTTCTTAACATTCATAATAATGCCATGATGAAACATCAAATATCTAAATCACTATTATCTTACTGATGGGATCTTCAATGTGAGTATTGCAATAGGATGCTAGCTGGGTGTAGGAATTTATACACTCAGGAAACGGAAGCACAAAGCACCACGTGAGCATGAGGACTGACCTACACAGTGAGTTCAAGGCCACCCTGTCTCCAGGCATTTAAAAAAGTCCTGTAACACTTAGCAATGTACACTGTTAGAAGGGTCATGTATGCCATGCTATGAAATTCAGATTTTTATTTGCCTACTGCTATTATTGATGGCCAATGCAATGTGGCCATTTTAAGGCTTTGAATTTATATGATCAATTTGTTTCTCAGAAAGTTTAAAACCCATAAAAATAAAAGCTAAATTCTACTGTGATCATGTGATATAATGTGTGAGTTATAAAACTGAGAATTTACTTACAGATACCCACTAAACTCTTCTGAGGGTTTTCTCCAAACTGTTACATCTTTCTAGAAAAATATAAACATTATATGGTGATAATCACATAGGTGGAATCTTATACGCAAAATCAATTCTGTAAGGTTAGAGCACTTAATTTGCATTAAAAACAACTTAAGCAATTTTTCAGAGCGAGTAGTTACTTATGCCACAAAGATACCTGTATTTGAATTTCTTCTGTATCACTCCATACTTATACAACTTAAAGATTTTCCAGTAGCTTAGAGATTCAAAGACTTTAAATTTCATTGGCAGCACTATATTAGTGGCTATTGTTTTTTCTTCATTCCAGTCTTAGCTATACACTAGTACTGACACATTTAGTCTACTCTATTGGGAACATTGTATGTTTCATCCTCAAACTGCCCATGCCTTTTTAAAATTAAATAATTTCACATTTATTGTGATTACTTTATCTTGAATTAGCTCCTACATCTTTTCCTCCATCACTTCCCAACCGACTTTAAATATAAAATTACAGACCTAGAGGAGAGGCTGGCTTCTGTCAAATGCTAACTGGCCCCTCACAAACTCTTGACACATCTGACATGAGAACAAACTTTCAATGACCATGCTTCCTTAAACTCTTCCTTTGTTGACCGGGAAAACTGTTCTTTGCTCTCATTGCCATGAACCAATTTTCAAGTCCAACAAGTAAAGTGCTAATGGGTTCCTTCCTTGTCAAGACACCCCACCATTCCATCTGTAGAATTATTCATTGCATGTCCATTCAACACATCATTTCTCATCCATATTTTTCCTACTACTTTAAAAGTCATCAGACAATTCACTGATCATACACTAAATACCCAAACAGTAATTACATATATTTACCATTTTCTTGGCAACTCGCCACTTATCTTCTTCAATGCTATGATAGTGGATCAGAGTGTTTTGAAGTTTAGTTGAAAAAGAGGCAATATCAGACAGGCCTTCCATTTTGATCTTCCTGTTATAGAAACCAAGATAAATCAAATCGTTATTCAGAATAAGCTCTCCTGGGGGAGCTATAGAGGACAGCTGTACCTGCACTCCAGTCCCAGTGAACTGACCAGGTACTCTGAGAGCGAGCAGGAGCTGGGTATAAGTTTTCCCTGAGAGTCTGAGATCAACAATCTACAGCCAAGGACAATAAGCAGACCTTTGTCATTAGAATCACTCCTATAAAGTAATAAAAAGAGGCAGATGGAAGAAGAGGGAGGAGGTGGCTCTCAGGTATTCCAGCTCTTCCGGAAGTTCCAAAGTCCACACTCAGAGGCCTACTTAGAGCTTTGCTCCGAAGGAGAATCTCTATATGTCCAGCCACATCTTAGTTTATTATTAAAGTGACATTGATTCCCAAGGGCTGGGATTCACCCTTAATGGTTAATAAAGATTCCTATTCACACCACCATCCCTCATTGCCTAGTGTCCTATTTCCTAGGGTTTTATATTCCTCAGTCTAAGCCTGTCAAGACTTTTGATCTTTGGACTTGGTTTTTCCTCCGCCTGAACTGCTAGGTTCCAAACTGGAGCACGTCTAACTACTTGCAATGCCAACTGCTGTTAAAACTCCTGTCCTTACCAAGACTTGTGCAAGTTACTGTTTTATCTTTGTTGCAGTCCTCATAGTGCTTGGCAGTGTCTTAAGCTGATTTAACCACCTCACCTAACTAACAGAGCAAAGGTCTCTGTCATTGAATATGCCTCTCACCCAGAACACTGAGTGGCTTTCAATATCACTGTTGACATTTTCCCCCCACATACAAGATCCTTTTATTACTTTTTTGATGCCAAGATACTAATTCTTGGCATAATTCCCACATCATCCTTGCTCTTTCCAAACCTGTAAAAGGTTAACAGAGGAAAGCTGTCCATTATAACACCATCAAATCACTGAAAACAGAACCAGGAAAAACTTCATGAATAATTCTATCTTCCAGCCAGAGCCCAGAACTATTAATCAAAAAACTAAAGGATACAGAAATAAATAAAAACTGTAGCCAATATTTAAATATCACAATGTAGAGTATAGAACCCTCAAATTCTAAAATTAAGTAGAGAGATGAGAACGTATACATGAAAAAACTCAACCTAAAACTTGAGATCCAGAAAAGTAATATAAACTTCTAAGTATAGACTACACCTATCCATGGAAAGTGGATGAGCTCATTCCAAAAGTCTACCACTCAAGAACCTGCCAGCTTAACAACCAGTACAGTGACCGTACTCAAGGGTGTGGTATAAGCAAGTGCAAATTCTTGGCCAGCTTATAAAAAAGAAATGTACCCAGTACTGGGACATTGTGATTAGGTCACATTCCTTAAACTCAGAGGCGCCCTGCTAGCTTCCTGTGGGTGGAAGATACGAACTTTAATTTTTTCAGAATTCTCTGATAGAAATCAAATGAAATGGAAAGCCACTATCACCATACTCAAACACTAGCTTTGTACAAAGCCGGTATGGAAATGTCAGCAGTACAAGCTACCTATAAAGATGAGAGTCTGGAACTGTAACACACTTGCCTCAACAATTATTCACAGGTACTCACCGACATAAGACGGTATGTGCAGCAGACCGTAATTGCTTAATTTGGGTTAGCTCTCCCTCCAAGTGTTTTCTTACAGTCCACACTGCAACTATTCATTTATAGGCTATCATTTAGCTGTTGAATCTTTTGGAATATAAGGTAGAGCTGTTGAGGGCTGTGCTCTTTCTGACCAGCATGATGTAGAAACCCAACGAATAAAATATGTATTGCCATTAACACCAATCATCTGTGAACTTCTGAACACAGAGACTCCCCATTATCATGAAGAATGAACAGCTTCTCAGGGTCTACTACTAAGTATTCACCAGTATCCAGTTAAAAAAAAAAAGTGGAGATAGATAGAACCCAGCTTTTGACTTATTCTGTCTCTTAAATCTCTGTGGCAATTAATGAAACTCTAGAAACTGATTAATAGTCTCTTTAAGGTTGCTGAAGAAGGAGGCAGAGATTAAAGTAAATATAACATCAAAAGTTCTCTTTTAATCCTTGAAGTGTTTCACGCAGCAGTTAGTTCCTGCACGGAAGTCCAGAATAAATAATGGAATTGCCTGGGTTTGGATGTGTGGGTCTGAACGCCTCTCTTAAACATATTCTAGAATGGCTCTCCCCTGATAAAATGCCCTCCTGCCAACGGCAAACCCAGAAACGGCTTTAAATACCACTTTGAATTTCCTCTTACTAACGAAATCTTTTATCCCTTGACGTTGTATCAGAAATTTCTCCAACCATAATAAGCATCAAAGATAAGAGGCACCAAACTCTATCAACCTCACACAAAAGGTCATAAATCCTGTCAGTATCAGGCCAAGAGTTAATTATTGTCCACTTTATATCTTTTTCGAGTTAACCTTTATGCTTATGTTTTCTCTGTCCATATTTCTGGAGGGAAACTACGGGGGCTTGGGAAGATTTTCCTGGTGCTATGTATTAGCAACAAAGTCTTGACTAACAAAATTCCAGTTGTTCTCAACTATATGCCTCAATGAAATAGCAATAGGCTCTCTTTTAAACACAAGACATTCTAGGACCCGCAAAACAGCTCAGTGATTAAAAGTGCCTGAGTTTGACCAAAAAAATGACCCCCAAAGTTGTCCTCTGACATCCACACATATCGCATGAGCCTGGCCATGTGTGCACGTACACACACACACACACACAATGCACAAAAGTTTGAAAAGAAAATGCTTTAAACATCCCCACAGCTATTTGTTCTTCTACACTTACTAAAGACTTTCAAGCATCTGAACTTTTAATCTTCCATTATTCAACTAATACAG
This sequence comes from Mesocricetus auratus, assembly GCF_017639785.1. Taxonomy (NCBI): domain Eukaryota; kingdom Metazoa; phylum Chordata; class Mammalia; order Rodentia; family Cricetidae; genus Mesocricetus; species Mesocricetus auratus. Next base: position 62,548,087 of record NW_024429198.1, read on the forward strand.
TTTTTACGTGCATCATGTCAATCTGGAAGCCACACACTTTCTTCAACAAGACAGCAAACTAAGGCGCTATCAAATTATACGTTCCAACATAAAAAAAATGTCAACAAATGCTCCATCTCCAATCTATCTTGAACCACCAGTTTAACTTCTCTAACTCCAGTTAAGTACGGTAGCTACGCACTTTTTGATGCTGGCACGAGAGCGCACTTCTGCGGTGTGCATAAATGGCCCCCTTTCAAATGCTCGCCTGACAGTCTTGACCCTCCCCACAACGGGCAAGGCTTACATTCCAGAGACTCCAGTAGTCTCAGCTTTGAGCCTAATCCAGGGTTCAACTCGTTAACGCTCTTTGGCCCTCGTTGTGGGGCACTTTTTAAAGTAGTTAACGCCCTGTGATGTGGGCTGGTCCTTTCTGACAGTTTTACACGGTCCCGTCCGTGGGATTACCACGACAGCCTGAAGAGCCTCACCCGGCCTTTCCGCTACTCTGCAGAAAGGGAAAGCTGCTGCCGTGGGGGAAAAAGTCAAATTATTCGTTCCGGATTCCAAAGGCAAACAGGTGAGGGAGCAGAAGTTCCAAGCCAAGCCCTTTGACCCGAGTTCACGGGTCGACCTGAAAAGGCTGGCCCCGCAGACCCCGCAGACTTTACGTACTGGAGAGCACGCACTTGAGGCCGTCTCCCCACCTCCCGAGCCCGCAGACCCCCAACGCCCTCCCCTAGGCAGACACGGAGGCGACCCGCAGCAGCAAACTTCCCTGAGTTACTAACTACGGGGACTGGCAAGCTACTGAGCAGCGGGGAAGAGAGTCTCCTGGGGGACCCTGTGCCCCCGTGGAAGCTCCACGACAGGACGTGGCCCTGGCACCCCTCCCGAGGACCACGCCCGCCCTGGGGACCTTCCCCACAGCTCTGAGGTCGCCGCTGCCCGGGTGAGGACACTGAGGCCTGCTCGGCTCGCTCGCGGCTGTGCTTCCAGCTCCGGTCTCACCCGCACCCGCCCGCCCGCCCGGCCTCCCTCCAGGCCGTTACCTGGGGATGCCAAGGCGGCCACCAAGCGCAGGACACCGCCGCCGCCGCCGCCGCTGCAACCCCGCGCTTCGCCAAGCTCTGTCCCAGCCCGCCCAGGCGCTGCCCGCAGCAGCCAATGGGCGCGGGGCGCCTCCCGGCCCCAGCCAATCAGAAGGCAGCAGGGGTGGGGAGGTGGAGCAAAGCGGCGGTGGGGGTGGGGCCGCGCCCGCAGCCCCGCCCCTCCCCGCGGACCCTCGGGGCGGGGGAACCTCCGGGAAGTGGTAGCCAGAGCAACGTGTGCTCGCTTGGGATTGGCTGGCGCCTCGGCGCCCGGGGTCCCGATTGGCCGCCGAGGATGGACCGATGCCGCGTGGGTCTGGGCTGGCCCGAGCCGGCCTGGGTTCCCCCCGGGGGCGGGGGAGAGAGTGGGTGCGGGTTTGCCCGTGGGCTTGGGCCGGAGCCCAGGGTGGCGGGGATGGCCGAGTGATTGTGGAAGGTTTGTGCCGCGCGGCTGCGGGGAGGGGAGGAGCGATGGGGAGGGAGACGGGGCCCACAGCCCGCGTGGTGAGGACCCCGGGGCAGGGAGAGGGGCGGCCCAGGCCAGGCAGGACGCCTACCCCGGTGAGCAGAGCCCCGGCGCCCCGGCCGTGGCTGTCTAGCCTGGGGCTGCTGCCACCGCCGTGCTAGGTGGCCTTTAGCCCCCATCGGTGTTTTCTCTCCCGAGGGCTCAGAGAACACCCTTGGAAGTGGAGGAGAGGTGTTGGGCAGCCGCGTTCACCGAACCCCACGGTCCGGTTTCCATCCGCCCTCACGAGAGAGGCGTTCGAGCGTTGTGTGTAGCCATGAACTTAACCCGTCTGATGTGATTCTCTCGCCAGGTCTGGACTCTGAAGGTCAGGCTGTTTGCAAGGTGACCTAGCTTGAGAACTCAGGGCAGGAAGGCCTGCTGCGGCTGTTATTTATTTATTTATTTATTTATTTATTTATTTATTTATTTATTTATTTATTTATTTATTTTAGTTTTTGGCGGACCTGCAGTGAGAATAAATAAATGCCATCCTCACGTTTTAAACGAGCCTTGCTAAAGACCACTTGCTTAGTGCTCATGCGTCTACACCGGCTCATTGAAGCCATCGAACAATTCCCTAAGTGGGCTTTTTTAAAAATTATTTTTGAAGTTTGCAGGGCTTTGCTGTTGTTGTTTTTCTATGTGCGTGGTTGATTTCCCTGCGTGTGTGTCCGCGCACTACGCGGGTGGTGCACGTATTTATTGCCCATGGAGGCCAGGTGGCCAGAAGAGGTTGTCAGATACCCTCGGACCGGAGTTAAGGACCGACCACTCTGAGCTGCTACGTGGGACTCCGATCCCTGTATTCTGCAAAAGCAATGAATAAATTCTTAACCCCTGAGCCACCTCTCCAGCCCCAAGATAGGTGCACAGTAATGATCACAGATCATAGGTCCTGAAGCGCTTAGTTACTGAGTAGCGGAGGTGGAATTTGTACCACAGCTGGACAAGACGCGAAAGACCCAACCCTGGGTATTTACGCCATTTGACAGTCAAGAACAACAATTTGGGGAAAATAGGAAATGTCTGTCATTCTTAGAATTTAAGGCAGGAGACACCACTCAGCAACTCTGCCTGCGTATTCTCCCAGAGATGCATGGGAAATGTGTTAAAGCGGACTTGACTCTTCTTTGAAGGAGAACAGCATAAAGTCATAACATCACACGTGCACACGTCTGATTTCTCGTCTCTGTCCAGGAGACTTTGGTCTCTTTTTTTCTTTGTTCTTCGTCTTTTGTCCTGTGGTTTCTCAGTTAGAATGAAGTTAAGTAATCGGAAACCATTGTGTCTATCGTTGTGGAATCTCACTAAAGCAAGACCTCAGGTTCAGAAAAAAGAAAATATATTACTTGACCCTGTTATTTAAGGGTTTTCCATGCTCCATGGGCAACGTTAAGTGTTTTTCATATGTTAAACCACTTAATCCAAATATAAATGTGATAACAGACTTGTGTCCTTACCCATATGGAGGAAGTACAGCACACAGGGAAACGGAAATGCCTTACAAATAGCTTGGAAAAATGAGAAAATAAGGTTTCCATCTAGTGTTAAAATATAAAAGAGACGACATGTAGAAGAGATTTGATCAGCTCTGTGGAAAGTTATCCTAAAGGTACAAAACCATCTTCCTGACAAGCCCACTCATCTGATTTAATGTCTGAACATACCTAAAGAAAGGCAGAACATAATTCTCAAACAATATACCAACAGTTTCACAACTGTAAGCAATAAATCTAGAAATAGAATAAAATGGCACATAAATATCCCCAGCTCCCTGAAATTAAAAAAAAAAGCAGTTCCCTAAAATCTATGGTCCTACCCAGCTATGATACGTATGAACTACAACCAAGATCAACATGCCAAGATATACCTAAAGGTACAATAGTGGTGCCCACATTATAACAATAACCAACATGAATGTAATTATACTCAGGCCTGCTTAACAGAAGGGAAATCATGCCTGGTACTGCAAGCCTAATCAACCATGTATACCTATTGAGACCATGGATCTTAGAAGACCTGCTTCCTTTGGTTTCTGGAACCAGTATAATTCCTAACTGCATTGTAGATACCTAACCTTTATACCCACAGATAAGTGTAGAGTCCATCCCTCACCAAAGAAGCTTTCTCCCTCCCTCCCTCCCTCTCTCCCTCCCTCCCTCCCTCCCTCCCTCCCTCCCTCCCTCCCTCCCTCCTTTCCTTCCTTCCCAGTAAATCAATACAGAAAGCTATACAAGTCAAAATGCAGTGAGCAATTGACTGTCCAAACTCAGCTGATGACACCGCCAACACAACTCTAGCAGCAAGGCTCAGGGAACTTCTTGGAAGAGAGTGTAGAAAGACTGTAAGAGCCACAGAACCAGAAGTCCACTGTGAGATTGTGCCTTCTATCTACGACGGGAAGCTACACCCACAAAGTCTCAACAACATGGCGGCCTAAACAAGACCTGAGCAATCCCAACAGCAGTTGACATCCCAATGCAGATGGGGGACGTCTCACTGGGGCTTACTCCTTGACAGTTAGTACTGCTGAGAGAGGGAGGAGTCTTCCACAGGAGCAAGCCCTCTCATTGGTTATCCAGTACCAAGTGCTTAGAAGCATTCATACAGGCAACACTGAGCCATTTTATTTCATATGTTGATTAATTTATATGTATGTGTAAGAACAATGTTTAAAGAAGAGGTGGTCATGAATTTGGGAGGGAAGTAAGCATTTTATACTGAGGAATAATGATAATAATAAAATTTAAAAGCAAGGAAACGAAAGAAAAATTAGGTCAATGGGATATTATGTTAAGCTAAAAAGGCAATGAGAAATCAATATTATGGAGAAAAAAACTTAAACATCTGTACAGGAGAATATATAATACACAATTATTATTTATATAATTACATAATACATAGAATACATAAGCAAGCATAATACCAAATGAAACTCTGCCTTTCTTCTGGGTCTGTGACCAGTGTAAACTGCATTTTGTCCCTAGGTCACTGAGGGCTGGAGCTGTATTTTCGCTGAATCTAAGCAGATTCTCCTACTATCAAATACAGTAATGTAAACTTATTTCTTCCTTTCAACTATTTTATAGAGCTTCAATGATTAACACACTTTCAAACCTTTCTGGTTAAGATATGCACTTGTTTATACTGATATTTTGACCTCTTTGGAGATAAAAGCCTCCTGCTAAACGTTTCTCAATGTCTGAACCGGTTTTTTTAATATACCCAGTTCAAGAGATCATATCTGATACAAGTAACTATGCCATAGGCAAAGGTTTGCTAAGGTTTTTAAATATACAATTGGGAATCCAAGTGATACAAAATAATTGATTTAAAATTATTTTTCAGCAGAGATTCCTTTGAGACTAAACTTATGAATCCATTTTTAGTAAGAGAAGTAGGTCACAGACCGAGGACCCAGGAGTAAGAGACGCCATAGGTAAAATATCTGGCATAGCTACTGAATACAAGCTGGATTCTTTGACAGTTCCTCCTTGGGGACCACAGGAGAATACCCACAGACTCTCAGGAATGCCAGCGAGACTGCAGATGTGAGGCTCTGCCCACAAAGCAGCAAGGAGAGGCACAATAGTCAAGTTCAGAGAACCTTGAAGGAGTTTCTGTGAGAGCCTAAGAACTGCTGCTAAGTTCCAGAGTGAAATTTACTTAGGTAGTATTTTCTTGAAAAACCATCATCTCAGCTAAACCACGAGTTTCTCTGAAAGAGCTAGGAGTCTGAATTCTGCCCATCTGTGGATTGACACCTGTCACCTCTCTCTGTGTCTGTCTGTCTGTCTGTCCATCCGCCCCCACCTCTACCTTTCACTCTCTGTCTCCTTCTGTGTTTCTTCTTTAATCTTTACTGAGCTAACAGGAAAATGTTAGCCTGGGCCTAGGTCTGCTGGTGTCCCATGAGGATGACTCATTACCTTACTTGCTGTAAGAAATTCACTGGAGTAGAAAGTTCATCAAGTCACCCCCAGGACTGACGTGAACACTTTCCCATCATGTGTGTTTCGTTAAAAATGTTGTATACATGCAGGCAAACAGAAGTAAATTACTGATAGTCAATGACTTTGACAGTTTTGAAACAGAAATTCAAAGTAACCGAGGAAGCATAAAAAAAAGTAACTTTGCAAGGCTGGAAGACACAGAGACCAAGCCTCAGAGATCCGTCCAAACCTGGAGAGTGTCAAGAACGACAGAACCCCAGGGCCTTCGGGAGACTCCCCCTTAGTGTCTCACCGTGACTCTTCAATTTCTGTAATCCTCCTTTTCTCCTTAGGAAATCTCTTGGCTCCCAAGCTCCTGAGGCAAGAGCGGCTCCTCTTGCTTCTCTAGTGTATTTAGATTTTCTTTCCTCTCTGGCTCCAAGGCTGTTTTCTGTTTCAAAAACAGTCCAGACAAAATGTCTTGGAGGATTGTCTCTCAACAACTATTTACCTGATGCTTATGAAAGATTTCTAAAATTTCCCTTTTCTTTTTGCTTCGCTTTAATTAAAAAAAGTTTTTGTTTTTTATTTTTAAACCAAGATCTAATAAGCATATACAAAGTAAACATGGGTGAAGGTGTGTGCAGTATTGAGTGAGTCTGGGCTTTCTGGAGTTCTGAGAATTCCAAGTGTATAATCCTATCTGAAGTTCAGAGAAGGAACCTACATTATTACATTAATTTCAGCCTGAAGGGTCATCTGTAAACTTAGGTGTTAGTTAGAAGACAAAAGAAGAACTAAAAAAAGAAATTGGAAAAAGGAAGAGTGTTTGTTGATGGCCTAATTAAAAAGATATGTCGGCTGGAGGTCAAGATGAGCTTGGGACAACTTTATCTCCATTTTAAGTTATTGGGAATCGAAAAAGAATTTCAGTACTGAGTAAAAGAAAGGTGGGTTAGGGGTGCTTCTTTTGCTTTGACCTTGCAAAGTAGGACGTCTGTCATGAGGATGAATAGTACATGAATAGATAGCCTACTTCTGGCTCTGCTGTAACTCAGTCAGTAGTAACAAAACCAACAGAGTGATCCTAGATTTCTACTTAGCTGCCTATCACCTTACATAAGCCAATAGGGAAATAATTTATTTCCTTTTGTGGAAAAACAGCAGTAGGTGGATATTAATAGCTTCCTGGGAGAGTGAGTTGAAATATTGAAGCAAGAATCGGGAAAAAACTTGATACAGACAACAAAGCGGTGACTGGGTTTGACTTTAGGTACTGTTTCAGAGTCAGCTCTATGCTTTGGAGAGGCACAAAGAAAGGTGACAAGCCATATATCTTCTATTCTCCTATAGGTGTTATGAGAGCTCACTTTTTCCTACTCTTGTTAACCCACACAATTCCTCTTGGCCTTGTTCTTAGCGGGGCTGTTGCATTTTGAGCAGCCAGCCACTAGAGGGCGATGATGCACGGGAGAGAAGCACAGGGATGCATTCTTATCCACCTGTAGTTTTTGGCTAGGGTGGCCTAACTGTTCCTGTAACTCTAAGCAGGGCATGGTCCAGCTAACCAGTCTACCAGTTACTCTGGCAAAGGGATAAATTACCAGTGGCCGGATGACCCAATTCTATTCAGTGTGCTTCACTCCCTAGGGGAAGTGTTAAGAAAGTAAAGAGATTGTCATGATAGAGTTGCTGGCCTGTGGTGTACAGTAACCCTGGGCACGGTCACTTGTCTGAGTTTCAACAAGGACGAAAAGCAAGGTCCACAGAACGAGACCATGGCCTTCTGCCAATACCTGAGTTTTTAGAGTTATTCAATTCCAAAGCCATGTGTCACCCTGAACCTTTATGTATGGAACTGACTGCATCTCTGTTTTGCTTCAGAAATGTTTGGAGCTCATTTTCTCTCACATAGGATAAAAGACTTCCCGTGATCAGAGACTCCCGCTCCTGTAACACGGTCTTCCTTGGTGTTCCCAGCAGTGGTCTGAGACAGGCGACGGCCGAGTCTTGGGAATAGACATCCTAACAGCAGCTAATTCTGGAAGAAGGGCCTGAAATGTGACACCTGTGTTTAAACAGGCACGAGTAGTTCCATCATCCTTACACAGCTGTTTGGAGCGGATATTTCAGTATAGTCAAACATAAAATGATCACTGCTTTTGCTGTTTATTACAAGTACTTCAAATATCCAAAGTCATGTTGGGTTCAGTTTTCACAAAGCCAAGCTGTCCTATTTTATGCATTTAGTTTCTATGAAATCTCCCCAGATCCCTCTTTTGCATAGTCCATTTATTTTTCACCAAGGTCTATATGTGTGTGCTGCAATCGTCTTTGTATACTATGTATGTGCAGGGTTCATGAAGGCCAAAGGGTGCTGGATCCGCTGGAACTGCTGTTCTAGGAGTTACGACCTAACTAATGTGGGTGCTGCCAGCCAATCCCAGGCTTCCGTAAAGTCAATAAGTGCTCATAACCACTGAGTCTTTCCCCCAGCCCCATCCTAGATACTTTTTTTTGTGTTTTTTTTTATTCTCCAGATTTATTTTGGTAAAAAAAATCAGATATAACCTTTCAAAAATTACATTAATGTTTAACATGCATTCAAATAACTTTCTTTTTTTCCAGTTTAAATTTAGATAAGAAACGAGGTTGCTTCACAAGTCAGTTCCAGGTCCCTCTCCCATTCCCTCCCCTCCTCCCGTACCCGCCCCCCAAACCCCCCCCCGTTATCCGCTCATTCCCCCAGGGAGGGTGAGGCCCTCCATGGGGGTGTCCATAGTCTGTCATTTCATATAGGGCAGGGCCTAGACCCTTCCCTAAGAGTTCAGGGTGAGAGTGCGCCTCACATTGTTCTATGGGAGTCCAAAGTCCGTGTGTATACTTGGGATGGGTACTGATCTGCTGCCCAAGGCTCAATAGGTTCCCTAGGCCTCCTCACTGACACCCAAATTCAGGGGGTATTGATCAGTCCCATGCTGGATTCCCAGGCTGATGCCTGGGATTCAAGAGTTAACCTTTGTCTGGTCAGCTGTTTCTGGGGTTAAACCAGCCCAGTCTTAATCCCTTTGATCATCAGTCCTCCCTCTCTGTTACTGGCTTTCTTGAGTTACTGGCTTTCTTGAGTTCAGCTCAGTACTTAACCAGCCACTAAATGAAGTTTCTGTTTCTCAGACTCTCTGGCCATAGGATTGTAGGCTGGCACTCCCCAGATCTATGTCTAAAATCCATATATGAGAGAGTACATGCCATGTTTCTCTTTTTGTGACTGGGTTACCTCACTCAGGATGGTTTCTTCTAGTGTCATCCATTTGCCTGTGAATCTCATGATTCCATTATTTTTTTCTGCGGAATAGTACTCCATTGTGTAGATGTACCACATTTTCTCTATCCACTCTTCGGGTGAGGGACATCTAGGTTGCTTCCAAGTTCTGGCTATTACAAATAAAGCTGCTATGAACATAGTGGAACAGACATCTTTGTTGTATGAATGGGCATCTTTTGGATATATGCCTAACAGTGGAGTTGCTGGGTCTTGTGGTAGGTTTATTCCCATTTTTCTGAGGAATCTCCACACTGATTTCCAAAGTGGCTGAACCAGTTGGCACTCCCACCAGCAATGGAGGAGTGTCCCCCTTTCACCACATCCTCTCCGGCATAAATTGTCATTGGTGTTTTTGATTTTAGCCATTCTGACAGGAGTGAGATGGTATCTCAGAGTTGTTTTGATTTGCATTTCCCGGATGGCTAAGGATGTTGAGCACTTTCTCAAGTGCCTCTCAGCCATTTTAGACTCCTCTATTGAAAACTCTCTATTTAGTTCTGCAGCCCACTTTTTAATTGGGTCCTTTGCTGTTTTGGAGACTTGCTTCTTGAGTTCTTTGTAAATTTTGGAGATCAACCCTCTGTCAGATGTGGGATTAGTGAATATTTTTCCCATTCTGTGGGCTGCCTTTTTGTCTTGCTGACTGTGTCCTTTGCCTTACAGAAGCTTCTCAGTTTCAGTAGGTCCCATTTATTAATTGTTGATCTCACTGTCTGTGTTACTGGTGTTATGTTCAGGAAGCTGTCTCCTGTACCAATTCGTTCAAGGGTACCACCCACTTTCTCTTCTAAGAGGTTCAGTGTGGCTGGATTTATGTTGAGGTCTTTGATCCATTTGGACTTAAGTTTTGTGCATGGCGATAAACATGGATCGATCCGCATTCTTCTACATGCCAGTCTCCAATTATGCCAGCACCATTTCTTGAAGATGCTTTCTTTATTCCATTGTATATTTTTAGCTTCTTTGTCAAAGATCAGATGTTCGTACGTGTGTGGGTTAATACCCGGATTTTCAATTCGATTCCATTGGTCTACCTGTCTATTTTTGTGCCAATACCAAGCTGTTTTCAGGACTATAGCTCTATAATAGAGCTTGAGGTCAGGGATGGTGATGCCTCCGGACGTTGCCTTGTTGAACAGGGTTGTTTTGGCTATCCTGGGTCTTTTGTTTTTCCATACAAAATTGATTATTGTTCGTTCAAGGTCTGTGAAGAATTGTGCTGGGATTTTAATGGGGATTGCATTGAATCTGTAGATTGCTTTTGGCAGGATTGCCATTTTTACTACATTGATCCTACCTATCCAAGAGCATGGGAGATCTTTCCATTTTCTGAGGGCTTCTTTAATTTCTTTAAAGATTCAAAGTTCTTACGATACAGGTCTTTCACTTGTTTGGTTAGCGTTACCCCAAGGTATTTTATGTTGTTTGTGGCAATTGTAAAGGATGATGTTTCTCTGATTTCTCTTTCAGCCCTTTTATCATCTGTATATAATAGGGCTACTGATTTTCTAGAGTTGATCTTGTAGCCTGCCACTTTGCTGAAGGTGTTAAACAGCTGTAATAGTTCCCTGGTAGAGTTCTTTGGGTCATTGATGTAAACTATCATATCGTCTGCAAACAGTGCAAGTTTGACCTCTTCCTTCCCAATTTGTATCCCCTTGATCCCCCTTTGTTGTCGTATGGCAATGGCTAGAACTTCAAGTACCATGTTGAAAAGGTATGGAGGGAGTGGACAGCCTTGTTTTGTTCCTGATTTTAGAGGAATTGCGTTGAGTTTCTGTCCATTTAGTTTGATGTTGGCTGTTGGTTTACTGTATATAGCTTTTATTATGTTTAAGTATGTCCCTGTTATCCCAGATCTTTCCAAGACCTTTATCATGAAGGGGTGTTGGATTTTGTCAAAGGCTTTTTCAGCATCTAGTGAGATGATCATGTGATTTTTGTTTTTCAGCTTGTTTATATGGTGGATTACGTTGATGGATTTTCGTATGTTGAACCATCCCTGCATCCCTGGGATGAAACCTACTTGATCGTGGTGAATGATTGTTTTGATGTGTTCTTGGATCCGATTTGCCAGTATTTTATTGAGTATTTTTGCATCAATGTTCATGAGGGATATTGGTCTGAAGTTCTCTTTCTTAGTTGTATCTTTGTGTGGCTTGGGGATCAAGGTTATTGAAGCCTCATAGAAAGAGTTTGGCAAAGACCCTTCTGCTTCTATTGTGTGGAATACTTTGAGAAGAATTGGTATAAGCTGTTCTTTGAATTTCTGGTAGAATTCTGCACTGAGGCCATCTGGACCTGGACTTTTTTTGGTTGGGAGACTTTTGATGACTGCTTCTATTTCCATAGGGGTTATAGGTCTATTTAAATTGCTTATCTGTTCTTGATTTAGTTTTGGCAAATGATAGCTGTCCAGGAAGTCATCCATTTCCTTTAAATTTTCGAATTTTGTGGAGTACAGGTTTTCAAAGTATGACCTAATGATTCTCTGGATTTCCTCAGAGTCTGTTGTTATGTCCCCCTTTTCATTTCTGATTTTGTTAATTTGCGTGTTCACTCTCTGCTGTTTGGTAAGTTTGGACAAAGGTTTGTCTATCTTGTTGATTTTCTCAAAGAACCAACTCTTCGTTGCATTGATTCTTTGTATTGTTTTCCTGGTTTCTACTTTATTGATTTCAGCCCTCAATTTGATTACTTCCTGGCGTCTACTCCTCCTGGGAGAGTTTGCTTCTTTGTGTTCTAGAGCTTTTAGCTGTGATGTTAATTCTCTGGTATAACTGTTCTCCAGTTTCTTCATGTGAGCACTTAGTGCTATGAACTTCCCCCGTAGCACTGCTTTCAAAGTGTCCCATAGGTTTGGGTATGTTGTGTCTTCATTTTCATTGAATTCGAGGAAGTCTTTAATTTCTTTTTTTATTTCCTCTTTGACCCAGGGATGGTGCAGTTGAGCATTATTCAATTTCCATGAGTTTGTAGGTTTTCTGCAATTTGTGTTGTTGTTGAATTCTAATTTTAAGGCATGGTGGTCTGATAAGATGCATGGAGTTATTCCAGTTTTTTTGTAGCTGCTGAGGTTTGATATGTTGCCAAGTATGTGGTCGATTTTTGAGAAGGTTCCATGTGGTGGTGAGAAGAAGGTATATTCTTTTTTATGTGGATGAAATGTTCTGTAGATATCTGTTAATCCCAGTGGGGTCATTACTTCTATTAGACCCTTTGCTTCTTTGTTGAGTTTCTGTCTGGTATTTCTGTCTAGTGGTGAGAGTGGTGTGTTGAAATCTCCCACTATAACTGTGTGGGGCTTTAGATGAGATTTAAGTTCTAATAATGTTTCTTTAATGAATGTGGATGCTTTTGTATTGGGGACATAGATGTTCAGGATAGACACTTCATCTTTGTGGGTTTCACCTGTGATGAGTATATAATGACCTCCTTCATCTCTTTTGATTGATTTTATTTTAAAGTCTAGTTTGTTAGATATTAGGATTGCTACCTCTGCTTGTTTCTTGGGTCCATTTGATTGAAAAATTTTTTCCCAACCTTTAACTCTCAGGTAATGTCTGTCTTTGAGGGTGAGGTGTGTTTCTTGTATGCAGCAGAAGGAAGGGTTTTGTCTTCGAATCCATTCTGCTAGTCTGTGTCTTTTTATGGGTGAGTTAAGGCCGTCAATATTGAGGGATATTAATGACCATTGATTGCTCATCTTTCTTCGATTTGCGATGGTTGTTGGTGGTGGAATTATGTGTGGAATTTCACCCCTTTGTTCTTTTGGCTGTTGGTAGAGAGGGATTCTCTAATGCTTATGTTTTTCTGGTTGTATTTAGCTTCCTTGGGTTGGAGTTTTCCTTCCAAAATTTTCTGTAGGGCTGGGTTAGTGGACACATATTACTTGAATCTAGTTTTGTCATGGAATATCTTGTTTTCTCCGTCTATAGTGATTGAGAGCTTTGCCGGGTATAGTAGTCTGGGCTGGCATCCATGGTCTCTTAGTGTAGGTAGAATATCTATCCAGGACCTTCTGGCTTTCAGAGTTTCCATGGAGAAATCAGGTGTGATTCTGATAGGTCTGCCTTTATATGTTACTTGACCTTTTTCCTTAGCTGCTCTGAATATTCTTTCTTTATTCTGTATGTTTGGGGTCTTGATTATTATGTGGCGAGGGGATTTTTTTTGTGGTCCACTCTATTTGGTGTTCTGTAGGCTTCTTGTACCTTCATTGGCATGTCTTTCTTAAGGTTGGGAAAGTTTTCTTCTATGATTTTGTTGAATATGCCTTCTGACCCTTTGAGGTGGATTTCTTCTCCTTCTTCTATACCTATTATTCTTAGGTTTGGTCTTTTCATGGTGTCCCATATTTCCTGGATGTTTTGTGTTAAGGAATTGTTGGATTTAAGGTTTTCTTTGGTTGATAAATCCATTTCTCCTAGTGTATCTTCAACACTTGAGATTCTCTCTTCCATCTGTTCTATTCTGTTGGTAATGCTTGTATTGGTAGTGCCTGACTGTTTGTCCAGCTTTTCTATTTTCTGCCTTTCTTCAGATTGTGTTTTTTTAAATGTCTCTATTTCAGTTTTCAACCCTTGCAGTGTTTACATTGCTTCTTGCAATTTTCTGTTTATCTGTTCGTCCGTTTGTTGCCTTTTATGAATTTTTTGGTTTGTTCTTTCTTCCATTTCTTGCATTTTTTGGTTTGCTTTTTGTTCCATGTCTCACATTTTGTGCTTTGTTTCTTCTTCCATTTCCTGCCTTTTTTGGTATGTTTCTTCTTCCAATTCTTGCATTTTTTGCTTTGTTTTTTCTTCTATTTCTTGCATTTTTTGCTTCATTTCTTCTTCCATTTCCTGCCTTTTTTGGTTTGTTTTTTCATCCAGTTCTTGCATTTTTTGGTTTGTTTTTTCTTCCATTTCTTGCATTTTTTGGTTTGTTTTTTCTTCCATTTCTTTGAGGGATTTTCCAATATCCTCTTTTAGGGCCTCTATCATTTTCATGAAAGTGCTTTTAAGGTCGTTCTCTTCTGCTTCGTTCGCATTGGAATGTTGGGGTCTTGCTGGTGTGGAGTCTCTAGAATCTGGCGGTGTCATATTTGTTTTTCTGTTGCTGACTGTGTTTTTGTATTGTCTCTTTCCCATCTCTTCTTCTAGTGGGTGCAGAAAGAGCCCCTTACTGGTCTGGGGACTAGAGTTCCCTTTTGGTGGGTGCTAGCAAGTCCAATAATCTGCTGGTTCTTCTATTCCTTGTCCAAATGCTGGTCCATGTGTGGAGAAGAAGAACAGGAATCTGGGGTGCTTAGCATCCTACCTGGTCCCCTGGTTCCTATGCTGGGTCCTGTTGTACCTGATCCGGAACAGCTACTCCCCTGGTCTCCCTGGCTCCTCTGGTTACCTGGTCTCGTTGGTGGGAGAGAAGATCTGGAGTCTGGGGTGCTTGGCTCCCGCCGGGATTGGGAGCTCTGTGCAGTTCCCAGGCGATCTGCAGGCACTGGAACTCAGGCCGGGAAACCGGTCTGTTTACCTGATGCTGCCGGAGGGATAGCTACTTCCTCCTAGATACTTTTAACAAGCTTCTTTCTGTTATCTGAATTCCTTAGAGTGAAGCCCTGAATTCTATAGAAAGGTAAGTTTTCACTCATCCCATGAAACAGCCTTTTCTATGGTGAAGTATATGAAATGATAGCATGTGGTATGGTTACTTGCTTTTATAAATAAAAATGTCAGAGATTGGCACTGAAGAAAATAGTTGAAAAACCTTCATATAGAAAAATATTCTGAGTCCTTCCTGCATGACATGTACTGTGCCAGATTTTAATTCATTCTCTCAGGCCGAGGCTCTGGACAGTTTACGAATCGTAACTGAACATTAGCACACCCTGTGACGTCTGAGTAAGAACACATCTTTGCAGGGTGTTTGTAAGTATCGGAGGCAGTGGCTGCAGATGAGCTGCCACCGTTTGCGGCCGAGACTAAGCACATTGGAAACGGTAGAGGCGGATGTGGCGGCGCTCGCCTTTAGGGGAGGCAGAGGCAGGCGGGTCTCTGTGAGTTCCAGGCCAGGCCCGCTGGGGCTACATAATGAGATCCTGTGGAGAGGGGAGGGAGGGATGGAGGGGGAGGGGGGGAAGAGAGGGGGGAAGAGAGGTGTGGAATAAGGGAGAAAAGGAGAAAAGTGGGGAGAAACATGACTAGGGTCAGGGCAAGTTCTCCAAGTTTCCCATGTGTCTCAGCAGGAGACGCTCTAGAAATCAACCCTTTAAAAGTCACCATCAGTGGGGTGAGAGTCAAGACATGTGACTCCCATGAAGCCAGCCATTCCTCACACCCCACAGGGTGACACCACATGGCTAATTAGAGACAAGTCTGATTTCTGTTTGACAACGACCAGAATAGAAGAAGTAAGGTTTGTGTGAGAAGTTTGAAGGCCAGAGGAAGAGACAGCTGCTAAGAATCTGCAGCTCATTACTGAGATGCCTGTGGCCTATTCTTCCGTTACACTTTTGTTGTTTATTATTTATGCTGTGTAGCTATTGTTTCATATGGGTTTCCCAGTTGATTTACAGAGTAAATATGCTTTGAGAAAATGTACATTCATTAGACAGTAAAATATCCTATGCTATGCAGAAATTATTGACGTTAGGAAATCATAGTAAAAACAACAGCAAAAGAAAGTAAATAAGTAGAAAAATTCAAAATGTATCTGTTCACCTGTTCACATGTTTTGACGAAAATAAATGACATTACAACTATTATAAGTTATATAAATCAGGTTGCAACCATCATACTTTATATGTCAGTGTCTCCAGTGTAGCTAACATCTAAGGCATGTTTGGCGTGCTCGAAATATGTAGTGACATAGTCTCCCTCTTGCTAGTAGGATGTGGAACATAATGGGTTAATAACGGCTGGCGTGTGTTGTACAAACTCTATACCCATTATTTGCTGAACTATTTTCTCTCTCAGTATAAGCCGATGCCATGTCAGGTCAGGCCATCAACAGCAAAACCTAGGCAAAGGTTAACTGGAATTTCCAACTGAGCATAGGAGGCCATATATGCTCAAAGGCGTTCAAGAGATCTCCAGTGCATCAGAGCCCTGGCGGCGAAACCTGCCAACAATTGCTGCTGAAATAAAAGCACAAAGATCACTTCTTACCCAACTGAGTGGAGAAGGCAGTAACTCGCCATCATTATGAATGCAGGTTTGAAGTTAAATGCATTTCACGGTGTGGTTTGTTTGGGATTGGTCAGAATAAAACAGATATTAAAGTGAACCCCACATAAGAAAGAGTGAACTCAAAAACCAGAGTGCAAGGAAAGGAGGACACTTTATGAGCAAAGAAGGGAAGGGGCCAAGCGAAAGTTCTTTTCTTAAGAGAGCAGAAAGGGCCGGGCGGTGGTGGCGCACGCCTTTAATCCCAGCACTTGGGAGGCAGAGGCAAGCGGATCTCTGTGAGTTCGAGGCCGGGCTGGACCGACAGCCTCCAAAACAATACAAAGAAACCCTGTCTCGTAAAACCAAAAAAAAAAAAAAAAAAGAGCAGAAAGGGACCTGTGATCTGTGTGTTTTTTTTTTTTTTTTTCATTTACCATATGCACACAAGCAAAGAACCTTGGGGATATCACGTATTAATGATACACTCGAAATCGTTAGAAAAACAAGAAGAAATAATACCTTAAAAGAGTAAATGGGAAAAAACAAACAGCTGAAAGCCATGAAATAGACCCGGCCAACCAAAACCAAAATAGAATCAGTGAAAAGAAGATTGACAAACATTTAGCAAAATTAACCAAAGAAACATCTGAATTACTAAAATAAGAAATGAAACAGAGCAGATCACAGTCATGTTGAAGAAATCCAAAGACTCATAAGGATGTACTTTAAAAATATGTGCTCCACCAAACTGGAAACCTGAAAGAGTGAGTGAATTTCTTGATATGTATGACATAGCAAAATTAAATCGAGTTGAAATAAACAATTGAAATGGACTTATTACTTCCAGTGAAATAGAAACTGTATGGCTATCCTTGGTTGTCAACCTGACTACGTCTGGAATTTATTAAAACCTAAGGGGCTGCATACACATGTGAGGGTTTTTTTCCTAATTAAGTCATTTGAGGTGGGAACATTCACCTTTATTGTAGGTCACTTTCTGACTTTCTGGTAGCAGCCTATATAAAAGACATGGAAGAGGGAAGCTTTTTCTCTTTGCCTGCTTGCCCTCGCTCTCCCTGGCGAGTCCATTCCCTCACTGGCATTGGAGCCTGCTTCTCCGGGACTCAGACATATACTGATGACAGCTGAGACATCAACCCTGGTGGACTCAACAACAACTGGATTCTTGAACTTTCCATTGGTAGACAGACATTGTTGAACTAGCTGAACCACAGCCTTTAAAGCGCTATAATAAATCTCCTTTCTATATATACAGATTCATTCTGTAAGTTCTGTTCCTCTAGGGAACCCCTGTTAATACAGAAGCAGAAGTTAAAAACCTCCCAACAACAACAAAAAGCTCAGGACCACATGGATTCAGCACAGATTTCTCCCAGCCCTTCAAATAAAAATTAACACAATTACTCTTTAATTTTTTTTTCAAAATAGAAACTGAAACAAAATTTCCTAATTATTTTATAATGTCACAATTATTCTGTTACCCAAGCCACATAAAGACTCAACAAATAAAAAATTATAGACTAATATCCCTTATGAAACACAGATACAAAAATTCTCAATAAAATGCTTGCAAACCAAATTCAAGGACACATTAAAAAGATTATTCACAGCCAGGCGGTGGTAGCGCACGCCTTTAATCCCAGCACTCGGGAGGCAGAGGCAGGCGGATCTCTGTGAGTTCGAGGCTGGGCTGGACCGACAGCCTCCAAAACAATACAGAGAAACCCTGTCTCGTAAAAAAAAAAAAAAAAAAAAAAAGATTATTCACACGCTCAAGTTGGCTTCATCCTAGAGATGCAGGGATGATTCAACATATGTAAGTTAATAAATGTAATCTGTCACATAAGCAGAATAAAAAGCAAAAACTACATATTTTCATTAGACGTATGAGACCATTGACAAAAATCCAACATTCCTTCATAATAAAGGTCCTAGAGAGAGGAAGGACCTATGTTAATGTCGTAAAGGCAATTTACAGCAAGCGCATAGCCAATATCAACCTAAAAGGAGAGAAACTCAAATCATTTCCACTGAAATCAGGAACAAGACAAAGACGTCCACTCTCTCTGTGGCAATTTGAAAGAAAATGGCCCCATAAGGGAGTGGCAATATTAGGAGGTGTGGCCTTGTTAGAGGAAATGTGACACTGTGGATACAAGCTTTTAGGTCTCATATGCTCAAGCCATACCCAATGCCTTAGTTCACTTCCTGTTGCTTGTGCAAGATGTAGAATTCTTAGCTACTTCATCACCATGTCTGCCTGCATGCGGCCATGTCCCACCATGATGATAATAGGCTGAACCTCTGAATTGTAAGCTACCCAATCAAATGTTTTCCTTAATAAGAGTTACCATGTCATGGTGTCTCCTCAAAACAATAGAAACCCTAAGATGCCACACCTCTTCAGTATAGTACATGAAGTCTTAGCTACAGCAATATGACATCTGGAGGAGATCAAGGGAATACAAACAGACAAAGAAGAATCAAAATATCTCTATTTGTGCATGATTTCTACATAAAAGTCCATATAGATTCCAGCAGGAAACTCTTAGAGTTATCAGGATACAAAGCTAACACACAAAAATCAGTAGTCTCCTTGTATGCAAATGCTAAACATAGTGAGAAAGAAATCAGGAAAGCAGTAACTTTCACAACAGTCTCCAAAATCTATCTTGGGATAACTCTAAGCAAGCAAGTGAAAGACTTGTATAATAAAAACTTTAAGACATTGAAGGAAGAAATCCAAGCAGATATCAGAACATGGAAAGATTTCCCATAATCATGGATGGATCAGTAAGATTAATATTGTGAAAATAGCCATCCTACAAAAAACAATCTAGATTCAATGCAATCCTGACCAAAACTCCAACACAATTCTTCATAGAAATTGAAAAATGAAAAGCTTTAAACATCTTGTGGAATCACACACACACACACACACACACACACACACACACACACACAGTAGCTAAAACAAGTTTGAATAATAAAAGAACTGTTGGAGGTGTCACCAGCCTACATTTGAAGTTGTATTGCAAAGCCATAACTTCCAGGACAGTGAATCCAGTGGTGGCAGGAATTCACGGGCTTTGGAATGTGGCAACAGAGAGAACTCCAGTACTCCAATGTCCAGACAGCAATTTTTATTATGTTTTTGTCTTTTAGAAGAACAGATTGAGAGGCTTTGTGGTTTAAATTTTGTTTTAGAGATTATACTGTAATTGTGTCATTTCCCCTCCCTTTCTCCCTTCAAACCCTCCCACATGGCCTTGTCGCGCTTTCAAATTACAACATCTCTTTTCATTAATATTGGTACATTCACATATATTTCTAAATACAAGTTGCTCAATCTACATAACACTACCCAGGCAGGATTTGGACGGAGCGTGTTGCCAATACTACACATGTGTGACACAAGAGTGTTTTAAACAGCTGTAGATCGTGAAGATTGGGTGGCAGTCAGTCAGTAAGGCAAGCGGTAAGCACATGCATTTAAGTCACTGCTTCATCGCCCCGGCTCTGGGGCTCTGGTTTGGATGTGTTCCCGTCAATCTCTGGGTTTTACCACTGTGATGGCGGTGGAGGTGAAGCCGTAAGAGGAAGGCGGCCATCATGGCTCCTCCTTTCACGTGTGGACTTGGATGCCCGATGAAAGGAGAAGGGGCTCAGTAAAGGGAACTGATCTTTCACAGTCTGCCCACTCTGCTGCGTGAAGAAGACACAGCGTTTCTGCACAAAAGGCAGCCACAAAGGACCATTAGGGAGCTAAACTCCCCGAGCATTGATCTTGGGCTTACCAATTTCCAAATCGTTTTAAATTGTTTATAACTTACCCAGCCTCGAGTATTCTCCTATAGCAACACTGATAGCGGACTAAGACGCTTCCTGTGGAGCTGATTTATGAGTTGACTTCATAACTGACCTATTAGAAGGTTCTTGAAGTCTGTAAGAAGACACACAATGCACTTTGTATTTACTCAGGTATGATATGGAAATTTTTTGATTGCTATAAGAAGTTGGAATCACTTGTTTCATTGACCTCTTTTACTTACCTCACGGCCAGGATGAAGACTTTCATACAAACACTTGGCAGAGAATCTCTTAACAGGATACAGTTTGCTCTCAGAATTTTGAGAAAAGCAAAATAAGCTGCTGAAACAGGAGGTAAATGATAAAAATGCACATAATATTGAGCATATCATGCGGTTTTGTTTGTTGTTGTTGTTGTGTGCAAGTTTTTGCTGTAGCCCAGACTGACCTCAAATTCAGGTCAATCTTTTAGCTCTTGCCTCAGACATGTAGACATTGCGGCTGCAGGTGTGAACCAAAACTCCGGACTCGTAGTTCTGAGCCCTGGAAAAACGTCAGGTGAGAGTTACATGAGAGAAAAGTACACAGGGGAGATGTGTGAAGGGAGTTGTGACGAGAGGGCCTAGCGGTTTCCTGAACTCAGCAGCAAACTCTGGCCTGGTCCCAGGCGCTGGGGAGACACGGCAGAGACAAGGTGCTGAGGGGAAGACTCCGTGAGTTCTCTTTGGCTGTCACTGCAGGAAGCCACTGAAAGAGATTTACTTTTAAATACTGTAACAAGAACAAGCACTGCAGAGAACAGTGGAGAGAAGCTAAAATGATCGGGAAAGCGCTCAGGTTTTCCACGTCTTCTTAGGACGGGCTTGTAATAAAAAACACAAAACATTTTGAATTTCTCAAAAGGTAACGGGTCTTAGTTTTCCTGTTCTTCTTTAGATACCATTAACTTAGGAATATTCCCTCCAATTTCCATCTACAATCTACTAAAATTCCTCTTCCCCAGTAACCAGAGCCACCACTTGCTTGATAAGTAAATATATATATATACATATATATATATATATATATGTATATATATATATTTGGTTTTGCTAGACAGGGTTTCTCTGTATTGTTTTCGAGGCCATAAGTAAGTATAAATATTGAGAAAGGATATTTTAAAGATAAAAATGAAGCCATGATTTTATCCAAAATGCTGCTGTGTTAGAACTATCGATTTTAAACCCCAGCTAAATTAGTAGGTGAGTGCTAGTCTTTTGTTTTGGTGTTTCTCATGTCTTCCCTGGCATCTCTGTTTGTCTGACATTCTACCACCTCTGAATGGATGCATTATTATATTATAATCATAATGGTCTTTAATGGATTTTCCCCACTGCCTCTCAGCATTTCTCAGACAAATTTTATACACTGATGGTTGACTAATTTTCCTAATTCACTGTGTTCATGAGGTCAGTTCTGTTACATAAACTAAACATCCACATGGGATATATTCAAGCACTATGGAAATGTGTTCCAAATCAGAGAAAGCTGAGATGGCTGGGAGTATAAGATTGCTATAAATAGTCTTGTATCTCAGTAAAATAGACATTTGTAGAACGTACGAAAGGATTTATACATGATTGAACATAAATAAAAAGCAACCCAGGTGTTAGTGTACAAATTACAAGTAAATACTCTTTCATTCAAAACTTGCTTCAGGAATTTCACTAAAATAGCAAAGAGACAGAGCAAAGACTCCAAAAGTATGGTCTCTCCATGCAAGAACTGCTTGTGTGGTAGCACAGAATTTAGATGCAACCTAGTAAGAAATATGAGGTTGAATTCATGTTTACAATCAATATAAAGTAGAGGAAGACACACAAAATCTCTGACCACAGTTAGAAATTAGTTAAAATAAAAATTATCCAGAAATCCCCCAAACCCCCTAACATTTAGCAAATAAACATGTCTGGGTGTAATCACAAAAGCAAAACCACAAAGGAAACTAGGCATATTGAATATACATTCGCTCGTGTGTGTGTGTGTGTGTGTATGTGTGTGTGTGTATATACAAACACACTGTCTCTGCATGCTTTCTGATTTCATTAATGTTTCATCATTAAGCATGATACAGTGTTACAATTTCCATAGGTGCTCATTATCTGATTGACAGGCACATTTTATCCTTCCTTTGCTGGGTGTTATCTACTGGTATTGGAGGTTGGATATTACCTTATGCTTATTCTTCATCTATTGAGATGATCATATTGGTTTTTATTTTTATTCTGTTGCCACAGTGATGATATTGGTTGACTTCTAGACATTAAACTAGCCTTGAGAGTTCTGCAACAAATCCCACTTGGTCCTAATTTATTATCCTTTGGACATATTGTAATATTTGATTTGATAAAAGTAGTGCCTATGCTCATGAGCAGTATCTGTTAGGAATTTTCTTACTGTATTTTTTCTGGTTTTAGCATTATGAAAATACTAGCCTCTAAAATGAGTTGAAAAGCATGCATTTCCCTGGAAGAGTTTGCTTCCTTATTTCTCTTTTAAATGCTTGACAAAACTCACTAGCAAAGCCGTCTGAAAGCTTAGTTGGTGATGATGGAGTTCATACCCCAAAGTCAGCTTTTTAAACAGCGCAGCAGTCCTCAAGTTATTTCTTTTAAGTAAGCTCAGTACTTTGTGTTTTGGTTTGTTTCAAGACAGGGTTTTTCTGTGTATCCCTGACTGAACTGGAACTCGCTCTGTGGACCAGGCTGGCCTCAGATTCACAGAGATCTGCCTGCTCTGCCTCCTAAGCACTGGGATTAAATATGCCACCCTGGTACTTTCTATCTTCTAAGGAGTTTGGCTTTTTTTCCTGTTTCTTCAGGTGAAACAGTGTGATTGCCTGAATATCTTTTTTTAAAAATGATGGTATTTTCAGCAAAATAAATAGAAAAAAATTCCTCTAGTTACCACCTTAAAAAGTCTGCATCAGTGACGTTTCTGTTACAGGGATAAAATACCGTGGCCTAGGCAAGTTACAGAAGACAGAGATTATTGTGAGTAACAATTCCAGAGGGAGAGTCCACATAGTAGGGAGACCAGGCAGCAAACTGTCTTCAACAGTGTGCTGGGGTGTCAGCCAATGCAATCAGTCAAGAAAAGAGAGGGCACCTAAACTGAAGACAAATTAATGAAGCCACTTTCACAGATGAAATGATTGTCTTTGTTAGAAAAAATAATAAACCTGTGGTATCTACAAATATCTGCTAGGTCTAGAAAGTGATAAAGAAATTAACACAATTGAAATTAGCGCAACAATCTCAGTTATGACAGTATAAAATATGTGCTGCTTTAGGATCGGTATTATAAAAATGTTCAAATTATAAACTGTAAAACACGGGGGAAGGAAAAATCCCAAATACAGATAATGACATTTATGGATAGAAACGGATAAGATATTGATTCTTCCTCAATTTTATCCATAGATAAAATGCAACCACTTGATATTTAGATACTGGCAGCTATTCTAAAGTTTGTGTGGTGATTCAAAGGACATTATAGTCATGGTATTTCTGAAAAAGAACAGTTCTCTAATTTTACTATTTGACTATTTACTATCATTTGACTATTATCTGTTCACAGAGCTACATTGCTCAAAATTGTCACATTGTAATTAAGATAGGCAAATAGGCCGAGAAAGAATGGAACATTCAACAAAACAGCCCTAAGTAAATGGCTAATTGATTTTCAGTAGAAGTGAGAAAACATTTTAATAATATGTGATTAATTGAACAATGATTTTGTATATGATGTAGCCAGTAATCTTTTGTACAAAAATGTATTTGTTCATAATATATTAAAAAGAAGACTGCAGCATCCAAAAGAGTTTATGAATTATTCTTGTGAGATTTTTAATGAACTCACTACAAGTTTCAAAAGGATGATCATATGCATGCATGTGCATATGTATTTATAAATATATGTATACATGCAAAAATAAAATGATTCTTTCTTATAGGAGCTTATACCTTAGTATAGCTTTGTGGTGTTTATGCTTTACTTACAATAGACATGTACTGTAATAAAAGATATGAACAAGACATTGTGATACAATACATTTATTTTAGAAAGTATAAATCTATTTGGGGTGGAATTGTTTGTGGGAAGCTATATTCCAAATAATGACAAGAACACAGTTTCAGATGGCCTTTTAGCTTCATGCTCTTCTCTTCTTGGTTTAAATGTTTCCACATTGGACACGTCTTACTTTTGATAAACTGTGAAAGCAATCAGTGTTAGATCGTGAATCATTAGGAGGTCTCTGTAACCACTGACTGGAGTTCCAACCCTCTAATGCAGTATCAGATGCTCAGGGCAGGGCCGTCTCACCGCCCCCCCCCCATTCCATGCAAGCCCTCCTCTTTATCTTTCGCTCTCAGGCTCCACACCCCCACCCACACTCTCTAGTCTTCATTTCAGTCTTGTGACCCTACATCTGGGGGCTATGATTCTCCCCAGGCTTGCCCACTCCTCACTGGCTTTTAGATTCCTGCTGGCTCTGAAATCCCTCTAAGACACATCTCTATCAACTCCCATTCCTGAAGTCTATCTTTTCCACATGTTTGAAGCTCAACCAAATAAAGTACTAGTGACCTCTGGATCAGTGTGGAGCCTTTTAGCTTTCAGACTCAAGAGTGTACATGATGGACATGGTTACCCCATGAAGAACATACCGGAGGCTCTGGTTCTGAAACCATGCTGCTGGGTCTGCTAGTTAATAGTTCACTGACCTTGGAGCAAAGTATTATCCGTTATCTTCAAAAATTAGGCATGACAGAACTTGCCTCAAAAAATCTCTATAGAGATGAAGTGTACAGTAATAAGACCATTCAGAATATGGTCTGATACCCAGTATATAACAAATGATAACTATTATAATGATTGCCCTCATAAGCTCACAAACATGTTCCAGTCTGTTTGGAAAACTCAATTTAATGTATCTCAGGAAGCATTCTGAAATGGCCCCTAAATTTAGCTTCCTCGTAGTTATCTTTTTAGTCAGTCTGGATTTTTCAATATCTAGCACACAGAAAATTTAACATTTGAGAAAAAAATATTAAAATTTCAGTTGCAAAGTCCAATTTTGACCACTAGATGGGAATAAAACACTGTCTATGGTTTTTTTTAAAAATCCGCTACAAAAAACTTTGATTAATTAAATGTTTGACATTGCACCATTATGTCATGATTTCTTTTCTTCCCCTCATCAGATAGGGAAGCAGGAGGAAAATGAGCTTGCCGGAGGAGGTGGAGGGTGTGGTGTGTGTGTGGGGGGGGAGGCCTCCGGAGCCTGACTGCTCACCCAAGCAAGAAGCCGGTCAAGGCTGTGCCCTCTAAGAGGCCTGCCTGGCCGGTTCATACATTCTAAATGTGACTGAACCGATCTCTCCACCACCCTGCTTCCTTGAAAAAGAGGAAGGCTTTTGTAATGCCAGCCTCTCGCTCACTGTTCTGGGACTGATGGGCAACGCTGTCCATTGATTCTCTGTGGGCTAGAGCAGCCCTAAGAGGGAGGCAGAGAGGTTGGATTCAGAGGGGTGTGTTTGCAGTAACTCAAGTAGCCTGCATGCATTTTAGGGATAATCCAACTGCCAGGTGATTCAGGGCTCTAATTTGCAAATACAGCACATTCTTTGTATCTACAGCTCCAAAGCATTTGGGTCTGTAGCTCAGGCTCACTGTAATTGACGCTCTCTCACTGAGGTGGCTGTAGCTCAGGCTCACTGTAACTGACTCTCTCTCACTGAGGTGGCTGTAGCTCAGGCTTACTGTAATTAATGCTCTCTCACTGAGGTGGCTGTAGCTCAGGCTCACTGAAATTGATGCTCTCTCACTGAGGTGGCTGTAGCTCAGGCTTACTGTAATTAATGCTCTCTCACTGAGGTGGCTGTAGCTCAGGCTCACTGAAATTGATGCTCTCTCACTGAGGTGGCTGTAGCTCAGGCTTACTGTAATTAATGCTCTCTCACTGAGGTGGCTGTAGCTCAGGCTCACTGAAATTGATGCTCTCTCACTGAGGTGGCTGTAGCTCAGGCTCACTGTAACTGACTCTCTCTCACTGAGGTGGCTGTAGCTCAGGCTCACTGTAACTGACTCTCTCTCACTGAGGTGGCTGTAGCTCAGGCTTACTGTAATTAATGCTCTCTCACTGAGGTGGCTGTAGCTCAGGCTCACTGAAATTGATGCTCTCTCACTGAGGTGGCTATAGCTCAGGCTCACTGTAACTGACTCTCTCTCACTGAGGTGGTTATAGCTCAGGCTCACTGTAACTGACTCTCTCTCACTGAGGTGGCTGTAGCTCAGGCACACTGAAATTGATACTCTCTCACTGAGGTGGTTGTAGTCAACCTCTCCCTCACCCCCACCGCAGACATAGCTCCAATTTGTACAAAAGGGAATTTTGTCTCCATCATCTTTGCTGATGCCTCTGCATGGAATGGGACAGGCAACAACAGACCCCTAAATATACGACTGTTTTTTTTCAAAAACAATGAAGAATCAATTCAAAACCATGAAATGAATAAGATGTTTTATATATGACACAGCCTTTAGGTTCACCACAAAATGCACGATGTACAAAACATCATAATGTTCTAAGAGAAAACTGCAGTATCCACAACCATTTGTAAAGATTCTTCCAGTTTTTTTTTATTTCAAGCCTGCTTCACATGTCAATCCCAACTCCCTCTCTTCCAGGCTTTTTAACTGAATATTTTCTTAAAGGAATGAGTGTGCGTGTGCACACAGCAGAGGGATGGGTTGCAGAAGACGGGCCTCTGAGCATACTGTGGGGGATTATCCTGATTAGATTAGGTAAGGTGGGTAGACCTGTCCAGTGCTGGTGGCATCATTCTCTAGACTGGGATCCTGGACTGTGTAGAAAGGAAAAAGTGAGCTGACTGCACACATTGGTTGCCACCAGCTTCCTGGCTGTGGGTGCAGTTACAAGGGACCTGAAGCTCCTACTGCTAAAACTTTCCACAGCGATGGGTTATAACTTCAAACTGTGAAACAAATAAATCCTTCCTTCCTAGATTGCTTTAGTCATCATGGTATCTTATAACAGAAGCAGAAAAGTCACTAAGACTGGCTGACTGGTCACGGGAGCGTTCTATACACAGATCTAAAGAAGAGGTAGACTGGAGAGAATTATGTACTTGTTCTGGAACATGGGACTTACCCAAGGACTATCCTAAAGCAGAGACTCTGGGATTACAGACACAAAACCTCGGATGAGTTTGTGTCGGCAAGCACTACCCTTAATGTGGTGGCTCATCTTGATGTCAATTTGACATATTTTGGAAGAGGGACCATTAGCTAAGAATTGCTTCCATCAGCTTAACCTGCAAAGCTAACTAACTGGTTAAAATGTCAATGATTACATAGGTTGGAAGTTGCAAGTCTCATATGTAACTCTAACTTACCTTTAGCCCCATAAATAACCATTCTTTGCCCATCTCTATGTCAGACTCAACATTCTATGACTGATAGATAAAAATCCTTCGGATTCTACTAACTTATAAACAAAAGACCCAAACCCTTGGTTTCTACCAACCAAAATAGTGAGGAGAATGCTATCCGGTAGTATCTCAGATGTATAGATGAGGTTCCCTACCCCCACTTTTAAAAATCAGACTACTTAATGTTTTCGTTTATTACTTTGTTCTATTACCCTAAAAATCTCATAGAACTGTTAAAATACAGAACTTGAAATTTAATATAACTTTATCTGTGTTTCTGGCCGTACTCACTTACAATTGGCTGCAGAATAAACATACCTTGTCCCCTTTGATGCGAGAGTTGTGTTTTTTTATCAGCACTTTAAAGAGTTAATCTGCTTCCAAAAAGTATAGGTAGGCAATTCTCAGAGAGTCATTTATGTCCAGATCACCAGATGCAAGGAAATAACACCAGCATGCATCTGTGGTAAGATGCACCCAAATCCATTAGACTCTGTCTAGAACATAAGAATCATTTCTGAAGCAGATTATATTCCCCGAAACATGAACCACTGTTTTGGAAAAACCCTCTCTTATACATCCCTCTATTACTCTGCTGTCTCATTTCTCTGAATTACAGTGCTTTCTAAATATGATTACCTCATTTGTTTACATTAATATATGATGTATTACAGATTTAAATCTTTTGCATGAGAGAAACACACTAGAAGATGGACTTTCAAGGGAGAAATATATAATTTTCTCTCAGTACATGTAAGTCTAAGTCTCTGACTAGAGTCTTGCTCAAGAGAGGCCTTACTGTTTGTAGTGGCTTTTTTTTATACACTGCCTCCTAAATACCCTTTGCATAGAGAAAAGGAAGAAGACGACATACTGACAAGCTCAACACTCCTTTTTCTTCTGCAGTGGTCAGTGTATACATTACTGGGCTTTGTTACTCGGAAAGCTTTGCCGTAATCGTCTACGTGCGGTCCACAGGGTTTCCTATCCTTGCATGTCTTTCAAGTTCAAGGTTTATAAGATGTCCTTCATAGTCTTTAGTTCCCATCATAAAAACCACAGTGCCTCTACATGGCCATTAAATCAAGGGACTGAATTAGCTTTGATTAAATTCAGTTCAGTTCAAATGGTCAAGGTGAACCATTTCATCATTTGTGTGTCTGTATTAAGGAGAAAAGAATGGTCTAAAAAAAGACAGCCATCATGATCCGGTTTTATCAGGGACAAAATTCACACTGCACACAAGAAAATCCTTAAATAAAACAAAAATTGACCTAAAATAATATAATGTGCACGCGCGCGCGCGCGCGCACACACACACACACACACACACACACACACACACACACACACACACACACACACATGGCACACAGCACACGGCACACACACACATACACATCTTAAAAGAAGGTTTGCTGCCCGGGGTTAACAGTGCTCCTCACAGGCACCATAGACTAACAAAATCCCATACCAAGCATAAGAGATCTCTTTTCAAATGGTTGATGAGGGTTAGTCCAAGTGACTCTCAAAACGATGTAGACTGTGGCTGTTGGCCATGGTGGCCTCTCCGAGGTTGAAGGGAAGCCCCTCTTGCTGAAGATGACATACACTTAGCACTCACAACTTAGACTATTCAACTGAGTCTAACACGGAAGCCTCCTTCCTGAAGTCTAGCTTCCAGGGTACCAGAAAACACTGTGCAGGCTACCAAAGAAGGGAAGCAATTAACATAACCCTTCCCAGATGTGACACTTATGAGCCATGGCAATTGCAGGAATGGCAAGCTAATCTTTTTTTGTTTGTTTGTTTTTGTTTTTGTTTTTTTATCATTTTTTATTTTAATTTTAAATAGCTTGTTTTACATGTCAATCCCAGTTCCCTCTCCCTCCCCTCCTCCCTCACTCCCCTTCCCCCTCACCCTCCCACCCTATCGCCAAATCCTTCCACATAGAGGATATCTAGAGTCTGTCATTTCACTCTGGGTAGGGTCCAGGCACTCCCCTAAGAGTCCAGGCTGAGAGAGCATCCCTCTTTGTGCTATAGGCACACGAAGACTGTTTGTATTCCAGGGATAGGCACTGATCCACAGCTCAGGGCCCCATAGGTTGCTTAAAGACGCGGCGAGGGACACGTACAGCAAACGGCTATCTAGTTGGGCTTAAGGCCCATTCAACAGGAGAGAAACCATTGCTGGTGCTGGAAACCTAGCCAGCTTCCCAGGGCTAGGGAGGTCATGGACCTTAGAAGAGAACCCATTACCCTTCCTTTTCCAGACCAGAATACTTCCTGACAACCTTCCCGGATCTCATCCTCGTACCCTCAGGTAAGTCTAGCTAGACTCTTCCTCAAAGAAGCCTCTCTGCAGAGCAAACAGAGACCCTCACAGAAAACCGCAAGCAGACAAGCCGCAGAAATCAATGGACTATGGGGAGCCCAACCCTCCATGGGCACATGTGTGCAAGTGCTCCTGCATCTGTGGCTCAGGGCACATCACAGAAGTGGGGGTGTGAAAAGATTGTAAGAGCCAGGATACCAGAAAGTCCACTGTCAAAAAGTCTCTCAAGCAAATGGTGCACAGACAAGATCTGAACAGTGGTGAGAGCAATAGAAATGGTAGCACGGGAAGGGGAGATCTTGAGGGCCACACCTCCGGACTACGGGTTGTAAGCATGCATTTGTATATACATATACACATACATACATAGGTGCGTGTGTGTGCGTGTGTGCGTGTGTGTGCGTGTGTGTGCGTGTGTGTGCGCGTGTGTGTGTGTGTAGTAACAATAGTAATAAGGGATGAAGAAGCTATCAATTTGAGTGTGGGGGTGTATACAGAGTTGAATAGAGGGGGCTTGAGAGAGTTTGGAGGGAGGAAAGAGAAGGGGAAAGTAATATAATTGTACTAGGGGTCTTTTGTGAAAGGAACAGAAATGGAAGACCCCAGGAAACCACAGCAAATAATGGGAAAGGCTGAGAAGTGGAACAAGCTAGAAACCAAGAAAGTTGTGTTCTTAAGACAAGGAACACATGGGAGATGGAGGCAGGAGGAGCAGGTTTTCAGGGGCAGTGTCAGGCACACAGTGAGTTCAAGGCCAGCCTATGCTCTATGAGAAAAAAAAGAAAAGAATAGGATTACTTTAGGAAAGAAGGATGTGTGATCTATGTCAAAAGGAATGGTTTCCATTTTGTTGAGAAATTTAAACAGGAAAAATATCAAAGATCACAGAACAGTACAATGTAGATGCTATCTATTTATGTTTGATTCAGCTGAATACATATTTACTGGGCCATTCCTTTGTGTCTAACAGGATACTAGAGAAAAAAAATACAATCCAGATAGAGTTTTAGTATTTGAGAAGCTTAACATCCAACTAAGAACAGATTCTAAAGTCAAATATTATCTTTAAATTATTACAAAAAGAGGGCCAATGAGATGACTCACTGGGAAAAGTTACCTGTGGCCAAGCCTAAGGACCCAAGTTCAATCCCTAGAACCCATTTAATGGGAGGAGAAAACCAACTCCAGAGTGTTGCCTTCTGACCACCATACCAACACCACTGTGGCACATGCACCCACACGCATATGCACACACAAATTAGCAAAGAGTTTCTAGAGGAAAATTCAGATGCTCTGCTACACAATTCTTCGATTCAAGTGCGCACTTATGTTCCTTTAGATAGAAGCTTTATGTGTTGTTAAAAATACTATCAAGACATGGAATTTAGGTAAACAATTGGCACTATCAAGTTAAAAGAGAACCATGGTGTGAAACAATGTGCATGTACTTGTGGTATTTTACAGTATGACATGGAAACAGGAGTGCTACCGGGGTGTCTTTCGGGGTGGAAGGGGGTGAATGAGAAAGGGTGATCAGAGAGTGAATGATTATACACAAATGTGTCGTATTAAAACCTACTATCATGTTTATGTTAAAAGAACAGAATTGAGAAAGCAATGAAAAAGCCAGTGGGGG
Organism: Mesocricetus auratus; assembly: GCF_017639785.1. NCBI lineage: Eukaryota > Metazoa > Chordata > Mammalia > Rodentia > Cricetidae > Mesocricetus > Mesocricetus auratus. Next base: position 62,579,371 of record NW_024429198.1, read on the forward strand.
GGGGCACCAAGAGGGAATTTGGTGACTATTTTCCCATCTGTGGGAGAGGCATTTTGGAATGTTTTGGCTTTCCTTTTACCCTTTAAATGACTGTACAGGGATACCCCAACACTCAGAGTGGCCTGAATTTCTCTCAGGTTTTGGGTCCTCTCCTGTCATTGCGTTTGTGAGACCATTTGGAAGGTCTCCTGTCTATTAAACTCTTTTCATTCAATTGCACAGTGTGGAGGTGCAGCCAAAAGGTTCCAGTGACTTCTATCTCGGAGCTGTTGGCTGCCTCATTTATTCTAGAGATTTTTTTCTTGAAAATAGCTCCTTAGTTTTCATTTTTAACTTAATTTTCAAGAATAAACATATGGAAAAATAACTTTCTGAAACAGACAGAATCCTCTAAGATTACATATTGTAAGCATTCCACAGCTAGGCTAGCAAACTCTTGAATGATTCAAACAACTTCTGGAACCATTCCTTTTAGAATCCTTTCCCTACTCATTTCCCTAAAATTTCAAGCTGCCATTTTTTTTTACCACTGAGTAATACCCCATTGTGTAAATGTGCCACATTTCTTTATCCATTCCTTGGTTGAGAGGCATCTAGGCTGTTTCCAGGTTCTGGCTATTATGAATAATTCTGCCATGAACATAGTTGAGCAAACGTCCTTGGGTTAGGATGGAGCATACTTTAGGTATATGCCCAAGACTGGTATAGCTGGATCTTGAGGTAGACTGATACCCAGTTTTCTGAGAAACTTCCATACTGATTTCCAAAGTGGCTTTACAAGTTTGCGCTCCCACCAGCAGTGACGGAGTGCTCCCCTTTCTCTACATCTTCCCCAACATAGGCTGCCATCAGTGTTTTTGATCTTAGCCATTCTGACAAGTGTAAGATGGTATCTCAGAATTGTTTTGATTTGCATTTCCCGGATGACTAAGGATGCTGACCAGTTCTTTAAGTGTATCTCAGCCTGTTGAGATTCTCTTTTTAAATCTGTACCCATTTAAAAATTGGATTATTTTGTATTTTGATGTCTACTTTCTTGAGTTCTTCTATGTTTTGTAGATCAGCCCTCTGTCAGATGTGGGATTGATGAAGATCTTTTCCCATTCTGTGGGCTGCCTTTTTGTCTTGTTGACTGTGCCCTTTGCCTTACAGAAGCTTCTCAGTTTAGGAGGTCCCATTTATTAATTGTTGCTCTCAGTGTCTGTGCTGTTGGTGATATGATCAGTTGTCTGCTGTGCCATTGCATTCAAGGGTCCCTCCAAATTTCTTCTGTCAGGTTCTGTGTAATATGTTGAGGTCTTTGATCTACTTGGACTTCAGTTTTGTGCAGGGCAATAGATAGAATGGAACTAGGAAAAAAACATCCTGAGTGAGGTAACTCAGACACAGAATGACAGATAAGGTATATACTCCCTCAAAAGTGGATGTTAGCTGTAAAGTGAAGGATAACCAGGCTGTAATCTACACAGCCCCAGAGAATCTAGGTAGCAAAGAGGGTCCAAAGAGGGATGCATGGATTTTTCTGGGAAGCAGAAATAGAAGAGATTTCCTAGGCAAACTGGGGGCAGTAGGGGCTGGGGTGGGAGTAAGGAAATAGGAGGGATCCAGTTGGGTAGGTTGGGCATGGGGTGGAGGGAGAGGATAATAGAAGAGATATCTTGATGGGTAAGGCATTTTGTGATTTGGAAGAAACCCGGTTCTAGGGAAACTCCTAGGAATCTACAAGGATGACCCCCAGATGAGACTCCTAGCAATAGTGGTGAGGGTACCTGAACTGGCCTTCTCCTGTAATCAGACTGGTGACTTCCCTAAGTGTCATCAGAGAGCCTTCATCTAGTAATTGATGGAGGTAGATGCAGAGATCCACAGCCAAGACCTGGGAAGACCTCTGGGAGTCCTGTTGAAGACAGGGAGGAGGGATTGTGCAAGCCAGGGCCACGGAGGTCAAGGTCATGGCTGGGGAACCCACAAACACATCTGACCTGAGCTTATGGGAGCTCAAGGACTCTGAACCAACAGCTAGGAAGCCTGATGGGACCAACCTAGACCCTCTGCATCTGGGTGACAATTGTGTGGCTTGGACTGTTTATGGGGCTCTTAACAGTGGTATTAGAACCCATCCCTGGCACTTTAACTGGCTTGGGAGCCTCTATTCCTCATGCTGGGTTACTTTGCTCAGAGTTGATGCAGGGGAAGGAGCTTGGTCTTGCCTCAACTTGATGCGCCATGCTTTGTTGACTCCCATGGAGGCCCTGCCCCTTTTAATGGAGGTGGAGGAGGAATAGAGGGGGGATATGGAAGGTGGGGGAGGGAACAGGAAGATAGGAGAGAGGGGAAACTGTGGTCAGGATGTAAAATTAATGAAAAATTGAAAAAAGGAATCCTTTCCCTCCCAACCTGATTTCTATCACTGTGACTCTTGGATATTGTCTTCTCTTAGTTTGAATACCACTTCTGTCTTAGTTAGGGTTTCTATTACTGCAACAGAACACCATGACCAAAAAGCCTGTCAATAAGGATAGTTCCAGGAAGAAAGATCTCTGCAATTACAATGGAGAGGGGAACAAGGACCTGATAGTGGGAAACAGGTCTCACACACAGCTAAGGAACATAATCAGTAAACTCCAAATGCATGGAAGAAATTGTTCTCAGTAAATGATCAGATAGTGCTAAACTATAGGAACTAAATCCCAAGTTTGTTGCAGAAAGAAATAAGCTACAGGAAGTGTAGCGCCTGTACAAGCGGAACCCTTCTCAAGAATTTGGGCGAGGGCCCGAGGATTGAAATGAAGACAAAAGGCAGTGGCTCATTCTTGTAACAAGAGTGGAGCATTATATACCAGTCAACAGGCACGGTGGAAAACTACCAAGGTCAGAAACTCACGTACCCAGGGCCTTCCAGCAGTAAGGATGGGCGGATAACAGGAGCTTGAATTCAGACTATAAGGATGGGCAGAAAACAGGAACTTGCATACAGGCCTAACTGAAAGGAGGGGAACAGGATATGCTTGCTTCTAGTCACAAGCTCGTCAGCAGTCCCTATGGGGGAAGAATCCAACAAGGAAGAATCTACAGCAAGAAACATCCACTTTTATTCATAAGACTATGTTCCAATATACCTTGAATCCTGGTTTAATCTATCACAAGAATTCTTAACTCTTCATGAGATGATGATTGTATAATTACTGCGTGATCTTACTGCTTGTAGCAACCAACAATGGGTTGGGCTCTCCCCCATCAATCACTAATTAAGAAAATGTCCTATACGCTTGCCCGAAACTTGATCTGGTAGAGGCATTTTCTCAATTGAGGTTCCCTCTTTTCAGAAAACTCTAGTTGGCTTGAGTCACGTTGACATGACTAGCCAGTACAATACCTAAAGTTTATTCAAGCTGGATTTTTACATTGATAGCTTTTAATAGATAATAATTTTTCATTGTGTAGATGTGTCATAGTTTGCTTGTCCATATATTCATTAAAGAACATTGAGTGATTTCTAATTTTAGAGATTATGAACATATGTATACATGTAAATTTGTTCTCACTAGTCCAAGACAAATACCTAGGGACAGGCTTGCTGTGTCAGATGGTGAGGGCATGTTCATATAAGATAATTTTTTTCAGTGTGACGATGCCATTTTAAATTTCCAGTCCCAAAGTAGGAGACCACTAATCCCTCACCAACATTTTCACTGTTCCAAATGTGTGTAGTGGCAGCAAATTCTGGTCATGTTTAATTGTCTATAATGGCTGTTGATACTTAATGGTTTCCATGTGTTATTTGCCATTGTATCATTTTTGGTAAAGTATACCAGAGTTTTGCCTCTGTTTTGATTGGTATGCTTGTTTGATTTCTGCTTAACTCTTCATCTCCTTTCTGTCTGGCCTTGCACTTTCTATACAAGCACATTACTTCTGAGCTCCAACTCCAGCCTTCAGTTTTGAGACAGGTCTCCAGGCTGGCCTCAGATTCCCAAACTCCCATGTTTGTCTCCAGAGCGCTGGGATGCAGGCATGACCTACCCTGCCTACCCACAACTTCATGCCCAGAACATGATTTTCAAATATCCTTTGCAAATCTGTGAACCTCATCTTTATTTTGGCAATACCTTGGTAAAGCCATCATTTTAATTTGGCAAGACTCTGCCTGCTCATTCTTTTCTTATGGATCTTACATTGGGGTCACTTTTAGACCCTCTTAAACAACACCAGCCCAGTAAGTCTCCTCTTAGAAAGTGCTTTTAAAGAAAGAAAACACTGTGTTACTGAGGATGCTTCTCACCGTGTCATGAATTTAGGGTTTCTGTAAAATAATGAGTGCGTGACGTACAGCCTTATTATCCTCCAGCTATTAAACTATTTGAATGTACATCAATGTTGCAAGAAAGTTTTTATAAGTTAAGATACAATTACATATGCTTTATCACCACAATTAATTACATTAATTACAACAAACCAAACACTGATTAAAAAGTGTTTGGAAATCCAGCTCAGAAGCCATCACAGGTGGGCCACATTGATTTTTACACAGCGTTTAAAGTGCTTTCCACGCACGCAGTTCCCTCATATCTAAAAAGTAAACAAAACATAAAATTGTATTTATTTGCTTTAATATCTATTGTTGACGTTTTGCCTTTTGTGGGAGACTAAGGCTGTTCTTGCAAGTTGGCTACTGGCTGGAGTGTGGGCCTGAAGATGGCAGGGAAAGGTATGACTTCCAGGTGGGCTGTAGGTGCTTCAGAGTTGGGGCGCTGTTGGAGGTGATAGTTCATGTCATGTTCAAGGACAGCAGCCACAGCCTAGACTCCCACAGCCTTCTCGTTTCTCTCTCCCGTGTGCGTGGAGAGGGCTAGCATCCACTGACTGACTGCTAAGGACCGAACTGGTTGCAGCTTGCGTTTTGCTTTTCTGAGAGGACTAAAGCACACCTCCTTCCTGCCTCTCTCACAACGCAGCTCTTCCCTACGCTGTGCCCCTCGGTGAGCTGTTGTGAACCGCCGTCCTACTTCAGCTCTTCTCAGCTTGAGGTGGGCTGAGCTTTGAAAACTACCTTTCACCTAATATCTTCTGGGTGGCCAAGCGCTTTGCCTTCTTTAGAGCTCCAGTCATGTGTTGTGAAGCTGTCTTATACTTCCTTCCTTGAACACGATTGCTGCGTTTTTGTCCCGGGGCAGTACGGGCTCAGAGGAGAAAGGTACTCACCACCGTGTTCTCTGGGAAGGTAAGTGAAAACCTCATAGTGGATAGAGATTTACCGGTAAGTTTTACAGCTTTTATACCATTCACACCAATTTCCCCTTCGTACTCGGAAGTCTAGGTGACACATCCAACGTGTTGATTGAGTTAGTTCTGAGTTCATCTTAAATTCTTTAGGAGACACTTGGATATTTCACCCAGGAAAATTCAGGCCCCAACTGAAGAACACAAAGAAATTCTGAACGGTGCAAACAGGAAGCAAGGCGTCACCCACCGTGGTCCAGACAGTAGAACAAGACGCTGGTGGCGATGCCTCCCATCCAGAACTCCCGCATAGCTTTGGTCCCTTCCCGCCCTGGAGCAGGGCTTTGTTAATCAATAAAGTCAGGGGCCCACAAGCTATCCTCTGAATTTATGCTTCTTTGAGAATCATTCCTTGTCTTGCAGATTTCATAGCAATTGTACTTAAGGGCTGCCAAGGAACTTCAGAATAGTGATGAGGTGATTGGAAGGTTTAGAGTCCCAGGTAACACAGTCGTTCCCAATAATTGTCCTTCTCCAAGGCCTCTCACACAGTCTTGGGTTATTTCTTGAGTCTGAAGAGAAGCCAAGATATTAGGTATGTTCAGAGGAGGCTGAGTGATTTGGGGGATTTGGAGTTCCACAGAGGTCATCCAAACCAGAGCTTTTGGCTCGGGACGCACGAAGGCAGGAGTTTAATAAAAACTAACACCTGCTTCGGGACCTTTGATGCACCAGGCTCAAAAGCACCTTGAAACATGATTAAAATTGCCTCTGATGACACCGCTAGTCACTCTCAGGCCTGACAAGAAATTTCTTGCGATAGCGGTCCCCACGAAGGCTGCCAGGGTGGGAAAAGCCGCTGAGGATTTTGCCTTCTCAACAGGAAAATCTTGGTCTGACAACTGCTTTTCCTTGGCATTGGAAGTTGCCATTCTTCCCTGGTTGTCAACATACTTCTCATTAACTGCCTTACCAGTTCCTTCCATAGTGCACGAGTGTTTGACACAGCTGGTGTGGGTAATTGCTTAGAAATTCGTGTATACACCGAGGGCAATCCAATAAAGCCCGAGAATCACACTGGATGTATAGGTGTTGGTGGTTAAACGAGTGTATATAATAACGAGAGTATGGGGCTTGATATTCATTATCCAAACCATATACAGCACTTATTACCTGCCAGACAACAGATTGGACGCTGAGGTCACAATCAGAGACTGCACAGACAGAGGAAGCAAACAGAACCCCTGAGCTCCAGGAAGCTGGTCAAGTGAGAGATGCTAAGGAGTCAAAAGAAGCCAGAAAGTCTCACAGGAGTGGGCAAACTCCAGGCTTAGAGGATGAAGGAGCCTTTCTCAGACTGCTAGGCTAGGGCGTGAAGGTTGCTTAAAAATTTGGAGACAGTGGCGCATGCCTTTAATTCCAGCACTCGAGAGGCAGAGGCAGGTGGATCTCTGTGAGTTTGAGACCAAACCTGGTCTACAGAGTGAGTTCCAGGACAGGCTCCAAAACAATACAGAGAAACCCTGTCTCAAAAAAACAAAAAAAAATTTAGGAGACAGGCTGACAAGATGACACCGTGGGTATAACATTTGCTATGGAAGTCTGGCTGAGAGAACTACTGACTCCACAGAGCCGTCCTCTGACCTCCGCACCCGTGCTGTGTGGCTCCCATGCCCTCCCCACAGTGTCCCTCAACAACAACAGCAACAATAAAATTTAAGGAAAAAATGTAAATTCAATTTGGAGAAGATTGCTTCATGCAAGTACAGGTGACCTGGGGGAGAGCAACAGGTCTCAGTGTCAGACTCTGGGGGAATGTTAACGAAGGAGGAATGGGAAAGGTTGGCACTGGCGAGTTCAGGCTGTGTAGAATCAGAGAAAGTCCAGGTAAGACCCACCCTGAGACTAGCAGGTATTGGACCCCTTCCTTTGCAGGTTAATTAATGAGATTCCCACAAGAGGGAGCCCTAACAGAGGAAATCCTGGCTCACCCAGTAACACCCTGTCTGACTTGGCGGCTCTCTCAGATTAAACCTCATGCAAACATGCCCTGATGATGAACGTGAAGGACATAGTCTACTTAAATTCCTGGGGGATGAATCACAGGTGTTCCCATGATTTTTGCAAACAAAAGACTCCTCTGGAACAGGGATCTATTTTCTGAGCCGTCACAACAAGCGAATCCCACAGGATTTATTATGCCTGAGTTTACCGTGTGAGCAATGAGATGCTTCCCGTTGGCCTCTGACACACCACCATGAGCTCTCCCAGGAGACCAAGACATCGTTGTCTTTGTTTAGGTGAAATACTACAGTCATTTAGGCACCCTTAAAAATATGCCTGGCTCCTTAGAGTCACTGGGCTTCTTAGTGATTTTTATCTTAGAATTTCAGCCTATTTCCTCGGGAAGTGCTATTAGCAGCACAGGATGCAGAACTTGATCTAGCTAATGAGCAGACCATGACACTGGGCATTTTAAGCCCAAGCTGTGCCTCAAATGATCGCTTAAATCAAGAGAACAAACAGATCCCTGTTACCCGCGTTGGAAGGAAGGGCGCTCTTCTCCTGCAGAGCTGTTGACAATGTGATCCATGGTAAGAATCAGATATTATCTGACACGATCTCGCCCCTGCCTAACCCTTTCCTGAGCTCTTTGGGGAGGGGGGGGGTCCTAGGATGATGTATTGGCATCCTGACCCGGCAAACCAGGCAAACTTCACACTGTCTCCACAAAACCTCGGTGCCCTCTGAGGTTATTTATGTGAAGACATTGCCTAGATCCATCTGCGTGACAGGAGTACACCTGTCAACTCCTGCTAAATTGAGCTGGCCCAGGACAATAGCAATTGTTTTAAGTTGCACGCCCCCCCCCCCCGGCTTTTCTCCCCTGGTTTTCCCTTAAGCAGCTATTATTTCAAAGAGAAGGAAGGAGGTGAGTAAGAAACGGAAGTGTGTCTAAGTAATTTTAAAATTGTGTTTTTTCAAATGACAAAACTTCCCTCCCCACCCCAAAGCAAGGGCTTCGGGCCCAGCTGAGGACACCGTGGATGGAAACCTAAGTTTTAAAGGGGCCAACTCGGTCCAACGCCTGCCCCCACTCTCCTGCAGCAGATCACGCCTTGACCTTCCCTTAGCTTTCCCAGCATTCCTTGCTCCCCGCCCAGCCCACTTAATTCACAGTTGAGTCTGCTTTTCTCTCCTTTTCCCCACCAATCCCTCCAGAGATGTGCCTCGTTTCTGTTTTAGCAGCTTCATGTCTTCTACAGAGGAGAACCTCTCTGGGTGTGTCCTGGGGCCGGTCCAGCCCCTTTGCTGACCGTCTCCCCGTGCTCCCGTCCACACTGCTTCTACTGAATGCAATCCCCGTTAGCTGTATTCACTAGCAAAGCTAAGGGATGCTGCGCAACTGCCATGAGAAGAAATCACTTCCAGGGGCATTTATAAAGCCCCTGAAATGGGAAAACAGGAGTCTTGTTCTGGGTGCTCTCCAGCCCTTAGTGGCAGAGGCCGACCTTCCGGCTTCAGACAGAGATGGGTGTGGCTGTAGAGGGCCAGCTATGTGAGAGCACACGCACGTGCGCGTGCCACACACGTGCACGCACACACACACACACTCATGCTCGCGTGCGCGTGCCACACGCCCTCTCCATACAGCGCGTCCGCCTGGTGCAAACCCCACTTTCAGCCTCTCCATGTGATGGAGGCAAGCTTGTGAGGAGGAACCTCCTTTTGTTATTTGTTGTTTTCCCCCTTTGGCATTCAGTTAGGCTCAAAGAGTAAACGCCCCCGCCATCTGCACCTCCCTAAGTACAGTAGACTGGTGAAAGCCTTTGGCTATCAGGCCTTTTCTGTCCGCCCTGGCTAGAAGACACGTCCAGATAGGACACTTCTGCCATCCACATATGAAACACTGAGACTGCATGCAACAGACTCCTGGGTCCTCGGTAAAAGTCTTCGCCCTGAGCACCGAATTCTCCGCATAGGCTGGCTCTCTATCTACCACGGGAGCCCGCAGTGGGAGGCACCCAGCTTTCCCCTCTGGCGTCGCGTTTTGTGAGTTTGGGTTGTGTTTGGCATGAGGGCACCAAGCCTTCCCTGGGATTCTCAGCTGCACAACCGCGCTCCACACTCTTCGTTAACACTTGGACTTAAGCAGCTCATTCTAACTCTCTCCCTCCGGTTCTGCATGAACTTTCAGCTGGCAGTTGCCATGCCAACCCCAAATCCTGGGGTCCTGCTGCTCAATCACAAGCTACCATTAGCATATTTTAATAGCACCTGATTGCTCTCCAAAGACCCCCTAGTCACTGAACTCCATTAGTTCACAGTGTCGTGAGACTTGATTGCATATTTACTGTGTGGATTAGGAAGAGAATCGCTCGCTGTGCTGCACAGCTAGGCTCCCGTGCTCAGCCTTCCATGAGTGCCAGGTTGGTTTCTTGGGTCTCATTTGAAGAGAAGAACACGACAATTTTGTGGTCCATCGAGGAACCAGTTCTTAGGCCCTGGAGCTGACTTACCGTAATGTGTAAATCCAGATGCCTCTCAAACCCGTGGAAGACTTTCTTTGCTCTTAATTGAAAGAATAGTAGCTTCCTTCCAGTGTTTAAGGAAATGGGCAGGGAGGGGACCTTCCCAGTTTAAGCCAAACTAGATGGAGGACAGAAAGAGATCAGGGAAAGAGTGCCGGATCAGAAGTTCTTGAAAATCAAGAGTGTTATTTGAAAGCAAATCGTTAAGAACTTCCAAAATGAAGTTTTTTTTTCCTGGGGGGGGGGTTAGTGAAAACTCTCATCATAAGTAGAACTTTTGACACCTAAAGCGAAAACAAGACGATATTTAAAATTGCTAAGAAAATTTGCATGAAGCAAACAAAGTAGATGTTCCTATGTTTAAAAGGACGTTGGAAGCTCGGATGCTTTTGGGGACACGGCAGACAAGGCAAATGGGTCATGCGAGTCCAATGGAAGACAGGAAAAGGAAATGGGCATTCAGCATCAGTTACGGGACTATAAGCGACGTAAACCCTCTAGAGAGCATCAGCTCCAGGGCCACGGAGCTAAAGAATGTTCACGTATGCATTCACAGAAAAACTTCCAATTCAAAAGTACGGGATATCTAGTAATGGCGCTTTACAGCACTGGGAAGCTCAGTGGTAGGTGCTTTCCTGACATGTCCTGGCCCTCAGAGTGCACAGCAGGCACCTGTGAATGTGCACACGCACACACACACACACACACACACACACATGTACACACACAATCCTAGAAAAAAATTCACTGTCATGAAATTTCTAGCCTATTCATAAGAGATCTTATAGTTTTAGTCTTGTACGCAGGCCTTTGAAATAGCTTGACTTAGTTTTATGTCTTTTTATTAATTTCTAATTACCAAATAAGAATTGTGTCTCTGGTCACAATGTGAGGGTTTTATCTATGTATACACTGTAAAGGCATTCGATCAAGTTAATTAACATCACATCATCAACTTGTTTTCTTGTGTGTGACGGAAATGTAAAAAAAAAATCATTCTTGCAGCAATTTTGAGGCATGCAATAAAAATAGTATTGCTACCTGCCATTACCAAACAATGTAACACGTCACCAAAGCTTACTGTGGTCTAGCAGAGATTGTGTTGTGATCAACGTATTTCCATTTCCCATCCCGTCTCTTAGTCTCTACACCCAGCCTTTGGCACATACTTTCCAATCTAGAATTAGTTGTTATATATGGCGGTGGATGAGGGTCAAACTTCATTTCTTAGTATGGCGATATATATATTCCAGGAACAATTTCTTGGAAAGATCGTCCCTTTTCCTGTTGAATGTTCTGGGATCGCGAATTGAAAACCGCGTGCCGCACACGCCGGAGGTTTATTTCTGTGCGTTCCATCACATTTTATGGCTCTGTACATCCCTCTTGACGGCTCTCCTACGCTGATGGGTGCTGATGTAAGTTTTCTGGCCCAGCAGGGTCCCGCTGCCCTTGAGCTGCAGATACACACACGAAGACATGTTAGTTTTACAGCCGGGGTCCTGGGCTTCTTATGGGCTAGCTCTGTCTTAAATATTCCCCCCTTTTCTGTTGCTTTAAGAGCTTCCACGTGATCTTGTCTCACCGGAGAATGGTCCAGACCTCTAACTTCTTTGGCGGCTCACATGGCGACTGTTCTCGCAGGCCCTCTCTGCCTGCCTTTCCCAGAATTCTCCTTGTCTCCTAGTCCTGCCTGTCTTCCTGCCTCATTGGCTGAACAGTGTTTCGTTCATTAATCAATAAGAGAAGCATATATACAGAAGGACAACCCCCATCAGATGGGATTACTCTTATTTTTTGCAGTATAAGTATTGAAATCAAGAAAGGTGAGTTCTCTCTCTGGTCTTTTATCCCCTCAAGACAATTTGACTATTCTGGTCTCCTTATGATTTCACATAAAAAATTTAGATGGATCTTTCTATTTATGAAAAGAATGACATTAGAATTTTGATAGGAATTATACTGAATCTAAAGTTCACTTTGGATAGTATTGGCGTCTTAACAATATTGTGCCATCCAACTTATTACCTTGGAGTTTGTTTCCATTTACTTAAATGTTCTTTAATTGCTTTCAGGGATTTTTGTTGTTTTCAACATACAGGCGTTATTCTACTTGGGTAAGTTAATTCCTAAGTTTCTGCCTCCCCCGACCCATTCTTATTCTTTAGCTCAGGCTGCCCTACTTACTGTAGTCCAGGCTGGCCTCTAATCCATGGGAACCCTTCTGGCTCAGCTCCTGAGTCCTGAAAGTGCCTCAGCTGGAGCCACTGGGGCCACTTGTCAGACAGCTTCACCCACATGGCTGGCAGGTTTGTATCTTTCCTCTCTCATTCCCTAACACCACATACTGCTTGGGGTCAGTTCATTTTGTGTGTGTGTGGGGGGGTGTGAAATGTTTAAATTCCTTTCTCACATTTGTTTCACACTATTAATCATTTTAAAATGTATTATTAATCTGATCAAATACGTAAACCATTAGGAGTTGGAAAGCTGGTGGTATATACCAGTGATTATAATTTTGGTTTGCGATGAATACCTTCAGAGGAGTTACCAGTTCATGTCTAGGACTGTACAAGAGAAAGACGTAATTTTGTGACATCAACCAAAGGCATGAACACATAATTGTAAAGAGAGAGAGAGAAAGAAAAGCAATGTTTTTATGTTATGCAATTTATACCTATATAAATTCAAATGATAATGTCAACTGCAATCTCCATAGTAACCACAAGGAAAATAGTTATAAGACTCCAAACAGTGGACAAATATTGTGAAATGCTATGTAGAAATATAAATGGGTTAAAAAGTTTTAAAAGGTTACAGATTATTGTTGCAATAATGCAGGTTTGTCCCAGGACTCTGTCATTATTTTAGGCAAAATTCTCCTTTGAAGTTACACGATCATTGTCCCTTTTCAAAAATGGCTAATAATTAGTTAAGTGTAGATTAAGATACATGAATATAAAACAGGCAAAGAGCCGAGATAAGACAAAACAAAATAAAGTGGATTTGTTGATAGCTTTGTAAAGACCCGTTTCACACGTTACTGTAGTCAGAAAGCAATGCCTGCTCCGCATAAGTGACATACAGTAAAACTAAAACACAATTGCAAATAACAAAAGTATTTTAAATATATATGGTATTTCTTCTCAAATGGTACCTTCTGTAATAATCATCAAGTGCCTTCACAAATAAAAATACCCAATTAAAAAATAATACTGGCTTATACAATTGTCTGGTAATTCATCTGAACTATTGATCTTCAAAGTAATAACCATCAAGTACCTTCACAAATAAAAATACCCAATTAAAAAATAATACAGGCTTATACAATTGTCTGGTAGTTCATCTGAACTATTGATCTTCAAAGTAATAACCATCAAGTACCTTCACAAATAAAAATACCCAATTAAAAAATAATACAGGCTTATACAATTGTCTGGTAGTTCATCTGAACTGTTCGTCTTCAAAGTTGCTATTTAATGCTCTTTCTTTTGACCTCCGAGGATGTTTGTGGCCTTCCTTGCAGACTTGGTCTTTTCAGTTTTAATTTATCCAAGAATGCCTTAATTTCTACCTCTGTTTTTAAGGGAAGTCTTGGCACGTGTAGGGGATATTGGCTGATAACTTTTTCTCTTATTCATTAGCGCTTGAGTATATTGTCTTTGTGTCTGCTACACTTTAAAGATCTTGGGGAGATGCTTACTAATCATTCGAGAGTTCCCCTGCGTATGATAAATTGCTTCCCTCAGCTGCTTTCCAATTTCTATGCTTGCCTTTGGTTATAAAGAATCTTTGTATGAGTCTCCTTGCTATCTGATGTGGACTCATTTGAGTTTCTCAGGTATTCATATTTGTAGTAAAGCTTGTGAATTTGTTCCAATCATCATTTCTTTATCCATCCTCTCTCTTTTCCTCCTGGAATTCCCAGAGTTAATGGTATCCAGCACGTCAGTTAGAACTGGCTTGACTTTCTACTGGTCACATTTGAGTTTATTGATTCTGTTTTTCGCCCGGTCGAGTCGCCTGCAAACCCATCTCGTGCGGCAGCCATCTATCATCTGTGCTTTTCGTCTTCAGATTTTCTTTCTAGTGTCTTTGTGGGTCCGGTGTCTCCTTGTCAACGTCACCATTTCAACCATTTTCCGCCAACTTTGCTATTTCCCACATCTTCGTCTGCTTCTCTGAAGGTAATTGTTCTGCAGGCTTTGTCTAGGATACTGCTTTTCAGGAGTGATTTCTATGAATTAGAGGTTTATGATTTGTAGCAATCTTTAATTTTCTGTTCCTTTTTGTGTCTTGTGGTTTCTGTTGAAAGATGGGCATTAAGGTGTAATATTATGTGAATGAGAGGATCAAATTCTTTCCATTAGTATGAGTTTACTATAGCTGGTTATTGTTCTTTTTATTATTGTAGGGTATTCTTATGCTAGGGACTCACCTGAAATACAAATTTCAGCTCTTACTGATTTTCAGGCAATTGTTTTAGTATTTCCCTCAGCATATGGGGTCACATTCTAGATTTCTTTATGTATATAGTTGTTTTTATTTTTAATATTTTAATATAGTTTTTCTTTTATTGAGAGATTTTTCGTGTGTTGTATTCTACTTATGGTTTTCCCTCCCTGTTCTCTTCTCTCCCTTCCTCCCCTCCTGACCCACCCCTCTTTTGTCTCTGATTAGAAAACAAACAGCATCTAAGGGATAATAAAATAAAATAAGATAGAACAAAAACAAACAAATCGAAATAGGACAAAACAAACAGAAGGGAAAGAGCCTAAGAGATGGTACAAAAAATGCATGTAGACAGGAACCCCATAATATACATGTAAAACTGTAGGTAAGGTAAATACAATAAAATAAAAGTTTTTTAAAAAGCCCTGACATGCAACAAGGAACCTACAAAGATGCCATTGAGTTCGTTTTTTGTTGGCCATCTACTGCTAGACATGGAGTCTACCCTTAAGAGTTATTTGTTTCCCCAGCGAGACTCCTTTGGAGAAAACTAATTTTTCCCTTGCAAGTGTAGTTACCAATTAGATGTTGCCTCAGGGAGGGGACAGGTACACGCGTCCACATCTCCTTTCAGCTCTAATCAGGTACAGACCCGTGCAGGGCCTTTGTGTGCTGCCCCAGGCTCTGTGAGTTCATATGTGCATCTGCAGTGTTGTTAAGAAGCTCTTGTTTATTTTGTGTCCTCCCTCTGTCCCCTCCGGCTCTTACACTCAGTCCCTTGCCTCCTCTTGCACAGGGTTCCATGAGCCCCGAGGAAAGGAATTTGATGGAGACTTTTTTAAAGGACTGAGTGTTCCCTAAAGCTCTCCCTCTCTGAACATTGTCTGGTTGTGGGTTTCTGTGTTTGTTCTACTACAGGAGGACGCTATCTCCCAAGATGGGATTAAGCAAGGCACTACTGACCTGTGAGTATAGCAGAATGCCTTTAGGAGTCATGTGATTGCTACATTCCTTTGGTAGCAGTTGGTATTCCTTTAGGTCCCTGGGGTATCTAGTTTCGGCTTCTTTGTTACCCAGACAACACTGGGTTTGGGTTGAGTCTCGCAGAGTGGGCCTTAAATCAAATCAGAGGTTGGCTGGTGACTTCCACAAGCTCTGTGGCCACCATTGCTCTAACATGGCTTGCAGGGAGGGCAACACACTAGACTGAAGGACTTGCAGCTGGGTTCTTGTTTGTGCCTGTCCTTTGATGGGATGCAGGGCACCTTCCAGCACTAAGAAGAACACACAAATTGGCTATCCAATACCAAATTGTCTGCTCTGAAATCTTAACAAATGCAAGTAACATTATACAGATGGATAAGGTTGTATTTACATATTTAGGAACACAATACCCCTCCCCCCCCCACACACACACATACACACACACACACCAACAATTAAAGAGTAATGTTTTGATAGAAATAATAGCTGAGGTTAGATGCTAATCTACTTCCTCAGAAACATTTTCCAAAGCCTAGGCTTTTGCTTTGTGTAATCAAGCAATGTCTGAATGTCTGAATAATGAGCAAAACAATGAGTGAGCTATACATTCAAAAGACCATGGAAACAAGAGAGATCAAGGCATGACTGGCTGGGATGATCACAGTAAAGATATGACTTGAGCTGTCCTGCAAAAGGGCTGCTTGATTTGAAAAACAATGGAAATGATAGGGGAAATTTTTCTAGGTGGAAATGTCCAATCAGACCACAGGTCCAAAGGCTGGAACTGAGGAGCTTTCTTCTCCATTAGGCAGATGGAGACGTCACGGAGACAATGCTGGGGAACACAAATAAACATGAACACAAAGGAAAACATTGCTGCTTAACTTCCCACACCGGGTCTGAGAGGCGTGGAAAATGGAATTTATCTTGGGAATGCAGACTCGGGTGTTTGACTAAGACTGCCTGAAAAGCTGACAGTTTAAAATACATTTCTTGGTGTTCGAGGCATCCACATCCACATGGACACACTTGCCCCTGATGTCCTCCAGAAGACTTGCTTGCTTAAGCCTACTTTTATCCCTTCACTTATTTGTATGGCTTCTGCGTGCTGCGGTTGTGTTAATAGATTGCCAGCTTAATTGTGAATTCCATCTAGAAGCTTTGGATCTCAAATTAGGTTTTTTTTTTTTTAAGAAGTCAAAAGTTGGTCTACAAGGAAAATTACAGATGCCTTCTCTGACTTTGGCCCCATGAGGCTGTCCAGGGCTGGTTGGTTTCAGCATTAATTTGATTAGTTAGTAATTAGAGTAAACATTATCTACCTACTGATAGAGACTTTGGATGTTTTAAGTATTCACACACGCACACACATACACACACACACACACATTTAAACTAGACTTGATAGATTATTCACTGATTTCTAAAGAACTGCTCAACACAGCCTTCCCAGATAGTCATATGGAGAACAAGACCATGGAGTTAGTTCATGCACAATCAAGGAATTCTCTTCGAGGAATGTGGAAGCTGAAATCCTGGAAGGATGTCAACAGGGGCGTAGGGCAGTCAAGAAAGAGAATGTTAATTACAAGTCCAATTAAACTCTAAAGAATAATAAGTCAAGAAGTTGGTCAGGCTGGTTGGACTAAGTGATACAGGATCCAAGGCCTCGAAGTAAGGGTCTGAAAGAGATGACAGGAAACAAAGCCATCTCGAGAAGTTTTCCTGGGAAGTTTGAGACACTGCCCTGGCAACATCTCGTGCAGGTTGGTGACACCAGTGACAGAGCTCTCCTTCTATTAGTGTCGTCCAGACTGGATGGGTTCCTGTCATTTGATGAGAAGGAGGGACAGCTGTTGCAAGCCAGTGTTGCTTTTCTAGCCTGTTAGCTGAAAGATCTGTGCAGACGTTCATGCTGGCAAGAATGAGAAGATTCACATACAGATTCACACACACCATCTGCAGAGAGCACCTGAAGCTTTGAGATAACGCTTCTCCTACATCCAGCCCTCGAACTGTGGAAATCTCTCATTGGTAGAGATGCTAGAAATACGAATCTTCTTCAGACAGCACATGAGGAGAGTAAACAGCCTAATCAAAGCTCCAAGTCACTCATCCTTCCTCGGCAGCGACAGGTACCCACGCACCTTCAGGGAGGAGGCGAGTGTCCCTGGAACCCAAGATTAAGTGTGGGATACAGGAAAGTGCTTGTGACGTGGATGTGTTGTGCGGTAAAATCAAAGGCACTGACAGAGTAAAGCGTGTGCCAAGTTTGCCCATGGTAGCGTAAACTTGCCTTAGCTGTTTCCTGAAGATAGGAGCTGGAATTCTCCTGGGTAAAGCTGACTGAGCTCACACATTTCACCCTTGGCCTACTTTGTTTATCTCCAGACCAATGAAGCATTCTGTCTAGACCGTACAGTATTTGCAATGGCTCCTGTTGCTTCTTTCCCAAGCATCTGGTTTTTCTCAGTCCCCCGTGTGACTCACCCTGCATGGCCTTGTGTTAGGATCCAAGAACTTCTGTGGAATGTCCCATCCTGTGCGCGGGTCACTGAAGACATCTGTGGAAGCCTGGGGCCTGCCCTCCAAGGTGGCTTATAAAACAATACAAAGGAACATATTTGTGTGTGTGTGTGTGTGTGTGTGTGTGTGTGTGTGTGTATAAAGAATTTGAAATATTTGCCTGTGACTCTTTGCTAGACTTCAGAACAGCCAGAATGCACCTGCCCTAGAGGTCTTCCGGGGAATGGCTTACAGTGAGAACATAAAGGTCCTAGAAGAGATATCAGCCATCATATTTGCAGTTCCCTATTGTTAGTGCCTCTTATGTCACAGCATGTGATACTTTTGTTTTTCCTTGTTTTCTAAAATCCCCACCAGTGAACAAATCTTCATTGAGATTCGTTAAATATCAGCAACCGTGTTGTGCTAACTGCCTCACTGAGGTAGAACGCCCTGGTGTGTGTGTGTGTGTGTGTGTGTGTGTGTGTGTGTGTGTGTGTGTGTGTGTCCTGGGAATGATCAAGCTTTTGTCTTGCACACACTAGGAGAGAATCCACTAAAGAACAAACACCAAGTCGTGGTTATGAAGCAAGAAAAGGCTTTATACAAGTAAGAAAGATACTTGCGGCTCCCAAGGGATCTAACAAAAGCACCCCATGTAAGGGAACATCAAGCAACAGGGGATGGTGTGTCCCTAGACATAAATTGTATGTGGCAGACACACTCTGTGGAGTCTAAAAAGAGAGCATTGTTGGCAACTGGAGTTTGGATGCTTTAGAAACAGCTTTGTGCTGGGCTTTGTAGGAGGGGCAGAAATTGAATGTCGAGTGCACAGTGAAGGCTCTTTAGGCCTTGTGCTACTTCAAACTTTCAAACTAGCTGCCAGTAGGCAGTTAATAATAACCTCCACAATTCCACAAGAGATAACCAGCAGCCTCAGGAGATTATGAGCCCAGAAACAGTGTGGTCCACTTTACTCTCTTAGGGACCAACCACCCAAACTCACCGTTCACCACGATAGAGGCATGGCGACACTCCGAGTCAGAGGGAAGCTCATGTAGGTACTGATGTGCTTAATCTGAACTATAAGATGCACCCTTGTTATTCACGAGGACATTGCCAGACGGCAGACAGTGGCCCTAACCTCCTACACCTGGATAAGTGATAACCTGAGCCTACCTCACTGAAAACACCAGGATATGGATTGGGCAGGAAGAGGCATTATGTAAATAAGGAAGCTATGGTTTCAATGCCGCCAGTTAGACCCTTTCCAGAAACAGATAGGAAGAAATAAAGGAACTTGGAACTCTACTGTGGGAAACAGGGAGCGGACAGACTGCAGCAGGGTTTGCAGTAAGAGAAGAGCCAGATATGCTGATGACAAGTGAACATTTTGTCACTCACAAAAAAGCCTCATTATCATTTGTCCTTTGGCTACACTAGAAAAAATACTCATGAAAGTGACAGCAATTGAATTATTAGGACTTTTTAATATCCTTATTTCACAGAAGAGGGAATATTGTTCTGTTATAAATGAATACAATGTTCGCTGGGTGAAAATTGCAAAATGTATCTCCAACATTTACACATTCTCTCTTTGTGTGTGTCTTTCCAACGTGTAGCCAATTTTTAAACGTTAAATAATGGCCAGAAAATGCTCAACCCCTAAAGTGAGGATGCTTTTGAGATATCATTTATACTTGGAAGGCTTTGGGGGAATATCACGAGATAGAGCTCAGGCTGGATAAATGATGTTGTCTTCACTCCTCTATCAGCTTTGTCGTGGAATGAGTAATGAGATGTCCTTGATTAACCATATCAAGAAATCCGTTTGTGTCCTGGTCAATGGTAGGCACTGTAATGGATAGTGAAGGCATGGGGTCCCGGCTCTCAAGAGCTTATGCTTTGCTGGAAGGGGCACTAAACAATTCAGTCTTTTGGTGGGGACATGCATAGAATGCTGCAGAAGCCCAATTGAAAGGGCTGTCCTAGGAGTTGCATGCGTGGCTGTGATTGGACGACATCTGAGACATTTTTATAGAGAACATCTGCTACTCAGGAGCTGAAAGATGATTAATAATTAGCCAAGAGACATTAAAGTTTAGTCTAAGAAGTTGGGAGTAGAGGGAGCCATTATAGTTTTAAAGAGACATCTGGCACTGGGGAAATGTCCAGAGATCTACAAGGTTGACCCCAACTAACAATCTAAGCAATAGTCTGAGAGGCTGCTTTAAAGGCCCATCCCCTATAATGAGATTGATGGCTACCGTATATGCCATCCCAGAGCCTTCATCCAGTAGCTGATGGAAGCAGAAGCAGACACCCACAGCTAAACACTGAGCTGAACTCTAGAATCCAGTTGCAGAGAAGGAGGAGTGATGAGCAAAGGGGTCAAGACCAGGCTGGAGAAACCCACAGAAACAGCTGATCTGAATAAGAGGAAGCTCAAGGAACCCAGACTGATAGCTGGGAAACCAGCATAGGACTGATCCAGACCCCCTGAATGAGGATGTCAGTTGGAGGTCTGGTTAATCTATGGGGCCTCTGGCAGTGAATCAGTATGTATCCTTAGTATACGAATGGACTTTGGGAGCCCACTCCACATAGAAGGATACTTTCTCAGCCTAGACACACAGGGGAGGTCTAGGCCCTGCTCCAAATGATACTTTGATGATCCCCCATGGAAGGCCTCCCCATCCCTGGGGAGCAGAAAAGGGATAGGATAGGGGGTCAGTGGGGAGCAGGCGAGGGGTGGAAGGGGGAGGGAACTGGGATTGACACGTAAAACAAGCTTGTTTCTAATTTAAATTTTAAAAAGGGGAAAAGGGAAAAAGAAAAGAAGTTGGGAAGGTAGTTTAATTGTAGGCGCGGAGACCAGTTCATATCTCCAGCATCCATTTCCACCAGAAGACAGAGGGGAAAACAAGAGCCAATCCATTTCCCGTTAAAGGGCGTGACAGACACGCTGCCAAACCACCCTTGTGTTTGTGCGTATGACCTTGTGCTGATCTTAACTTTGCTCAGAGAAGCCAGTTTATCAGTGGGCAGCGGTTAATCAGAGAGTAATAACTGGTCAGAATGCCTAGTATGGAATGCCCAGAGAGAGCCGCTCTCCTTTAGAGACGCAGCCGTGGATAGGTTATCCTTATTACACAGTACATGGCTCCACACCCATGCACATGCTAGGCAACACTAACTGAACTAAGGGATTTATTAACCGTAAAAGATGACTTGAATTTGGGAAAGAGATGGGGAGTGGGGCGCTATGGGGAGTTGGAGGGAGGCAGTGTCGAATTGCTGTCATCAAGATACATTATTTATACGTATGTCTCAAAAAACAAACAAATACCGCTTTTTCTTCTTCCCTTTTCACATTTTTCCTGTTATTGAAAGTGTTCTTTCAATACGATATATCCTGATTATAGCCCCTAACTATTCCCAGTTCCTCCCCACCCCCCCTTTCCTCTGGGTCAGCTCCCTTTCTGTCTCTCACTAGAAAAGGACAAGACTTCTAAATGATAGCAACCAAACACGACGAAATAAAACACAATAAGATGAAGCAAAAACTTTCCTATGAAAGCCAGACACGGCGACACAACACGAGGGAAAGAGTCCTAGAGCAGACGCAGGAGTCACAGAGCCACTGGTTCTCACGGTCAGGAGTCCCACATAAATACTAATCTAATAGCTCTGAGACGCAAAGGACCTGGTGTAGACCCGGGCAGGTCCTGAGCTTGCTGCAGATGTGGATATACAGCGTTAGGCTGCTGTGGCGATTTGAGTAAGAATAGCCCCCACCATGCCTGCCTGCCTGCCTTCTGCCATGTCCCCCATGTCCCGTCGACCCCGCCCCCCTCCCCGCCCGCCACCAACCGCCTCCATGACGATGGTGGACTAAGCTTCTGGAACTGTAAGCCAGCCCCTAATTGCATGTTTTCTTTCATAAAGGGCTACTTTTATAAAAATCACGGGCATCTCTTCACAGCGATAGAACAGTGACTAAGACAGCTGCAGATGGAGGAAACTTAGAAGAAGAGACTTCCCAGGGTGGAATATTTCGATAATATGATGAGTAAATTCAGTTGCTCTTAAAAAGGAAACTTAAGGCGACAGAGGATGCCGGACAGTCTCAGTGTAAACAGACGTTGCTCATCGTCTGTTTGTGTTTGCTTACACAATGATGAGTGCACACAGATGGTTCTGGAGCCAGGGCTAGGGGGAGCCGATGAAACGGCCGTGTGGCAATCCCTATGCCCCAGCTCACAAGCCGCCGGTCTGCCCAAGACCCATACTTGCTGCTTCTGTGGCAGCAATGGCTCCCAAACGCACACCGTGGATGTGTCGCCCGGGGAAAACCGACAGGCGCTGGTTTTTCATAAGTCTCTCCTTTGAGAAAAGAAAGTAACCTCTCTGCAAACTATTGAGTAACGATACACAAGCAACGGCGTGCCCAGCCCAGATTTTTGTCCTTAATAGTGTCCCCATCTTAAGTGTGAGTCGCTCCGGTATTCTCTCTCTATTGCTCCTGAGACCCAGGCTGTAATTAATCGCTTCCGAGCCCTCTTCTCTCACTTGGTGATATCCCGACTGCAGTTTCCCCTCCCTCCACCCCTCCCAGCCCCCCTAACCCACTTCCCTTCTCCCCAGATCCACTGCTCCTCTGTTTCCCTTCAGAACATAGATATCAGCTGAACATGGCATAACTTGACACAGTAAGTAAGACGAGGTACAAGCCCTCCTACCAAGGCTGGACAAGGAGCCCCGGAGGAGGAAAAGGGTCCCAAGAGCAGGCGAAAAAGTCAGACACCCCAGGAAAACAACCACAGCCTGTATGAAGAGGACCTAGCATAGGCGAGCCTCTATGAGTCCTGCTTTATTGATTCTGTGGGCCTCATTCTCCTGGTGTCCTTGACCTCTCTGGCTCCTACAGTTCTTCCTCCCTCTCTTTCTGTGGGGTTTCCTTGAGCTTGGCCTGATGTTCTTGTTATTGTTCAGGATTGTCTTAGCTAGCCTGAGATTTTCGTTTTCCCATACCTTTCAAGGTACACAAACACAGCTTCTTATCATTTCATCCTCACCCCACTCTGTGATCACACACACCTGATGGGTTTTGAACTTAAAAAGACTGGATGAGCTTGAACTGCATCAGGAGAATCAATTGCCTCCCGTTAAAGACACTAGGATTACACTCAGAGCAGTACTTCCCGAAGCTTGTGCCTTTGATCTCACATTGAAATGCACAGCTTGTATTTCTATATCCCACTATACGATCAGCTTGTGAGCTGATTTCAAAATAAAAATTTAAAGTTACTGAGCTGTTAATTACCAGTACTCTTGGAGAAGGTTACTCTTTTCCATTTATGTGTCTGTTTCTATAAATATTTATTTACTAGGAAACATACAGATTTTGCAATTCAATATCCCAAAATAAGACTCCACGCTTAAGATGGGCAACTATTTGTATGTACTGTGTATAGAAAGCAGTTAAGATAAGATATGGATAGGATATAGTGTGGCTTCCTGGGACTATCAACAGCATGGGTGATGAATCCAATATAAGAATGGAGATTCCTCAGGAAAATGGGAATCAGTCTACCACAAGACCCAACAATTTCACTCTTAGTCATATACCCAAAAGATGCACATTCATACAGCAAGGATGTCTGTTCCACTATGTTCGTAGCAGCATTATTTGTAATAGCCAGAACCTGGAAGCAACCTAGATGCCCCTCAGCTGAAGAGTGGATAGAGAAAATGTGGTACATTTACACAATGAAGTACTACTCAGTGGGAAAAAAACAATGGAATCTTGAAATTTGCTGGCAAATGGACGGAACTAGCAGAAACCAACCTGAGTGAGGTAACCCAGTCACAAAAAGAGAAACATGGTATGTACTCACTCATATATGGATTTTAGACATGGATCAGGAGAGTGCCAGCACACAATCCCACTGCCAGATAGTCTGGGAAACAGAACCTTCATTCAGTGACTGATGAAAGCAGAGGCAGACACCCACAGACAAACACTGAACTGAATTCCTGGAATCCAGTGTCAGAAATGGAGAACTGATGAGCAAAGGAGTTAAGACTGGGCTGGTTTAACCCACAAAAACAGTTGACCTGAACAAGGGGGAGCTCTTGTTCCCCAGACTGATGACTGGGTGGAAAGCATGGGACTGATCCAGACCCCCTGAAGGTGGGTATCAGTGAGGAGACCTAGGTAATCTATGGTGCCTTGGGTAGTATTTATCCCTGGCATACAAATGGACTTTGGGTGCCCATCCCACAATGAGGGATGGTCTCTCAGCCTGGACTCTTGTGGGAGGGCCTAGGCCCTGGTATGGATGACATGACAAACTCTGGAGATCCACCATGGAGGGCCTCACCCTCCCTGGGTATCAGAGTGGAAATTGGGTGAGGGACTGGGGGGCTTGGTGGGGGGATGCAGGGAAGGAGGAGAAAGAGAGGGAGTTGGGATTGATATGTGAAGCAAGCTTGTTTCTAACTTAAATTTAAAGAAAGGAAGAAAAAAGGAAAATCAGAATACATAACAGAAAAGAGCACAATAATCTAAGTATTAAACACATAGAACATGCGGTTATTTAAAAAACAAAACAGACAAAAACACCGATTCTGTAGAACCAGTGTCATGTCGCCAACAGGAGAGCATCAAGCAAGGCACCATTGAAAAGACAACACACTTGGAAAGTCTCTATAAATAAAGCAAATTATAATCTGGTCGGGGGGGGGAAGCAAGAATTTGGGCAATGAGAAGGGAAACCGCAACAGAGAAAGTGTGCGGAGAGAAAGTGTGTGGAGAGAAAGTGTGTGGAGAGGTCCAGCTGACAAGAGACTACAGGTTTCAGCCAAAGGACTGTTAGTCTTATGATGACTTTAAAGGAAAAGCATTAGATAAAATTATCCTGACCTCAATCCTTCATTAATATGATCTGTTAATCAAACCTTCCTGATATTGTCAGCACAGGTGAACTACTCAGGACGTGACAGTTTAAGAATGCAAGAGGGTGAACCTGGAGAAGCAAAGGAAGTTATTACACATAGGGATAAAAGATGGGAGTCTAGATGAGTGACTCAGAAGTAAGCAGTTATGAGCACTAAGGTCAGGGCTTGTGAAAGCACATAGAATTGCTTATAGAACACATTTCTATGTAGGATTCGTTTCACCTTTCGGGATAATGAAATGCAAGATCCTAGTAAATGGACATCTGACCATGGAGCATCCAGTCCTTAGACGTTGAGATTTCTGCATCACTTTCTTAGCATTCTGTGACAAAGCCTGCTTTTAAGACAAATCAATCTTACCTAGAAAGCATCATATAAAGGATTTGGATTTACAAGTAAGAATAAAAGAATGGCTATGGGCTTAAAACTTTCCTGAAGGATTTGCAAGTAAATCTCCCACTCAGAACAATCTATTTCTTGTTCAGAGAAAGCTAGAAATATTTAATTTCTACTATGTCCAAAGGTTAGCCTGTCAATAGACACAATTATTATTGTTGATAGACATATCAACTTGCTAAAGTTAATGTTGAGAATTACATTAGATAATTTCATTAAATGTTTTTTTTTCTGTAATAATATTTTAGGCATGAGGGTTAATTTTATGTTATCTTCATTATGCTTAGGAGTTCCAGGTAGATGGTAAGACATTATTTTATCCTATTTGTTGAAGTCTTGAAAGGAACAAAGAGGCAGAAAAGATGAATTTATCCTGCTAGAGCTGTGCTAGTCTTCACCTACCCTCAGCCTTCAGAATGCCTGCTTCTTGACTTTTGACTTACAAAGGCATTTCCACCATAACCCTCATCCTTCAACTTCTCAGGACTTCGGAAAAGGGTTATGGTGGAAATGCCTGACAGTGGACTGTGGGACTTCTTGAATCCCAAAACTGCATGAATCAAATGTTACGAGGGTTCACGTCTCTATCTGTTCTATTGGTCTGTATTTTGTTTCCTAGAGAACTCTAACCAATATATAAAGTGACCAAGTTTAACTAAACAAGCAATAAAACACATAAGAAGTATCCAAAAAGCGTGGGGAGTAATCTTAGGTAGGGTCTGATCATCCTTAGGTAGGGTCCCAATTCCTCCCAGTTGCCATTCTGTTTCCTCATTTCAGAAGAGGAATGTGTAGCCAAACAATAAATATATTCAGAGATCAAGTACTCAAGGGCTTGTGAGCCTGAGACCACCAAAGCATTGGAAAAGAAAGAGCAATCTCTTCGCACAAGAATGAACAGATGTCTGGTATCTGATTTCAAGTTTTGTCATTTGTATTTCCCATCGCCGTCTCCTGGATCTTTCCCCGTTATCACTCCAGTTTCTCATTGCAGTGGTTTGGCTTCCCTGTCTCATCTCTTTACTCCCCCATTCATCCACCTCCTAGCATTAAACCTACTCCTTGTCATGCCCAAGACCAGCGCAGGCACCTCTCAGCCCTCCTCAGAGAAGCCTCTGTTTGTGGTAGATGGCAGTTGTCGCAGAGACTCACGAGTGGGCAGGGTAAACTGGGGAGTGCTCAACCCTGTGGGGCAGTTAGATCAAAGCTCTTCCTCACAAAGCTGGGGGATCATTGTGGGGAAGGGGGCACAGAGAGTGCACGAAAGAGAATTGAACCACAACAGAAAGAGTGTCCTCTGGACACAGCGGGACAGCTGAACGCATGAACTCATAGCAACTGTGGCACCGTGCTCAAAACCCATGCAAAGCTCGAGCCGGGCCATCTCCCAGGTGGAGAGGAGAGGTGAACACAAAGTCTTTCCTGCACCCTTGGAGGTGTTGGCCGTTGAGAGCAGATGGGAGAGGGAGAGCCAGTTTGCATTTCCCGTGGTGAGTAGCTAATGTTCTAGCAAGAGGCCACACATCTAAGACCATGTCGTCAGTACAAGTACGACTTGATTGGGAGGTGGGGGAGAATGTGAAGTTGAGTGAGCAGTGTCTGCAGGGGGGAATGATGGATCTGAGAGGAGTTGGAAGAAGGGACAAATGTGAACAAAACGCATTGTCCTGCATTCTTAAAGGACAGCAGCAGCAGGAACACCTGTGGAGCAGGCTGATGTCTTCAGACCACAACGCGGGCAATTTCCCGTTACCCAATAGCCATCTTAAAATGAGGTCAGTTTTCAACTGTTTAACCATGCTCATAGCAGAATTACTTGTAATAGCCAGAGCCTGAAAGTCACCTAGATGCCCCTCAACTGAAGAATGGATGGAGAAAACATGGTACATTTACACAATGGAGTACTACTCAGCAGAAAAAGAAATGGAATCTTGAAATTTGCAGACAATTGGATGTAACTAGAAGAAACCACCCTGAGGTAACCGAGTCACAAAAAGACAAACATGGTGTGTACTCACTCATATATGGATATTAGACACAGAGCAAAGGATTACCAGCTTACAATCCACACCGCCAGAGAAGCTAGGAAACAAGGAGGACCCTAAGAGAGACATACATGGTCCCCTGAAGAAGGGGAAAGGGACAATATATCCTGAACTAATTGGGAGCATGGGGAAGGGGAGAGGGAATTAGGAGAAAGAGAAGGGGAGAAGAGGAGGGGAGAGGAGGACATGAGAGAGTAGGAAGATCAAGTCAGGGGAAGAATAGAGGAGAGCAAGAAAAGAGATACTATAATAGAGAGGGCCATTATAGGTTTAAAGAGAAATCTGGCACTAGGGAAATGTCCAGAGATCTACAAGGATGTCCCCAACTAACAATCTAAGCAATAGTGGAGAAGCTATCTTAAATGCCCTTCTCCAACTATGAGATTGATGACTACCTAATATGCCATCCCAGAGCCTTCATCCAGTAGCTGATGGAGGCAGAAGCAGACACCCACAGCTAAACACTGGGCCAAACTCCTGGAATCCAGTTGTAGAGAGGGAGGAGGGATGAGCAAAGGGGTCAAGACCGGGCTGGAGAAACCCACAGAAACAGCTGACCTGAACAAGGAGGAGCTCATGGACCCCAGACTGATGGCTGGGAAACCAACATAGGACAATTCTAGACCCCTTAAATGAGGATCTCAGTTTGGAGTTCTGGTTAATCTATGGGGCCTCTGGTAGTGGATCAGTATTTATCCCTAGAACATGAATGGACTTTGGGAGCACACTCCACAGAAAGGATTACTCTCTCAGCCTAGACACACAGGGAAGGGTCTAAGCCCTGCTCCAAATGATATGACAGATTTTAATGATTCCCCCATGGAAGGCCTCGTTGTCCCTGGGGAGCAGGAAGCGGATGGGATAAGGGGCTGGTGGGGGGCAGGGGAGGAGGAGAGGGAAAGTGAACTGGAATTGACATGTAAAACAAGCTTGTTTCTAATTTAAATAAAAAGGGGGAAATGAGGTCAGTTTTGATTGGTTGATATTTGACAATAGGAGGAGGCTGGGTTTTCAGGCTGGCAGCTCTGTGGTTTCTGATGCAGTCTATTCTGACTGACAGTACTCAGCCACATCTCTCCACCACTTACCATTCACTCAAACAGAGCCTTGGTTTTCTGTTTGGGATGTATTCCAGAACATACTTGCATTGAAAACCCATTTTCCTTCTGTTATTTTAATTGTGCCTTTCATTCCACAGTATTTACTTACCTTTTTCACTAGACTTTAAGTTTTATTCAATAAGGATTGTGAGCTTATTAACAGCAATGCAGCTGATGTCCAGCACTTGGCTGGCACTCACTAAATCCAAGTTGGATGAAATACTGGTGTTTGTTCTGTGTTTAACGTAGAGCAGAGAAGTTATGGCCAGACATGGCAGGTCATAAACTAGCCAGGTGTGAATATGAATAAAAACACAAGTTAAGAACAAGAGAGTAAATGCTCCCTTCTGAAATAAATGGAAGAGATTCCATTTTTTTTCTCAGAAAATTTACCACCGGAAGCCAGCATTTTCTCCTATCTTTGAAACCCATATAACTCTTAGTCTTTGTCAGTTTTGTGACCAAGAATGTCTTTCTCAAGAATGAAGAACAGTCTCTTTGAAATGCCAATGGCCAGGTTTCTGTGGTTTGTGAGGGATTTACATTCAGTAGGGTATCTTTCTCGAAACTGTGAAACCCACTTCTATATCCAGAGGACAGAGAACTTTGTTCTGCACAAAGCCAATTAACTAACAGCTACTTCAGTTTCTGTTTAAAGTGGGTTGGGCTTTGTTACAATTCTGTCACCTCTCTTACCCAGGAAATAGTTGTTTATCTTGAAGACATATAGATAAATTGTTTACCTATGACTGTACAAAGATCGAGATTTCTTTCTTTCTTTGCAGTCTCCTGTGGTAAACCACATTACACTTTGTTTTTTTAAATACTTATTGACTAACAAATATGTTTCCTGTTTCCACAGCCTTTACAAGAGAGGTTTCCTGGGATGGGAGAAGATTTTTGTTTCTATTTATTTATTATTTATATTGGAAACAGAGTCTCACTATGTAGCTCATGCTCGCCTCAGAGTCACAATCCCGCTGCCTCAGTCTCCCATATGCTGGGGTTACAGGTATGGACTTGACTTGGTTTCCATTTCTGTGTCCACTGCACATACAGGGACAGCCAGTGGAGAGCAGATGGGAAAGCAGGAGCCATCAGTGTGAGGAAGCAGAGGAGTGTTTCGGTCATGTGAAAACGAACAGAAAGCCTGGCGTTGGTGGCGCATGTCTTTAACCCCAGCACTCGGGAGGCAGAAGCAGGCAGATGTCTGTGAGTTCGAGGCCAGCCTGGTCCACAGAGTGAGTTGCAGGACAGCCTCCAAAACAATACAGAGAAACCCTGTCTCAAAAACCCAAAAAAAGAGAGGCACACTCCCATGGCTAAGCACTGAGCTGAACTTAAGAAAGCCAGTAACAGAGAGGGAGGACTGATGACAAAAGGGATTAAGACTGGGCTGGTTTAACTCCCATAAACAGCTGACCTGACAAAAGTTAACTCTTGAATCCCAGGCATCAGCCTGGGAATCCAGCATGGGACTGATCAAGACCCCCTGAATGTGGGTGTCAGTGAGGAGGCCTAGGTAATCTATTGAGCCTTGGGCAGTAGATCAGTACCCATCCCAAGTATACACACGGACTTTGGACTCCCATCCAACAGTGTGAGATGCACTCTCACCCTGAACTCTTGGGGAAGGGTCTAGGCCCTGCCCTGGATGAAATGACAGACTATGGACACCCCATGGAGGGCCTCACCCTCCCTGGGGAAATGAGGGCATAATGGGGGAGTTGGGGGGAGGGCACAGGTGGAGGGGAGGGAAAGGGAGAGGGACCTGGAACTGACTTGTGAAGCAACCTTGTTTCTAATCTAAATTTAAACTTAAAAATAATTAAATAAATAAATAAAAATGTGTAACTTGGCCTCTATGGCTGACTTGTAAAAAAAAATCCAAAAAAAAAAAAAAAAAAAAGGAAAAGAAAAGGAGCAGAAAAAGAAGCACAGAGAAACTCGGCCCTGAAGACTCGCTTAGGAAATGGCAGCTTGACTTTACACTGTCAGAAATGGGACAAGCGGGTGGAGTTACCATCGGACCTTCCTTTAGAAACGTATACCCTGTGAGGTGTAGAATGGATCAGAGAGAAGTGTCGGCAGCCATTGAAGATAAGGCCTATGAGGCCAAGAGATGAGCCAACCTGGAGTATGCCTGGGGATGCCAGAGGCCCTGATTGAGCCTCGTCAATGAGGGATGACCACACAACGTCAATGGCTCAGAATGCCTGGGTGCTGGGAGTGTGAATAAGGTTCTCCCTATTGCTAGATAAATGAGTCTGTTGTTTGCCTTTACCTGATTTCTGGTGTTTATGCAGTTGACACCACGCCTTCTTTCCTACAGAACACCGAATAGAGTGGACCACAAAAAGTTCCCTCATCACATAATAATTAAAACACCAAACATACAGAATAAAGAAAGGACATTAAGAGCAGCAAGGAAAAAGGCCAAGTAACATACAAAGGAAAACATATCAGAATCACACCTCACTTCTCCATGGAAACACTGAAAGCCAGAAGGTCCTGGATAGATGTTCTACAAACACTAAGAGACCATAGATGCTAGCCCAGACTACTATATCCAGCAAAGTTTTAATCACTATAGATGGAGAAAACAAGATATCCCATGGCAAAACCAGATTTACACAATACATATCCACAAATGTAGCTCTACAGAAAGTATTGGAAGGAAAACTCCAATCTAAGACGTTAACTACACTAAAAAACAAAACAAAACAAAAAAACATAGGCAGTAGATAAGCCCACTTTACCAAAAGCCAAAAGAAAAAGCAGGGTAAATCCACACAATATCACCACCAACAACAAATCAAAAACAAACAAAAATTAACACTTAATGTTCTTTCATTTCAATCACTATCAATGGTCTTAACTTGCCTATAAAAGATGCAGGCTAACAGAATGTATATGAAGACAGAATCCATCCTTCTGCTGCATACAAGAAACACACCTCACCATCAAAGGAAGACATCATCTCAGAGTAAAGGGTTGGGATAAGATTTTCCTCTCAAATGGACCCAGGAAACAAGCTGGTGTAGCTATCCTAGTATCTAGCAAATTAGACTTCAAACTAAAGCTAATCAAAAGAGATGAAGAAGGTCATTTCATAGTCATCACAGGAAAAATCCATCAGGAACAATTCTCAATTCTGAACATATATTCCCCAAATACAAAGGCACCCATGTTCATAAAAGAAGCATTACTAAAATTCAAATCACAAATAAGGCCTCACATAGTTATAGTGGGAGATTTCCACACCCCACTCTTACCACTAGACAGGACATCCAGACAGAAACTTAACAAAGAAACGAAGGAACTAACAGAAGTTATGACCCAATTGGGTTTAACAGACATCTATAGAACATTCCATCCAAACACAAAAGAATATACCTTCCTCTCAGCACCACATGGGACCTTCTCTAAAATTGACCACATACTTGGCAACATAGCAAACCTCAACAGGTACAAAAAATTGGAATAATCCCCTGTATCTTATCAGACCACCATGCTTTAAAGTTAGAATTCAACAACAACATAAATTGCAGAAACCCTACAAATTCATGGAAATTGAACATGCAATTGCACCATTCCTGGGTCAAGGAAATAAAGGAAGAAATTAAAGACTTCCTAGAATTCAATGAAAATGAAGACACAACACACCCAAACTTATGGGACACTTTGAAAGCAGTACTAAGAGGAAAGTTCATAGCACTAAGTGCCCACACGAAAAAACAGGAGAATAGTCACACTAGAGAATTAGCAGCACACCTGAAAGCTCTAGAACAAAAAGAAGCAAACTCACCCCAGGAGTAGACACCCAGAGATAATTAAACTGAGGGATTAAATTCGTAGAATCTTCAGATCATGCTTTGAAAACCTGTACTCCACAAAATACAAAAATTTAAAGGAAATGGACAATTTTCTGGATAG
This sequence comes from Mesocricetus auratus, assembly GCF_017639785.1. Classification (NCBI taxonomy): domain Eukaryota; kingdom Metazoa; phylum Chordata; class Mammalia; order Rodentia; family Cricetidae; genus Mesocricetus; species Mesocricetus auratus. The sequence continues at coordinate 62,611,504 of NW_024429198.1, forward strand.
ATATCATTGCCAAAATTAAGCCAAGAACAGATAAGCAATTTAAACAGCTATAACCCGAAATAATGAAATAGAAACAGTCATCAAAAGTCTCCCAACCAAAAAAAGCTCAGGGCCAGATGGCTTGAGTGAAGAATTCTATCAGAAATTCAAAGATCTAATACCAATACTCCTCAAAGTGTTGCACACAATAGAAGAAGGTTCATTGCCAAATTCTTTTTATGAGGCTATAATTACCTTGGTACTCAAGCCACACAAAGAGAACTACACACCAATATTGCTCATGTATATTGGTGTAAAAATAATCAAATACTGGTAAATCTAATCCAAGAACACATCAGAAAGTCATCCAGCATGATCAAGTAGGCTTCATTCCAGGAATGCAGGGATGGTTCAACATACAAAAATCTATCCATATAAACAAACTGAAAAAGAAAAACCACATGATCATCTCACTAGATGCTGAAAAAGCCTTTCACAAAATCCAACACCCCTTCATGATTAAGGTCCTAGAGAGATCAGGGATAACAGGAACATACCTGAACATAATAAAAGCAATATACAGCAAACAAACAACCAACATCAAACTAAATGGAGAGAAACTCAACATGATTCCTCTAAAATCAGGAACAATACAAGGCTGTCCACTCCATATCTCTTCAATATTTTACTTGAAGTTCTAGCTAGCTCAATAAGATAACAAAAGGATATCAAGGGGATACAGATTGGAAAGGAAGAAGTCAAATTTCACTATTTTCCCATGATATGATAGTGTACATAAGTGACGTGGAAAACTGCACGGTAACTCCTACAGCTGATAAACACCTTCAGCAAACTGGCAGGATAGAAGATTACCTTAAAAAAAAGTAGCCCTACTATACACATACAATAAATGGGCTGAGGAAGAAATCAGAGAAATATCACCATTTACAATAGACACAAACAGCATAAAATATAGTGGGGTAACACTAACCAAACAAGTGGAAGACCTGTATCACAAGAACTTTGAGTCTTTAAAGAAAGAAATTAAAGAAGATACCAGAAAATGGAAAGATCTCCCATGCTCTTGGATTGGTAGGATCTTGGATTGGTAGGATTGCCACAGTAAAATGGCAATCTTTCCAAAAGCAATCTACAGATTCAATGAAATCCCCATCAAAATCCCAGCACAATTCTTCCCATACCTTGAAAGAACAATTCTCAGCTTTATATGGAAAAACAAAAGATCCAGGATAGCCAAAAACAACCCTGTATTATAAAGGAACTTCAGGAGGCATCCCCATCCCTGACTTAAAGCTCTATTTCAGAGCTATAGTCATGAAAACAGCTTGGTATTGGCACAAAAATAGACAGGTAGACCAATGGAATCAAATTGAAAACCCTGATATTAAGCCACATACCTATGAACACCTGATTTTTGACAAAGAAGCTAAAACTATACAATGGAAAATAGAAACCATCTTCAACAAATTGTGCTGGCATAACTGGATGCTGGCATGTTGAAGACTGCCGATAGATTCATATCTATCACCTTGCACAAAATGTAAGTCCAAATGGATCAAAGACCTCAACATAAATCCAACCACAATTAGAAGAGAAAGTGGGTGGTACCCTTGAATGAATTGGTTAAGCAGATCACTTCCTGAACAACGCACCAGTAGCACAGACACTGCGTTCAACAATTAATAAATGGGACCTCCTGAAACTGAGAAGCTTCTGTAAGGCAATGGACACAGTCAACAAGACAAAACAACAGCCCACAGAATGGGAAAAATCTTCACCAACCCCACATCTGATAGAGGGCTGATTTCCAAAATATACAAAAACTCAAGAAGCCAATTAAAAAGTAGGGTACAGAACTAAATAGAGAATTCTCACTAGAGGAATCTAAAATGACTGAAAGACACATAAGAAAGTGCTCAACATACTTAGCCATCCTGGAAATGCAAATCAAAACAACTCTAATACACCATCTTACTCCTGTCAGAATGGCTAAAATCAAAAACACCGAAGACAATTTATGCTGGAGAGGATGTGAAGAAAGGGGAACACTCCTTCACTGCTGGTGGGAGTGCCAACTCGTACAGCCACTTTGGAAATCAGTATGGAGATTCCACAGGAAAATGGGAATTAGTTTATCACAAGATCCAGCAATTCCACTCTTAGGCATATATCCAAAAGATGTACATTCATACAACAAGGACATCTGTTCAACTATGTTCATAGCAGCATTATTTGTAATAGCCAGAACCTGGAACAAATTAGATACTCCTCAACTGAGGAATGGATGGAGAAGCTGTGGTACATTTACACAATGGAGTACTATTCATCGGGAAAAAAAATCAATGGAATCTTGAAATTCGCAGACAAATGGATGGAACTAGAAGAAACAATCCCGAGTGAGGTAACCGAGTCACAAAAAGACAAACACGGTATGTACTCATTCATATATGGATTTTAGACATAGAGCAAAGGATTACCAGTCTACAATCCACACTGCCAGAGAAGCTAGGAAACAAGGAGGACTCTATGATAGACATACATGGACCCCTGGAGAAGGGGAAAGATCTTCTGAGCTAATTGGGAGCATGGGCGAAGGGGAGAGGGAGTTAGGAGAAGGGGAGAAGAGAAGAGAAGAGGACATGAGGGAGTAGGAAGGTTGAGTCAGGGGAAGAATAGAGGCGGACAAGAAAAAAGATACTATAATAGAGGGAGCCATTATAGGTTAAAAGAAAAATCTGGCACTAGGGAAATGTCCAGAGATCTACAAGGTTGACCCCAACTAACAATACAAGCAATAGTGGAGAGGCTACCTTAAATGCCCTTCCCCAGTAATGAGACTGATGTCTACCTTAAATGACATTCTAGAGCCTTCATCCAGTAGCTGATGGAAGCAGAAGCAGACACCCACAGCTAAACACTGACCCGAACTCCTGGAATCCAGTTGCAGAGAGGGAGGAGTGATGAGCAAAGGGGTCAAGACCAGGCTGGTGAAACCCACAGAAATAGCTGACCTGAACAAGGGGGAACTCATGGACCCCAGACTGATATCAGGGAAACTAGTATAGGACTTTTCCAGACCCCCTATAGGAGGATGTCAGTTTAGAGTTCTGGTTAATCTATGGGGCCTCTGGTAATGGATCACTATTTATCCCTAGTACAAGAATGGACTTTGGAAGCTCACTCCACTTTGAGGGATACTCTCTCTGCCTAGACATGGGGGAGGACTTAGGCCCTGCTCCAAATGATATGACAGACTTTGAAGATCCCCCTTGGAAGGTCTCACCCTCCCTGGGGAGCAAAAAGGGATAGGATAGCTGGTCAGTGGGGGACAGGGGAGGAGGGGAGGGAGAGGGAACTGGGATTGACATGTGAAACAAGCTTTATTCTAATTTACATAAAAATAGAGAAAAATAATAATCACAGTATTTACAGTAGGTGATTACCTTGTATCCTGGATGGCCTTTGTGCATTCTTCTAATCCAGTTACATGTATCATCATTAATTTTCACAACTCTTTGGGGTTTTGTTTATTGCAACAGTTTTTAAGGATTACAAAGCAGAAGCATTAACTGAATACGTGGCCATTTTCCTAGTTTTTATGACGTACAGCTGGAGCTGGTTTAGGGATCATTCTCTTAACCCTGAATCTCTTCTACCTTCGATGTCATAGGCGGAACAGGGATAGAAGGATTGATTTCACACTTATTTAGGAGGTAGGGCAGGGCACGAAACTAAGTGGTTATAGAAAAACTTCAAGAAGAAGAGGCGTTAACAGTGGTTCTCAACCTTCCTAATGCCGTGACCCTTTCATACAGTTCCCCTTGTTGTGGTGACTCCCGACCATCAAGTTGCTTCATCGCTGCTTCATACGTGTAATTTTGCTGCTACTATGAATTGCAGCGTACATATCATTGGGAGCTAGAGGTTTTGCCCAGGGGCGGTGACTCACAGGTTGACAGCCACTGGTGTTAAGACTGTTGTTCAGTTTCCTACTGATACAGGTGGGGCGCTGCCGGGAGCAGCGCTAACAAGAGCACAGCGACTTTAGAGAAGAATCTAAAGAATACAGAGAACACCAGCAGCCAGCACCGGAGCTGCCCCAAGGCAGTGGCTGTTGGGGAGCTCAGGGGGAATAGGTCTGAGCATGCGCTGGGCAGCTGTAGTCATAGGAACAGAGACCAAGACACCTAAGGAGGGTGAACACAGCAACAAGACAAATCCCAGGAATCACAGAGAAAAGGGGGGTGACCCCCACGGGACATCGCAGTAGCCTATCCAAGGAACACGGGGCAAAACAGTAGGCAAAGGCGGTTTCGAACATCTCAGCAAAAATGTTCGTGAAAAAGGTCTGGGTAATGTCGTTGGGTGCGTCTATACCATCAGAAAGAAGAAAGTGGTGTGGCGATGCGCCGGCGGGGCAGTTCAGTTCGTAGAGTGTGTCTAGCATGAGCACCGCTCCGAGGTCAGTCTCCAGCCCCTCCTGAAGCAGGTATGTGGCACACACGTGTGATCACAGAACGCAGCAGGCAGAGGCAGGAGGATCAGAAGCTCATGGCTATCTGCCGGTACAAAGTAAGTTTGAGGCTAGCCCTGGCTACAGGAGACCCTGTCTCAAAAACCCAGTCTATCCTTACACCTTTGTAAATGTTTAGGCTGCAGTCGTTTTTGCCCTATAGCTGCTTCTGTGCTGTGAAGTCTGTAATGTAAGACTTCACGTAGTCTCTCGTGGCTTTGGGAAGAAAACACAGAGATTGAAGCCATTTCCCAGCTAAGAATTTATCCCCACAAGGTGAAGCCAGCGGGCTGCATAGTCTCCCCTGAAACCTCTGCAGACCTTAGGGATGCCCTTGGTACAGCAGCTTGCCCTTGCTTCTAACTCACGTCTTCCTGTTAGTATCCTTTTATAAGCTGGCAAGGAACGACATTTTCCTTTGCAAGCAGCTTTAGAGTGAGTTAATGATGTTTGCAGAGGGGCTTTGTTTTGTTGTTTCTTTTCTGAAATAGACCTGCTAATGGGATTTGTGCTTGGTTTGGGTGGGCAACTGTGGAGCACATGATTTGTTTTTGAAGATTTTAAAGAATGACCGAAAAACAACATTTTTATTATGTGCATCTGAGAAACTTATTCCATTCTGTCCCCTGACATTTAAAGTAGCTGTAGGGTTTTTCTCTTCCCTGGCTTTTTATTTATTCTGGCCTAACCTTTCCCACTCCCCTGCATTCCCCGCTATTGGCCTGGAAACAGGCTCACTGTGTGGTTTTTCCATTTAGTTTCAAGTGGAATTTTTAAAGAAGTTTTTCCATCTTCTCTGCGTGTGGGTGATGAAGAAAACTTTCCCCATCGAGGAAAGCTGGGAAAGTACTGTGGCATGTCCCCATGAATGGGTAGGACCTGAAGCTAAGATGTCAAAGCCTGTCCTGAAGAAAAACAACTAAAAAAGCTAATGATGAGCAATTCTAAAGTACTTGGAGACACTCTGTTTACCCCGTCCTAGGCTGTCTGTATGGGTTCCACAAAGAAATGGCCTCATTGTTGGCTGTGATTCTGAGCAGTGCTCTGCCATGCCTCTTGTAACACTTAATATAGGTAGAGCCTGATGGAGGGTGTGAGAAAGTGGATACCTCTTCCCAGTTTTGCTACCCATTTGCTAACATCTAGCAAAATCCATAAGCATTGTTTAATCTCTCTTGAGATGCAGGTGCACAATCACTGCAGGAAGGTGGGTGTCCTTTCATTTGGGGGGTGGGAAGAGGAGGTTGCCCTGTGAGAACATTGGCTCTTGACTTCTATGTCTACCATAAAGAAAGGTCCCAATCGGGATAACTTCCACAGTGACGTAGGGAGATGTTCCTTCTACGTAAAACAAGCAAACACTGAAAAGTACTCCTCTGCAGCCAGGGAAGCACAAGCTTTCCCATGTGGGTGGAATCAAGTTGGACGATAGAAGAGACTGAGTTGTTTTGAGCCTGGAGGAATGTAAGCCATGGAGATACTCAGTAGAGTCGCTGGGTATGTGGGTCCCTCAGTCTTCACCACCAGGAAGGAGAGCAGAGAGTGCATGCTTCCTCAGCAATCTGCCCACGACAGGAAAACCAGCACATGGTTTTACAGATGAGCAAATTTGAGTTCTAAAAGACTGTATAATTTACCGAGAGTCACTTCTTTAGTAAAGGGGCAGGAATAATGTCAGAATCTGAGTGTATCTGACATCAATGTCCATCCCACTTCCCAGCCCCCTGCTACCAATACCTACTCCACTCCCTGGCATCATGGGAAAGGATGACCACTGTGCAGTCCTGCTTGTTTTCATTCCACACAGAGGACAGAGGGAGCAGCTCCCGCTTCTGGACTTCAGGAATGAACACATGCCCAGACCTGGCAACAAGACTCTGAGTTATCCCTTGGAGATCATGATTGGACAAGAATCAAGTTGGTGAAACAAATCAATCCACCTCCAGCGCCGAGGAAAATATTCTTTCTGGCAGAGACCAGAGAATGCCAACCAAGAGTGGCTACTGAGTGACTTTGCCACCAACATCAAATACTTGAACACCTACCTGTGTTCTGCTTTGCCTGAAGCTCAAATTTCCCCTGAAGTTTTAATTTATTGAGCTAGGCCTTTAGGTTAAAAAGTTTTTTTACTAGCTCTTCTGTTACTTGCAGCCAAAAGATCCTTGACTGTATGTGCATTGACAGTGAGAATTTTTAAAATTGTTTTAGTTTTTGAGATTATGATATAATTCCATCATTCTTCCTTTTCTTTCCTTCCTTCAAATCCTCCCTAGAGACCCCTCCTTGCTCTCTTTAAATTCATGGTCTCTATTTTTACTATTGTTGTTACATATATGTATGTATATGTATAAACATCTATTCCTAAATATGAAAATACAGCTTGCTCAGTCTGTATAATGTTACTAGTATGTACTTCAGGACTGACCATTTGGTATTGGATGGCACAAAGGGGAAAACAGTGACACTCATACTTTGGAGGTAACCAACAGCTCTCAAATTGGATTTAAGACCTATTCAACAAGAGGTAAATCATACCTGATACAGAAACCTAGAGAACTACCCAAGGATAGTGAAGTCATGGATCTTAGAGGAGCATCTACAACCACTAATTTACTAAACCAGCACATTCTACTACATTCTAAGTATTTGTCCTTGTACCCACAGGTACGTGTAGTGCTCACCTCTCATCAAAGACACTTACCTTTGCAATAGACACAGACCATTACAGAAAACCACAACCAATCAAAATACAGAGCTGTGGAGTCCAGTCCCAATGGACGCATTTATAAAACACTCCCCTATGTAAGGGGATATTGAAGAAGAGGAAGCAGGTGCAAAGACTGTTAAGAGCCCAAGGATTGTGCCCTCTGGTCCTATCAGAAGCTACATGCGTAGTCTCACCAACACGACTGCCTAACCCTGAGCAGAACCAAGACAGCAAAATTCATGCTATGATAAATAAGGGAGAGCCCATGTTGTCTCCGTCTTATACCAAGAACGAAAAGGCAGCTAAGGGACTCTGAGAGCAGAAGAATGAGTCTTCCCCAGAGCAGAAGGAAGTTTTAAAGGGGCTTCGTTGTCTCGGGTCTGTGAGAATTGGCAGTTCACTTTGAGCTCACAGCACATATTTCTGAAAAAGGTAAACGGCCACCAAGTGCTCCATTAGCTTTTATTACTACAGTAAGAGATCACCACACAGCCAGTGGCTTAATATAACACGCATTATGTTACAGGTTTGCAATCAAGAAGTCCCAAGTGTTGTGGGACTAAAATCTAGGTGCAGTAGAGGTACAGATAATCTTTGTGACTGGTACAGGCAGAGATCATCCTTGCTTTTTCCAATCACTCACGTTTGCCTTCTGCTACCTTTCTCCATTTTTAACTTCCCTTGTCACACATCTTTCTTGGTCTCTTCTCCCTCCCTCCATACCTTTGCAACGGCATGGGGACACGGAACACACCTGTATAACCTAGGGAACTCTTCCTATTCTAAGGTCAACTGAATGGTTAATGTCATCCACCACTTCAGTTTTGTCTCTGCTATGTAAAGTAACAAATTCACAGGTTCTGGATATATGATGTAGACATTTTGGGGGAATGTAGCTTCTGACATCATTCTGTTTGCTATACGTACACCCTCCATTTCCCTATCACAGCCAGGAGCGTGCTTTCCTTTGTTTTAATCAATGGTTTAATTTCCTGGTTCTCCAACAGATTACCATCATCTCTTTTTCTCAGTTTAGTATGAAAGCCAACTATGGAGCCATAAAAGTTTTAATTTCTGCAGAAGATCAGAGAAAGCCCAATTAAACAGGGACAGAATGGGCTTGGGTTTTCCGGAAAGTGATTGATTTTGTTATTGATATTTCTTTGCTATCTAATACTTTACCGGTTTTCAAGGGCAGTATTTGAGCTGGTATTTGCAAGATGGGCACCATTTAAGGCTTTAGTGCTTAAAATAAGCCCGGAGCTCAGTGAGGAGACTGTGCGAGCAAAGGCGTTGTTGGGGGTTCACAGCAGCAGCAGAGACGGGACTTGACCAGGCAAGGTCAGGGCATCACAGCCTTATAGCAACGTGAGGAAAGAGCCTGCAGAACTGTCTCAATATCAGTACATACCTTCCAAGACACCTCCAGCACCCACCCCAATGTTGATCTTATCCAGACCCCTCAGTACCACCACCATTTCAGAGCTTCTTGAAATGCCATTCACAGACTGAGTACCTGATGAATGTTGTCCCGCAACTATCTAAAAAAAAGCAGCTCAAATACTTCAAACTAGACTTTGTATATCCAAAATAAAAGCTCCCGAGTTTCATGCTTCCTCTCAGCTTTCCTTCCCCCAATTGTCCACATCTGAATAAAGAGATATTCCGGTCTTTTCTCCTTCTTTCACATTTAACCCAACAGAAAATACTACTTTAAATATATTTTTACCATTCAGTGTCAGTCCACAGTAATCTGGATTGCTCTAATGGCTCCCTAGTAGCTGCTGCCATCATTCCACTGCCCACCGCTCTCAGAAAAGTAGCTGGAGACCTCCTTTTACAATTCTAATTATGCCTTCATTCAAGTCTCTGGTGGCTGAGAATCTCACTCAGAATAAAAGCTCGAGTCCTCACAAGACCCTGTAAGTCCCCTGCACCATCAAGTTCACTCCTCTCCCTTCATCAGCCTGCCCCCAGCCTCAGAGGTGTTTTCTGCTAAACCTCCATTGTCATCTTTGCTGTTCCATAAACACACCAAGCCAGCATCCTAGGACTTTGGCGCTGTTCTCCCTTCATAGACCTCTTAGAGAGAACGGACTGCTCGTGAGTGTTTGCCTGGCTGTCTTACATCTCATTCATTCTTTTCCTTCAACTCTCTGTCAAAACTTCATCTTCCCAGAAGGGCTTTTCCCTTACCACCCATTAAAAAGCAATGCTCCCCTTCCCAACGTCCTCTACCCTTCTTTCTGGGTGGTCTGCTTATGTGCCATACCCATCACCGTCGGACGAGCTGTGAACCTGCTCATCCTGTGTCCTCTTCAATAAAAAACGAGAGCTACAAAATGCACATAACAAGGTCAGTTTTGCGGTAACTTATACTTGGGCCCCCAATATAACTCAGCACATAGTACAATCCAAATAATCTTCACTGTGTGAGTATTATAATGGGCAGTAAGTGAGGAAGAGCCGCCTAGCAGTCAGCTAAGGAATGATGAGGTGGAAACAGACTGTAGGTAGGCCATGGACTTACACAGAACCCGAGACTGGGCCCTTGGCTGTTCATTGAAGAGCAAGAGAAGCAGACGAAAAGAAATTCGAGAGTGGGAAGCTCTCAGGCAACATTAGAACGAATACTGAAAGTGAAGGTGAAAGAAGAACCAGGTGATGACGTTTATAGAGTGAGATTTGACATGTCTACAGAACACCCAGTCGGATGGCTTCCTCAGCAGAACCCGAGGCTAGGCCTGTGCCTGGCTTCCTGCAGGAGAGTATAGAGTCAATCCTGCTGGATGAGGAGGAGTCTCCTTAATAACTCAAGCTCTAATGCAGTGCCGGGTGCACCTGGTATTCAGCTTCATCTAGGAATTAGTGTGTGCTTCTTGAGAAAGAGCATGTCTGGAGCTTGGCACCCTGACAGAGCTGACCCATGGGACGTGCTAGGGAAGTGAGTGTAGAAGATGTAAACAACCCAGCAATGAAGAACGTGAGTGTGTTTACCCGTTTGTTCATGCTACTGAGAGAATTTGGGATTACCAGGCTATCTGGAGACAAGAAAACGTCATTTTGTAAAACGTGCTGTAGACTTCATGTTTTCCTGGATTGAGTGACTCGCGGTTCAGGAAATCTACCGTTTTACATTTACTGAGAACTGGGCTGTGCTACCCACCCTGACTGCTCAGGAATGTGCTACCTCGTAGATCTTGATTAAACCAAGCACTGAATGCTCCCATATTGCCTCAGTTGCTGTTTCATGAGATTACAGCTAAGTAATTTCACCAGTTAAATATTGGCAGAGCAGAGGCCTTCGGTGAAGGGGATTAGTGGTCTCCTCCAGGGGAAGGAGGGCTGATGAGGGGAGTGGACACCCTCCCATCCCTTCCTGAGTGAGGGCAGCACGGGTCATCCGCCGAGGCTGTAGTGACTCCTTACTTCACGGCAGATCCTCGGGTGTCAGAAGGGCAACTCACCCAGGCAGAGTCCCACCAGCCACTGTGAATCCTGATGAAAGAATAATATTCTCCAAGCAAACTGAGCCCAGCAGGTCCCTGACAGGTTAGTGCCAGTTCCCTTCAGACATACTTTTAGAAAGGGCAGTAGTCCGTGTCTGTCTTGATACCTCTGAAACAACATCTGTGAACACCAAATTGCTGCCTACTTAAAATATAACAGAATATGTCACCCTTCAATGTGGCCTCTGATAGGGGTGTTTTTCCTTTCGTGATGCCCCCTTTCTGAACCATCCTTCTGGAACAAATGCTTCCTTCTCCCTGGATGGTATGAATACATCCTCATGGTATGAATAAATTTTCAGTCGACATGCTCGACTGGTCAAACAGTAAGTGACCGTTATGCTCTATCTTGGGACCTGAGATGGGAGAGGTAGCAGCATCGTGCGTAGCAGCATCGTGCCTGCACACATCATGCTTACCCCAGTGTCTGCACATCTAAATCTATTGCTTACCCCAGTATCTGCACATCTAAATCTAAGCAGCCTTCACGTCCAACAGTCTGTCTCCGTGACATGCCCGGGGTGTGAAGTTACCCTGAAGCAGGAAAGCTACGGCCTTCCTTCCTTCAGACCTGTGACCTTTTTCATGATCCACCTTCCAGCAAACCGTCGCAATGCCCTGGGCACCCAGCTGCGTAGCGTCAGGTCTCGCAAGGATTGCTGGGAGTTTTCTCAAAGGCCTTTACTGCTATTTATTCCTACCCTCTGTTCTCCCCTCTGCAACCCCATGCCCAGATTAATTTAACCTGTCCTGTTCCACAATTCCCCTTTAACCCTTTTACCACACCATCCTACCTCCCCCTCTTTGGAGTCCCTGCCCTACCTCATGGCCCTTCCTGTCCTCTATGGGTATTGTCATTTTTCTTGAGAGGCTGTGATACTTTCCATGACCACCTGATGGGACACCCATTTTTTTTAAATAGGAAGTACAGCCCATAAAAGGTGGCTAGCATTCAGAGGTGGGGGTCACTTTTTCTGTGTAGCACGATTAATTGGGAGGTCACTTATGGATTCCTCCCCGTGTTTTCTCACCTCTGCCAAACCGTTTGTCAGGGGTCACATTTCCTTGTCTCAGGGACTGCCACTAAGCTGTCCAAGGCCTGAATTTGTCTACACTTCCTGAATTTCTTCTAGCTGAAACGCGTTAGACAGGAGAGGAAGGAAAGGAATAGCTTAAAAACAAACCAGGGTAAGAGGTAAACTCAGGAGAACCTCTGATGTGGAAAGCAGATGGAATCTTTGTTAAATGTGCACCGTTGCCATGAGCATGGCCCGGACGAGGATGCCAACGCCTTAGGCCCGCGGGAATAGCAAAGCCTCCCCGTGGTTCAGCTGCAGATGTTGACAGTCTGCAGAACGTACAGACTCCAGCTTCCTCAACCCAGAAGATGGCAGCCTGAGACTGCTCCCTCCCCACACTCCTGCCCCAGAGGTCCCCACTGAGACTGGCAGGGGTGAAGATGGGATTCTTGCTCATCCCATCACAAGGTGGCGGGCCAGCTGTTTGTGTCATCTGCATCTGCCTTTTGTTTAGTTTCATGTCACGCCAGTTAAGTTCACGATCACAGCCATGGCCACGGCACTCCAGGATGCCTTTAAGGTCATTCATGGAGGAAATTTTATAGTAGGGAGTAGATGGACAAGAAGTGAGGATTGGGGCTGAAAATGGTGAATGGAGACTACAGAGAAAGAGGCCACAGACTCAAAGACTTGGTGCTTTGAAAAGATAAACAAGCCCATGGACCCAAACTAATTTAATTACAAGAAAGAAAACAATCTCAAATTAATAAAATTAGAGATAGGAAGGGAAAAGCTACAGCAGACCACAGTTAAATCCAGAGAATTGTTAGGGAATACTTTCAAGACTTATATTCTCTTACATTGGGAAACCTAAGATAGATAAATTCCCAAATGCACGTGGTCTGCCAAAATCAAAAGAAGAGGCAAAAAACATGAACAGATCCATAACAACAGCTAACACTAATGTCACACAGACTGTTCCATGAAATAAGAAGAAAACTACTGTCACTCAATTTGTGAAGCCAGAGTTTCCACGACAGAAAGCTCTGAAAGGAAAAAAATCCTGAAGCTGTGTATCCATTTCCTTGGTGAACACAATTTAAATATTTGCCTTAAAATACTCATGGACCAAATTCAAGAATACATTAAGAAGATTATATACCATGACCAGGTTTAAGGGTTCTTCAATACATGCAGCTCAATAAATGTAATTGCAACGCATAAATATCTACACATGCATGCAGAAAAGACCTCTGATAAAGCCCAACATCTCTCCATGATAAAAGTTCTGAAGAAACTAGGAATATAAAAAATATACATCAATCTAAAAAAGTTACACTCAAAAAAGTAATCACCAATATTCTGTCAAATGGGGAAAATTGAAAGTATTTCCTCTAAATTCAAGAATGAGACAGAATGCCCTCTTTCTCTAGTTTCATTGAAACTTCTCTCACTCTGCACAAAAAAAAATATTCAAAAACGGAACCTTACCATGAAACTGGTGACCAGACTGTTAGAGGAAACCACAAATAAACTATTTGAAGATGTAGACATAAAGAAAGACTTCACTAGCCAACAGAATGATCCCAAGAATGGACAGATATGATTATAAGATCAAAGGCTTTTGGCACAACAAAGGAAACAATCTCAAGAGTGAGGGGAGAAATAAAGGTTTGTTTCAACTTGCAGCTTGTAGTCTGTCATCCAGAGAAGTCAGAGCAGAACTCAAGGCAGGAATCTAGAGGCAGAACTGAGGAAGAGACCATGAAAGCGTTGCCTACTGGCTTGCTTCCTATGACCTGCTCTATCTGCTTTCTTATACAACTCAGGACTACCTGTCCAGTAGAGGCACCGCCCACAATGGACTGCCCCCCCCCATGCCAATTATTAAATCTAAAAAAATGCCCCACAGGCTTGCTCACAGGTCAATATGGTGGGGGCATTTTCTCAATTGAGATTTCCCATAACCAAATAACTTAAGCTTGTCTCAAGTTGACAAAAAGCTGACCAGGACAGGCGTTCTTTAATCTAGAATAAACCAGAACTGCAACACTAAACACCAAACAGAAATAGATCTTCAAATCAATACATGGCTAATTAGTTGAGTAATCAGTTCTCAAAAGGAGGCATCCAAATGGCCAGGAAATATATGAACATATGGTCAATATCCTTAGCCACCAAGGAAATAAAATACAACTGTCTTGGGAATGCATCTCACCCCAGTTAGAATGGCTTGCATTAAGAAAACACAAAACATTGACTGCCAGAGAGGACGTGGGAAGAAAGAAAAACTTGTATTTGCCGCTGGTTACCCTGTGCATTCTCTGTGGAAAGGAGAACAAAAGTTCCCCCCCAATGGAAACAGAACTGTCATATAACCCAGTTATAGCAGTCTTGGGTCTGTGCAAAGACTGTTTGCACATCCGCGTTTATTGCTGCACTGTTCACGAGAGCCAGGAAACAGAACCAGTTTAGATGTCTGTTAGCCAATGAATGGAAAAAGAAAATGTGGTACGTTTCCACCACACAGTGGAATTTTATTCCTTTTATCCTGTTAATAAAAAAAATGAAAGCACTGTCATTTGAAAGAAAGAAGACAAAAGTGTAAATCATTATTAGGTAAAATAAACCAGACTTGAAGTGATAAATACGATGTTTTCTTTCATATGAGAAACTTAGATTTAACCTCCCTCCTCTCTCTCTCTACCTCTCTACCTCTCTCTCTCTCTCTCTCTCTCTCTCTCTCTCTCTCTCTCTCTGTGTGTGTGTGTGTGTATGTGTGTGTGTGGTGTGTGTGTCTCTCTCTGTGTGTTTCTGTCTGTCTGTCTCTGTGTGTGCGTGTGCGTGTGTGTGGGTGGTGTGTGTGTGTGTGAGTGTGTGTGTGTCTCTCTCTCTGTGTTTCTCTGTGTCTGTCACTGTGCATGTGTGTGTGTGTGTGTGTGTGTGTGTGTGAGTGTGTGTGTGTGTGATAGGACTAGAAAGTGGCCCACCAGAAGGAGGAGAAGATCTTAAAGAAAGGAAAGTGATGGGAAGTAGGCAAGGATCATACGATCTGAAAGCAGAAGGAGACTTTTGAGGGGTGGAAAGTGTGCTGCAGCTGGGCGGTGGTGACGAACACCTTTAGTTCCAACTCCTGTGTGGCAGAGGCAGGCGGATCTCTGAGTTTGATAAATTTGAGGGCAGCCTGGTCTACAGACTGATTCTAGGACAGCCAGAGCTACACTGAGAAACATTGTCTGGAAAAAACAAGAGAAAAAAAGAAAGAAAAGGAAGAAGAAAGAAAAGAAAGTGTGGTGGTTTGTTTGTTTGTTTGTGCTTTTGGTTTTGGTTTGGTTTTTCGAGACAGGGTTTCTCTGTATTGTTTTGGAGCCTGTCCTGGAACTAGCTCTGTAGACCAGGATGGCCTAGAACTCACAGGGATCTGCCTGCCTATGTCTCCCAAGTGCTGGGATTAAAGGCATGCACCACCAATGTCAGGCAAGTGTGGTGTTCGAATGAGAATGGTCCCCATAGGCCTATAAGGAGGCGCTCTATCAGGATGCGTGGCCTTGTTGGAGGAAGTGTGTCACTGGGGGTGGGCTCTGAGGCTTCAGATGCTCAAGCCTGGTCCAGGCTCTCTCTCTTCTGCTGCCTGCCAATCCAGATGTGGAACTTTCCCCTCCTTCTGCTGGCATGCTGCCATGCTTCCCGCTGTGATGCAATGGACTAAACCTCTGAACTGTAAACCAGCCCCAGTTAACTGTTTTCCTATATAAGAGTTGCTGTAGGTGGTGTCTCTATACAGAAAAGGAACCCTAACCAAGACAGAAAGGAACTAGCAAGAAGGCAGCATAGAGTTAGGGGAGTGCCGCAGGTGAGTGAGGAGGAATAACGACGGAGTATGTGTGCCCACGCCACAACAAAATCCACAGCTTCTTACGCTAACTTTAAAAAGTAATTTAAAATGGAAATGAAAACTTGAGAAAAAAAACACAGTAGAGGGACACGTGCGTTTCTAGAAATTGTCATAGTGGAGAGGCAATTTCGAGTTGGATGGGGGTGAGTGGGAATATCCACGCTATCCCACACTGTTGTATTTTGGGCTAGTCTATGACAAGAGCATCATTTGCATATCACTTACATATTAAAGGGAAGGGGTGTGGAGCATCATTTACTGTACCTATATTAAACACAATCAAAAGAGTCTGGATTTTGGAACCAGGCAAAACTTGGCTTCTACATTCCTGGGTGATTCTTGCTAACTCTATCATCCAAGATCTCTGAACTTTCATCTGAACACATTCATTATTAGGACTAGGGAAACCAAAGAAAAAACGCTTGCAGATATGCCTCACACATAGTAGGCTTGCAACAAAATTATTTGTGTTTCTTCTCTCAAGGAAGAGTGAAAAATAAATAAAGCAGAGATAGGGCAGAGTGCTCTTCTCCGGAACTGTGAAAATGAAGAACACTGTAGTTTCCCTTAGCTGGGTAGAAGATGGACCACAGCTAAGTCTAGGGGGTAACCTGACCCAAAATATGCTTTAGGAAGTAAAACCAAACCCTTCGCATAGCTTTGTCTCTCTTATGATGCACTGTTTGTCCTTCTTTTCCAGACATAGTCTGCCGGGGAGTCAGAGAAAAATAAAGCTTCCCGAGGATGCCTGCAACGTGGATCTTTGTTCGATCCCCTTCTCATCATCACTAGAGCTAAGCTCCAAGGTGGGCTGTCTCTCTCATTGTCTTCCACCAGGATGTGTGCTGTGCCTTGAGGTTCCTAAGCCCCCACAACAGGTATTGAAGTGCCACTAAATGATCTTTTTTAATAAGTTTCCTTGTTCAGTCAGAGCACAAAGCTGTGTCATCACAAACATTCTAAAAGGGATCTTTAAATGTTAAGTCAGACTCAGTGTTCTTTCCTGGAAGGTAAATGGCACTTTAGAAGGATATTCTCACATGGCACCCCTGGATCTGCCTCGCTGATGCCCAGTGCTAACAGGTTCATCACTCAGGATGCCCTTCATGTTCCGACTCGTGCCTCTTAGAGGTCAGCATTCATTGGAGATCAACATAATGGTAAGATCGTCCACCTCACTGCCCAAGATCGCCAAGGTTTACCTGATGACGGATGCTACTGAGTGTGTCAAGACTTTTAGCGCATGGTAACAGCACAGAGTCTCCAATGCGGCACCATTCACCGGGGTGACTAGCAAGTGACTTAGTGGAAGGCTGACTGTATTGGACCACTATGTACGTGAAAAAGGATTGTGCCTTTGTTCTTGGGATAGTTACTTGTTCTAGCTATGAATTTGCCTTTCCTGCCTGTAATGCAAAACCACCACCCATGGGTGTCCTGAATGCTATTCCCATGTTTGTGGCATTCCGCGTGGCTTGGTGTTCTGATATAGGAGCTCTCCTGACACCAAAGAACTGCAGCAGTGCCCACGCTCATCAAACACACCAGCCATGCCATGTCCCCCACCGTCCTGAAGCAGCTGGGCTTGACCGAGTGGTGGCATGTCCTTGCAAACACAGCTCCAGTGCCACACAAAATGGCAGTAGCCTAACAGTGGGGGCTAGGGCTCTCTAGGAGAGATATACTCCGAATCAGTATCTAAAACCTGGTACCATTTCTCCAAGAACCACGATTTGTGGGTCTGGGCACCAAGAAGTGAAAACGGGAATAGCGTCGTTCACCATCACCTCTATTGGCCCATCAATGAAAATTCTGTTTTTTACTTCCCCAAAAGTTAAATTATGGTAGCACAGAAGCTTTGGTTCCAGAAGAGAGATTGCTTCTGTCAGCAGGCAGGATAAACTTTCCATTGGTCAGCCAACTGGCTCTCCCTTGACCTCTCCACCAGGGTGAGCTCTCCTGCATTGTCCTGGTAAATTCACCCCTTGCAGAGATGAACAAGGGGAGGGGCCAGCTCTCTTGCCTGCGTGTCCTCAAGGTTGGATCTCCCACACCTACACCTTCAGGGTCAGCTCTGCTGTGTTGCCCGGGCGTGGCATAGGGGCCACTCTCCCAAGTGCTGCAGCTGATGAGGGGCAGGACCAGCTCTCCTGCTCTTATGACCTCAGAGCCAGCACCCCAGCCTGCCCAGGCTTTGATGGGGGAGGGGTGGGCTCTTTCCCCTGCCCATGCCACCACATGACAGGTGGGGAGGACAAGAGAAAGCTGGTGGTCTGATCAACCCTGAAACTACCCAGGCCCAGAACCAGGATTATGTGTTGGCCCACCCCAGCATCCACCCCATCTGTGATCTACAGACCCAAAGCTGCAGGATCTCCACACACAGGACAACAACAGGACATCCAAAAGGAGTCCTAGCGAGGGCCCAGCATCCATAGTGTAGCAGACACCAGAGGCCTCAAACCAGACCCATGGCTCCGCAATCAACACTTGCAAGTAAAGATGTGTGGACTAAAGGGTGCACCGTGTGACTCACTGTGACACACTGCGACTTCCGGGACGAGATTGACTTTTTCCTTCCCTCTTTCTTTCTTTCTTTCTTTCTTTCTTTCTTTCTTTCTTTCTTTCTTTCTTTCTTTCTTTCTCCCTCTCTCTCTCTTTCTTTCTCTCTCTCTTTCTTTCTTTCTTTCCTTCTTTCTTTCCTTCCTTCCTTTCTTCCTTCCTTTCTTTGTCTCTTCCTTTCTTTCTTTTTTCTTCCCCTTAGATTTTATTTTACTTTATTTGGGGGGAGTTTCAAGGGCAGAGGGTGGATATGAAGGGACAGGGATGGAGAAATGAGTGGGATGGAGATGTATGACGTGAAAGGCACAAAGAATAAATAAAAAGGAGAAAAAGGTAAATATGATGTCATAGTACATGTGTATACTTAAGGACGATTGAATTGACATAATTAATGCATGTATCACTTCAAATACTCTGTGTGTGTGTGTGTTCGTGTGTAGTAAAATCATTTGCAATTTACCTTTAAAAATCTTTCCATTGAACTGGAAGCTAAAACTTACTCTTGGCTACTTTGGGCTCCTGATATTCTTGAATCAGTTGGCTGATATAGGAGTTGGTTTAGAAAGAGGAAATTAAGCTGCTTCTTCACAATGGAGGTAAGAAATTGTGTATGTGTGTGTGTGTGTGTGAGTGTGTATGTGTGTGAGTGTGTGTATGTGTGTTAGTGTGTGTGTTTGTGTGTGTGTGTGTGTAGAAAGCAGGGCTTCCTTCAAGGTACCCCTTGGTGCTACTACATCCTGTGATTAAAGTTAATGGGAAACTGCAGAGCCTAACCTAACAGGATGACAAATACTCCATACACTTGAGCAATCAGGGCATGGTCACCCTTCCAGGCCAAGATCTAAGACCTTCTGAGGAGGTTCCTGAGGGAATAATATAAAGTAGGTTGTAGAAGAATCCAAGTGGAGGCCATGTGACTAGTTACAGAAGTACAGATTGCAATTGCCATAAGTGTTTCTGCTCTATTTTATTAAAATATGTTTGTATATGCATACAAAAACATGGATAGCTTGGATTTCTTTTATTTCTTTACCACATACTGTACCGTTACTAGATAAAATGTGTAGGTAAGTGTTGTAATCTATATAGTCATATTTAAGTTATGGAATGCTGAAAGACTGAAAATCATGGGACTTTGGCATCCATTTTTTGGGTAAGGATTATGCATTTTCTATTATTTTTGGGACAGTTTTATCACATTGGGTGAAATGACCCTGTTTGTATTTGAAAATACATGACATAAGGTGACATGAATAGGTGTCAGGTTGACAGAGTGAACTTATGGTGAATCTTGGTTGGTAACTTGATTTGACCTGGAACCAACTTAGAAACAGGACTCTGGGTGAATCTATGAGGGTTTTTCCAAGAAAGGTTAAGTGAATGGGGAAGCCTCCTCTCTGAAGTTGCCAGTAGCTTCCTGCCATGGCCCAAACGTAAAGAAGTCTAGGGAAAAGCAATGCTGCGTTGACTGTTAATCTTTGGCTCTGTGCTGGTTAATGCATCCACTCTGTTGCCGTCCTTTGAACCAGGCTTTTCCTGGGCCATCAACCAGCTCCGAAATCATGACATGGAGACTTCTTATGAGTAACGAATGCTCAGCCTTGTCTTGTGCTCTTATGACCTAACCTGTTTCTCTTTACGCACTCCATCTCTTCATCAAGGGTTCTTGCCTTTCTTTCCTTGTGTTTATCTTATTTTCAGTGCTTCTCATGTCTGTCTGGCAGCTGCGTGGCTTCCTGTCCCAGGGCATTTCCTTCTAGTACCCCTCATTTTCCTATTATCCTCTCCTTTTCCTGAGCCTAGATTCCTCCTATTTATTCTCTCTGCCTGCCAGACCCGCCTATCTCTCCCTTCCCCAGCCATTGGCCTTTTGGTTTTTTATTAGACCAATCAGGTGCTTTGGCAGCCAAAGTGAAACAATTGCAACACATCGTAACATAATTAAACAGATGCACCACAAACAAATGTAACACATCTTTACATCATTAGCAAAGGCAGAAGAAACAAATGTAACGCCTTTGCCTAGTTAAAGTAATAATCTACAACCATCCCTTCCCAACATCATTGTAACCCAGCTTCTTTGGCCTCCCAGCAAGGACTAATGGCCATCAGCTCCCAGGAGTCCTTTAACCCCTCAGTTGGAGATTAGGATTGTTTAGGTTTTCAGTATTGTGGGTTGAACAACTCCTGGATTTTCAACCAGTGTAGAGTTGGGTAACTACTGTGGAGCTACTCAGCCCATAGTGCATAAATCCATCTAATAAATCCCATCTTGTAGTTGAAAACTTAAGACTCAGCCATTAGCCACATGGCATTCTAAAGACACATACGGATGTGGTAATAAAAGGGCGGAACCCCGTGACTAACCACACCCACTTTGGGCATAACTAGAGACATGGTGGCAGAATTACGCCACTAGCCAGGCCCACTTTTGGGCGTGGCTAAGGGCCTATACTGAGGAAGGAATAAAAGACTGAACAGCAGAGCCCTTGCTCTCTTTCGGCTTTCAGTGGCGGAAAACTACTCGACTCATCTGGGTGGCCCTTTTTCTCTTGTGAGTAATTTCTACAATAAACAGTTACCTATACCCTCAACAAGTGTGCCATTTATCGATACATACATATCTTAAGTGTGTATCAATCCTGCCAGCTTTGTCCCTCTAAAGAAACCTATCCATCAGAGGGTACAATGGTGCCGAGAGGGAGAACTGGGATAAAGCCCGTATCTAATGAGATGGAGGTGCATATTTGAGGTTGCCTGTGAAGCTAGGAGTAAGCGAAGTGTTAAAGAAGAGATGGCCAGGAGAGAGAAACCATAAAATCTTCTGAGTCCCCCTTTTATTTTATTTTATTGAGCATTCAATTTATTACTTTTCAGGATATTCACATATGACACGTAGAGGTCAGGGAAAGGACATCTGGAAGGATTAGGGTTAATGGTTGTGCAGCCAAAATGGAAAGCGTAATGCGTGGGGCATCACATAGAAAACCAGTAATGGTCTCATCTCAGCAGAGGGCTGTGATTACTCCTGCCTGAAAGTTTAAACACAAACCTAAAAGGATCATACTCTTCAGATAAGATAGCAACATCCCATAGTAAAGGAAATGAAAAATTTTAGGAAGACAAACTTTCCTCCAACTACAGCGAATCAACAAGTTCTGGCATCTGGCCCACTGTAACAAAGCGTCATGAAAGGCAGGCGGCCCTCAGCGGAGGAAGAAACTAGTCAGTTTCAATGGTGAGAGTTTCCAGGATAAAAATGGAGGCGTCATGAAAGGCAGGCGGCCCTCAGCGGAGGAAGAAACTAGTCAGTTTCAATGGTGAAAGTTTCCAGGATAAAAATGGAGTCATGTTTGTCAAGCTCCAATAAGAAATAAAATAGGGGTATCTGAGAGGTTGTGCAAGAAAGAATATCATATACATCTGCATGATAATAAAAACTGTCATTTATAAACTAGAACCTTATACAGAAAATACTTCTGCAAGTTCAGCTGTCCAGCAAACTGCCTGCCCAACCTTGGGCTCCTGTCATGCCTGTAATTGATCCTTGAACAAACTTTCGGCCAAGCATTCTGGTTCAAAATAGCTTGTGCAATCCTTCTCATTTTGCCCTAAAAGTTTCCCTTTGCCCTGTCCTTTCTGAATTTGCGCATTATTTCCACAACCTGCTTACCCTTCATTATTCCAAAGTAAATGCCATGTTTCCTTAAAGCATCTGTCTGCAGAGTAAGTAGATTGATTAGCCCAGAGGTAACCTAGGTGGTAAGATTAGTAATCACCAACATAAAGATGTTTGTAGAATACTATCCCTGTGCTCACCAGACTCGAATAAATACAAACATGCTGAAAGAGACAAATCTATGTAAAAATAAAAATGCGAAGATTAAGACCTATGTTTGTTTTTAGAATTTAGTCTGAGGTGAAGAGTAGGCTAGGTAGGGTTAGAGAGTGGAGAAGAGAAGACTAATGACCTAGGCAATACAATAAATGTTAAAATGAAACAGAGAAAGAAGACTCAAAAGAAATGATAAGACCATCAATGAATGAAGGACAAGCTGCAGTGGAAAAAAGGAATTGTAGCTGGAATGCCTGCATGAAGACATAAGGAAGGATTTGGCATAGTGAATGATGCACACACTTGCAATCATTTAATCCCAGCACACCTGGTGATCTCTGTGAATTTGAGGCCAGCGTGGTCTACATAGCCAGACAGTAAGAGGTGTGTGTGTGTGTGTGTGTGTGTGTGTGTGTGAGAGAGAGAGAGAGAGAGAGAGTATTTGAAGTAATAATGGATGACCGTTTACAAACACACTGAAATCTATAATTCACACATCCAACAACTTCAATAAAACATAGCCAGGAGGGCCAGTGAGGTGGCTCAGAGGCTAAAGGCACTTACTACAAAGACCAACAACCTGAGTTTAATCACCAAAAGCCTCACTGTGGAACAAAAGGCAACTGCTGTAAGTTGTCCCCTGGCCTCCACATGACCACTATTCCATGCGTGTGCCCCCTCCACAACTGACCACATAAGAATAAAGACATGTAAAACATCTGTCTGAAGACATATCTGCTGATATGTCTCAATCACTGTCTCTTTAAAAATCAAATGTCCTCTAGCTGCCAGGCGGCCAAGAGTCAGGCACCCAGCCATGTACTCTTGCCAAGGATTCTTGGCTGTGTTTGGGGTTTTCCCAAAAGAGTTGGATACTGGGTAGTTATTCTTCAACCTGTGATGACTTTCTGAAGCCACAGGTAGTTGATCGTGCAGGTTTTCCCTTTGTGAGAGGAAAAATGTGCCACCCATCTGTCCACACCCTTTACCCATTTCTCTCAAGGGTTTGAGGAAAGGGGAGAGATGACTGGAGGGTGAGAAATGGGTTTTTGTATTGTATTGGCATGCACTGCTTGGATTATCGAGTAAGACCACATTCACAAAAGGGGTAATTATGCAAGACCTAGTTCAGAGATGGAATCTTTTTTATTAACAGGAATGTGCTGGGGGCAATGTCATTCACACCGAGGTGGCTAAATCCTTGATCATGGAATATTCTCAGAATGTTGGCCATCACTTCTGGGTAACCCCACTTACACAATAGCTTCAAAAGCTGCCAAATGTGTCTGGTATGAAATGCTTGAATAAGCTCAATAAGCAACGTGGGAGCTCACTGCCTTTCTCCGAACCTATTTTTACTGACTCAGAATAGGAAGAACGTGGTAATCTTTCCTGGGGCAGAGCGCGTGGAGGCATGGACCTTGATCCATGCGTATGGCACAGCCCCGGGTGAGGCTGTGGGTGTGAATAATGTAACACCTGCCTGTGGTGTTTAAATGTCTCACATTTGCTTGTTCCAAGACTCCGGACTTGAGAAATAATTGCAAAAGTAGCATGACATTCTGAAAGTGATAGATGAGGTCTCATTCTCCAGTCAGTGCTGTGCCTGGTCTTTCCCAATCACACATGCTTAGACTTAATGACAGCCTGTCTGCAAGAAGACTAGCTCTGCACACAGGTGCACTGCTTAGAAATGTGGCAGACATTAAAACCTGACAGTTGTACAGGGTTGATAATTCATACTTTTCTTGAGAGGTGTGGTGTGCCTGTATTTATTGACATTTGATGCCAGCATGTTCCACCAGGAGCCTACAAAAATGTCTGTGCTTTCCTTCTGTTTCTAACCTTGTTGCCCCCTTTTTTCCTCAATATATGCTTTTATTTAAATTAAAAACATGAATGCTTCACATGTCAATCCCAGCTCCCTCTCCCACCCTTCCTCCCTTGTCCCTTCACCAGGCCCCCCCAACCCCCACCCAATCCACACATCATTCCCCAGGGAGGGTGAGGCCCTTGTTGGGGGTATCTCCAGAGTCTGTCATTTCATCCACGGGAGGGCCTAAGCCCTTCCGCATGTGTCCAGGCTGAAAGAGCATCCTTCAATGTGGAATGGGCTCCCAAAGTTCATTTGTACACCATGGCGAATACTGAACTACTCCCCAAGGTCCCGGAGATTTCTGAGGCCTCCTCACTGATGCTACATTCAGGGAGTCTGGATCAGTCCCCTGCTGGCCTCTCAGCCACCAGTCTGGGGTTCAAGAGCTCCTCCTTGTCTGGTCAGCTGTCTTTGTGGGTTTCACCAGCATGGTCTTGACCCCTTTGCTCATCACTACTCCATCTCTGTCACTGGGTTCCAGGGGGTCAGTTCAGTGTTTAGCTGTGGATATCTTCCTCTGTTTCCATCAGTCATAGGATGAAGATTCTAGGATGGCATATAAGGTAGTCATCAACCTTATCATCAGGGAGGGGTTATTAATGTAGTCTCTCTGAGATTGCTTAGTTTGCCAGTTGGTGTCATCCTTGTAGATCTCTGGAAATCTCACTAGTGTCAGCTCTGTCCTCAAACCTATAATGACTCCATCTGTTATGGTATCTCTCATCCTGCTCTCCTCTAGTCTTACCCTGACTCAACCTTCCTGTTCCCCCATGCCTTCTTTTCCCCCTCTCTTTTTCCTGGTTCCCTCTCCCCTCCCCCCATGTTCCCAATCTGCTCAGGAGATCTTGCCTCATTCCACTTCTCTGGGGTATAATGCATCTCTCTTGGGAACCTCCCTGTTTCCCAGACTCACTGGCTGGGATTGTAGGCTGGCACTCCCTTGATTCATGTCTAAAATCCATATATGAGTGAGTACATACCATGTTTATCTTTTTGTGTCTGGGTTACCTCACTCAGGATGGTTTCCTCTAGTGCCATCCATTTGCCTGCAAATTTCAAGATTCCATTGTTTTTTTTTCTGCTGAGTAATACTTCATTGTGTAAATGTACTACATTTTCTCTATCCACTCTTCAGTTGAGGGGCATCTAGGTTGCTTCCAGGATCTAGCTATTACATATAATGCTGCTATGAACATAGTGGAACAGACATCTTTGTTGTGTGAATGGGCATCTTTTGGGTATATGCCTAAGAGTGGAATTGCTGGGTCTTGAGTCCCATTTTCCTGAGCAATCTCCATACTGATTTCCAAGGTGGCTGCACAAGTTTGCACTCCCACCAGCAATGGATGAGTGTTCCCCTTTCTCCACGTCCACTCCAACAGAAGCTGTCATTGGTATTTTTGATTTTAGCCATTCTGACAGGAGTAAGATCATGTCTCAGAGTTGCTTTGATTTGCATTTCCCTAAAGGCTAAGGATGTTGAGAACTTTAAGTGTCTCTCAGTCATTTTAGATTCCTCTATTGAGAATTCTCTATTTAATTCAGTCCCCCACTTTTTAATTGGATCCTTTAGTGCTTTGGAGACTTGCTTCTTGAGTTCTTGGTAAATTTTGGAGAGCAGCCCTCTGTCAGATGTGGAGTTAGTGAATATCTTTTCCCAATCTGTGGGTTGCCTTTTTGTCTTGCTGACTGTGTCCTTTTCCTTACAGAAGCTACTCAGTTTCAGGAGGTCCCATTTATTAATTGTTGATCTTATTGTCTGTGCTACTGGTGTTATGTTCAGGAAGCTGTCTCCTGTACCAATTTGTTCAAGGGTACCACCTACTTTCTCTTCTAACAGGTTCAGTGTAGCTGGATTTATGTTGAGGTCTTTGATCCATCTGGACTTAAGTTTTGTGCATGGAGATAGACATGCATCTATCTGCAGTCTTCTGCATGCCAATATCCAGTTATGCCAGCACCATTTGTTGAAGATGCTATCTTTTTTCCATTGTATAATTTTAGCTTCTTCGTCGAAAATCAGCTGTTCATAGGTTTGTGGATTAATCTCAGGGTGTTCAATTTCATTCCATTGGTCTACCTGTCTATTTTATGCCAATATCAAGCTGTTTCCAGGACTATAGCTCTATAATAGAGCTTGAAGTCAGGAATGCTAATGCCTCCAGACATTGCTTTGTTAAGCAGGGTTGTCTTGGCTATCCTGGTTTTTTTTGTTTTTCCATATAAAGTTGAGAATTGTTCTTTCAAGGTATGTGAAGAATTGTGCTGGGATTTTAATGGGGATTTCACTGAGTCTGTAGATTGCTTTTGTCAGGATTGCCATTTTTACTACCTATCCAAGAGCATGGAGATCTTCCTATTTTTCTGGTGTCTTCTTTAATTTCTTTCTTTAAAGACTCAAAGTTCTTGAGATACAGGTCTTTCACTTGTTTGGTTAGCATTACCCCAAGATATTTTATGTTGTGTATGGCAATTGTAAAGGGTGATGTTTCTCTGATTTCTTTCTCAGCCCTCTTATCATCTGTATATAGTAGGGCTACTGATTTTCTTGAGTTGATCTTGTATCCTGCCACTTTGCTGAAGGTGTTTGTCAGATGTAAGAGTTCCCTGGTAGAGTTTTTTGGGTCACTTATGAAAACTATCATATCATCTGCAAATAGTGAAAGTTTGACCTCTTCCTTTCCAATTTGTATCCCCTTGATCTCCTTTTGTTTTCTTATTGCTATAGCTAGAACTTCGAGTACAATATTGCAGAGGTATGGGGAGAGGGGACAGCCTTGTCTTGCTCCTGATTTTAGAGGATTTGTCTTGAGTTTCTCTCCATTGAGTGTGATGTTGGCTATTGGTTTGCTGTATATAGCTTTTATTATGTTTAGGTATATTCCTGTTATCCCAGATCTCTCCAAGACCTTTATCATGAATGGGTGTTGAATTTTGTCAAAGGCTTTTTCAGCATATAGTATGATGATCATGTGATTTTTGTTTCTCAGCTTGTTTATATTGGGGATTACATTGATGGATTTTTGTATGTTGAACCATCACTGGAATGAAGCCTGCTTGATCATGCTGGATGAGTTTTCTGATGTGTTCTTGGATCCGATTTGCCAGTATTTTATTGAGTATTTTTGCATTGATGTTCAATGTGGGAAATTGGTCTGAAGTTCTCTTTCTTAGTTGTGTCTTTGTGTGGCCTGGGTATCAATGTTATTGAAGCCTCGTAAAGAAAGTTTGACAAAGACCCTTCTGCTTCTATTGCATGGAATACTTTGAGGAGAATTGGTATAAGCTGTTCTTTGAATTTCTGGTAAAATTCTGCACTGAAGCCATCTGGCCCTGAGCTTTTTTTTTTGGTTGGTAGACTTTTGATGGCTGCTTCTATTTCCATAAGGGTTATAGATCTGTTTAAATTGTTTATCTGTTCTTGATTTAATTTTGGCAGGTGATATCTATCCAGGAAGACTTCCTTTTACTTTAAATTTTCGAATTTTGGGGAGTACAGGTTTTCAAAGTATGTCCTGATGATTCTCTGGATTTCCTCAGTGTCCGTTGTTATGTCCCCCTTTTCATTTCTGATTTTGTTAATTTACATGTTCATATTTTGCTCTTTGGTGAGTTTGGATAAAGGTTTTTCTGTCTTGTTGACTTTCTCAAAGAACCAACTCTTTTTTACATTGATTCTTTGTATCGTTTTCCTAGTTTCTACTTTATTGAATTCAGCCCTCAATTTGACTATTTCCATGACATCTACTCATCCAGGGTGAGTTTACTTCTTTTTGTTCTAGAGCTTTCAGTTGTGCTGTTAATTCTCTAATGTGACTATTCTCCAGTTTCTTCATGTGGACACTTAGTGCTATGAACTTTCCTCTTAGCACTGCTTTCAAAGTGTCCCATAAGTTTGGGTATGTTATGTCTTCATTCTCATTGAATTCTAGGGAGTCTTTAATTTCTTTACTTCTTCTTTGACACAGGAGTGGGACAATTGCACATTATTCAATTTCCATGAGTTTGTAGGGTTTCTGCAATTTTATTGTTGTTGAACTCTAACTTTAGAGCATGGTGGTAAGATACATGAAGTTATTCCAATTTTTTTGTACCTGTTGAGGTTTGCTATGTTGCCAAGTATGTGGTCAATTTTTGAGAAGGTTCCATATGGCGTTGAGAAGGAGGTATATTCTTTTGTGTTTGGATGGAATGTTCTATAGTTGTCCGTCAAACCCAATTTGGTCATAACTTCTATTAGTTCCTTTGTTTCTTTGTTAAGTTTCTTTGTTAAGTCTGTTAGTCCTGTCAAGTAGTGGCTATGGGGTGTTAAAGTCTCCCACTATAAGTATGTGAGGTTTTATGTTTTTGAGTTTTAGTAATGTTTCTTCTACAAATGTGGAAGCCTTTGTGTTTGGGGCATAGATGTTCAGAATTGAGATTTCATCTTGGTGGATTTCTTTTGTGAGGAACATGAAATGACCTCCTTCATCTCTTTTGATTGATTTCAGTTTAAAGTCTAGTTTGTTAGATATTAAGATTGCTACCCCTGCTTGTTTCTTGAGTCCATTTGATTGGAAAATCTTTTCCCAACCCTTAACTCTGAGGTAACATCTCTCTTTGAAGCTAAGATGTGTTTCTTGTATGTAGCAGAAGGATGGATTCTGCCTTCGAATCCAGTCTGTTAGCTTGTGCCTTTTTATGGGTGAGTTAAAACCATTAATATTGAGGGATATTAATGACATTTGATTGCTCATTCTTGTTTGTTTTGGAATGGTTGTTGTTGGTGGAATTGTATGTGGATTTCCACCCCTTTTCTCTTTTGGGTGTTGGTAAAGTGGGATTATCTATTTCCTATGTTTTTCTGGTTGTAGTCAACTTCCTTGGATTGGAATTTTCCTTCCAGAACTCTCTGTAGGGGTCAGTTAGTGGATATGCATTATTTAAATCTGGTTTTGTCATGGAATATCTTGTTTTCTTCACCTATCTATATTGATTGAAAGCTTTGTTGGGTATAGTATCTGGGCTGGCATCCATGGTCTCTTAGTGTTGGTAGAATATCTATCCAGCACCTTCTGGTTTTCAGATTTTCCATGGAGAAATTAGGTGTGATTCTGATAGGTTTGCCTTTATATGGTATTTGGCCTTTTTCCTTAGCTGCTCTTTCTTTATTCTGTATGCTTGGGGTTTTGATTATTATGTGACTAGGGGACTTTTTTGTGATCCACTCTATTTGGTGTTCTGTAAGCTTCTTATGCCTTCATTGGCATGTCTTTCTTTAGGTTGGGAAAGTTTTCTTCTATGATTTTGTTGAATATATTTTCATCCCTTTTGAGTTGGGTTTCTTCACCTTCTTCTATACCTATTATTCTTAGGTTTAGTCTTTTCATGGTGTCCCATATTTCCTGGATATTTTGTGTTAGGGATTTATTGGACTTAACATTTTCTTTGGTTTATGTCTCTAGCCAGCCACTAGCTCTTACCTGTACCTCAGGCTGAAAGGGCTGTCCTCTCTTCAGGAATCCTCAAATGCTCTGAGCTCCTGTCTCCTCCTTCCTTACATTCTTCTCTCTACCCAGCCATATCACTCCTGTCTCTGCCTCCCTAGTGCTGGGATCACCTTTGTGTGATCCCAAGTGCTGAGATCTCCTTTGTGTGAGCCCAGGGTGGCCTTGTGCTAACAGAGATCTGTTTCTTTCTGTCTCTTGAGTTCTGGGATTAATGGTGTGTATCACCACTGCCTGGATGTATGCCTTATGGCTGGCTCTGCATTTTGAACCTCCAGGCAAGCTTTAATAAATCACAAATAATATATCACCACAACAACTCAGTCAATTTAATGTGCTCTGTATTTACATATAACTGGTTCTGTGAAAAAATACCTCTTATCATCTGATTTCTTTCTGTGAGTCTCCACAATATATTGCATAGGCTAATTCACTGGAGATGGGATTCAGGAAAATCAGTGGAAGCATGTAACATTATATTTTGAGTGATCTTTAGCAGACAGTGTCTAAATTTATAGAGAATGTGTTGCAAACAAGAACAACAAGCTGGAGGTGATTATAAATCTGGGCAAATGCAAGTTACAGACAGATGTCCACTAAGATGTGTAAAGAGAAGTTTTTCTTTGCTAGCCACTTTGGTTTATCCCCCGCCAGTTGCCTGGGCTCTGCCGCTTTGTAGTCCCCAAATAAACACACAAGACACTGTATTAATTATGAAGCTGTTGGCCTTGTTTGTTTCTTACTGGCTAGCTCTGACTTAAGTAATTACCCCATAATTGTTAATCTAAGTATGTCTCTTACTGGAGAAGTTTCCGGGCTTCCTACCCCATGGTGTCACATCTCAACTCTTGTGTTTCTCCTTCCCAGAGTTCTCCTGGACTCCTAGTCCCTCCCATCTAGATTCCCTATAGGCCAGACAGTGCTTTATTGACATAAGACTTCCCCAACAAA
Source organism: Mesocricetus auratus (assembly GCF_017639785.1). Classification (NCBI taxonomy): domain Eukaryota; kingdom Metazoa; phylum Chordata; class Mammalia; order Rodentia; family Cricetidae; genus Mesocricetus; species Mesocricetus auratus. The sequence goes on from NW_024429198.1 coordinate 62,641,857, forward strand.
GATGTTTCTCTCTGTTTGGTTATTTGGGATATCCATGAATGGTAGCCCCCATCTCCTGCCTGTTCTGAACAATAATCATTCTAGGAGCCTCTGAGGATCAGAAGAGAGTTTCTGATGAAGGTAGATCAATTAGTTTTTTAAAAGACCACATCTGGAAACCACCCAGAGGGGGTTAGGGGCCTGTTCTTGCCATCTCTAGAGTAACAGAGCTTATAGATGATTGTGTGTGTGTGTGTGTGTGTGTGTGTGTGTATTTGAGATTTATTAGAATGACTTACAGGTTATGTATGTATGTATGTATGTATGTATGTATGTGTGTATGTTTGTATTTGAGATTTATTAGAATGACCTGTGTGTGTGTGTGTGTGTGTGTGTGTGTGTGTGTGTGTATGTATGTATTTGAGATTTATTAGAATGACTTACCGGCTATGTATGTATGTATGTATGTATGTATGTTTGTATTTGAGATTTATTAGATAGAATGACTTACAGGCTGTGTATGTATGTATGTGTGTATGCTTTAATTTGAGATTTATTAGAATGACTTGTGTGTGTATGTGTGTGTATGTATGTATGTATGTATGTATGTTTGTATTTGAGATTTATTAGAATGACTTACAGGCTGTGGGCCAGAGAATCCAACAATGACTGACTACGAACAGAAGGTCCAAGAATCCAGTAGTTCTTCAGTTCATGAGGCTGAATGCCTCAGCTGATCTTCAGTATACCCTAGAACCCTGAAGAAGTAGACTTTCATGCCAGGCAAAGATCGGACTTGGTAGCAAGGGTGAGAGCAAGCATGCAAAGAGGAGCCGGCTTCCTTCTTCCGTGCTCATACAGGCTTCCAGCAGAAGGCATGACCCGGATTAGATTTGGGTTAAAGATCTGAATTGAAGGTGTGTCTTTCCACCTCCAAGATCCAGGTTGGAAGTGGATCTTTCCACTTCAGATTAAGTGAAAAATCCCTCATAGGTGTACCCCATGTTTTGGTTTTAGTTCATTCCAGATGTAGTCAAGTTGATGACCAAGAACAGCCACCGCACCTCCCCAAGTCCTGAGTCTGTGACAGCTGAGATAAGACAGAACCTGAAGATCACGGGTTTGAGCCAAGGCTAAGGTGTTAGAGAATGAAGCCTAATGACAGCATCTCTGTCTGTGTCAGGACGCCTCACCCTGGTACGATTTACAAGGCCTTTTGAGTTTTCTACCCACCTCTTAGAGGAGAGTGAGGATTACCTGTCATCCCAGTTCCCCTCCTGCGGCTCTGCTGCCCTAGTTGCAAGTTACCTTAAGCTTCAGGGAGGAGGGCAAGCAAACTCCAGGAGGAAGAACATGGATAGAGTTTTGCTGGAATGGTGCTTGCAGCTTTAAAACTGCTCTCACATCTAACCTGGAAGGGCTGTCAACTCTTTGGTCATGACCCAAGTAAAGCCTTAGCCTGACATTAAATAATGAAATGTCTGCTCCTGGCAGCACAAATTACGTCTGAGAGGAAGACAGGCATAGAAGAAACTTGTTATGGAGTTTGCTTTCAACATGGCAAGATTAGCCATTTGGGCAAGAAACTGCTCTTGTCTGGACTCCTTGACTGCTGCTGTATAAACTGGACATGCAGGACCCACAGGAAAAGTGACTGCTGAACTCAAATAGTCCTTCAGGGTTCCTGCTTCATGGAAGAGTCTATGAGACTTTCTGCAGGACACAGAAAAATGACTGACAGACTGCCAATGCAGATGGACAGTTTGAAATTTCCTGCTTTGCTGAGAAGTCTTCCAGACACATTGTGGCCTATGGGCTGAAGATGGATGCCCCAATTTTACAGAGGAACTTCGGGTGACTCTTCAGGAAGTAAGATGCCTCTGTCAATTCTAGTGTTTATATATTATCCTTCTGGAGTTGAAGGCAGATAGTTATAATTATAGTTTTCCTTAGTTATGATAAAAGATAAGCTACATATAGAACTTTGGACTCACAAGGATGGGATGGATGATATTTTCTTTAACTCTTGCTAAATGTTGATGGACAAAATACTGTAACTATGTACTTACTTGATAACTGTTCTGTTATATATAATTTGACTATGTTAAAGTTAAGACCTTTCTTTTTGTTTAAACAGAAAAGAGGAGATGTTGGGGAAGTCCTGTGTATATGTCAATAAAGCACTGTTGGCCAATAGGGAAGCAAGATAGGTGGGACTAGGAGTCCAGGAGGACTCTGGGTAGGAGAAACACAGGAGTCAAGATGTAACACTATGGGGTAGGAAACCTGGAAACTTCTCCGGTAAGAGAAATACTTAGATTAACAATTATGGGGTAAATACTTAAGTCAGAGCTAGCCAGTAAGAAACAAGCAAGGCCAACAGCTTCATAATTAATATAGCCTCCTGTGTGTTCATTTGGGGCTGATGCGGCTCTGGATCCAGGCTGGCGGGAAGGTTTCCCTTTACAATAATAACAACGTTTGTTGAGTTTAAGATGAACAAAGAAGCTTGCTGTTTCACTCAGTGTCAAATCAATCCAACAACATAGCCAAGGCTGTTGTCATTGTCATTCTAAGGAAAAGGAAACGGAGCCTGTGAAAGAGTAGCTGCTTAATGAGTGCATTGAAGCAAGGACACTGTTGTTTCATCCTCTAAAGGGGAAGAAAAAGATGGGTGTGCATTCTAGAAAAGACACAAGAATTAGAAGTTACAATCGCTCCTGGGAAGATGAGAGTAAATGTGTATTCTAATTCCCAAAAGTTAACCTTAAGATTCCCAAAGCCAGAGAGTAGGTCATTTCCATGTCCCAACTCTAAATATAACGTGGATATTTAAAAGGAGCCTTCTCTATCTGCCTCAACCTGCCCAGATGTAATAATGCCTTAAAGTGGTTTCAAAACCAGAAGACCTAGGACTATAATGAGGCCCTCTACTCTCCCAGTGAACTGTGTGAACTTAGATAACCCAAGCTTCCAAGGTGGCTGAAAATAAAAGTAGGAACAGATTCTACGTTACAGAAGGTCCATGATTCTAACAACCTAGAAACCAATGGAGAGGTCCAAATATAACACTCATAGGCATTCTGCTTCTCTACAAGTCGTCTTTAGAACATGTGTTGCATGCTTGATTCTCAAGTCAGGGTTCCAGGTGGCTTATCAGACTTGACTAATTGCTATTCCCATAAAAAGTCAGCAAAATGCTGTTACTTCTTCTACCTAAGAAGAGGGAAGAGTTTTAGTAATTTATAAAAATATAGTAATCAGTCAGTAGCACCAGGAATTTATTTATTTGCTTATTTATTTTTGCTCTAAAGAGAAAAACACAGCTTCCGTGGGTCATTTGTGTGTAATGTGCATGGAACACATATAAAGATTAGATGAGTCTATTTGTCAAGTCTGCACAAATGATATTTGGAGTGGATGTAGCATTCCAAGAATAGCAATGCTGTTTTGAGAAGATGAACTTAAGGTGAAAGGGAGGACAAGAGGGATGCTAATCCAAAGATGACATATTCTAAATGAATGACTCACATCTGCTTTCACTAAGTAAAGGTTTGGATCAAATTCACAGCTGAAGAAATGTTAACGTTACCTTTAGAGTTGTCACCTGAGGACAGTCGTAACCAGATACTAATGCCTGTGCAGGTTGAAAAGAGATTAGAGACCTTGTAGGGAGAAATTTCTATTTGTTTCTCTTATTGTATTTATATTACCAGAGAGGAGCAGTGTGTGCTGTGTTTAGACTCATGGAATACAAATACTGACCGTTCGTAATGTGCCTCATAGTAACTGCGTGACCTTCAGCAAACTAGTTAATCTCTATTTCTAAAGAGCGGTTATAATAGGATTTAAGAAAGTTGCCAAGGTTAAATGAGCTAATATTCATGCGTGTCTTGGAGCAGTGCCTACAGTGTTCCTGAGTAGCTCTGTCACCTAGGATTGTGGTGAGCATTCACGCACTCGCACACACACACATACAAAACCCCACACCACCACCACCATTTGTGGACAACTGAACTTAAGGGAATTAATATATTTATTCCTTTTCAGTATTTTACAGAGTGAAGACGGAGTTTCTGTTCTGCCCAGTCCCGCCACTCTTCAGCCCCAAATAAACACACAGAGACATAATAATTTATAAACGGTTTGGCTGATGGCTCAGGCTTCTTATTGACTAGCTCTCTCTTAATTGCGTTATCAAATGTTTCCTAAGTAGTATCAATACTCTGTACAACTTAGTTTAAGTATATCCACTGATTTGTGAGATATTCTCAATTTTGACTCTGGGAAGTGAAGCCATTTGTGGTAAAGCAGCAGAACACACTTATGTCCTAATGACTTTATTTCAAACAACCATTGTTGAAAACAAACTTTGAGATTTTTGTTGTATCTCATTGAAAATCACGAAGGGCAGTGAGGACATGATTATAATAAATACCACATTGAGGGTCTTGTGTCCCGAATTAATTTCTTATTTGAACAAGCATCATTTTTAGGTCTCAGTAACTATACCTCAGGCCATAATATATTTCTCTGTCTACACACAGGAACCAAACTTCGTTTGCAAAGGGCTCTAGCCTTGACTAAGAATAGCTTACAAACAGTTTTATTTTGTGTATACCAGGAAATAGCAGGTGCATGGCTGGAAATGATTGATATGAATCTACAGACTCTAGATTACAGTGGAAAAAATTTCAGATAATAACCTTAATTTTGCACTTGATTAGAGAAAAAAAACAAACCCATGTTTTTAAACTCCATGTTTCTTGAATTGAGGTATTTTTCTTTAGCTTTGGAAATCAAAGTCATCACATCACTTTTATTATTTTATACCCAAAACCACAGAAATTGCTTATACTGGTCCACACAGCCTTGGGTCAATGGCATTAACAAGACCATAGATGTTTCTATAAGTTGAGATTAGAATTACTTGCAGAAAATGCCCAAATAACAATGGCTGGAATAAGATACATATCTTTTATTTCTTAAACACACACACACACGCACACACACACACATACACATGCTTGCACAACCCATGCATGCACATGCTCACACACACACACACACACACACACATGCTTGCACACACCCATGCATGCACATGCTCACACACACACACACACACACACACACACACAAAGGATTATAAAGGTAAGCAGTCAAGAACCAATAAGGTGGTCCCACAGTGTCCTAGAGAACCCAGGATCCTTCCAAGCTTCTGTTGTCCAAGATCAATAAAATACCAAGAATCTTCCAAATTACGTTAAAGGGCCAGGCAGCCAAAGGAGTGCAACAGACTTTTTATTGGGCCACCAAGCAGCTCCCAAATAAAGACACACATAAAAAACAAACTCTAGTAAGACCTAGATGACTTAAGAGAAAGCACATCCAGGCAGAATCCTACTTACCTGAAATGCCTAGTATCAGAAGTGTTAACAGACTTTTTGTGTGATGGTGAAATCCTGTGTCTATGTCAATAAAGCACTGTTGGCCAATAGGGAAGCAAGATAGGTGGGACTAGGAGTCGAGGAGGATTTTGGGAAAGAGAAACACAAGAGTCATGATGCAGCCTCCATAGGGGTAAGAAGTCCAGACCCTTATCTCCGGTAAGAGAAATACTTAGATTAACAATGATGGGGTAAATAGTTAAGTCAGAGATAGCCAGTAAGAAACCAAGCAAACGGCCAACAGCTTCATAATTAATATAGCCTCCTGTGTGTTCATTTGGGACCGATACGGCTCTGGAACCAGGCTGGCAGGAAGGCTGCACTCAACATCTGTGGACTTTAGGATTTGGATATATAGAGTTGGCACATACATATGACATACAGTAAATTCTTTAGACTTTATAGTATTGGCATACACACACACACACATACATATATATATATTTATATATACATTAAACATATCAGGGAGGGGATCCAAGTCTAAACAAATAATTTATATTTCATGCATACACATATATACTAAATACATAGCCTAAATCTACTTTCCTTTTATTTTTAGTAACTTTTAAAATGTAGAAGTTTTCAAAGATAACATCATGCTAGGATTCACAATTTTAGTATTTTAGACCCTTTCACATCTTACTTTTGGAACCAGAACTACATCATACTTAGAAGAAGCCATCTGTGAAAAGCAGTGGCGAGGAATGTTGTGGTAAAATGAGCCGACTGGGTGGTGAGGAGCCACATGGCAGAATTTTGCATGCTGCTAGGAGTCACAAGCAAGGCCCTGTAGCGCAGAGCACTGAGGTGTAAAGGGAAGCCTTTTCCTTTGAGAGAAGCCCTCCTGCCAGCATGGTTCCAGAGCCGTATCAGTCCCAAATAAACACATAGGAAGCTATATTAATTATGAAGCTGTTGGCCTTGCTTGTTTCTTACTGGCTAGCTCGGACTTAAATAATTACCCCATAATTGTTAATCTAAGTATTTCTCTTACCGGAGAATAGTTCTGGGCTTCCTACCCCATGGCGTTACATCTTGACCTCTGTGTTTCTCCTTCCTAGAGTCCTCCTGGACTCCTAGTCCCACCTATCTAGATTCCTATTGGCCAGCAGTGCTTTATTGACAAATGCACAGGACTTCCCCCCAACACTGAGGGTTCCAGGGAAGGAATAGAGGAGGATTCCCACTGGGTCTGTTGGAGCCTTCTCTCCTCAGAAAGTTTGTTTCAAACCTCTCACAACTTAGCCTTAAGCTGTGGAATTATCTAGAATATAGTGTTATAGAGGAATAGAGGGGGAACTTGGGGACCTACACGAGGAAGGGGAGGAGAGGGAAGGGTAAAGCAGGGAATTTGGGGATGGACAGCTAACGGCAAATGCCTTTGGGAAAGCTCTATGGAAACACACTACTATAAAAGTTTCCCAAAGCATACACACATACAAAGGGAATTTACATGCAGTTACTATACAATAATGGAGACAACTCCCCAGCTAGACATCATATGCTACCAAGTAAAAATTCCAGTACCAGGAAGGTTATATCTTTTTGAGTCTTTTTTTTTTAATACAAGGAATGGGCTACATCTGAAGGCATCCCCCTTATACCATAGGCTATCGCCAATGTTATTGGTCACTCTCCACAACCTAACTCTAAGACTCTGTCACTAACAAATATTGCTACGTACTTACGTCATGAAGACATTAAGCTGGTGTCCAACTAGAAGCTTCACCTCTGCTGACTGGCATCCGTGGTGGTGGAAGATGCTACCCTCATTACTGGAGGAGAAAAATGATTGCCAGTCTCTAACAGCTACAAGCCCTGTGAGCTACAGCAGTGACCTGCCTGCAAGATATACTGGTATAATAGTGACGCGAACGTCGTGCGAGTCACCAGTCACTTTTAAAAGTTGGGTTTAAGGTCCTCCCCATGAAATAAAACCTAATACGATATTTTTCTTCTTCTAAAGGAACATAGCAATAAAATGGCCCATGATGGCACATTGCTACACCCAGAGATCAGCGTCTCGATCAACTCTCATCTGAGAGCCTTCTTATTTCAGCTGCTGACAGTTAACACAGAGACCCACAAGAGAGCAGCGCGCAGAAAGTGAGAGACCCTGGAGCATCCGGCCACCAATGGGACATCTCTATCAGACCCTTCCCCTCCAGGCTCAAGGATCCACGCAGAGGAGAAGGTGGGAAGGCTTGAAGAGCCAGAGCTGATGGCTGGCTCCCAGGAAAGAGTGTCTCCCAGACACAAGGCTGACATGCGTAAGGAACTCACAGAGTCTGTGACAGCGCGCACAAGACCTATGTAAGTCAGGCCAGACAAAATCCCAACATGGAGAAACGGAAGTGGCCACAAGCCCTACCCCTACACAACGGGAACCTACTGGGAAAGGGAAAGTGGGTTTTCTCCAAAGGAATGTCACCGTGCATGTCAGCCACACTCTGGGGCAGGCACCGCGCTCAGGGTTATCTGACCAACACAAAGCAAATTTCACGGGCTTGCTTTTGTGTGTGCTTTTGTTAATGTGGTTGGTGTTCTACTTTGCTTTGTTTTGAGGGGAGAAATGACATAAAATTGGGCGACCATGGAGTGGGGAGTAGCTGAGAGGAGTTGACAGGTTTGAAGATATCAAAATATACTGTATGAAAATTTTAAAACGTTAAAATGTGCAGTTAATTTGTTACTCTAGAAGTAAGTAAGCACGAATCAGTCAAATCTGTCATTCCATAAAAGCTAAATTATGAGAATTTAGGTGGAAACTCAGAACACAAACACAGCTACCCACCCACAGGCAGGTCGTAGAAAGGATACCTCTCTTGGGGTCTTTGTTCTCTGGTCCAGCTGTAAGAGAACCCATATCACACAGAGCTGACTCGTCTGGTGGCCCTGGGTGACCTAAATATAGTCAGGGATTCCTGTGACAAATGTAACCCTGTTGACTTTACAGCTTTATTTAGTCTCCCTCCAAGGGATGGCTCCATCTCTCTCAGGCTGACCCAAGGCAACCCCTTGCAGCTGCAGCCCTGAGAAAGTCCTCAGTAGACCCTCTAGTGAGGACAGAATAGGAGTCGTGGAAGAATCATAGAAGTTCTACTTCACTTGGTTCACCCCAAAACCCAATGCTATAGCTCTTCTCCTGGGTCTGTAGAAGGAATCCGTAGAAGGAATCTGTAGAAGGAATCCATAGAAGGAATCTCTAGAAGGAATCCATAGAAGGAATCTGTAGAAGAAATCTGTAGAAGGAATCTGTAGAAGGAATCCGTAGAAGGAATCCATAGAAGGAATCTGTAGAAGGGGTGCCTCTGAACTCAACACCCTCCCTTTATCTTCCAATCGTAAGCCTTCTTGATACAATTCCAGGTTCCAGCCTTGTTCCTACTCTAACAAGTAGTCCAAGTACAATGAATGCGATTACCACGTTTTTTACGCTTCTTTCATGTCACTGGCTGAAAGTAACACCTTCAAATGCCCTTGTTTCCCCTTGATGACTTCATGGCATGGTACTTGGAACACTTGCAGTTAGCTGGGAGCCCTCACTAAATCTGAGTAGACAGAGGGTTTGGGTGTTCTCAGACAGGTTTGTGAAGGTCTATTCTTCCGGTAAAAAGCCACAGGAAGGCATGGGAGGGAGCAGGGAGCAAAGCATATCTTTTCGATAAGTTTTGAGTCAGAAACTAAGGAACAATGGGGGCAAAGAGTGCACAGTAGTTTCTGTGTGTTTTGGTTCCCCACGTGGGATGTAGTGGGATGCTATGCTGGAATCTGCCTCAAGGAGGCTCACCGCTCACCATCCTCTGGAGCAGTTGGTTTTCTCTGTTTCATTCCGTCTCCCCATTCTCTCTGCCTGACGCACCATTGTGGGTAAGAACAACGGTCATTTATTGATTGGGTTAACATATATTGATGCCTGTATTATTCAGACACTAAACTCAGGACTTGGGATAAAATAATGAATGGACAAATAGGTTCTCCTCACGACAGAGCTTACCTTTCCACGAGGGAAACAGATTCTCAAGTGATGATAGTCTTCAGCCTGTGTTGATCCAAGATACAACAGTCCAACTTTGCAAACGGGGCACCCAGTAGAAAATAGATAGCGTTTTCCGTTTTGATCCTCACCTGAAAACTCGGTAGACAGCTCTCTGCCACGACGTAGGGGAGCTGCAGCCAGCCAGCTTTCTGGTCACCCAGCTCAGGAGTGCAAGCAACCCCACCTCCAGAGCACTGTCTGTCACTAAGGTAGGATGCCTGCTGGATTCGGTGTAGGAAAAGCACTTCTTGTGATTGTTTCAACTTTTGGAGGTTTATCGGGGTGTTTCCCTCTCCTCCGCTGAGGAGCAGCTGTGCTTACCCGCAGCCATGCTAAACTGCAACACCACAGCACCGGGTTTACAGTGATTTCAGTCGTACTGACCTAGCAAGCAACTCGGGAAGCGCTTTTCCAGGCTTCTGTCAGGAGGTTTGCCTCAGTGGCTGAAGGAGAGGGAAGAGTTAACGATGCTGCTCGGGTGGGCATAGGGGATGGGGAAGGCAGGGGACAATGAGAACAACTTTGACTGAGAGGCCAGGGGAGCTGCACCGATGGCAGCCCCGCCCTGCGCAGGAAAGCTTACAGAAACTAATAGGAGCTCTCCTCTATTGTCCGTGTTTCTGATTTGACTTCACTAACCAATAAACTCCAAACTTGGGGCAAATGGGTGCCCAACAAAGCTTTAACCTTGGTGTAAAACTGAAGTCTCACATGAGATGAACGTTAAGCAATGCTCAGAAATATTTTTTAAAAAAGCCAAATTAATGTTTTCATTACATTGAACGAATCTGTAATTCAGTAGATTTGGCCATGGCATGTGGACTCACTTACCTCCAAAACATTGTATGATGCCTTAGCCTCCAATTTATTTCCATTCAAAGAAAGCATAAAATAATACACCAATCTTGAGTAAAAAAAAAAAGCAAACCACATTTATGCGGATCAAAAATAGCTTCATTGTGCCTATATAAATGGAGTGAAATTAAAACACTCTTACCACAAAAACTGGATATCATGATTTTCTCCCAATGTAAGAAAATATGCAGATATTAATTTCATCTACACGAACCATGAGTTAGGGTAGAAAGAAACGTACTCATAGAGTTTGACCGTTTATCGGTCTACTTGCATGTTCCCCAATCTGTGGCAGTCTTTTGTTTATGATCTAACAAATAAAGCTTGCCTGAAGATTAGAGGGCAAACCGAGCCCCACTGGTCAGTCATAGAGGCCAGGCAGTGTGGCACACCCCTTTAATCCCAGCGGCCGTGCTAGCCAGCCATAGACGCTGGACTGCAGTGGTGCACGCCTTTAACCCAAGTACTCGAGAGGAATGTAAGGCTGCTGGAGACAGGGGTCAGTGAGTCTGCAGTCACACTGGGGACAGGGTCGCCCCCTTGGTCTGAGCCTTGGTAGAGGTAAGAATTCTCTAGTGGTTGGCTGCTTTGCTATTCTGATCTTGAGCTTTTTTGTTCCTGGGTTTTTTATTACTTGTGCTACACCAATCTGTTCCCGGGACTTAAAGAAGTTGTGTTTCTTTCTTCAACTCGCACTATCTAGAACGCTTAGAAGAATAGAACTGTCCTTCTGACCACGGCACAGACTTCTAGCTAATTTCTAAAGCCCGTATACTTCTCTTCTTAGAGCATGGCTCACAACATTGTCCAGCAGGTTTCATGTATGTTTAATATAACAGGAATTACAAAGCCATTTCCAGGCCTGGACAGTAAGATATCTCAACTGACCGAGGATCTCTTTTATGCCTCAGCAGCTCCGTGAGAACAAGGAGTGCCCGTACAAACGTTCTGGTGAAGGCAGTGGATCCATGAGTCAGAGATGGAACCCGAGTCAAGGCTGGTATGCCACACTTGATCTTAGCCCAAAGGCGGAGAAGCGATTCAAGACTGGTATCAAAGAAGCCCAGCCACCAGGCACTTGCAGCTCAGAGACTGGCTTCACCCTTCATTTCTGCAGCATGGCAGCTTTCCTTTGAGCTCGGTTATGACATGACTTTCATACTGTAATTTGTGCGGAAATCCAGGTGGTTGCATTAGAGGGACACTGCGTGATGGCTTTGCCAGAACTAGAGTGATGTATGCACATACTAATAGACAGCAAAAGTGACCATTTAAAACATTGCTTAGGGTCATTTAGTGTCTCTTCCATCTTTATCTCCAATATCGTTTCATCATATTTTTCTTTTTTATTACTTTAATTTTTAAATAGCTTGCTTCACATGTCAATCCCCTCCTCCCACACACCCCCACCATCCCCCCAGCCTCCTACCCTATCCCCACTTCCTTCCACATAGTCTGTCATTTCCCTCAGGGCAGGGTCCAGGCACTAAGAGTCCAGGCTGAGAGAGCATCCCTCTTTGTGTCATGGATACAGAAGTCCATTTGTATGTCAGGGATAAACACTGATCCACTGCTCAGGGCCCCATAGGTTGCCCAGGCCTCCTCACTGACTCTCACACTCAGGGGGTCTGGATCAGTCCCATGCTGGCCTCCTAGCTGTCGGTCTGGGGTCCAAGAGCTCTCCCCTGTTCAGATCAGCTGTCTCTGCTGGTTTTTGCCAGCCCATTCTTTGCCAATTTGCTCATCACTCCTCTCTCTCTGTCACTGGGTTCCAGGGGTTCAGTTCAGTGTTTAACTGTGGGTGTTTGCCTCTGCTTCCATCAGTCACTGGATGAAGGTTCTAGGATAGCATATAATGTAGTCATCAAGTTCATTATCAGGAATGGGCATTTAAGGTGGTCTCTCCACTATTGCTTAGCTTACCAGTTGGTGTCATCCTTGTAGATCACTAGAGGTCTCACTGGTGCCAGATCTCTCTTCTAACCTATGACTCCCTGTATTATGGTATTTCTCATCCTGTTCTCCCCCTATTCTACCCCCAACTCAACCTTCCTATTTATCGTATTTATTGCAATTCAACTCTCATTGGTTATAGGATGGTTTGGTTTCTCTACTCATGAATATTGAGGATTGGTCCAATTATGGGAAATCACTTATAGTTAATATATCACACCCTAGAAAGGGGACACCTGAATTCGTTTACTTACTTCTTTTGTCTTGTGTTTTTGAGATACCACCTCTCTGTATAGCCCTAGCTGTCCTGGAACTCATTATGTAGACCACACGTGCCTCACACTCCCGGAGATCCGCCTGCCTCTGCCTCCCAAGGGCTGGGATTAAAGACATGCACCACCCTGCCTGGTGGGACACTGGAGTTTAAAGTACAGTATATTTGAGTGAGCTGGCTAACTTCCCGCATGGGATATTCCAAAAACTGCAATGTGCTTGCTAAGGAAGAAGGGACAATTATAGGAAATAACGTGGTGTTTCATAGAATACAGCAGCATGGGAGATGTAGAGCAAGGTGCCTTGCAATGTCTCATCTTGACTGTGACTCAAGCCTCCTGAATTCACCCTTTACTTGCACTGATTTAGGCAGACTTATTAAACCTCCCCAAATGCAAGTTCCTTATCTTTAAGTACAAAACGTCAGCTCTCTCCTAAAGCTGATGTTTGGTTGGATGAGATCCCATGTGTAAAATACTTAGACAGTGCCTGAAGATGAGCACTGACTACATGTTATCAACTCCAGGTTTTAGTTACCTCATGAGTAGAGGGGAAGAAAAAAATGTGCTCAGCTTCTGAGATTCCTTCAAAAGACGTCTCATTGGCTCTCCTGGAGGCTCAGCTCTGCCACCATCTAACTGCCCTGTCTTCTGTCTGTTGATCCCTTGCTTTATCTGACTCTGGATTCTCAAGTGTACCTTTCCAGTCAGGAATCGAGGACTGGGGGAAACTCACAACATCATGGTAGTAGAATTTGGCAAGTCCCTCCCTCCCCCCCACCCCATTCACATCACTACTGGGTAACCATCAGCAGCATGGTTTACCAGTTGCCAATATTATGTTTTGAAAGACCCAGTCTCCCACTCCCCCACACCCATGATTTTTGACCCCAAAGTCAGGGTTCAGAAAGAATACATGCGGGTGTAGAGTCCCTAGATTCTGGTGGTGTCATAAAAAAAAAGAACACATACTTGCATGCTTCTGCGTTCCTTGGATACTTTCCAGGAGCGCCTTTGCTGAGATGCAGGTGCTCACTTTCAGGAGCTTCTTAAACCAGCTGTTACTCTAATGAAGTTCAGCCATCAGTGCCTGAAAGTGCATAAATATCATAAATGCCTTAGAGTGGCAGCTACTACCGTGATTTCTATTACTGTGCTATCATTTTAAAGTCCTTCTCTTCCCTTTTCCTTAGGACTTCATGCATCCTGAAACAATTTTGAGTTTTGTCCAAATTCCATGAGGTTTTAAATTTTTAATACTAATGAGATTTATGAGTCACTCCTTGGCAGCGTCTGCAGCTTTTAGCATCTCCAGCATTAGAAAAAGGACACAGAACAAGATACAAAATTGAAAGGGAAAAATGATCGATTTCAGATGTTACCGAAATACAGCAAAGGAGGCAAAGAGTTTCTGGTTCCACCAGAGATAAAGATGGAGAAATGAGATAATATGGACTGTATTCCTTATGTTTAAACAAATGATTTCTTTTTCAGTTTCTACCCCCATGGTTCTCCTTTGTCTTTCCATTAATCCATTAAGTGGTCTGGTATTGATAGGGTCGTGACCTTCCATACAATTTTCCACTTTTTCTGATCTCTTCTCTTACACTAGACATGTAGAGTTAGAACCTGATCTCTGGATGTCAATAGATACCTGATCCTGCTCATCTTTTTATTCTTATCTAGTCAGCCACAAATGTAGTCATTTCCCCTGCATTCTTCATCTAAAGACAACAGACTAAGCCAGAGAGAAATGAGTAATAGGTTTAAGAAGATCCTAGCACTGTGAGCATCTTTTCTAACAAAGTTAGCAAGAGAAAATGTTGTCTAGTGAGTCACAGAATGTTTCAAGGATTTTGATACTGAAGTATGTGGCATGTCCTATCTGTCACCTCTACTTAGCAGTAAGTCAGATGAACCCAGCCTGTGTCCCAAAAGTGTGTGTGTGTGTGAGAGAGAGAGAGACAGAGACAGAGACAACCATCAATATTCTACTAATAACTGACAGTACTGAGAGAGTATTATTCCTAAAACACGGCACAAAGAGATCTTGATATGTTGAGATCATATGATGGCATGTCTTACCAGGGTGTGGTAGAGCAGTGTTCCCTTATTTATATTGACACTTATGAAACAGAGCTCTTCACATCACACATCCCTGTGGTGAAGGCTTCTTTTTTGTTTAGACAGGCACACTGAGGACTAACCTCATTAGTGTAGTTCCATGCTTGTCATTGATGCTGAAATGCCGACAGAAGACAACTGAAGTAAGACCCACTCGATCACATCTTTGATTCTAGTTTGGACAACACGGGAGAGAGACAACAAGATCCCACTGGCTTTCCCTAGAGCCCGGCCACCGCAGCGGGCCCTTGAACCGCCGTTTCAAGCCACGCCCTCTGAAGGCTTTACTCCCTGGTCACATAATGAGACAATTAAGGACAACCTTACCAGAGTATGAAGTGGGTAGATTCTGAAGAGACTTGGGATCTCTTCTGTAGTGTTTACCCCAGACAAGGAGTGGCTAATTAAGATGAATTTCTAGCTACATCATGTCCCTTGGGCAAGCCCATGTTTACACTCTGGAATATTGACACTGGCAAAGGGGGCCAGACTTTTGGCAGGTTTTTTTTTTATGTAAACAATGCCAAGATGGCTAACTTCCTGTATTTCTCTAGTCTTTTTTTTTTTTTTTTTGGAAAAATCTCTAGAACACTTTCCAAGAAATTAGTTTAGGCCAGTCAGGGTTTATTCTTGGTATTTCTGTGTTTATTGTTGCGTAAGAGTCTAAGTTCAAAATCCATTTCTCTTCCAGACCAGTCAAAATAACACATGGGCCTTTATGTTCTGCAAAAGAAGAAGACTTGGGACTCTAGAAATAAATACAAATTTTCTTTCTAGCTAGTTCAAACTGTCTATGATGCCACTACCAATTCTGAAATTTTGAGGAAACACAGGTTGACAAAAAGAAACAAACTGAACCTCACCCTCTATAATTGAAGCAAAAATGCTAAGAGGGAAGGGGACAGACCTAAGACTAAGTCTGGATTTGAATCCAAGCTTTAGAAAATACTAGTTACAATATAAAGTTAAGTGGGATACAAAAGTTTCCATGATCAAATATTTTTTAAAGATTTTTTTTTTTGGTTTTACGAGACAGGGTTTCTCTGTTTTGGAGGCTGTCGGTCCAGCCTAGCCTCGAACTCACAGAGATCCACCTGCCTCTGCCTCCCGAGTGCTGGGATTAAAGGCGTGCGCCACCAACGCCCGGCTAAAGATTTATTTATTTATTATGTATACAGTGTTCTGTCTGCACGTATGCCTGCAGGCCAGAAGAGGGTGCCAGGTTTTTGTTACAGATGGTTGTGAGCCACCATGTGGTTGCTGGGAATTGAACTCAGGAACCCTGAAAGAGCAGTCAGTGCCCTTAACCTATGAGCCATCTCTCCAGCCCCATGATCAAATATTTTATGATGCTAAATCAATCTACATGTCAATTCATCATATAATAAATTTTTAGTTCAATGACAATTAGATTATTGTAAAAAGTTTTGTTATCAGACTTTTTGTTGATGAGCTTTGAACTTTATACACTATTGAATCCATGGTAGTTACATTTAAATCTACAGTAACACATAACCACTTAATGTTCAGGTAAGGTAAGAAACTATTTTTTGAACAGCTATTCCTAGGGTACTAGGAATAACCATGTTCTACCTGGGTATTAAATGTTTATTTTTCTCCAGTATTAATTTTATAAAGAATTCCTAGGAGAGTTTTACGGAGGTAAAGTATGAAGTAAACCTCCGTGCACTACTTTAGAAAGTGCTACCTCAGAAAATATTTTTAAGAACTAGCTTAAAATCATTCTACATAAAATTAACAGTTTTCATAGTCATTTTAACTTATTTCAGAATTTTACTATTGATAGAATGTCAGCATGTAAATAGATTTTAATGTCATGTCTGGAATGCTTCCCTATGTTGACCAATGAACATTCAGCCCTTAGTAATACAATTAAATGGCTGAAGTTGGTTTTACTGTGGTGACACTGATGACATTTGATTGTATCCTTGTGGTTTGCTTTATCACTGATCACAAACTTGTTCGTATGAAAATCCATGAAGGTAATCCGGCCTCCCACACCAAGGCTGAAAGTTAACTCAAAGAGAGGATTCTAGGCTCCCTTCAAAGAGACATGACACACGCTGCCAAGCCTTACCTTCTCTCCACGGCCACTTCAATCCTGGGCTTTTTTCTACAACTGAGGCTTCATCCTCACCGGTGACTTCCAATAGCCTCTCTTCAGGGACTCCACCCCTGCCACACAAGACCAAAGTCTCAGCTGCCCTCTACAATTACTTTGTGTCTTTAAGACCGGAGACACCTGGGTGACTCTGCACTACCAAGTTCAGCTGCCAGCCTGAGATGCAGCCTTGGTCCCCCTCTGCGCCACAACTTCTGTGTGCTGACCCAGAGCAAACACTCCAAGACTTATGATCCTCAACAATGCTGGTCCCTTCTTATTCATGACTAACCTCTTCAGCCCCAGCTGACCAGTATCCACTGTCCCAGTAAAGCAGAGACTTTTGCTTTACTTGCTCTTAACTGAAAATATTAACAGCCCTGTTGAGTCTTTAAATGTCCCTCTGAAACTTCACAAGCCGGGCCGAGGTCCTCTGCATTGCACTCAGCAGGCTCATTATCTAAGCCCTGAGTACGCAATGGGTTTCTCCAGCCCAAAGTTCAAATGCCACCACAATCCTTCCAAAACGTATAGTCAGGTCACAGAAATGCGCCATGATCCTTTCTTTCTCAGCTAGGGTTTCTACCGCTATGATAAAATGTCATGACTAAAAGTAACTTCAGGAGGAAAGGGTTTATTTCATGCTACTGCCTGGTCGTAGTTCGTCACTTAGGGACACAAGTGCATGAATCTGGAGGTAAACTGGTATAGAGGCCATAGAGGAATGTTGCTTACTGGCTGGCTTTCTCCCTAATAGCGGCTTCATCCTACTTTCTCATAACACCCAGGACCTAGGGCTGGTACCCCCCACAGTAGAAAGCACTGTCGAGCATCAACCATCAATCGAGAAAGCACACCACAGGCTTTCCCACAGGCCAGTCTCGTGGGGCCATCTGCTCAATTGAAATCCCCTCTTCTGAAATGACTCTGGCTTGTGTCAAGTTGGCGTCAAGCTAGTTAGTAGTCAGGTCTGGAGAGGTAGCCCATTAGTTAAAAGCATGTACCACCCTTAACATGAAACGTTGGCTCCCAGCACCCACACCTGGTGGCTACTGTAACTGCCTGTAACTATAGTTCCAGGGATCTGACAGCTTCTCCTGATCTCCACAGGCACTGAACGCATGTGTACAAACCCACACTCTCTCATACACACAGACATGTAACAATTAAAGATGAAACCTTAAAAATAAGCCAATCAATATAACTTCCACTAAGGTATCAGTGACATTTCTCACAGATATGGTAAAAGCAATCCTGGAATTTATGTAAAACCACAAAAAATATCCTGAGAAGTTAAAGCCACCTTAAGCCATTTATTGCCTGACAAACTACACTTCAGAGGTGTAGCAATCCAAACAACAGAATAGTGTCATAAATTCAGATGCATAGAACAATAGAAAAGAATACAGGGCCTAGAAGTCAACTGACATATCTCCAACCAACTGATTTTGACAAACATTCTAAGCACAAGGAGAAAGACCTTTGTTTCATTAAGTGATGATGGGATATTGGGTAGTCACATGCAAACTCTCACCCATTACAGAGACAACTTTGAACAGTTTAAAGACTGAAATATGAGACCTAAAACTATAAAACTGCGAGACAAAAAACAAGGGACATGATTAGAGATACTGGAAGGGGCAAAGAATGTTTTGGACAAGATATCAAAGGCATAGGAAACAAAGCCATAAACAAATAAACCAGATTACATCAAAAACCTGCAGAGCAAAGGCAATTAACCAACAGTGAAGAAACACACTACAGGAAGGGATAAATGTTTGCAAACCAGGCTTGACTAGAGATTGGTATCTAAAATATTCAAGAAACTCCAAAATCTCAGTGTCAAACAAACCTGAAATAACCTGATTTTGAGAAGAGCAATATACATAGACATTCTCAAATATAAAAAAAAATATGCTAAAGCAAATGAAAATTGTCATCAGGAAAATGCAAATTAAGACCATGATAAACCCAGTGTGGTGGCATAGTCCTTCAATCCCAGTACTGGGAAGACAGAGGTAGCCAGAGCTCTTTGAGTTTAAGCCCAGCTGGTCTATTTATCCAGTTCCAAGAAAGCCAGGACTACATAGTAAAGAAGAGTGCTATGAAGAAGACAAAAATATTTAAAAAGACTAAAGATAAAAAGACAAACATGGTATGTACTCACTCATATATGGATTTTAGACATGGATCAGGGGAGTGCCAGCCTACAATCCCAGTGCCAATGAGGCACTTGGGAAACAGGGAGGTTCCCAAGAGAGATGCATGTTACCTCAGAGAAGTGGAATGAGGCAAGATCTCCTGAGCAGATTGGGAACATCAGGGGAGGGGAGAGGGAGCCAGGAAAAAGAGAGGGGGATAAGAGGACATGAGAAGAAGGTATGGGGAAGCAGGAAGGTTGAATCGAGATAAGAACAGAGGAGAGCAGGATGAGAGACTCCATAATAGATTGAGTCATTATAGCTTGAGGAGAGAGCTGACACTAGTGAGATCTTGAGAGATCTTCAAGGATGACACCAACTGGCAAACTAAGCAATAGTGGAGAGACTATATTAATTGCCACTCCTTGATGGTAAGGTTGATGACTACCTTATATGCCATCCTAGAACCTTCATCCAGTGACTGATGGAAGCAGAGGCAGACACCCACAGCTAAACACTGAACTGAACTCCTGGAACCCAGTGACAGAGATGGAGGAGTGATGAGCAAAGGGGTCAAGACCATGATGTTGAAACCCACAAAGACAGCTGACTGGACAAGGGGGAGCTCTGAAATCCCAGACTGATGGCTGAGAGGCCAACAGGGGACTGATCCAGACTCCATGAATGTAGTGAGGAGGCCACAGAAATCACTGGGGCCTTGGGTAGTAGATTAGTGTTTATCATGGTTTATGAATGATCTTTGGGAGCCCATTCCAAATAGAGGGATGCTCTCAGCCTGGACACATGGGGAAGGGCCTAGGTCCTGCCCTGAATGAAATGACAGACTTTGGAGATCCCCCCCAAGGAGGGCCTCATCCTCCCTGGGGAATGATGTGTGGATTGGGTGGGGGTCTGGGGGGGCTGGTGGAGGGACAAGGGAGGTGGGGTGGGAGAGGGAGCTGGGATTGACATGTGAAGCATTCATGTTTCTAATTTAAATACAAAAATTAAAAAGACTAAAGATAATGTGTGTTGTTAAAGATGTGGAGAAAACAGACATTTTGGGCATTGTTAGGATGTAAATTAGTATATCTGTTGCAGAAAACAGTATAGCTATTTCCCAAAAAGTTTTAAATAGGTCTACCATATGATCCGGCAACCCTGCTGTTGGTGTCTCCAAAGAATGTGAAGCCAGAGTATCAAAAACACACCTGCACTCCCATATGCAATACTATTCACGACATAATAATGGAAACAAACTGTCTATCAACTGATTGATGAATAAAGAAGATACGGCACAAAGCACGATGGGATACTGTTCAAACATAAAAAAAAGAATGAAGCTCTTCTGTTTACAACAATGTGAAATGAAGCAGAAGTCGGCACGTTACATGAAGTAAGCGGCCACAGAAAGGTAAGTCCATGAGTGCCCTGCAGGTGGCCACCAGAGACTGGAGAGGGGGCAGCAGGGAGAGACAGGGAAAGGGAATCGGGGGCTAAGTAAGCTGTCACCGGTGCGGGCAGGAGACTAACTCCAGATGACAGGGACGCACAGCACACTTCGAAACGCCAGAGGAAATGGCCTTGGAAGTCTTTAAAGAAATGGCTAAATGATTAAGGACAAGGGTATGTTTAGCTTGGTTTAAACATTACACAGTGTCTCCACACGTTGACACGTTACATGGTGCCCTGTCAGTGTGTAAAATTCTAGCGCTCTTACGAAAGTGTGAGTTACAAGTAAATGTAATGATAATGTGAAGCAAATACATAAAGTCATGGGAAGAGAGGAGCAGTGACTTGGGCTTCCATTTTCATCACAAAATCTGTGAACATTCCAATAACTTCCCTTCCTTGCAAATCCTTATGTGTGAATTATGCCTAATTGTTTTGTTATATGGGTAGAATGAAATACATGCCTTTTTTTTTTAGCATACTCTGTCTCATTGTCAATAAAATTTTTGGTTTTGTTTTGCTTATTGCATTGTTCCTTGCCAAATGCTATCCAGCTAATTCTCCCTCTAGGTCATCACAGGCAACCAATGTTTACAAGTTATTGCATTCTTTTTCGTTTCTTTCTTTACCCATGCATGATCTTATATGCCCTGTGAATTATTATTGATCTTTCTTATTTTAATTCTTTCATTTCACATAACTAACCCCAGTTCCCCCTCCCCCATCCCATTCCCCCCTTTTCACTCCTTGGGGAGTCAACGAAGTCTGGCATATCAAGTTATGGCAGGACCAAGCCCCTCCCTCCTGTATCAAGGCTGAGAAAAGTATCCCACCATAGAGAATGGGCTCCAAAAAGTCAGCTCATACACCCAAGATAGGTCCTGGTCCCACTGCCAGAGGCCCCCCAACAAATCAAACCACATGACTGTCACCCATATTCAGGGCTCCATCCCATGCAGGTCCCTAGCTCAGCTATCAGTCTATAATCTGTGAGCTCCGCCTCGCTCGGGTCAGCTGTCTCTGTGGTTTTCCCATCATGCTCTTGACCCCCTTTGTTCATATGATCCCTTCTCCCCCTCTTCAGCTGAACTCCAGGAGCTCAGCTCAGTGCTTGTCTGTGGGTCACTGCATCTGCATCCATCCGTTACTGGATGTAGGTTCTGTGACGACAATTAGGGTGGCCATTAATCTGATTAAAGGGGAAGGCCCATTCAGACACCCTCCCTACCGTTTCTAGTTGTCTTAGCTGGGGTCATCCTTGTGGATTCCTGGGAATTTCTCTAGCTCCAGGTTTCTCCTTAACCCCATAATGACTCCCTCTATCAAAACATCTCTTTCAATGCTCTCTCCCTCCATCACTCCTCCAACTTGGCTTCTTGATTCCTCATTTTCCCATCCCCCACACCCTCCTGCTTGGCCCAGGAGATCTTAGCTGTTTTCCCTTTCTGGGGCTTTCCATATGTGCCCCTCTTAAGGTCCCCTTTTTACCTAGCTTCTCTGGGGCTGTGGATTGTAGCCTGGTTATCCTTTGCTTTACATCTAATATCCACTAATGAGTGAGTACATGCTGTGTTTGTCTTTCTGTATCTGTATCTGATTTTTCTATTTCTGGTTCCATCAATTTGCCTGAAAATTTCAAGATGTCATTGTTTTTTCTACCACTGAGTAATACCCCATTGTGTAAATGCACCACATTTTCTATATCAATTCTTTTATTGAGGGTCATCTAGGTTGCTTGCCAGTTCTGGCTTTAAATAATGTTGCTATGAACATAGTTGAGCAAATGTCCTTGTGGTATGAGTGTGCTTCCTTTGGGTATATGGCCAAGAGTGGTATTGCTGGGTCTTGTGGTAGATTGATTTCCAATTTTCTGAGAAACTGCCATACTGATTTCCAAAATAGCTCTATAAGTTTGCATTCCCACCAGCAATGGAGGAGTGATCCCCTTACTCCACATCTTCTTCAACATCAGCTGTCATCAGTGTTTTCGATCTTAGTCATTCTGATAGGTATGATACTTCAGCATCCTTTTGATTTGCATTTCCCTGATGGCTAAATATTTTGAAATTTTCAAATGTTTCCCAGTCATTTGAGATTCCTCTAATGAGAATCCTGTTTAGATCTGTACCCCTTTCTAAAATTGGATTAATTACCAAATAATAATTTGGTGTCCAGTTTCTTGAGTTCTTTGTATATTTTGGAGGTCAGCCCTCTGTCAAATGTGGGATTGGGGAAGATCTTTTGCCATTCTGTAGGCTGCTGTTTTGTTTTGCTGAACTTATCGTTTGCCTAGCAGAAGTTTCTTAGTTTCGGGAGGTCCCATTTACTGGTTGTTGCTCTCAGGTGTTATATTTAGGAAGAGGTCTCCTATGCCCATGCATTCAAGGCTACTTCCCACTTGCTCTTCTATCAGGTTCAGTGTAACTGGATTTATGTTGAAGGCTGTTTTTATGCCAATGCCAAGCTGTTTTGATTGCTTTAACTCTATCATAGAGCTTGAAGACAGGCATGGTGATGCCTCTGGAAGTTCCTTTATTGTACAGAATTGTTTTGGCTCTTCTGGTTTTTTGTTTTTCCATATGAAGTTGAGTATTGTTCTTTCAAGATCTGTGAAGAATTGTATTGGGATTTTGATGGGAATTGCATTGAATCTGTAGATGGCTTTTGGAAAGATTTCCATTTTTACTATGTTGATCCCACCTATCTAAGAGTTTGGGAGATCTTCCCATTTTCTGGTATCTTCTTGATTTCCTTTCTTCAAAGATTTAAAGTTCTTGTATGCAGGTCTTTCACTTGCTTGGTTAGAGTTACCCTAAGATATTTTAGGTTATCTGTGGCTATTGTAAAGGGTGATGTTCCTCTGACTTCTTTCTCAGTCCATTTATTGTTTCTATAGGAGGGCTACTGACTTTTTTGAGTTAATTTGAACCCTGCTGCAGTGTTTATCAGCTGTAGAGGTCCCTGGCAGAGTTTTTGTGGTCACCATTCTATCATCTGTAAATAGTGAGAGCTTGACTTCTTCTTTTGTTGTCTGTTTGCTCCAGCTAGAGCTTCGAGTGCTACGCTGAATATATATGGAGCTAGCAGATAGCTGTCATTGATCTTTTTAAAAGTAGAATTTAATTGATTACGAGGCTGTTGTATTTGGAATTCCTCCAGATAATTCAATATAGAATTAAACAATTTCATTAAAGCTCTTTATTTGAGTAGCCACTAATAAATATAACTATATTCTAATACACAAATATACACATATGCCTACAGTTAACATTTGTGACATGTTTATTTCGGTTTGCTTGTTTTCCTCTCTGCCTCCTCTTTCTTTGTATCTAGGAAGTCTGGTTGGTTTTCTGTCAACTTGGCATAAGCTAGATTTTCATGGAAGAGTGAACTTGAGTTGAGAAAATGCCTTCATCAGGCGTGGCTGTAGGCAAGACTGTGGGGACATTCTCTTGATTAATAATTGATGTGGGATGGTCCAGTCCACTGTGGTGTTGCCACCTTATTTTTTTAAGACAATGTAGTTAAATGTGGACTTGCTGCCCAAGAGGACACCAGAAGAAGACATTGGATTCCCTGGAACTGGAGTTATAGACAGTGTGTAGGTGTTGAGTGTCAAACTGAGGTCCTCTGGAAGAGCAGCCAGTGCTCTCAAACGCCGAGCTGTCTCTCCAGTCCTACACCTTATTTTTTTTCCTTACAAAGGAAAACGTTTGATGGAAGTGGTGGCTTACAGTTCAGAGGTTCAGTAGGTTATCATCACCACAGGGAGCATGGCGGCATGCAGGCAGATGTGGTGCTGGAAAAGTAGCTGACATGCCCCTTGTTTTTTTTTCTTTTTAAAGGCAATCTCTCACTGAACCTAGACTGATTAGCTAGACTGTCAGTACCTTCCAGGGTTTCCCTTGTTTGTATCTCTTGGTGCTGGGATCACAGACATTCGTGGGTTACCTGACTTTTTATGCCGGTCGTGGAGACCCAAACTCGGGTCCCCATGTTTGCTCGGCAAGGGCTGTACTCACCGAGTTCTTTCCCTAACCCTTCCACGTGTTGTTTGAACGTTTTCACTGAAATGAAACCGCAAGCATATATGTGGTTAGTTTTAACTGGCTAATTGGATTTAAAGCCAAAGACGACGCATGTTTCTATTTGCAAATATTTATTGCTGTGTATGGATGGGTGATTTGTGCCACAGCGCGTATTTGGAGGTCAGAGCCATTTCAAGAGTCACTTCTCCCTTTCATTTTGTTGGGACGGGGTCTCCCTCATTTCCGCTATGCAGTGTACTCCGGGATGTCTGTCTACAGAAATTCTCTCGTCTCTGTCTACTGCCCCATTGCAGGAGTGCTGGGATTACACGTGCATACCACTGCCTTTCGCCTTTCATGTGTGTTCCCGGAATGGAACTCAAGATTACACAGGACTTTTTATGTGGGTTCTAAGGATCAAACTCCGGTCACCTGGCTTTGGCTGCTGCTGGTATTTTTACCTTCTGAGCCATCTCCTCCACTCTATAACGTCTATTTTTAATTGACGTTAACAAATTGCCTTCCAAAGGGCGGCAGCACTCACTCTCATTAGCAATGCGCTGAGGGCAGCCTCAACTTTATAAATCAGTCTGTGCTTCCCGTGAAAGTTAACAATGAGACCGCTGCTTCCCGTGAAAGTTAACAATGAGACCGCTGCTTCCCGTGAAAGTTAACAATGAGACCGCTGCTTCCCGTGAAAGTTAACAATGAGACCGCTGCTTCCCGTGAAAGTTAACCATGAGACCGCTGCTGGAGACAAGAAACTCCCTCCTCGGGTGTATAACGGGAATTTCAACCTGCTCTCACGTGTCTAATCTTTGTGTTCATGTGTGTGTTTTTTTTCTTTTTCTAATGAACTGGTAGAAGCAGTGTGTATATTTATGTGGTGCACAGCGTTTTGAGATGGCTCCCAGTGTCCTGTGCCATGATAGCCTCTGCGGAGTGTGACTTAACTTCTCTAGACGGCCATGCGGTTAACGCGTCCAGTTTTACTTACATCATTCTCTAGGTTACAAGAAAAACCCACGGCGTCTGCTTTTGCAGTGTTCTTGCTGCAGCTTCTCTTTTCATACTTCTCTGTGAAGAGAGTGTCCTGGTAAGGAAGGAACTGTCTGGCTCCGGGCTAACATGCTGTACAGCTAGGCCCTCATCTCAAGGGGGTGTTCACTTGATTCCTTGTCATCCTGGAAGTAGATCCCTCCTTACCTAGGTCCTCAGATGATTCTCTGTCTGTTTGACACCATGATTGCAGTTTCATGAGAATCACGGAAACAAAGAAACTCGAGAACCTGTGCCTGGATTCTCACCCACAGAAATCCTGAAATCCACATTTGCATATTGCTTTAAGCTGACTACTTTAGGAGTCATTTCTTTCTTTCTTTTTTTTTTTTTCTTTTTGGTTTTTCGAGACAGGGTTTCTCTGTATTGTTTTGGAGGCTGTCCTGGAACTCACTCTGTAGACCAGGCTGGTCTCCAACTCACAGAGTGCTGGGATTAAAGGCATGCGCCACCAACGCCCACCTAGGAGTCATTTCTTAGCGTTGTTGGTATTGCAATGCTAGATAACCAACCCAATTCTCTGTATGCTAAAGTTTTCAAACTCATTTGATTTTGTTGGTGTTTTTCCCCTGAATATATTTAAGTGTATCACATTAACATCTGCTGTCCAAAGAAGCCAAAATTGGGCATTGGATTCCCTGGAACTTGAATAACAGACAGGTGTGAGACACCATGTGGGTGCTGGAAATTAAACCGGGTCCTCTAGCAGAGTAACTAGTGGTCTTAACCACTGAACCATCTCTCCAACCCCACATGTTAAGTTTTTATCTGGAATGTATATTGCAAATATTTTCCAAGACACTGTCTCTATTAACTTATCATTTGAAATTTTAAAATCACATAATCAAACGTGTATTTTCCTGTTTTTTCAATTATATATACAGATATATTTATATTAAATTATATATCCTGTCTATGTGTCTCCCCCAAATCTCTATACTAGATTGGGAAATACTAAGCAGTAAAGGAGAGATACAGACATGATTGATATTTTCCTGCATGGAATCTTTGTACAGACCTTAAATGAGTTGATGCCACTGTGTGAGTAACTTAAGTATTCCATGATGATAGCATGTGTCAGGGACTTTAAAAAATGACCATCACGGAGGAGAGACACTTAACCTAGAGGTTAAGGGTGTATTTGGAAATCAGGGAAGACGAAAATAGAGAGAACACTTCTGGACAACTTTCAACGTGAAAGAAAGCTTAACCCAACTGAAGAAATGAAGAGGGAGAGATGGATAGCCATGAGTTGCACCTGCCAGTCAGCAATAACAGCTGAGATTGGTGAGCTAGCCAGGCATCAGGTGACGAAGATAAGACAAGCTGCCGACTTTTATCCTAATGGAGAAAAGGGAATTTCAGATCCAGAGTGTCAAGGATATACACGTGCAGTTTGAAGGTTAGGTTAGAACAGAAATTAAGTCGAGGGAATTACTTAGGCAATGTGTGTGTGCCATGCTGTGCCCTGTGATTAATGCTTGTGTTGCAAGATCATAGGCTTGTATATGGATTTTTCTTTTTTTCTTTTTCTTTTTAAGTTTAAATTTAAATTAGAAACAAGGTTGCTTCACATATGTATATGGCTTCTTCATTCGGCATTTTGGTCAGCCTTCCTTCTGTCCCTTGTTTCCCCTGTCCTGACTTTTCTCCAGGCTTGAACGTTTATACTTCCTAGTCTTCCCAACGCTCTGCATTCATTTTACCTATAACTAACCAGATTCCAAGTGACATTAGCTAAGTTTAAATAGGATGGAGAGGCGATGTGGCGTTGACCGTGGGGGGGGAGAAAAAGTTTGTTTGGGTTTGTTTTTGGTTGTAGCTTGTTTTAGTTGTTCTTATTTTCAGCTGGTGTTTGGTCTTATGTAATATTTAAGACGGACAAGGCTTGAACATCGTGGAACTGGCCAGTTTAGCATAAATGACTAATGGTACATGGAAGAGCAAAGCAAGCCTAAACTCCTAGCAAGATGATATTTCTATATATTTGGCAATCAGCTACCTAATATGGACAAGAGAAAATTCATTTGTAATGTAAAAGCAATGACATAGTTTTTATAAAATTATAATGCTAATGGATGATCAATTGTTTTGGTTATTTTTTATTACTTTAATTTTACATAGCTTGCCGTGTTCCCAATCTGTTTAGGAGATCTTGCCTCATTCCTCTTCTCTAGGGTACCATGCATATCTCTCTTAGGTTTCATGTTTCACAGACTCTCTGACAGTGGAACTGCAGACTGGCACTATTCTGATCCATGTCTAAAATACATATATGAGTGAGTACATACCATGTTTGTCCTGTTGTGATTGGGTTACCTCACTCAGGATGGTTTCTTCTAGTCCCATCCATTTGCCTGCGAATTTCAAGATACCATTTTTTTTTCTGCTGAGTAGTACTCCATTATGTAAATGTACCACATTTTCTCTATCCACTCTTCAGTTGAGGGGCATCTAGGTTGCTTCCATGTTCTGGATATTACAAATAATGCTGCTATGAACATAGTGGAGCAGATGTCCTTGTTGTATGAATTTGCATCTTTTGGATATATGCCTAAGAGTGGAATTGCTGGGTCTTGTGGTAGATTGATTTCCATTTTCCTGAGGAATCTCCATACTGATTTCCAAAGTGGGTGTACAAGTTGGCACTCCCACCAGCAGTGGAGGAGTGTTCCCCTCTCTCCACATCCTCCCCAGCATAAATTGCCTTCAGTGTTTTTGATTTTAGCCATTCTGACAGGAGAAAGATGGTATCTCAGAGTTGTTTTGATTTGCATTTCCCTGATGGCTAAGGATGTTGAGCACTCTCTCAAGTGTCTCTCAGCCATTTTAGAGTCCCCTATTGAGAATTCTCTAATTAGTTC
Source organism: Mesocricetus auratus (assembly GCF_017639785.1). Classification (NCBI taxonomy): domain Eukaryota; kingdom Metazoa; phylum Chordata; class Mammalia; order Rodentia; family Cricetidae; genus Mesocricetus; species Mesocricetus auratus. The sequence goes on from NW_024429198.1 coordinate 62,670,198, forward strand.
TGTACCCCACTTTTTAATTGCATCCTTTGGTGTTTTGGAGACTTGCTTCTTGAGTTCTTTGTAAATTTTGGAGATTAGCCCTCTGTCAGATGTGGGGTTAGTGAGTATATTTTCCCAATCTGTGGGTTGCCTTTTTGTCTTATTGACTGTGTCCTTTGCCTTACAGAAGCTTCTTAGTTTCAGGAGGTCCCATTTGTTAATTGTCGATCTCAGTGTCTGTGCTACTGGTGTTATGTTCAGGAAGTGGTCTCCTGTACCAATTCGTTGAAAAGTATCTCCCACTATCTCTTCTAAGAGTTTCAGTGTGGTTGGATTTATGTTGAGGTCTTTGATCTATTTGGACCTACGTTTTGTGCAAGGTCATAGACATAGCTGTATATGCAGTCTTCTACAAGCCAATATCCAGTTATTCCAGCACCATTTGTTGAAGATGCTTTCTTTTTTCCATTGTATAATTTTAGCTTCTTTGTTAAAAATCAAGTGTTTATAGGTGTGTGGGTGAAAATCAGGGTTTTCAATTTGATTCCATTGGTCTACCTGTCTATTTTTGTGCCAATACCAAGCTGTTTTCATGACTACAGCTCTGTTTTAGAGCTTGAAGTCAGGTATGGTGACTTTATTGTATAGGGTTGTTTTGGATATGCTGGGTCTTTTGTTTTTCCATATAAAGTTGATTATTGTTCTTTCCAGGTCTGTGAAGAATTGTGCCGAAATTTTGATAGGGATTGCATTGAGTCTGTAGATTGCTTTTGGCAAGATTGTCATTTTTATTATGTTGATCCTACCAATCCAAGGACGTGGGAGTTCTTTCCATTTTCTGGTATCCTCCTTGATTTCTTTCTTTAGAGACTCAAAGTTCTTGATATACAGGTCTTTCACTTCTTTGGTTAACGTTATCCCCAGATATTTGATGCTGTTTATGGCTATTGTAAAGGGTGGTGTTTCTCTGATTTCTTCCTCAGCCACTTTATCATCTGCATGTAATAGGGCCACTGATTTTTTTTAATTTAACCTTGTATCCTGCCACTTTGCTGAAGGTGTTTATCAGCTCTAGGAGTTCCCTTGCAGAGATTTTGGGTCACTTATGTAAACTATCATATCATCTGCAAATAGTGAAAGCTTGACTTCTTCCTTTCCAATTTATATCCCCTTGATCTCCTTTTGTTGTCTTATTGCTCTAGCTAGATCTTCAAGTACAATATTGAAGAGATAAGGAAAGAGTGGACAGCCTTGTCTTGTTCCTGATTTTAGAGGAATTGCATTGAGTTTCTCTCTATTTAGTTTGATGTTAGCTGTTGGTTTAATGTATATTGCTTTTATTATGTTCAGGTATGTTCCTGTTATCCCTGATCTCTCTAGGACCTTTATCATGAAGGGGTGCTGGATTTTGTCAAAGGCTTTTTAAGCATGCAGTGAGATGATCATGTGGTTTTTCTTTCGCAGTTTGTTTATATGGAGGATTATATTGATAGATTTTCTAATGTTGAACCATCCCTGCATTCCTGGGATACTTGATCATGGTGGATGCTTTTTCTGATGTGTTCTTGAATCCGATTTGCTAGTATTTTTGTATCGATGTTCATGAGGGAAATTGGTTCTCTTTCTCTTTCTTAGTTGTGTCTTTGTGTAGGTTGGGTACCAAGGTAATTGTAGTCTTGTAAAAAGAGTTTGGCAGTGAGTCTCCACCTTCTATTGTGTGGATGAATGATCAATTTTAGAACCTAAAGTTTGCATACCATCTCTAGTATTTGGGATTGCCTTTCATCTTAGGAATTTATGTTCCAATCTGAATTTGTAGTTGTCCTTATTCTTTTAAAAGTGACTTGTTCAAAATATACTTTAAAAAGTTTCATTTTCTAGATGTCTTCTTGGTAAGAAGTTCCTTCATTGTTGTGTGGTTCTTGCTTTCTATTACTGTTTTCTGAATGAGGCAGCATTTTGGGTGTATGTGTTAGATAAGTCATTTTTCTCCTGGGAAATAGCATTGCCTTCTATGATACAAGTGATCATAACTTACGTAGGGGTTGGTTTGTAAATTCCAAGTGATGACATTTCTTCAATGTATTCTTGAGCATTATTGAAATTGAATACAAAGTGATTATACACAATTTGGCACCTTTCAGCTTCCTATAGCAAATATACACTTACAAATGACTGAGCTATACACTAATGCACAGGACAAAATAATACCTGCATATGCAGAATATAATTGCACTATTTTAACTTATGACTGGAGGCATTTTAAAAGGAAAACAGCAGCAAAGAATGTTCACTATATCACCTTGGTATTTTTGCCTAGTTCTGGAGATGACACAATAATTAACGCTGCTGACTGGTGCTGACAACAATGATCACTACAGTGTCTAAGTGATGAGAATGAGGTGATGAAGACGGGCACACGCCAGAGGCTAGGTTTCTTCCCTGCCGACAACACTACTTTGGTTCGTATAAGTAGTTATGGGACTGGCAGCAGAACTCTTCATAATTGTCATTTGCTCAACTCTCGGTTTTGTTCATTCCCTTTGGTGGCTCACATATAATTTCGTATAATCAGTTGTGTGTTTGGTACTCCACCAAGCATTTTTTAAGGGTTTCAACTGACTCCAAGCAACTGTCAACTGGCTGGTTTGATGTTGGCATCAAATTACTCTACTTACGCACCCATGCATCCTGCAATGGGAGTAGGCCAGAAGCAGAGGGGAGTTTGCCTGCTTGTCATTTGTTTTACTGTCTTCACTTGGAGTCTCTCTCCAGTGAGAGTCTATTTCAGGCGTGTGGATCTAGAGCTATATGTGACAGTCCAAGTTGAGGGATCTTCCTATTTCTGTGATAGTTTATCCCGTGGGTTCTTTATATTTGGGGTGCCAGATGGCCTTCCTTCTAAGGCAGATGCGGTAGCAGCCAGTGAGAGCTCTCTAAGACGTCAGATCATCTTTGGATGCAGGTGGACTGTGTCTCGGCCGACCCTTCCTGGGAGGAGGGCTTCCGTCAGCTGCGGGCAGAAGAGAAGAAAGGAGGCATAGAACGCAGGAATGTGGATTTGTAATCAGCTTAGATTCTTCCAGACCAATGGGAGTGTGATAAGTTTGAGGAGAATTTTGACATGAAATGGGAATTTGAACCAATTAGGGAAAGATAGATTGCTATGATGCTTCATTTTCAGAAGCCAGACGAGTGTAATCATAATCCCACTTACCCAGACAGCAATCTGCAACTCTGGGAGATTGTCTTCAGCAACTGGGTTTAGGCGCAGAGAAGGTTTTCACATAGGAGAAAATATTTAGGGAGGATGCCATCAAAACCCAAGGAGAGAAGATTCCTAGATTAAGATGGTATCTTGGTCTGTTCTTGCTGCTATAGCACTGTACCCTTATCTGGGTGGTTTATAAATAGGAATTTCTTTGTGGCTATTATGAAGGCTGAGGAGTTCGAGATCAAGAGTGTCTAGTGAAGATGTCCTCCTGCATCTTGCTCTAAGATACCGTCTTCATGTTATGTCCTTGGGCGGCAGAGAGGTTGAAAGGGCAGGCAACTTTCAGAGGTGTCTTCTATAAGGGAATTCATTCTATTCCCAAGGGTGGAATGCTTATGATTTAATACTCCACAAAGTCCCTTCTTCTTAACGCCACTGGGATTCAGATTCTATCTCAACATGAGATGCAGAGGGATGCAGAAGACATCCAAGTCACGGCCGGGAGAGCGATCCAAGTGAGGAGGTCGGGTTTGTAGAGAAGTGAACTGGGATGTTGGGGTCCTGGCTGTATGGTTACAACTATCGAGAAGCTGCAGGGTTAATGGGTGGGTAAAGTCCTGGAATGGTGGCCTGACTGTGGCAGTGATTCTTGCAATATGCAATCTTAAGTTAATTCTAACTGAAGAGCTAATTATGAATTTTGTGATCTGAAAGAGGCGTTTCTACCTTTTGAGCCATAACAGGTTCACATAAGGAGGAGGGGATGGGAGGTACCAGCTGGTTCCCTTCTACTTTAAAGAGTTTTAAGTCAACTTCCAAACAAATATGCAGGAAATATCCCTGGTTCTGTGACTCACCCAGAAAAGAGCTGGTTGCAGGCATGATAGGACACATGTCCTACCCAAAAGTATGTTGCTGGTGTATTTTTAATCAAGACACGGAGAAGACATGTGACAGAGGTCCTTTTAGTCCCCTGATCACAGACCAAAATGGTGAAAAGAATAATCTTTCTTTTTTTATAAATGTCCCAGTTGAAGCTCTGATATTTGCTTCTTGTGAGACATGGAGAAAAAAATTTCCCCTGAACGGTGCAATAGTTATCTTCAGAGTCTGAAGTTCCATTTTGGGGTTCAAATCCAAGCACCCTCATTATTGCAATGGCTGCATGCCAAAAGGTGAGTTATTTAGGCTCTTTTATCTTTGCTTCTTGTGATGACGAATATTTACTGTCATCTTGACCCCATTTGGAATGACCTAGAAAACGTATCTCTGGATGTGTCTGCTCGGTGTCTCCTGTGATGTTTAACTAAAGACCCACAAGGAGTGTGCTTTAACCGTCTCTCCATCTGGGGCGCAAGACGCTACAATGAAGAGAGAATGAGCACACGAGGCGTGCTGCAGCATTCATTTCTCCAATGTTGGTCCAGTGGAACCCGCTCCCTCCACCCTGACTCCCACAACCACCCGTGCCTTGACGCACTACGTCCCTTTAAAGTATGAACAAAGACAGGCCCTTGTTTCCTTATATTGTTTTCCTTATAGTGAATCTTTATGTTGCTGTGATAAAAACTATGACCAAAAAACTATAAGACAAACAAGCAAAACCAACTCATGGAGGAAAGTGTTCATATCATTTTGTAAGTTGCAGTTCATCACTGGGGAAGCCAAGGCAGGAGATCAAAGCGGAAACTACAGAAGAATGCCACTTACTGGCTTGTCCTCTAGACTCTGCTTGGTTAAGCTTCCTTATACAGGTTCCTCTCCCTAGGGACATTACTCCCAGCACTGGGCTGGGCCCTACTGCATCGATTGGCAACCAAGAAAATGCCCCCCCACAGACAAGCACACAGCCCAGTTTGATGGAGGCAATCACCAACTGAGACTCCCTTAGATCGCTCTGGACTGTATCAAGCTGACAGCTAGGACTAACTAGGAGGCTGGTATCTTGTTACCACAAGCAACATAAATAATAAACTTGTCTATAAAATAGAAATAACAAAGCCAGGTATGGTTTCACATGCCTATAATACTATCATCTGGGAGGCTGGGGCAGGGAGAAATGAGTTCCAAGGCATCCTGACCTACAATAGTGAGACCCTAGCTCAAGGAGACACTGATGATGATTACACTTTCCATACAACATGGCTTTCATCAATTACGCCAGTACTGCAGGTTTTGTAATGAATATAGCCTATCTAGTCAGATACCCAACACCTTATCGAGAAGTTCCGTGAACTAATACATACTAAGGTACAGACTTGGCAAGCAATAAACACCCTGTGAAAGCCAGCTCCCTTGTGGACCTGTTCTCTCTTACTTAAAAAGAAGTCTATTTAATGGTACCCTATAGCTCTGAGCTGTGGCACACCTCAATGAAAAGGCTTACTTGGCTTGCTGTTTGTTTGTTATTGCTCCCTGGTAAGAGTCAGCAAACTTTTTTCTAGAGAGATCTACGGTTTCCGTTTAGCCATTCAAACTTGACATTGTAGTGTATCTAAAGGACGTCAGAAAGAGTAAGTATAGCTGCATTCTAATAAAGCATCACTCACAAAACCAGGCTGCGGTGTAGATTCGGCTCACTGACAATGTGTGCTGACCTCCGTCTCACAGAGCAGAAGTATGTGGGGAAAAGAGGAATGCAATCTTTGACGGAAAACAGACAGAGCAAACGCTCTACAGACTCGCATAAGCTTACAGCATTAGCGTAGCTTGGAGATGTCTTCATACTGAGCCCATGAAAGAAAGTGGATGTCCCACAACACAGGCGGATACTAAAACACGACAAGTAGCTCTCACGAGTGTAAATATTTACTAGTCCAAGCATAGGTACGGAAAATAAATGAAGTCAGAAACAGTGGCTCCGGAGTTCACATTCGCTACATGCCGAAGCAATACGGGAAGATGGAAAATGCACAAAGGCTGTCAGGTCGTGGCGTGAGGCTGGCGTCCCCTCTGATTTCATAAGTTGCAGGACGGTCATGCTCTAAACCAGCTCAATCGCTTGTGTGGTGATTATCCAGCCCTCAAACCACCTTCTCTATTGGGTCGTGTCGTCTGGTCATTACTGTGGCTAAATTGTGAGAGGTCCTCCTTGTTAAGCTGGCTAAATGACCTACCACAGGGCTTCATGGCATCGGGGACCTTGACAAAGAATTTTCAAGCTGGTAGTGGCTACGCTGTGTGTGTGAATACAGTTTGAAAATCTGCCGGGGAGAGATGAGAGGCAGAAATACAATGAACACAGAGACACGAAGCATGGGAAGTAAAAAGGAAGAAACAATACTGGCACATTGTAAATTTAAAAAAAAATGCCTCCTTTGGGCAATACCCTGGGAGATCAGCAGGAGATACACTATGGGCTGCTGCAATGACTTCCTATGTTCAGGTCCTCTGAAGCCCCTCCCTCTCCAGCCCCTCCCTCTCCAGCCCCTCCCTCTCCAGTCCTACTAATGTTGTTTTTTGTTTGTTTGCTTGTTTTGTGCTTTGCTGCCTCTCTCCTCCTTCCCTGTGCTCCCCAGTTTTCTTTCCCATTTTCCCTTTACAAAACAGTGACAGGATAAAGTTTTAGGCAACTTATTTACTCTATTTTTTCTTCTCTTCCTTGGGCTTCTGTGTGCTGGTGTCACAAAGGTAAGCCACCAGGCCTAGAAACAGTGCTTTTTGCAAAACAGCCCCTGTGGGTTGTGACTCGTGTGCCAATGGATGTTTGCAAATGGAGTCCGGGAAGGGAGAGACACTCGTCTATTCTACGTGACACACAGCTTTGGATTAAAAACCAGCAGGTTCTACAAGGAGCGGAAGAGGCGTGCAGACACAGCGTGACCACAGTGGGTGAGAAAGAACAGGGGGACGGCTGTCTTATGAACCCCTCAAAGGGTAAACAAGTGCCCGGAAAAACCTGGAGTGTGGGTGGAGTAAAGTAATTGAAAACGGCTGAACGTCTGAGTGAGTCTGTTTTGTCCCCCCAACCCCCGAACTAAGAATGAGTAAAATGCCTTTTTAAGAACTGGATGTAAAAATGAAACCAGAAGATAAAGGGAACCTGCTATATTTAGCCGTTCACACACATGCACACACACAACTAAAATAGCAGCCACGTGATCCATTAAGACAGGCTTCTCCCGCACCTAACTCATCTGCTGGGCCGAATTAACTCATCCTTGCAGGCTTGGGAGCCGCGGTAGACAGAAAGGACCTGTGGGCCCAGGATGGGGCAAAGGCAGCCTTCTTCTGTCTGTAAAGGCTTTGATTCCTCCTCTCCCTCCTCCCCACCCCTCCCCTCTCCCTGTGTAAGTGTCATGTGTATATGGAGGTCAGAGGGGAGCACTGTGTGTCCTCTTCTGTCCCTCTGCACTTGACCTGGACCAGAAAACCCCAGTGATCCTTCTTCCCTTTGGCCTCTGACCACCGTGAAACTGGGTTTAAAGACATGTGTCCATGCCCAGCTATCTATGTGAGTGCGGGGGATTTGAACCCATGTGCCCACGTTTGTGCGGTGAGCACACAGAATAAAGGGATGTGGGGGGTGGTGGGGTGCACTAGCTCCACACAGCAGGTGGCTGTCAACCATGGTCACCCCGACAGCTAGGAGCAGCATGGTATTCTCGTACCCACGCTCTACCCCGACTCTTATTTTCAAGGAGAGCCAAAGGACCCAGAAGGGGAGATGATTGCTTAATCTGTTAATTTAGTATTACCTATTGATTATATACACATTAGCCACCTCGCCCACGATAATTTATAGCATCGTAATCGCACATGATGCTCATTGACCCTTCTGTGATGTGTTATCCCCAAGAAGAGTAGCAAGCAGAATATAATTCAAACTAGATGCTCAGAACCCAGAATCCACTCTCTTACTACCTACATGTAATGCTGCTTCTGAGTGCTCAGTAATGACTGTTTTCACCCATGCTCTACAGAGGCAGCAGAGAGGTGGGCATGCCTCAGTAGTGCTAAGTCACTCAAATCCAAGGACTACCCAAAGTCAATGATGATAATTTCCTAGGAAATGACTTATAAAAATGGAGATATTCATATAAAAGAGACGAAAGGTCCATGTAGAAAGAACTGAGACCCTCATATGTAACTCCTTAGAAATATGATTTAAATCTTTTTTGTGGGTTTTCTTTCTTTTTTATTATTTTAATTTTAAATAGCTTGTTTTACATGTCAATCCCAGGTCCCTCTCCCTCCCCTCCTCCCGCACCCCCCCACCATCCCCACCCCAGCCTCCCACCCTATCGCCATTTCCGTCCAGTTCACATAGGGGATATCTAGAGTCTGTCATTTCACTCAGGGTAGGGTCCAGGCACTCCCCTAAGAGTCCAGGCTGAGAGAGCATCCCTCTTTGTGTTATGGACACACGATGTCTGTTTGTATGCCAGGGATAAACACTGATCCACTGCCCAGGGCCCCATAGGTTGCCCAGGACTCCTCACTGACTCTCACACTCAGGGGATCTGGATCAGTCCCATGCTGGCCTCCCAGCTGTGGGTCTGGGGTCCCAGAGCTCTCCCCTGTTCAGATCAGTTGTCTCTGCTGGTTTTGCCAGCCCATTCTTTGCCAATTTGCTCATCACTCCTCTCTCTGTCACTGGGTTCCTTGGGTTCAGTTCAGTGATTAATTGTGTGTTTGCCTCTGCTTCCATCAGTCACTGGATGAAGGCTCCAGGATGGTTATAAACATCAAGTTCATTATCAGGAATGGGCATTGGAGGTGGTCTCTCCACTATTGCTTAGCTTGCCAATTGGTGTCATCCCTTTAGATCACTAGAGGTCACAATGGTGCCTGATCTCTCTTCTAACCTATGATTCCCTCTTCCCCCTATTCTAACCCCACTCAACCTTCCTATTCCCCCATGACCTACTCTCTCTTCCTCTTCTCTCCCTCTCTTCTTCCCAGTTCCCATCCCCCCCCCACTCCTTGCCGTGTTCCCCATCTGTTCAGAAGATCTTGCCTCATTCCTCTTCTCTGGGGTATCATACATATCTCTTAGGTTCATTCCTGTTTCCCAGACTCTCTGTCAGTGGAATTGCAGACTGGCACTATCCTGATCCATGACTAAAATCCATATATGAGTGAGTACATACAATGTTTGTCTTTTTGTGACTGGGTTACCTCACTCAGGATGGTTTCTACTAGTGCCATCCATTTACCTGCAAATTTCAAGATTCCATTTTTTTTCTGCTGAGTAGTACTCCATTGTGTAAATGCACCACATTTTCCCCATCCATTCTTCAGTTGAGGGGCATCTAGGTTACTTCCAGGTTCTGGCTATTACAGATAATGCATTCCCTTTTTTGCCTCTACAAAATTGTTATGTATGTGATCTTTAAACCCCTGTAGTTTCTAAACTCTTGCTTAAAAGAATCTATAAAATGTCTTTGTCAGTCTGAGCCAACTACTAACATAGAATTTAAGTGCAACTATTTAATTTCCTGTTTTCTGATGTTAGCTGGCAAAGTACCATTGGCATGGCCTACCTTTGTTCACTCAGTCAAGAGCATATGATACGTCTGGGAACTAAGTAAGCAGAGGTCAAGCGTTGGCTCCTGCCCACCACCAGGGTTAGTGAAATGGTGCATGGATCCACAAACAATGGGGATAATGGTTTTTTACATATTATGAGAAGCCTTTTGCTTTTTACATTTATTTCTTTCAACATTTGGCTATGCCCAGAATCAAACTGTCGTTCTGAACATAAAGGTACCTGCTGTCACCCGAGTAGCCCCGCTAGCCATGTGCATTGTTTCTTGATTACAACAAGGTGTTTGCTAAGAATTGCCCTTACAGATTGCCCTTCCGCTGGGACCTACTGGTGACTTTTAGTCCAGGATATTAGGGCATGACATAGGGTAAGGAGAATACAAGAGTGGAGAAGAGACCAGAGACACAGAGATAAGCTTAGGGGAGTGGTACAGGCACCAAGATTAACAGCCTTGGTGCAGGGGTGGCAACACAGCTCTTAGTTCTCTGCTAAGGAAGACAGAAGGAGATGCTAGAAATGTCTCCATACTTCTGGCATGAGATGTTAGGCTGTGGAACCACCAGCTAGTACTTCAGGAACGTGATGATTTCACGCTATGCAACATCAAATCTCTTAGGAAGGTGCTCGAACTGGTTTATACGTGAGGAGGATCAGAACTAGGGGAAGAAATAAACCCACTGTGATCCTTAACGAATGGTGATGCCTCCCCAGGGAAGTCTCTGGGGTCCAAGGGGAGGGCTCTACCCCTGAGCTATTTTTTTTAATAACCTGAGTATAGACACAGAAAACATGCTCCTTGGGTTGGTACTTGACACAATCCCTGAGAAATTATTAATTACAGTGGAAGCCAGGTTGAAACGTCATAAGGCTAAAGGAAATATCTGAAAAGCACCAAGGTGATGCTTAGAAGAACAGACACACAGCCCTGCATCTGGGTTTCAAGCAGAATGGACAAGTTAGAAGATCTAAGGTCAGGTGCGGAAGAGCTACCCCTTAGCAACTATGTAAGAATACAAGCTGCTTTAAGGTGTATTATGACCAACAATGAGGCAGCTACATAAAGACAAACCCATAAATCGCCCCCACTTGCTGGCAAAACTGCCTTTGCTTTTTGAAGTTCGTTCTATCTTAAAATAAAAACAACTAATCTAAAGAAGCTACTGGTTTTAAAATTAAGGCTTTAGGCCACTTATTCCAAATGCACATGGAATCTCTCACCTGGCGGTTTATACCCCAATTACATCATGAGTTCACCCAGAGGCGAACGGTATTCACTGTGTGCTGCCTCCTGCATTTCCCAGGAAACTTTCCACTGGGCTGAGCCACGTGCTCTGGCGGATAAAACAAGAGCTGAAGGGACATAAATCCTTAACCGCTGTTGTGTCTCCTTCATCAATTTCCTCCCTTGACACCGTGAACTCCGAGTCACATTTGAGGTGCTGGCAGAGAAGATGAAGAGAGCCCTGACCTCTGAGTCACTAAGTGGCAGAGAGCCCAGCCAATGCACATGACTTCGTAGGAGCAAGGAAGTCTCCCTGATGTTACCGAACCCCTGTGGTTTAGGTGTGTGAATGCTCTTGCCAAGGACAGAGCCCAACCCTAACCACATTTATTCTTGAACATCCCTGGATTGTCCCTGACCATCACCTGGCTCAAGAGAGCTGGTGGCTCAACCATTATAATCCTCTCCAGGAAACTTTTGAGAAATTCAGACTGCTCTGGTTTCGCCACAGTCATGTGGTGAATAAATTCAATCGTCCACTTACAAAAAGCAACAGAACTGAATTGTTGGTAGTAGGTTAAAGGAATCTACTGTAGGGTCCTGACAACTATATATATATATGTTACTAATTTGCTGTAAAAGCATTAACTCGTGAAATTCAGTGCAGCACATGAATTCTAGCACACTTTGTTCTTGTGTCAGCTAAGAGTTTTGACCAACAGTTACGATCCCCAAAATTCCATGAAATTGTAATGGAAGAAATCTTAGCACTGAGCCATCTAATGCTACCAAGTGTCAGACTTTTAAGACAGAAAACTGAGCCAGAGGGGTAGAGACATGTATCCCAAGTCTCTGTGGTCCCCCCCGACTCCATTTTCAGTGCTCTCCCGGGTGCATTTTTAAAATTAAAACATAAAAACACATTCTCTGATTTTTTTTTTCTGCAGATGAGCTGACCCCTTTCTCCCAAGTCTCTTCAATCTTTAGCTTCGTGGAAGGGGGAGGAAGAGTGCTTCCTTGTGAAGAACGAGACACAAGAAAGAAAAGGAGCAGACTGTAAGATGAACCTCATTCACGTTACTGTGTGCATGCACCCTCCTCCTTCCCGAAGCCCCAACTGGCCCCAGCTGCTTTCCCTGTCATGTGTGTACACACTGGGAAAGGGCCTCTTGGAAGGGGCACCTTGCTGTTTTTCCTCATCCCAGTCTCTAGTAAAAATTAATAAGTGTTGCCACCTGGATTAGATATAAATTATGTAGAACTTTAACCTGAGGGCATCCTTAAGGTTTTCTTTTTTTTTTTTTTTCTATAGTCTCCAACCCCTCATTTACGCCGGAGCTTAAAAAGAAGGTCATGTACGGTTCATCGGAGCGGTTGTACCTTCGATGTGCCGTTTTCTCGCTTCTCCCTTTCTGCTCAAATGTATTTCCTCTTCATTTCTAAGGGAATCGATCCATGGAAGGGCCAGCTGCCTGCCGTCCTTCTTCAAGCAGGTCCTGGTTAACGGGAGCTCTAGGCACCTCTGCTCCCACTGACTCGACTGCACAAGACAACAGAGTGCTCCTCACTCTTGTACGATTTGCTGCTCCCCTCTGACTCGTTAGAGCCTACCCCTGTGCTCCAGGAGCACCCAGTTGGGTCTGCAAGCTCTAAAGCATTCAAGAGGAAGGTGGGCCCACCCACCCCTCACAAAGACCTCTTTTGAGAAAGGTGGACTGAAATATGGGGTGGTTATCAGCAGTGAGATGACAGAGTGGTAAACGCTTGTCTCCCAGGTTCCGCTGGAATGCTTAGTGGTGGACCCCCTGGGGGTGGGGGTGTCCGGATGCTTATGCTCTTAGCCCAGAGTTGGTTCTAGAGTTACCCAGCCACCATCAGTCATCTTGAAAGACTTTTCTTCTGTACAATCAAAATTCTTACTCTACAGCTGTTTTCTACATACAGTAAGGGCTATGGGAACATGCGTGTGCATCTATCCATGTACATTTTTTCACTTGACCCTCAAATATAAGGGCAGAATGTGCCATAATAAATTCATGTACAAAAAAGGCAGCAGATAAGCATCACTTCCTGTGTGTCAAGAGCTCTATCCCTGCAAAGCTAGCCAAATTTCACGTGATGGTGTGTGCATGCGTTTTTCTGTGTTACATCCTTTTTTTCAGTGCACATACAAGTGCAAATACAAGCACACATAATTCCATTTTCATAAAAACAAAATTTTAGATGCATTACTTATAAAAATACGTGGCATAAGCACATATTTTATAAATACACGTGTAACGAGCTTTCTTCCCGCCAGCTGCCTGGATCCCGCCACTGTTTCAACCCCTAAAATAACACGTGAGACACTACATTAATTATGAAGCTGTTGGATGTTTGCTATGGTTTCTTAATGGCTTGCTCTGACTTAATTATTAACCCATAGTTACTAATATATATTTCTATAAGATCTTATCTTACCAAGGGCGCAGCCTCATGCAGCCTCCAGGGATCACGTGGTGACTCCTCTTTCTCTCCTCTCTCTCTCTCTCTCTCTCTCTCTCTGTCTCTCTCTCGCCCGCGACTACATTTCCCAGGATCCTCCTCGACTCCTAGTCCCGCCTATCTTGCTTCCCTATTGGCCAACAGTGCTCTGTTTATCAACCAATAGGACAACATATACACAGGACTTCTGCCTAGGTATGTATATATGACTTCATATAAAAAAATGTCTTTCAGGTCTTTTACCAGTTCCTACATCTTTATCAACATAGCTCATCTTTTGGGGAGTTTCACACTACACCTTGGTGTCTTAAATGACTTACGTGTCCATTTGTTGGTAGCATTTAGGGGTCTTCACTATAAAGTAAGACACAAAGCTGCAGCCAATCTCCTTCCTGCTGGCGCCACTGCTTTTAAAAACATGGAGTCCTTTGGTCTCTAGGAATAACCTCTCAGATTGCAAGCAGTGAACAAAGGGGCAGACCCCTCCATCTGCCTAGCAGCTTGTCTCCCTTCTTGCCATTCTGCCTCAAGCAGACAGAAGCAGCAACCATGAGCTGAACTGTGCAAGGAAACCCTTTGGCTTCAACAGATGAAGGAAGGAAGGAAGGAAGGAAGGAAGGAAGGAAGGAAGGAAGGAGAGAGAGAGGGAGGGAAGGAAAGAAGGAAGGAGGGAAGGAAGGAAGGAAAGAGAGAGAGGGAGGGAGAGAAGGAAAGAAGGAAGGAGGGAAGGAGGGAAGGAGGGAGGGAGGGAGAGAAGGAAAGAAGGAGGGAAGGAGGGAGGGATGGAAGGAAGTGCCAGCTCTTATTTGTGGAGCATGCTAACAGGTTGTCTCATGCCTACTCAGCATGGAAGGCAGGGTAGCCACAACCAGGCTTAGGAAACCCTCACAAAGGCATAGTCAAGGGTACAGTGACGTCTGCAAGCAGCTGTGACCATTGGATCCTCTGTGGTTGGGAGGAGCTCTTGTATTCTCCTCTTTGGTAACAGACAAACATAATTCTGACCTCCTTTAGACTTTAGTCTTTTCAGTGCTCACATTTCTCAGGATCATTCTCCTCCATGCCGCTTTCTCTTTTTTGTTTTGTGGGTTTTTTTTTTTTTTTGGTTTTTACGAGACAGGGTTTCTCTGTATTGTTTCAGAGGCTATCGGTCCAGCCTGGCCTCAAACTCACTGAGATCTGCCTGCCTCTGCTTCCTGAGTGCTGGGATTAAAGGCGTGCACCACCACCGCCCAGCTTGTTTTTTGCTTTTTAATGCATTATTCTGTGCCCCTAACTTTATACAGTCTTGCTTGGTATGTGTCCATGGCTGTAAAGAACATGGAAACATTTAAGAAACAAGTGAGCGCCTCCAAAACAATACAGAGAAACCCTGTCTCGTAAAATCCAAAAAAAAAAGAAAGAAAGAAAAAAAGTGAGTTATCAATAACAAATGAGGACACTAAAAGAAAGAAAAAAAAAAGATAATTCAGAATCCTGGGGCTTCTGGATTGTACGGTGTCTTTATTTAGAATGTGTGAAATCCTGCTGGATTGTCGTCCAAAACTGCGATGACAATTTGCTTTCCCATAGTTTGGACACCTATTATTAAAACATGGACTGCTTCTCATACCAGTCGTGGGAACACACACCTAGATTCCCCACGCTTAGTGGCTAAAGCACGGAGATTGTGAGTTCGAGGTCAGCCTAGACTACGTAGCAAAAACTTCCTCTGATCTTGTGTGTGTATGTGTGTGTGTGTGTGTGTGTGTGTGGAGAGAGAGAGAGAGAGAGAAACTATGAATATTATATACCATCAAAATCCTACATTTTGCCAATTAAAAATATAGATGTGTTAATTTGATTTATAATTCGAGTTGACAGTTTTGAGCCTATTAAGTGTCAATCCTTTGTAGTTTTCTTCTCTCAACTGCCTCTTGCTACCGCTCGTTACCATTTAACCCTGCGCCCTCCCCCCCTTATCCTTTTTATCTTGTTTTATGAGTACACTTTTAACTAGTATGGATCCTGACTTTGCCCTTTGTGCATATTGCAAATATTTTCCCACAGTCCTTATGTGCCTTTTAGGTTTTTTTTTCTTCTCACGTGAGCTGATTTTGCCAAATCGAAGTTCGAGCGTCTCAGTCTTTCCCGATTTTCCTGCACAGTTGTCCCTGGGTCCCCTGGTAAACTTAGAAGGTTCTTTCCACTCCAGGACTGTGAACATACAGAGCGTGCTTTATTTAAAGGACGAGATGACCAAATTCACACAGGCAACAGTAACGTAATTGATAGGATGCCAAAGGAAACAGCCCAAAGCCCCGCTGAGGAATCTGCCTGGCCCACGGTTTCCCCGCACTGTATTTTTCCGGCCTGTGGTTATTGTGCCCCGCCTCTAGGCAGCCTTGACTTTCCACTAAGGCCCCTCCCTCCTCCTGGACAGAGAACAGCTTGCTTTTGCTGTTTTTGCCTTCGGTTTTTTTTTTTTTCCCCGCAGACTATTAGCACTAATGAGTGGCCTCCATCTACCGTGTGTCTCTCCGTGGTCATCTTTCTCCTTTTTCTCCCCTGCTGCCCTCCTTCCTCTTCCTGAATTCATCCAGCAAGGGAGGCAAAGGCTCCCTGATACATTTGTCCCAGCTTGGCCGAATTCCGATGGGAAAGTTTGGTGGTGCAAGCTTTCAAACTTTTTAAAAAGCCTCTTGCCTCTCCCTGACTTAGAAGCATGCCGGGTTCCTTGGCTTCCCTCTGATTCAATCAGGACAAAGAAAGCAAGCCTGGTTTAGGGCAGCCTGTCTCTGGGGAAGCAGCCCCAGGCAAAGGGCTGATTTAAGAGCCGTGATTTGTGGACTTTCTCTGCCCTGGCTGCTTCCTAAGCTTCCTGAGGGCTGCTTTCTCTTTCTGCCGGGAAAGAGTGTCTGGGTACCTTCTGCTGTAGTTTTCCTCCTTGGAGGGACTGACCACAGGGTTTTTCTTAAGATAACTTTTGCCCTGGCACAGTGCCCATGCCAGGGCCCCGCATCAGTTGGTGAGCAGTGACTTAAACATACTCGAATGGAAAAAAAACCGATATGCTTACTGTGCAAAGGAGGCTCCAAGACAAGTCCCCAGCAACCCTCACAGTACTGCTCAGGTGACCACACCTTCATCCCTTTAGACAGACGTGAAGGGCTGCACACATCTTCTCCCCAGAGACCCGTGGAGTGGGCTTGGTCCAGGGGATGGAGACTGCACCAAGGGCTGCAGCTTTGCTGAGCAAGGCCGAGCAGTTGAGGACTGCAGGTATCTCTGCGCTCACACAGCGTGGAAACACACCTCCTCCAGCCTTCTGTCCCGGTGGAACCCTGTTAGGGTTCTCGCCTTGTTGGTAGCTAATGGGGGGGGGGGGGGCAAGATCGCATCTCGTAGTGACACCATGATGATTCCTGGAAGCATTAAGTGTCGGGGTTTCCAAAAGCACTGAGGCCTGTAGTCTCATGATCTTTGGTTATGGAGTGTGGGTGCTGGTCGCATTTCCTTTCTTTCCTTCTTTCTTTTTCTTGTCTGTTCATATTTCCAGGTACTTCCTCTAAAATATAAAGTGTTGTATCTAATAATTAAGCAAGGGTGCATTTGTGTGTGTGTGTGTGTGTGTGTGTGTGTGTGTGTGTGTGCCAAAAGAGGATGTCTAGTGTCCAACTCTTTCGGTTCCCATTTGATTCACTGAACCCGGAGTCATCTGCGGTGAACCGTGGAGGCCCCCAGAAGATGTCGTCTTACTGTCTGCAGAGCTGACACACAAACACAGGTCCACATGAGGCTGACCACGCCTGGCTGTTTGCCTGGGCGCTAGGGTTTGAACTCAGGCCTTCTTATTTATGGAGCAAAGGCTTTTACCTCCCACACGATGCTTCCAGTCATTTGGTGTTCATCGCCACTGCCTGGCTCTGCGGCTGTGGCTAGCTTTGCATTTTGATCTCCAGTGGCTTTGTTAGATCACAAATAATATATCACCACTGGAACAGCACAAGGCGTTCGAAGTCTGAGGCTCCCAGCCTCGGGATGCTGTTGACTTGATGTCTTTTCAACAGAAGAGAAGGGGCAAGTAATTTAGTAACAGATAGACCACAAGGAATTTAGGAACAGATAGAACATATCGACGTCAAACACTAGAGAAAGGCTAGAAAAAAAATGAGAGGCAAGGCCAGATATGGGGCTTCCGTCCTGGAGGGTCTCAAAGCAAAGCCAAGCGAGTGTGCGGTGAGGTCTCTGTCCCCGCAGCGCGTGAACCGCAAGGGGTCAGTGTCCCCAAAGCTCCCGGAGTGTGCATGGTCATCCAGGTAGGATTTCCTCTGACTTTACGTATTCCGTCCCCTTTCTCAACACATCAGGCCAAGAGTCCCTGTGCTCGCAGTAGACACACAACGACCCCTATCTCTTTTTTAATTTAAAAAAGGTATTTTTCATTTTACATACTAACCTGTGTTCCCCCCCCCTCCCCTTCACCTGCCTCCCTGACACTCCTCAGAGAGGGTAAGGCCTTCCGTGGAGAGTCAACAAAGTCTGGCGTGTCAAGGTGAGGCAGGACCAAGCTCTCCCCCCATCAAGGAACGGGCTCTAAAAAGTTCATGCACCTGGGGTAGGTCCTGGTGTCCTGGTGGCACTGCCGCAGCCACCCCCTCACAGATCATGCCAAATAACGGCCACCCACACTCAGAGGGGCTAGATCGGTCCCACACAGGTTCCCCAGCTGTCAGCCCTTAGTCCCTGAGCTTTCACTAGCCCGGGTCTCCTGGTTTCCCCATCATGCTCTTCACGCCACCCCTTGACAAACAGGGCACGTATTCACTCGTAAGTCGATATTAGACATAAAGCAAAGGATAACCAGGCTACCATCCCCAACCCCAGGGAAGCTAGGGGGACCCTAAGAGGGACACACATGGAGGGCCCCAGGAGGAAGGGGAGACAGCTAAGATCTCCTGTGTAAGCTGGGAGTGGGGTAGAAGGAGGGGATGGGGATGTGAGGGATCAAGAATACTGAGTTGGGGGAGGGACAGAGGGGGAGAGCAACGAAAGAGATGTCTTGATAGAGGGAGCCATTACGGGGTTAGGGAGAAACCGGGTGCCCCCAGGAATCTACAAGGAGGACCCCAGCTAAGACTCCTAGCGACGGTGGGGAGGGTGTCTGAACGGGTCTGTCCCTTTAACCAGATTAGTGACCGCCCTCATTGTCACCATAGAACCTAAGTCCAGTGACAGATGGAAGCAGATGGGACCCACAGCCGAGCCCCCATCTCTTAAGCGTGACGATGAAGCCGGGTTCCCCTCTGCTTGGCCTGCGTCGTGACTCTCACGTACATCCCAACTATTTTGCAATCTCCCTTCACCGAAATGAGTTAGAGAAACGGCAGCTCAGCAACACTCAGCGTGGAAGGCGCACGGCAGCCAGAAGGTTCCCTCGCCTCCATGCTTTCTGCCCCAGGCTTGCACACAGGGCTTCTGCTGTTCAGATTGCCAGGAGCCCCGTGAGGGATCCACCCGGCGGTCCAGCTGGAGAAGGCGGCCCCGAGATCTGAAAGGGATGCGGCATAAGGCTAGGCTAGACGGGGAGTATGCACCGGGTGGGGAGGGTGGGGATGTGAGAGACGCAGGGACACCTGTGACGGGACCAGTCGGTCACAAAAAAGGGACCCGATGACCACAACGTCCCTTTTCATCCGAATTCTATTGGCTTGACACGCAGCGTTTGAAAAACAAAAGCAAAGAACGGTGCTCTAGGTTTTCTAACAATCCATTCAGTCATTTTTCTCTCTATACCTAGTTCCTTTTTTAAATGTAAGATTAGATTATAGGGTTAGCAATAAACAACACAGTTATCAAAGCAAATGGTCATTCTTTGCCTGGCTAATCGAATACACTTAAACTTTGGAAGAGAAGTAGATGGTGTGTGATCTGATCACTCCGTATCTTGACAAAGTGCCAGGGAAACCCTGGATGATTTCAGAGAGAAGATTTGTGGGTACGTAGCCATCAGTCATGTCTTTAACGTGAGTTCTTACCACCTGCAGGGAAGCTGGGACCCGGCTGCAGTTAGAGCCGTGCCAGTAGACGGAGCCCAACCCTGAGGGCCCCCAGATAAGCACAAGCCTGTTACATCTCGCTTGGCGAAGCAGTGATTTGAAGTCAAACAATGGTTGAGCTCTCAGGCATAGTGATCTCTCTCTCTCTCTCTCTCTCTCTCTCTCTCTCTCTCTCTCTCTCTCTCTCTCTCTCTCTCTTCTCCTCTCCTCTCCCTTCCTCCCTCTGCTTCTCCATAGCTCTGTGCATGCATCTGTGTCTGATTGTGCACACTCATACTTGTGTTTGTACATTTGTGTGCATACCTGTGGAGGTCAGAAGTTGACATCTGTCTTTCTCAATTCCCCTCAACTTTTTCTTCTTTTGAGACAGGGTCTCTACTGAATCTGGAGTTCACTAGTTCAGCTGGATTAGATGGCCAGCAATCCCTAGGGGTGCTCCTTCCTCCTCCTCCTCCTCCTCCTCCCCAGCACTGGAATTACAGGGTTATATGTGTATACCGAGGTACCCAGTCTTTTACGTGGATTCTGGGGATCTGAACTCAGATCCCCACTCTCATGCAGGAAGAGGCTTACTGACTGAGCCATCTTCCCAGACTCCGTGATGTTTTATTTAAAATTGTTTTCTATTTAAATAAAAATTAATTAATTAAAAAAGTTAAACAAACAAAAGGGGGGATTCCTCTACAGAAGGTGCACAAAGAAGTCTCTGTCAATAATAGGGGCATGACTACTGTTCTCTCCCTGGGTGACTTATGAGACAAAAATCACACAATTTTAAAACTTACCTTAATTTCCCCAATGATTCTAATGCTTAGAGTGTTGATGCAGACAGACTGAATCACTGAAGACTGGTGTGTGTGAGTGTGTGTGTGTGTGTGTGTGTGGTCTGTGTGTGGTCTGTGTGTGTGGTCTGTGTATATGTGGTGTGTGTGTGGTATGTGTGTGTGGTCTGTGTGTGTGTGTCTGTGTGTGTGGTGTGTGTGTGTGGTCTGTGTGTGTGTCTGTGTGTGTGGTGTGGGTGTATGAGTGTGATGTGTGTGGTTTGTGTGTGTGTGGTATGTCTGTGTGTGTGTGGTGTGTCTGTGTGTGTGTCTGTGTGTGTAGTGAGTGTGTGTGTGTCTCTGTGTCTGTGTGTGTGTGGTGTGAGTGTGTATCTGTGTGTGTGTGTGTGTGTGTGTGTGTGTGTGTGTGTGTGTGTGTGTGTGTGGTATGCCCAGAGCAGGAGGAGATGGCCTGGCGTTGCAGGAGGGAGATTCACCTTACACTAGCTCCTTCCTCCCTCAGTCTGGTGTTAGCACCAGGCAGTACAGGAATGTTCCCTGTCAAAGACACTCCTCAGACGAGGGGAGTTCATACTTGGAGTCAGGGCCTGAATTCCTCACAGTAACGCGTTTATGACTTCCTAGAGAGAAGCTTTTCTAGACTGACAAGCAGCTGGCTAAAATTTATGGAACGCTTGAGAATGCACCAGGTGTGGGTGTGCGTTTTCCCGTCTACGCCCCATAGAAGCCCACGTTGTGCGTTTCACCGCTATCTCCATCTTAAGAAGTGAGGAGCGAGCACAGGGAGGTTG
The DNA here is from genome assembly GCF_017639785.1 of Mesocricetus auratus. Taxonomy (NCBI): domain Eukaryota; kingdom Metazoa; phylum Chordata; class Mammalia; order Rodentia; family Cricetidae; genus Mesocricetus; species Mesocricetus auratus. The sequence continues at coordinate 62,691,198 of NW_024429198.1, forward strand.
AAGGGCCATCCCAGACCAGGTGGCCAGCCAGCGAATCTCAGCGTGGAAACCAGAGCTCCGGTCAGTCAGGTGGCACAACTCTGTCCCATCAAGGTTCTCCTGGGGCAATTTCTGACATGTCGAGATATCTCAGGTAAGCCTCACAGGACACTTGCACATTAAATGATACCTTGATCTTATGAAAACCTGACAAGGTTAGAGCGCGTGCTTGGGCCCACCTGCGTACAAGGCAGTCATCGTTAGTGCCAGTTCTAGAATCCATTAAGAACGGTCCAGTGCAGTGTTTCCCACACAGCAAACTTTAACTATTCATCATCTGAGACACACTAATGTGAAATTTTAAATGTATCATCTACTTTCCACGTAGGATTGCCAAGTTTAACAAGTAAAAATACAGAATGCCTGGTTAAATTTGAGCTTCAGATAAACAACAATTGGTTTATATGAGGCAAACTTATGCTAAGAAAAGTATTCACCATTTATTTGAAATTCAAATCTAACCAGACATCCTGCATTTTATCTGGCACCAGTGTTTCTGGAGGATATATTTAGTATGCAACAGGCGAAGACATTTTAAGCTAATTGGAAAGGAATATAAAACTAACTCACTATCATCAGCAGTACGTACGTGGACATCTGACATCTGCAGAGTTTCCGTGCACATGTGTAGTGCGGTTTCTGCCCTCCAAGGGTCACTCGGCGTAAAAATAGAGATGGGCGATTGAAACGCTTTTAATTGTTTTAATTAAAAGTTGCATGTGTGGGTGTTTCACCTGCACGCGTGACTGTGTTCCACCCATGTTCCTGGTTTCCCCTAGGAGGGCCGGAGGAGGGTGAAGATCCCCTGGGTCTGGAGTTACAGGCGACCGTGAGACGCCACGTGGGTGTTGGGAAATGAACCAGGGTCCTCTGGAAAAGTGGCTTGATAGCAGGATTAACCGCTGATCCATCTCTCCAGTCATTTCAGTTTTCATGGCTACAAATTAATAGCAGAGATCCCCATTTGCAGGGCTGGGACTAGATCTCAGTGGCAGAGCCCTTACTTTTCATGATCGGGGGTTAAAGTCCCCTCAAAAAATAGGGGTGGGGACAGAGAAATTCTCACAGTGAGGGAGGCACAGACTTGTCTTTCTGGAGACATTTAAGAAAGAAGAGAGAGAGAGAGAGAGAGAGAGAGAGAGAGAGAGAGAGAGAGAGAGACAGACAGACACAGACACAGAGACAGACACAGAGAGAGACAGAGAGACAGAGAGAGACAGAGACACAGAGACATAGATACAGAGACAGAGACAGAGAAAGACATGGAGACAGAGACTGAGTTGTGATGTGATTCTCTAGCTTTCTGTGCCATGTTAACACAGTTGAGTCACCATCTAGGCACTGTTTCATTTAGAATTTATCAAAAGTTATGTTTATGAACTGTATTATTTAAAGGCTCACAAAGAATTGCATCATACAAAATAAATGCACAAGGATCATTTTGTTGCAGTGGGTACCCAGGGCAGGATGGATCAGTGTGAGATGCACTTGGTACCCAGGGCAGGATGGATCAGTGTTAGATGCACTTGGTACCCAGGGCAGGATGGATTTGTATGAGGCTTTTACCAGCACAGAAAAGTTTCTGCTCAGGACACCTGCTGGGTTTGCTTGCTTCACATGGGGCATAGTTTTATTCTCATTTTTAAAATATACTTTTCTTCTTGGAATGAAATACCATTTTATAATATGAATCACCCATGCTTAGTGAAAAATATGACTTATGTACCCTAATTTAAAATTTACTAATACTGTAAAATTCCACCCAAGAGAGAACACTGCATGAAAATGAATTTTTCTTTATTTAATGTTTCTCTCCCTTATAACCTGTCTCTCAGATACTGCTTTACTTTGTAGATAGGCTGTCCCAGAATGGTTTCAAATTTACAGTAATTTTCCTGCTTCAGTCTCCCAAGTGTTGGCATATCAAGAGTTTTTTCTAGATTCTCAGCGCACAGATGACCATGTACAGTCTGAGCACGTGCTTAGTATATGTATGTTCATAGTGTACACAGGTCAAAAGATTCCTGAAGAAATTCACCTGGGAACAAGTTATCATTTTCACCAATATGTGACAGATTCAATCCATTTTGGTTAGGAAACTTGAATTTTGAATGCACTCACCAGAACCACTGCATACAGATACATGTGAATTTTCCATAGCACCTACACAACAAAGCTATGTCTTCCAAAGATGCTGAAAATGTGCCTTCACACTAATGAGAGTCCTCAGTATAGGCCTCTCAGTATCTCCAGTTGCAATATAAGATCTGATATTAGAGAACAATGACACTGAGCTGGTTAGTTAATGTGGGTGATCTGTTTCTGGTTTCAAATTCATCTGGGATTTGAGGCAAAGCATACAGATGGAGATCACCAAATGCTCCATCTACAAGTCCTGGAGAGATGGCTCAGACGGTAAGTACATTGGCTGTACTTGTAGAGGATTCATGATCAGTTCCCAGCACCCAAATGGTGTCTCACAACTGGCTGAGATTCCAGTTACAGGGGATCTGTGGTGGCTTAAAAGAAAATGGCCCCCAAGGGGAGTGTCACTGTTAAGAGGTGTGGCCTTATTGGAGGAAGTGTGTCACTGTGGGGGTGACCATTAAGATCTCTTGCTCAAGCTTCCCTCAGTGTGACAATCAGTCAACTTCCTGCTGCCTGTAACTCTCAGTTCCTTTAGTACCTGCACGCCACCGTGCTCCCCACCATGATGATAATGTACTAAACCTCTGAAACTGTACGTGAGCCACCCCAACTAAATGTTGTACTTTATGAGTTACCATGGCCGTGGTGTCTGTTCACAGCATTGTGAACCTTAACTAAGACAGGATCCAGTTCGAATCTTCTGGCCTCCAAGGCCATCATGTGAAGTAGAAATATACACATGCAAAACATCGTACAGATACAACTTGAAGTGTTCCATCTACAGCAGCAAAGCTGAGAAACACGAGGGCTGGAGCTCAGCGACCCTGCAACTCTTCTTTGCATGGACTCCATGCCTTATGTAGACACATCATTTCTGGCTTTTCCTGGTCTGTCTGAAGTTGCCTTTGCAGTACTTCTCAGCCCTCGCTGTACCTACTACAACCAACACTTAAATGCTAAGTAGCTCTGGGTCAGGTCTCCAAGATTCACCTTTTCCTACAGTCTTCCAGGATGTGAATTTGAGAGTTGTGATTTTAAGACTCAGCTCCTAGGTTTTTTTTTTTTTTTTGCTTGTTTGCTTCCTTTGCTTTTCTTTTCAAGAGAAAGCAAGTTCTCTCCCTCCTGTATTTCAGTGACTCCCAAACTTGTGAGCATGTGATGTTGTCTCGAGGTAGGGAGCCACGTTGGGTGGTTTCTCTCACTGGAAGAATAAAGCTGGAAATGAAGAATAAGAGAAATGCACACCCTTTTTATTGACATCTCTCTTTGTCCTTAAACTGTCTTCTTCCATGAGGGAAGTTTTTTTTCTCATTACTTGACAACTTGCAACAATAACTAAGGAAATCTCTGAGAAAGCAGCAACCCAAGGTACGAGTCTTTTGTTTTCTGCTAAATCAAGAGAAAAAAAAATCTCTCGTGTGCAAAAGATATTTGGGTCTCTTTAAAACAATAATTTCAACGACTATAATTAAAGGAGAATAGCATCTTTGGGTGAGTAGTCTTGTGTTACAGCTCCCATAAGTTATACAACCATGTAACAAACTCTGAAATAGCGAGCCTAGCAGCTAGGAATCTCTGTACGGTAACACATTGACACCCTGTGGGTGGAGTGTGAAGAATCTCCCTCCATAAACTTCCATCCGTGGCAAAAAACAACATAGTCTGATAATATTTGGGGAAAAGGAGCCTGTTTCTTTGGGACTAAGGCAAAGCCGGAGACTCCAGCTCTGGTTACAGGAGAAGACGGGAGTCTTGTGCAGAGTCGAGTCTCTTTTCACTGCAAAATGGAGGAGGGAGCTAAGGGACAAGATTCCTTGGGAAATCCCATGGAAAGCACTGGAAACGGCCTCCAGGGCAGATCCTGTGTAGAAGCTATATTAATAGCTCTCATTTCTCTTTGGCATCCAGCAGCCTCCTCTTTTTTCTGCACTTCAATAATCCTTTGTTAAGCATGCTGCATGCTTTGAGGGGTGGGTGGAGGGTGCATCGATGCCCACAGTGTAGAGTCTATTGTCCATGCTCAGGAGAGAAGATGTTGTTAGACACAGAAGATGAAAGCAGGAATTGTAAAAGAAGTATCAGACCAAAGTCACAAATCTAGCTGGAGGGCTTGAAGAGGCCAAGCTGTTTAAAGAGCCATCGAAGCATTCTAAGGGATTCTCATAACTTTCTTCGGCATGGTGAATGGAGAAGAATCTGGTAGAGGCATTTTTTTGTGTAACACACAATAAGATTGTAGGTCCTTCCTTCCTTCCCTCCTTCCCTCCTTCCTTTCTTCCTCCCTTCCTCCTTCCTTTCTTCCTTCCTTCCTCCCTTCCTTCTTCCCTCCTTCTCACCACCCTTCCCCTGCCTCTCCTTTTCTTTGTAGCATTGTTTATGAGTCAGCAGAAAAAGTTAGCAACGAAACCAGAGTGGTGACATTTGAACTGAACTAGTTTACTAAGACATCTAAAGCATCTAATGGTTGTGGGCACTTACACAGTGACCTGTGATTTCTTTTCCCACATGCCTACGGTTTGGAGGTCCCACATCAAGGTTTGAACATGGGCTTCTGTGGTTTACAGTTAGCTCTCCTCTCTCTGTGTCACCACAAATCTTTCCTTCTGTTTGTGTATCCCAGGTGTCTCCTCCTAGTCTTTTGAAGGCATGTTGATTTAGCAGTTAAAATCACCTCTTTATACGTCCAAGTATAGCTATTTCCCTAGTGGCCTGCTGGCCCACAGCCTGGACAGGGGCTTGGTAGCAGGTGAGGTAAAGGGAGCTTTGGATTTTTTTCACCCGGTGGCCACTCTTGCCGTATTTAAGGCAGGCTCCAGGTGGAGGTTCTTCTGCACCCGTCGTCTTCTTTGGAGGAGTTGGGGGTGCTTCCAGGAGCCAGTATCTCTCTCTATCATGAAAAGCTTTTTTTTTAAGTTGGGCATTTTAAATGCCATATCCTCAGGTCTCCGATTCATTCAAGGATCATTATCCATTAAGTGTAGTTCTGAACACCTCGAGGCTTAACTTTGAAAATACATATAAGACGCGATCTGAACATATCAAAGAATTTTATCCTTTGTGGGGTGACTGATTATTAGAGTCAAGATTTTTGACTCATAAGCGTAGCCCATAGGAGACTGGGAATTTTCCTCATCCTTACATATTATTCCATATTAGAACACAACAGCTCCCTGTACAACTTAGTTTGCCAAATTGTCCACAGCCTGACAATGCTAGAAAGCCAAAAGGGTTAGACATAAACCTTTAAGTCAATGGTTTTCAGCTTTTTTTTTTTGGTGCATTGCTATGAATTGTGTTTCAAACATCTGACATGCAGGCAACCCTAGGCTATTCCTATTTAAAAACAACGTCTTTTGACTCTGAAAGGTCACAGTCCATAGGTTGAAAAACTGCTCCATGTTCTCTCACCAGACAGTTTAAGGTCACAATCTTACTGCATCATAAGATAGGAATATCCCAAGCCGGGCAGTGGTGGCGCACGCCTTTAATCCCAGCACTTGGGAGGCAGAGGCAGGCGGATCTCTGTGAGTTCGAGGCCGGGCTGGACCGACAGCCTCCGAAACAATACAGAGAAACCCTGTCTCGTAAAAACAAAAAAACAAAAAAGATAGGAATATCCCAATTTCTGTTGCTTAATAGTTGAGGCCCTAATTTTAGAGGCCAGTGACTATGCGGGCACTGTGTTTGGGATTCTGGTGTGGTCTTGAACCTTTCTCGGTGGTCCTTTATGCTTAGAAACCAGGCTTTTTTGGGGTTGTCATATTTCAGTTAACAACAAGAGTGAGAAGCAGAATTAAAGGGGTTAAAATAAAACAAAGCAAGGCAAGGCAGGCACATCAGGATAGTTGCCCAGAACTAAACTATTGGCACTGATGGATTAGGTCTTTGTTTTAAGATGGCCTGTGCAACCCTTTGATTACCAACCCTGTGCTAAAACTCTGAGTTAACCATTTTGTTGCAAACCTTACAGATTTCTAACCGGACCCATAAACTTACACTCTGCTCTTGCTCTCCCTGGCTGCCAGGTTTTTTTTTACCCTGGGTATGGATACGGGGACTTGAAAGAGCAAGCCTGGGCCTGAAAAATGGCGGGGCCCAAAACCCAGTTCCAGAGTCAGTTCTTCAATAAGACAGAAACAGCGCAGCAGCGCAATCTTCATATTACCCATACTCAGATTGGCATTTGAGTCCCTGCTGCATCAGATCCGATGACAAGAGTGCCCAGAGATATAAATTCTGAGTCCAGGCGGCTGGCAGCAGCGGTCACAGCTGAGCTGCAGCCAAGGCGCACTGAACACGATAAACACACACATTCAAGACCAGTCAGAAACAAACATGCAGCGGCCACATCCGTGCCTGGAAAACAGGGGAAGGGCCCTGCCAAATTCTCGAGGCGTTGAGTAGGGAGGGAGTCAGAGTCAGATAAGGACACCCACTTGTCCTCGGCCGTAGCAGCTTTGGGGTAAATGGAAGATGAGGTAGGAGGGGGACCCTGGGCAGCCTCTGCATTAGCCAATCTGTGTTGCACAAGGAGGCGGGAGGGGCTCCTTCTAGGAGGGAGCTAAGATAGGCGTTCGCTCTGATTGGCCTTGCCCCTGGGATTGGAGCCATTTCAGGAAGGGTGGGGTTCCAAGAGGAGCACCCAAGCTGCAATATAAGGTGTTTCCTAAGGGCGGCCTGAGTGGTCAAAGACTTTGATCTAGACTTCAAGAGAAGCAGTAAGGTTGAAAACGGCCCTGGAAGGCCAGCCGACTCTGAAAGTTGGCCACGGGCAGAGCGGGGAGCTTTTCCAGGGAAAGTAGAATCCCAAGATTCCTGGATGTTCTTCTTGAAGTCTTTAGAGAGCCGTGAAACAAGGTTGAGGGGAGAATTAGGGCCCAAAGATGGAGTTTGTCCCATGATCTCAAAGTGAGGGAGGAGAACAATGGTGAGCACACCAAGCAAAACCAAAAATCTGACTTGACAGAAATGGAGAGATTTTGGGCCGGGAGTCAGTGGGGCATGCCTTTAATCCCAGCACTCGGGAGGCAGACGCAGGCGGATCTCTGAAGCCAACCTAGTCTACAGAGCGAGTTCCAGGACAGCCCTCAAAACAATACAGAGAAACCCTGTCTCGAAAAGCAAAAACAAAAAAACAAAAACAAAAAAAAAATGGAGAGACTGGCGGCGGCACACCCCAAAGAGAGACAAGGAAGAGATAAGCGACAGTAAAGCATGGTCCTGTTCGGAACCAAGCAGATCAGCTGCCTCTCGGCTGGTCCCCAGGACACAGGCACTCCAGATACTCCCAATTGAGGAGGAGGGGAGCTGGAAGACACATGACTCAGTCACCTCTGAACCCCAGAGACCAGATGCCACAGCAATTTCCCTAGAAGGAGTCTGGAATGATGGGAGATGTCATTCTGAAATCTATCTCTTATTGGTTGTTGAATAAAGCACTGTTGGCCAATAAGGAAGCAAGATAGGTGGGACTAGGAGTTGTGGAGGACTCTGGGAAGGAGAAACACAGAGAGACAATGTAGCTGCCAGAGGAATAAGAGGTCAGGACCCTTATCTCCGGTAAGAGAAATACATAGATTAACAATTATGAGATATCCAGTAAGAACCAAACAAACGGCCAACAGCTTCATAAGTAATATAGCCTCCTGTGTGTTCATTTGGGACTGATGCGGCTCTGGAACCAGGCTGGCGGGAAGGCTTCACTCTATACTGGAAGCCTGACCTAGTCATATCTTCTACCCCAGAGAGGGATTGAGACATCTCTCATTTCTCTCTCACCCAATGAGCAATACTGCATCTAGTTTCTCCTTTTTCGGTCCCCAGCAAAAAAGGCACCACAACCCAAAACATCTATTACTTACTTCAGAGATTGCTGAAAGGGCCAGGAGCAGGCCGAACAACCCATGACTTGAACCAGTAAAGCCCCCCCACCAGATCCCGGGCAAGCCCCCAAATGCTAAGGTCCAAGAATCTGAGAATAATCCACCACAAAGACAGGGTTCCAGCAAGCTAAAATTTTATTTAGAAAAATCGATATCAAGGAGGCAGAGCAGCAGCCAGTTTTATAGGGGAAAACCACAGAGACAGTGCCTGAGTCCCATCCAATCATAATGTAATACCGAGAGAAACAGTTGGGGACTTTCCTTTGGTGACACTCTTTCAGCCTATCAGAGAGTTCTGTGGTTTGGTAGTTCAGACCTGGGTCTGGGCCAACCAATCAGAGGGGTGTAAACGCTTATGGTTTACACCTGTGTGAGGAGTTTGGGGGACTGCAGCCTAACCTTGGGAAATGGTGGTAGCAGCTCAGAGCAGAACAGCACACTGGGACAAAATGGAATGTCTGCTGCTAACTAGGAGGCTGGAGGTTGAGGGACTAGAGGATCAGACTTCAACGCAGACACCTTGAGAGGGTTCATTTTAATCTGTGCCTCAGAGGCTGATACAGATATCAGAAGGCAATTCCAACCTTGACCCTGAAGTCCAGACAATTTCAAGTTGAAGCTGGTATGCGTCGGCCAGGATGACATCTTGAAGGATTCTGATGTGCTCTCCTGGTGTGCTCTTGGTCCAAGCATAGCCTTGTTTTGAACTGATCTCCTTCCTAGAACTCCTATGATCTTTCAGTGCTAACCTTGAAGATCTGAAAGGATGGATCTCCATTAGGGGTCAGCGGAGTGGTGTGGAAGAGAGGATTACAGGGGCAGAGTTCAGAGAGGGAAAGAAGCCTCTGCTCTCTGATTCGGTACTCAGAAGCATGCCTAAGTGATGACTAGCCCTGCTGCAGGCAAATTTGCTTTCCACACTTGACTTCCCCTCTACCTCTGGGACTCCCAATGCTTCATTCAAATGCACTCGAGGCAAAGCACTCAAACACTCAGCGAGCCCTGCTGTGGCAGGTTTCCAGCACTTCATTCTCCTTGTTAATGGTGACAAAGAGAATTGCACAAGGCAACCAGGATGTTGACAGGCTACTTGCTTCACAGTTTACTTCAAAGCCTCTTCGGAGTTTGGTGAATTTTGCTCTCTGAAACAGAGAATAGTACTGACATATATGGCAAGTTTGCCAATGAAGTGATTCTTTTAAAACTCTTCTTAATCTTTTTCATTAATTCTCTGAGAATTTCATATAATCTGTTTGGATCATCTCTATTCCCTTCCTGAACTCTTCCCTGATCCACCCCACTCGGCTTTGGGTCCTCTCTCTCTCTCTTTTTTTTTTTTCTTCTTCACCCATCAAGTGCAATTTGGGCTGCCCATATATTCATGGATAAGTGACCTAACATTAGAATGTGGTCAGCTTACCAGGGCCAATGATTTTTTTAAAAATTCCTCTCTCAGCAGCAATCAGTTGCCAATAACTCCTCAGCTTGGAGTGGGGCTTCACGTCGACCTCCTGTCTCCATGCTGAGATTCTGTTTGGCTTGAGGAACTTGGGCACATGACTTCTGCATGCTGTCACTATCACTAAAAGGTCATGTGTGAATCTGTGCTCTGTGTCTGGAGGACAATGTTTCCTTATATTTAACCACAGCCTCTGACTCTCACAGTTTTTCTGCCCCTTGTCTTCAATGTTCACTGAGTCTTAGGAGGAGGGGGTATGTTTATAGAGTCCCTGTTATAAGGCTGAGCACTCCATAGGGAGGGAATATGCTTACAGATTCCCTGTTATAAGGCTGAGCACTCCATAGGGAGGGAATATGCTTACAGATTCCCTGTTACAAGGCTGAGTACTCCATCCTTTCTTATTCTCTGCATCTTGGCCATTTGTGGGTCTCTGTGTTAACCACTATCTACTATAAATATAAGTTTATCTAATGAGAGTTGAGATGTGCATTGATCTATAGGTGTGCTAATAAGTCCTTGGGAGTCATTTTATTACTTTTTCTTTTTGTTTTTTGAGACAGGGTTTCTCTGTGGCTTTGGAGGCTAGAACTAGCTCTTGTAGACCAGGCTGGTCTCAAACTCACAGAGATCCACCTGCCTCTGCCTCCCGAGTGCTGGGATTAAAGGTGTGCATCACCAATGCCCAGCTAACTTTTTAATTATAATATCCTATTATTTTTCATTTTTCCATACAATAAATTTTGATCATTTTTTCCTCCACCCATATCCTCTGCTCCTCCCTGCCCACCCAAATTCATGTTCTTCATTTCCCTTAGAAACAAAACAACAACAGAGCCCTGTTGTGTGGATTGGATCCCTGACCTGCCTAAGGTTGATGAGGAAAGGAAGAAGAGACAGATACTCATGGAATGAAGATCAGGTCAAGTAGGGCTCTCTAATGCTACTGACACATCCTGAAAGCTCTGTGTATGTATTAGGCCCAGCACAAGGGAAGGAGTTTCCTAGATCAGAGGTGTCTGCAGGCAGCAGTTTCAGGCCGTAAACATCTGGGAGAAAGAACTCCCAGTTGCTAGTCTTAGTTCACGCTGATCAATCGTCCACAAGCACGCATACTCAGACTTGCAAGGAAAGGTTTGCCTATCGCCTTGAGTCTGGACCATATGGGTAACAGCTCTGACAGCTTCCCATGGAGTCCCTGACAGGCCCCGCCCACGTCAAAATACACATTCTTGCAGGAATTCAGTCACGAAGTGATTCGTAGACTCCCTACAAAAATCGACCCATAAAAACAAAACCTGGAGTCAGGTTTTTTGTTAGCCAACTACTCCTGAGTGTGAGGCCTGACCCAATGGGCAGTGTCCATCACTCAACCTTCATAAGAGAAACGGCTCCTTGCAGTAGTGATTAACACAGAAACCTACAACTGGAAAACGTGCAAAGACTGAGGGGCATTGAAGCACTCAGCTATAAAAGGAGATGTCTTCATCAAGCCCTCTCCTCAGGGGATCAGTGCGGAAGAAGAGCCAAAAAGCAATCAAAACAAACCTTTAAGAGCCAAAGGTAAGGAATGTCTCCAAGGAAACAATATTTTCAAGATCCTGATAAGCCAGCCTGCCTCCGTCTTGAACTTGAAAGCCATCTTATAGAAAACTCAAAGTAGACCCATTCCTGTTTATTGTTAAATATGTTTCTCAAGTATGGCCCACCTGTAACCTTAACTAGAAATGGTTCTGTACTGCCTGTCCCAGGAAATGGCAGCCATGTTTTTATTTCAAAGGCTATTATGACCGCCCTGCTCTTCCCATGTTATGACTGCCTTGTTGTATCCACCTTGCAGCCATGTCTTGGTTTCAGGAGGTTGTTATGACCAACTTGCTATGCTTATGTTCTATTTCTGTAACCTCACTGTTTGTCTACCAATCTCGCCCGCGCTTTGGAAACTCCCTACTCCCGACCTATAAGAGTACTTGTCTTCCCCGTGTCTAACGCTGATCTCTCGAACCCTGCTTTTTAGGGAGGGATGGCCTGTGTACACATATTTTCAAAGTTTGCTTTAACTGATTGCTTGCTTTAATTAATTTGCCCATGATGATTTAGGTTGATGGTCTTTCTGCCTGAATCTGTGGGATTAACATTTGGAGGCCCCGGCGATATCCAGACTGCAATGCAATTCAGAAGCTGAACCCTTCCCTCCAGTCCTCCAGGACTGAAGAGCTGCTCCCTAGGGGGTGCACACCTTGGAAACATTCCAAGACCCTGAGGCATGCTTTCATTTTGGGAGAGTGGTTGAGCAAATGGTCAGTTCAAATGAAAGCAGCAAATATCTGTTTACAGAGTCCTCTTCTGGAAAGTCATACTCTCTGTGACTTCTAGTTCTATGGAATCCCAATCTGGGGGCACGAGGAAGGATGTCTAACTAGATCCAACATTCCTCTATCCTGAGCAACAAGTGAGAAGTCTAATGGCCCATTTTGTTACTTGGGAGTTCAGCCAGAGACACCAGATCTTTTTCTGACACACCTTGGGACCCTGGGGACACCCTGGGGAGACTAAGAGCTGAAATAGAAATCCTAGAGGTTTGGCACCTGAGCACTCACTGGCAGGGTTTCAATGCCTAGGACGCACAACAGAGCCTAGAAACTCCAAGGACATTGCTCAATACTGGGAGCCATGAGATTGGATAGGTCTATCGAAGGCTGTCAGGCATTACCGGGATTCAAGACAGAAATCAGATAGGCCTAGCCTAACTAAACCAGGGAAAACCTGACACTTAGGAAGTCTCTGGTGGGTTCCTGATGCCTGGGTTGTGCAGGGAGACAGTTGAGAAAAAGCCTATTTTTTTGTGAAAACTGCGGGAACAACAACTGAAATTTCTTCAGTCTGTGTAGGTGATCTTACTGTCCAGGCTGTAGAACTCAGCACATAGATAGCACCACCAGCCAAAACAAAAACCAAAACCTAATCCATCAAAGTCCGCAGTCCTGGGAAAGCCTCCAAATATGCTAACACTGCTTTGCAACTCCTGTAGCTCCACTGCTAGCTAACCGTTCTTATTAACTAAAATATGTCAACCCCAAAACATGGTTTTTCCGCCTAAAGGCTGACCCTGAGGAAAGGCTCACGGATACGCTGGAATCCCAAACACCCAGGGTAAGTGCTGGCTGACTAAAGGTGTGGGCCACAGCTGTAAACACCAAACACTGCGCGTCAGAAACAGGGATACTCCTGTCTTTTGATGCATCACGACAATGACTTAAGCAGCTCAGAAAAGGAGTGTCTCTCCTTACCTAAGGTCTATTCACGTCTGACATATGCCTAGCTTCCTTGTCTTTAATAACTTTGTTAGGCTTTAGCTATTTTGATAAGCTGAACCATACAAGAAACTATAATGTTCTGTAATGGTGTACTATGAGAGAACCAGGAAAATAGAGTTGCCAGTCTCTCTATGGACTTTTCTTTATGACTTTTGCTAAGCTTAAATTAAAGAAAGATCATTTTTAAAGGCTAGGTCTAACAGGAACAAAATCGTGAAGTCCTCATCTTATCCAAGTGACTAACCTGTAAACAGTTAAAGAAAAACAAGACATACAAATTAATAATCACCTTATAAATGACTATATTCCTTACAAATAGAATTCATTGATAGGTGCAAGCTCTGTTTAGCCTCTTGTTTGTATTTTCAAATGTTAAACCTAAAGCAAATAACTAAAAAACAAGTGTTTACTTAAAATCAGGTAGACTTAGTAGACGGCCCTCAAAACTTTTCAGAGATCTGCTGAATGTGACATCTAAAATGTTTAATGAGAGAAAGCTTTCTATGGTAGACAGAAAGGCCAGGTCCTAGTGGCAACCCTAATTTCCCCAAAGAGGACAATGGGGCACCAACAAATCCACCCGGATTGTAGTAAAGCACCAGGCGAAGCTACCCCATGCCTTGTCCACTATTCTTTCTGTGCTAGCCAGACCGATATATGATCCGGGAATGCATTATAAATTTTGCCAACCCCTCTCTGAAAAGAATATTAAGACCCTATCAAGGATTTGACAGAGACATATAAGACAAGAGGGCAATGATAAACCAGTCTGCTTCCATCTTGGACTTGAAAGCCATCTTATAATGAACTCAGAATTGATTAATTACTGTTTATGACTGCATCTTTGTTTCTCAAGGACTGGGCTATGACCCACCTGTAACCTTAACTAGAGATGGTTCTCTCCTACCTGTTCCAGGAAATGGCAACCAGGTCTTTGTTTCAGAGGCTATTATGACCACCTTGTCATGAGCAGGTTGTTATGACGACCTTGTTTACAGTCATCTTACTAGGGCCACCTTGCAAACCGTGTCTTTGTTTCAGGGAGTTGTTACAGCTAACTTGTTATGCTTATGTTCTGCTTCTGCAGCCCTGCCCATTTGCCTGGCAGCTCGTCCCCGCTGTGGAAACCTCCACCCCTCATCTACAAAAACACTTCTCTTCCCCATGTCCAAAGCTGATCTCTTGAATCTCTCCTTCAGGGAGAGTCAGCCTGTGTACACAAATTAAAAAAAAAAAAAGGCTGGAACGTTGGTGGCGCACGCCTTTAATCCCAACACTCCTGAGGCAGAGGCAGGTGGATCTCTGTGATTTTGAAGCCAGCCTGGTCTACCAGAGCGAGTTCCAGGACAGCCTCCAAAGCCACAGAGAAACCCTGTCTCCAAAAACAAAACAAAACAACAACAAAAAGCTTGCTTTCATTAACTTGGCCATGGTGGTTTGGATTGATGGCCTTTCTCTGTGAATCTGTGGGATTAGCAAGACAACAGGGGTGATGCTCCCGTGAACTCACAGAGACTGTGACGTCATACACAAGACCTATACAGGTTCAAACCAGGCAAAAATCCCAGCATAGAAAAGGCAAGAAGTCACACCCACAACCAGGAAGCTATTTGTAATTAATACCTGCTGGGAGGGGAAATACCAATTTTCATTTGGCAAAATTATAGTAGTAGGTTCAACTTATACGATTGAGCTATAGCAATAAACACAGCATGATACTGGTATAAGAATACCTTTCGACTGATGAATTAAAATTGAAGGCTCACACATAAGCTCACACTTCCGTAACCATTGATTTCACAGTGAAGTGATTCCCAACGCTGAGTTCTGGATTTTCAAGTCAGAAACAGTTTAGTTGACATAGACTTATTCATCTAATGTGCTGATTGTCTAATATTAACCACAAAGGCTGATAACGAACACATTTATTTTGCTTCATCACGCAGAGTTCATGATCTTATACTGCAAAATTCCTTACCATCACCTGGGTACTCCGTGGTTTCCTTAATTGCAGACAACTCCTGAGGGTTTGATTCAGCAGTAGGCAGGACCACAAGAATCTGCCTAGAGACTGGGGAGGTGACTCACTCTGTAAAGTGCTTATTGCACAAGCATAGGAACTTGAGTTTGACTCCAAGGCACAGCACTTCCTGTTTGCAATGCTTTTATCCTCAGGGCATAGAGATAAGAGGATCCCTCCAGTTAGCTGGGGAGTCAGCCTAGCCTGCTCTAGGGACTCCACGATCATGGAGAGACCTTGTCTCAAAAAAAGGTGGGGGGAGATAAGGATGGAGGAAAGACATGACACTAACCTTTACTTGTGGATCCCATGAGAGCAAGCGTGAGAGAGCAACAGGGAGAGGAGAATTTCACTAACTCTAGGAATGTTGAAAGCAGCAGAGCAGGCGTGGGGGAAGATTTCCTAGAGAGGAAGGGAAGGGTTTCCCTTGTTCCCCGTCTGAAGAAAGCCTTTCCTGTGTCAAAGCCCATCTCCCACCAACGCTTCAGCTTGACTTCACTCCAGATCTTACACAATCTCCTGTCTTATCCCCAGTGTCAACATCTTCTAAGAAAATACCCAAACAAGCTCTCAAAAGTGACCTTGAGTCACCCTTGAAATGTTTATATCCGAGATTAGTCATGGCTGCATTTGAAGAACACTCAGCCTATGGCTAATACAAAAATTCTTGCTTGATGATGACTGATAATGGTCAGTCCTCTAAAACTTGACCGTTAGTGTTGGCCAATAAACGGGAATTTCTAGGGTGATTCCTGCACAGGGTGTTTTTGTTATTGTCATTTGGTTTTGGTGCCTGTTTATTTTTCTACTAATGTGTGAGAAATTTAACTGATTGCCCACTTTATGGTATTTGTTTATCATCTTGCTATGTTTCTGTGTGGGTGGCCACCACATTTTGCCACGTGCCTCTTTTTCTGTTTTCTCTCAGTTTCTAAGTCTTCAGCAAAACCCACATTCTAAAACCTCCCTCCGCCCAATGGTGTCCTCTATCCCACCTGGCTACTTAGCACCGAAGGCTGTAAGTGCTGGCTCTGAGCTCCCCTCCCAGTTGGTCTGTTGAACCAAATGGCTTTGGGTGTTTGATTAGCAGTCTGCTATTTGCAATGAAACTAAAACCTATGGTCACTTAAGGACGGGTGACTGAGGAAAGAATTGGGCTTGTGAAACCCAATCGGTGTGAAAATGTTTCCAGAACACTATAGAAATATATCCCCACCTCATTAAAAAAAAAGTGCCTTATCTCAGTCAGTAAGGGAAGAGTCTGAGGAACATAGATGACATATGTGGTGTCACATTATACTCTGTGGCTCTCAGGTGCTTTTCTGACTTTCGGCATATCCCACAACGCTTCCCCACTTCAGAACCTCACCAGTCAGCTCTATGAGTGGCAGTCAAAATCAGAGATGATCCCTCCTTTTTATGTCAAGACCTAGCCATTTTACTCGTCTGCCAGGCCCCGAGGCAGGTGGATGGCAGTCTATGGAGAGCACCGATACGCAGCAAGCTGCCTTACTTGCCTCCTCAACCCTCCGCGTTGCCCTGCGGATGTTCAGGCACCTTGGCTCAGTGCCGATCCTTGCCCGCTTCAGACAGCAAGTCCTTCCCGCTCTACCTCACGGGGCTCTGAGTCTTTCAGAGCAAAGCCTCTTAAAAGATCCCGGCTTTGCCAATGAGTAGCCTCCTTGACTTTCACGCCGAAGCCATCTCTAGTCAGAGTGTGCGCAAAGTCGGGTTTTGGCTCTTAGGTCTCTGCTTTCCGGGATTCACCTTTTGTAGTGGCCGCTGCGCCTTTAAAAACTCTGCACCATGTTGTTCCCCACGTCTGTGCCCCTTTTCCTTGCTTTCCAGTGGCCTGCATGCAGGCCCATTTTGCTTATCTATGGACAGAATCCTGCAAATGCAACCAAGCGAAGTGTCCCTAAAATCCATTCCTTAGCCATCTCTAGTCTTCTTATTCGGTTGCTGCTATACGAACTCATAAGTGTTGTGGTTTAAAAATATGTTTATTAGTGTGCAATTCTGGAAAATTCAAAATTAAGGAAAAATCATTGCTAGCCATACACGTGATAGTGAAATAATGTCTAGGCTACATAAAAGAACCGAAAAACTAAACGACAGGAAATAAATATCCGACCAGTAAATAGGCTAATGAAATGAACACACAGTTTTCAAAAGGTACAGCATGGTCAATAAGAATAATATATATATTCTTAGCCGTCGCAGAAAAGCAGATTAAAAACTACCTTGAACCAGGCATGGTAGCAAACACCTTTAGTCTCAGCGCTCAGGGCAGTCGGATCTCTGAGTTTGAAACCAGCTTGGTCTACAGAGTGAGTTCCGGGACGGCCCCAAAGGAGGATGAAGACACGCCCTCCATTGCAGGAAAACGGGTGAAACTGCAGATGACGAGACAGCCGGTCTCAGAAAGGCAGCTACTGCACGCTTGTCTCGCGGGCAGGTCCTGGACATCATAGACGCACATCAACACATGTGGGATGATACGGAAGCAGAGGTGAAGCTGCCTGGGGAGCAAAGGGGGTGTGAAGGGAGAGGGCAGCGGAGAGTGGGGGAGAGCATGCTTCAGATGCATGAAAAAAGTGGGGGGGAGCATGCTTCAGATGCATGAAAAGAGTGGGGAGAGCATGCCTCAGATGCATGAAGAGTGGGGGGGCATGCTTCAGGTGCATGAAAAGCTTACGTGGAAATGACTTTATGCAGCTCTGTGTAAGAAAAACTAAAACTTAAGCGGGCTTCTAGTGGTTTACCATCAAGGTAGCAAGCATATCTGGGTTTCCTCCAAAGGCTATAGAGGAGAGCTCATTTCCTTGTTTTTCCACTTTTCTAGAGCTCATCATCACTCTTGCTTAATGGCCCCCTCTCCGTCTTTAAACCTAGCAGGGTAATATCTTCAAGCATCACTCTTTTCCCATAGTCTATGCCTCCCTACCCCCTTCACCCCATTCTACCCCCTCCCTATGTCAAGCCCCCACCCCACCCCACGGTAATTACACTGGACTCAGTCAGATAGTCCAAGGACTCTCCCTCTTTCAAAGTCCTTAATGGCATCTAGAAGCCCCTTTTGCTTTTAAAATCACATATTCACAGACTCCAGGATTTGGCCTGCCACATTGCGTAATAGTGAATTCATCATATTTTTTTTTATGGGTTCTATTACCTCATAGCATCATTCCTGTGTCTACAGCTCAGAGGTCTCCAGGGAGATGGTTCAAGCCTGTCAGCTTCCCTGCAGCAGGACAAGCTCTGTGAGGACAGGAACTGACCATCCTGTCTTTCTGTTCCTACATCCAGGGACAGGTTTCTTATGTCGAACAACAGTAGTTTTCTACGCTTTGTTGCGTCTCTAGAGATGACCACCGGAGAGAAAGTGTCCACACTGTATATGGAAATGAGGGTCTAGTAAGGAAAGATTGTCCGGCTGCCGTTGATGGCAAACTTAAGAATCCAGTTCGAGACACCGGTCTGTCTCTCTGACTTCATCCGGCACAGTGTCTTGCACGTGTCAGTCTAGGTGAATGTGAATAAGTGAATGAATACAGAAGCCGTAGAGGCCACTTGTGTATGCGTGTGTCTCAAAGAATCTAATCTGGGATGTGAAAGCTAATTAACTTAGTTGTGTTGCCCAGGGAGGCTCAGCCATGAGCTAAACGAAGCAGAAAACTTCCTGGTTTGCTAGACTAGATCACATCACGCCCTGCCATGCCCCTTCCGTCCTAGAAACAGCCTCCTTTTCCCGATATGCCAAGTTTGGTAGCTCGCCGTGAACCTGAGATGGGTCTGAAGACTCTGGGTCAAAGCTGGGAGATAGCTGGTGAAGCACTACAGCTAAGAAACACCCTTCGATGGTTAAACTGCATATTTCTGTGATGAAATAACTGACAGGAAACAATTAAAGAGAGGAAAGATGGCTTGGCTCAACATTTGAGAGGTTCCGGTTGGACCCGTCATGATGGCTGAGGCATGGTAGCAGTATCACGAGGCAGCTTGCTCCCATCTGAGTGGATCAAGAAGCAGAGAGAAGCTAAGGGTGGTATTTGCAAACACACCCCCGCCCATTTTACATAGTCTAGAGCACCCACATTCAAGGAGGATCGTCTGTCCTCAGTTCAACCTCTCTGGAAATGCTCTTGAAGGCATACACAGGGCTATGACTCCTTGGTGGTCCCGAATCCCATCCAGTCAGCAATGAAGATTAACTACGACATCACAAGGCGCTGTTGACTTGAAAGCCTTGCCAAAGAAATATTTCTCCCCTACTTCCCTATCCCCTTTCCAGCTGACTGCCTTGTGTACAGCTGGTATTTATATGGGGTCCTAGGAAATCAGTGGGCAAAGATTGAACTCCATATGTCACGATGTACCTACCCAAAAGTATCACAGCTGCCAAAGGCTTAGCCCAGCGTAACTACATGAGAAGCCCTTGCAATGGCTTAGCCCAGTCTGCCTACACAAGGTGCCTAAGAAAGCATACCCAAGCCCTTGTGCTTGCTGCAGATGGTGGTGGTATAAACTTCTCAGTCTTCCTGGGAGACAGTTTGATGAGAGGCTTGAAAACTGATTTCTCTCTGTTCTTTTCTATATAATTTCATTTTAAGAAACAGCCTAATTTCCCTCCCCCACTGCAACATCCCAAATGGACACAAAGAACATTTACACAGATATGTTCATTGTAAAAATTGTTCATAATTAATGACTGGAAATAATTAAAGGTCTATCAATGAGGTACTAATAGTTAAATTGTGGAATGGTAAAACCTCAGAATACTGAACATGCATTTAAAAAAAAGAGATTTATAACCTGGCATGAAGAAATTTTCTCCATGTGTTGCAAAGTTAAAAAATAACAACAAAAGGCAAACTGCATTTCATACATCTGAAACAAGATGGCTTTTGAAGATAAAATCATAAGATAATACATGTCATCAGGGAGATTTGCAAGACAAAGACATCATCCCTTGGCTATGTGATCTGGGGGATATTTTCTTCTTTGAACATTTGAACTTGCTTTTTTCCCGTTGCATTTTGTTTTTCTAGCTGGAAAAAAGAATAGGAAAACCCTATTTCTGAAAAATATAGCAACAGTTGCTACGTGAATTCTGGAAATGAGGGAGGTCAATGTGAGCATTTGGTAAGAGACCAGAACACAAAACATTTTTCTCTTAGAGGAAATTGCAAGCTGAGAAGGAGGTAGCAAGCCCTGATAACTTTATTGAAATTAATTCCTTCATATCTCATGTCCACAAAGTAGCAGCAGTCGCATAAAAGTCAGCGACAATGGCGTCTTCAAGGCCAAGAGTCTCCTGATGCGTGCATCTGGCTCTCCCGGGGTGTCTTCAGCTGCTCGCTTGCAGAAATGAAGACAGGAGCATGAGTGTTGAACAAAAGCGTATTTTAAACGTGGATTTGATCAGTCTGCTTAGAGTCAGAATTTCTTCTTAAAGGCTCCCTTTCATGAATGCAGCAAGGTTTGGAAAAGGCTTCTCCATTTTCCTTAGGTCCGCACATCCCAGTATGTGTTTTTCTTCTAGTTTTCCACTAAGCAACTGAGACTTCTTTTTGCATGCCAATTCTTTGAATGGAATTTGGCCTGCAAAATAGTAGGATGCAATAAAAATTTATTTTTGTATAGATGATTCCATATGTTTAAAAGTCAACATGCAAATATATGTAAAAATTCTACACCTATTTTTTTAAACTACTTAAAAAATTCTCCTTGAACTTAAAACCATTGGGTGACTCCAGGTGTGACGAAATGAAGTAGCTCCTGGGCCTGCATGGGTGATATATGGCAGACACAAACCCCACTCTTCCTTAGGCTGGTAAAACTCAAGTGCTCCGGGAGACCCGGGAAGTGCAGTAAGGATTCCTTCAACAATAAGCTTGGTATTGACACCCTGCAGGTAACCATTCAGTGGTGACTCTAGTCGAATCTACTTTAGCCAGCAACACCCCTACTGTTATTGCTACCATGGCAACCACAAAATTATAGCTTTAGAACTTACCTAGTAACGTGATGTCGCTACTACTGAATAACAAGCCTGATTATTATCTGTTTATTTGCAACTCCAACGTTCAGAAACATTGGTGAGTTTTGTTCCATCATCGGCAGCCTTGTCTGCGTATGATGTCTTTGGCTAAGATTGGGACTTTAAAAACCTGGAAAATTTTCTGTTTAGTTCTAGAATAAAAATTCACACACATAAAATAAATCTTGGTGTTATTATAGAACTCTTACCAGCGTACTTAGCAAACCCTACAAGTCTGGGGACGAAAGAAGGATTTGCGTGGTTGGATAACTAGAGAATGTTTGTCGGAGATATTTGAAACGCTGAGTTTCCTGGGCCCATGCTCCACAGTATCACCCACTCCCAACACCTTCCACCTACCCTCCCTCCTCATAGTCCCCCCCCTTCCCACCTCCTCCTGACCAACCCTTTAGCCATCTGCGCACCTGCCCATCAATGAGAGCTGATTACAAAAGATTTAGGATAAGAATTAACCTGTCTAGGCAATAAAAAAAAAAATCTTAGCCCATTCTTCACTTGTTGATACGTTCTGAGATCTGAAGCAAACACTCCCAGATGGGACATGATTATTCCTTGTTCATCTTGGGCAGTGGGTGGAATGACTGTTTTGACAAGGACTTTGGGAATTTACGCTAAGGGAAGCGGGGCCAGGGCTTCTGATGCTGAATGTATTTGGATCCATGCTTACGGTCTGGTCTGAGTCTTTTTCAGATTGATTATTCAAGTCTTTTCTGGGGGAAATACAAGGAAAACGGGCTTCTGGATACAGCATCAGTTGGAGTGGTTATGAACACTGGAAAGAAAAAGACGGGGGTGTGTGTAAAATGAGACCCTCAAAGGAGAGAACAAGGATGATCTACCAGGAGCTACAGGCGTCAAAGGGACACCAGCTGAGGGACTGGGGAAAGGGTCGCCATAAGGAAAATTCAATTTTGTCCTTTTGTAAAGCTTGTCAGTCTTCGAGGCATTGTGTGTGTGTATGTGTGCATGCACACGTGAACTTTAGTACATGCTAGTGCACTATTGAGGTGTTAGCTAGCACATGTAGTAACTTAATAAGAAACTCATATGACCAACAGTTCCTAATATCCTTATCTAAACATGAACCAGAGAGTTTCTAATTAGGATAAGATATACTAGTGTTTTCTTCCCTGTTGGAATTGGAGGTTTGTGAGTTAGGTGGTTGACCAAGGTGATTTCAAAAGGTATTCTTGCCCTGCATGCGTTAGGCAGGGTGAGTCTGGTAGCCCAGTCTGCCTGCGGATGGTATCTTTGGTAAAGAATGCTGCCGATTCCAGGCCCCTGGACACCTAACTGACTTAATCTGAAGGCTAGTTGATAAGACTTTGTGTTGCTTCAGTATAACTCAGCCCCATAAAGTGTGTGTTTAAAAGGGAGAAAATGTAAACATTTTGTCAACTTTGCAGAACAAAGTTTTCTCACTATTTGGTTGTTTTGTTTTGTTTATAACAGTTTGTAAGTTTGATAATATTGAGTGTGAGACTATCGTTCATAAATTACATCCATATACTTTTATTTACTATAAATTACTAATAGATAGAGAGGACTTTCAAATAAAGGCAGTTGATTCCCAACTACTCTAGTAAAGCTTATCAGTAGCCAGTGGAGAGCATGAGTCCCTGGGAAAGGCCAGACTTACTTACGTGAGTTCTCAAGGCGGGGCGGCAGGTGAAGAGCAGAAAACCAGCATTGAAGCAGAATCCGTGTTTGCCAACCACAAGGCTAATGTGAATGGGACCCCCCATTTAAAAACGTATTTTTAAATTGAAATAGGATTATATCCTTTCCCTTCCCTTTCCTGTTTCTATCAGCTCCCAGCTACTCTCCCTCCAACCACTCCCATGTCCCCACCTCTAGCTGTAGCCTCTTTTTCTTTTATTATTATCGTTATGCACACACATACGCTATATTGTTACACACACACACATATTACATATAGTTATACACACACTGTGCTGTGAGAGTATGTGTGTGTGCAAATACATAAATACAGCCTGCTTAGTCCATTTTGTTGGTAGTATGTATATGGTTCCATGGATGACCGGTCTCTGTTGGACAGCCAATAGAGGGGTTCATCTCTGGGAGAGGTTAATTCTCCTTCTCCTGGGACTCAATTCTTCTCTCGGCCTTTAGTTCTTTGTCTAGGGGCAAGTCCTGTGGAAAATCTCCCCCTTCAACACCAGCGTGTTGATATTGTTGCTGTCTCAACCTTGTCCATGTAGCAATCTATAGGAGACACTACGACATAACAAAATTTCCCGGCCCTGACCATCTTTCCTCTCCCTCCTCCATGATGTTCTCTGAGCCATAGACGCAGGAGCTGTCTTCAGCAGTAGGGGCTCACCTTCAGCCCCAAGGCTACGTTAGTAGTCTGTGTTGTTTTGGGAGTGACTTGAATTACTCTGAGCCACCATTTGAAAGGAGCTCTCTAGTGCCTGGTACTGGAGTTTTTGTTAGTCTGTGGTTCTTGGGGAGAGCCTTCTCAGCCTACATGGCATAACATATCCTAGGTCTATTTCTGTCTTATGCACTTATACTGTGCATGATCTTAGGAAAATACAAACTAATGTGATTCTTTGAGGTTTTGTCAAGTAACCTCCGTGTCACTTGTCTCTCCTTACATTTCCGGCCCACACTGCACAAATGTAAGTCAAGGCACAAAGAGGTCCCAGACTGAGCCTGGGCAAGACTACAGACGTTCTCTCGGTTCCTCTGCTGGCCCAGAATGCCCAGACTGTCAAGTCCTGAGACACTCACGGTCTCCTCCCTACTGTGTTCCTGCTGCTGTGGCAAAATGCCTGAGGTTAGAATGCTGGGTAGCAGTGGGATTTATTTCTTATAGGTCTAAAGGCGGGAATTCAAGGGCAAGGTTCCAGTAGATTCTGTTTCTAGACCCTCACAGATGCAACAAGAGGGCAGAAGGGGTGACTGTTGTGTCTCCATGTCGAAGAGTCGAGGAGAGGGCAGAGCAGCTCCCTGGTGGCCCCTTTACCAAGGCCCTGGCCCCACTGAGTCGGGGGAAGCTTCCTGAAAATCCCCACTTTTAAGGGCCTCGGTTGAGCACAGAATTTGGGGCCCAGCAGCAGGCCGACTTCAACAGTGGTGGTCAGATTTGCACCGAGCACTTTCAGCTCCCGGCCTCTCAGTGAGTCCCCAGAAGGAGGTCCTCACTCCCCTCGGGGCTGAAGTGGTGGCCATTCCTCCAGGCCTCTGAGAGTGGTCAGTTACGGATCACTGCTCAGCTAAGTGGGATTTAGAAACAGTGTTCCCATGAGAGGTAAACTTCCAGTGCCAGTATTTTCCCAGAGATCAAGTGCATTCTTGCGCTGGATTAGAGCAACCAGAAGAAACGGGTAGCGGCAGTAGGCAGGGTGGAAGTAAAAAAAGCCAGGGTTGTGGGAATACGAGACAGTTACGGGAAAAATAGCAGAAGCGGCGGTGGTCATTGGTCAAGCGAGAAACGCTAGGCCAGGTACCCTTCAAGCATCCAAGACAAAAAGAGCAATTCAGGAATCTGGCCAGTATTCACACAAATGTATTACACAGGTGCTGTTTTGCATGTTCCTTTTGTTTGTTTGTTTGTTTTGGGGTTTTGGGGTTTGTTCGTTTTGCAAGAAAATGCTTCTTTTTGTTTCTTCAGGTGTGGAAAGCACACACACATGGCATAGGTAGCATAAAGCTGAAAATAATATCCCTAATTCCCACCAAGTAACTTCTGGGACACCAGCTACAGACACGAGGGCTGTTGCCCAAAGGTTTGACTGGGGAGAGGCGGCGGCATGAAGAGAAGGAAATACCTTAAATTTTTAAGTTCTTTTTATTTTTAAAACAATCTCATTTTCTATACCAATCCCAGTTCCCTCTCCCCCTCATCTTTCCACTCACCCCACCCCCTCCCCGGCCCACTCCTCAGAGAAAGTGAGACGTCCCGTGAGGGAATTATCAAAGTCTGCTGTGTCATTTGGGGCAGGACCTAGGCCCTCCCCCCCCCTGTGTCTAGGCTGTGAGAGTATCTCTCCATCAGGAATGGGTTCCAAAAGTCCATTCATGCACTAGGGATAAATACTGGTTCCACTGCAAGTGGCCCCATAAACTGCCCAAGCCCCCCAACTGACACCCACGTTCAGGGGGCCTAGTTCAGTCTTATGCAGGCTCCCCAGCTGTCAGTCTGGAGTCTGGGAGCTCCTACTTGCTCAGGTCAGCTGCTTCTGTGGGTTTCCCCAGCATGGTCTTGACCCTTTTGCTCATCACTCCTTCCTCTCTGCAACTGGATTCCAGGAGTTCAGCTCAGTACTTAGCTGTGGGTGTCTGCTTCTGCTTCCATCAGCTACTGGATGAAGGCTCTAGGATGGCATATAAGGTAGTCATCAATCTCATTACAGGGGAAGGGCACTTAAGGCAGCCTCTCCACTGTTGCTTAGATTCTTAGTTGAGGTCATCCTTGGGAATTCCTGGGAGTTTCCCTGGTACCAGGTTTCTCACTAATCCCATTATGGCTCCCTCCATCAAGGTCTCTTTCCTTTCTCTCCCCTTCCAAACTGGACAGCAAGGAAAGAGACACCTTAATTTAAGAAAAAATAGGAAGAGATGGGGCAACACCAGTGAATCTAAGTCAGTCTCTGGATGGTTTCCCGAGCTCCTGGTAAGATAGGAGATGCACTTTCAGGCCCCAGCTGCTTTACATGGAGAAAAGCCTTTGAGAGGCTACTCAGTGTATGAAGGCCCAGCGCCCAAAGACCTCGTTAATACATAGGTCCTCCACCAGACGCTTGACACCCTAGCTCTGTCCCTGCAGATGAGACTAAAACAGAGACAGCCATTCTAGAAGCTAGTCTATGGACTAGCACTAGGAAAACTCACGTCCAGTCACCCAGGGAGCTTATGAGGCCCAGGAGTCCGTGGTTGAGCCTGAGGTTCTACAGTGAAGTACAGTGGTCGAGCCCGGGAGTGTTCCCAATGAGCCCCCAACCACGCTGATTTATACATCATGAGAAACTGCAGAGGGAGTTCCCAGAGTGCCGTGCAGGGCCCAGTTCCAGTGAAGGCTTCCTTCACTGCCTTAGATAAGCTGGAGGATATCACAGCACACCACAGTGGAGAAGAGAATAAAGTTAGCTTTGAAATGGTCTGGTAGATCAAAGATTAGGTGCACACACACACACACACACACACACACACACACACACACAGAGACAGAGACAGAGACAGACAGAGAGAGACAGAGAGAGAGAGACAGACAGAGAGAGAGAGAGAGAGGAGAGAGAGAGAGCATGCAATATTTTCATCATCATTGTGGCTTTGAGAAACATGGGAAACATCCGCAGGTCACTTTAGTACTTGTAATGTTAAAATGTCAACAAAAAGATCATGGCAGCCACCCACGATGATCAGGTCTTCAGGCCACATCTTGAGAGACAAAGAACTAATAATCATTTGTCTTTGTAACTAGAATGAGTGAGTTATAGACTTCCACGCTTACACTTATACGAGAGATGATGAATATGGCTTCAGTGCACTGATGTAGGTCTGGTGGCATTCCTTCCTTGAATCATGGAATTAAAGGTGAGAATAAGATGTACTAAAAACCCTCAGGTCAGGCTATGCCTTTGGTCTTGAGAGCCTAGATTAACTAGGATGGGACTTAACTCTTAAAAGGGTAAAGTACCTTTCCATCTCAGAATTGAAAAAAATAGGGAACAAATAATTTAGAAAGTCAAAAGTCAATAATATTAGTATTTTCCAAATAGAGAGAACCTTATAATTGATGTGTTATTTCCTTGTAATTTTTAGGAATCACATTATCATTATAGTTCAATCTCAATTTAAAACATCTAATCAAGTAATTGACTTATATTTAGAGTTTACAATGAAATTTTTATTCATATACAATATTGTAACAGTCAAAAAACTTAGGGATCTAAATATTTATATGCTTAATTTGTTAGATTTATGTGAATTACATCGGAAGGTTTGCCAATCAAGCCATCAAATTACTCTGGAGGGAAATAAAATATATTAAACTTACAGGTGTATTTCAAGGTTTGTGAAGGTGATGAGTTTCCTGGGCTTTAAGCAGAGTCAAATATGATTCAGAGGCCATGCCAGTGATGGCCAACAATGCATCGCAGGAGAGATATGAAATGGGTGAATGAGCTTAGGAAGAGCTGGTGAGGCTGATATGGTCACAGCAACTTTTTAGAATGAAATAAATGTCTCTAGATAAGACATTGTGTGACATAAAAGCCTCACAGCACTTGGCCCAGAGAGGAGACAGGCCTGCAGAAGGTGTGAAAATGGCTGGAGGTGGACCCCTCAAACAGTTGGCGGTTGTAACAGCAAGTAGAGCCTATCGAGACACGGCCAACTCTGCTTCCCCGCAGCAGAGGAAACTGAAGCTGCCTTGGTTCTGGGCTGATGTCGCTTGGTTAGTTACACTCCTTCCTGCAAACACATTCTTAAGGCCATTGTTGCTAACTGTCCTGAGAAGTATGTCCTCCCTCCCCCCTCCTTCTATCCCACCAGATGTTTACTGAACAATAATTATCACCTCCCGGTTCCTACCAGGTGTTTATTAAGCGATTCCCACTAACAAGCAGACCCTGGAACAGTTTATATACCCTGAGCCCCGTTCTTCATCTTGTAGTGTGAACTTACCGTGCCATCGTGAAGACATCTCTAGTGGCAGGTGTGACTGTATTTTAGTGACAGAAAGCTGTAACTCTATGGGACAGCTTGCTTCCAAAACCAACAGAACTCGAAAGGAGGTAGCTCCTCAGATTCTGGAACGCTGGCCCATTTCCCTTCCTTCTGTTAAAGCCGGGGTTCTGATTATATTCATTTCTGTCCACAGGAGGGGTCTGCAGTTTCATCAGTTTATAGGATGAATGCATTAGTCCAGTGAAAATAGCCTTCTCTTTAGCTGGGGTTTTTATCCCAAGAAACACTCAGAAGCTCTCCCGTATCTCCCTCTCTGCTCACAGCACTGCAAGTGGCTTTGTGCTTGCCTATATCAGGGGAAGTGCATAGAAATTTACCAGTGGGTAAACTCATAGCCCAGCTGCACGAAGCTTTCAGCAAAGCCTGCCTGGTGTTTAGTCTGGAGCAAAGGCCTCCATTGAAACAGTGGTACTTGTTTGTAGGGGTTTAAAGCATCCCCAAGCAGCCTGTTGAGCTTTCCGCCTGCTGTTTCTTTACGCCCTCCGACTCTTGTAGTCATTGGATGTTTCCCTCTTCTTATTTTCTTCTAATGGGAAGGCCAACCCGGCTCAGTACTTACAAGTTTCTTGCAGTAATATTGATATCCATAAGATACCATTTTCTGAAGTCCTCATAGACCCAAATCCCATTGGGACCCTGCCTCTGATTCACCTTGACATTCTACTCATCCTAAACACTTCTAGAATTCTCCCAACACCCAACTCCATTAAAAATTCCATGAACACCAACTCCGTTAGTTTTACTATAATTTTTAACAAATTACAATCAATTTTTAAGCAGCTCATGTCTTCCATGCCCTTGGTCCTCAGGAAGAGGCAGAGGAATCCCTCTGATCATAACAGGTGGAAAACAACAAAAATGATGTGAGTGATTTGTAAGTGTTTAGAAATGTTTGGCCTCGCACACAGTCAGAGGAAATAAGGCTGGGTTTCTCACTTACAAAATTGGCAGTAACGGCATCCCACACTGGCGAAGTGTCCTGGAGGTAGATCTTGATACTTCGTCTACTGATACCAATGTAACTTGGTAAGAAACCTTTGGGACAGCAGTGCAATGATATATAAAAGGATATATAAAAGAGAACTCAACAGGAACATAAAGCCTTTGTGGCACTGAGGTATACCACGGAATCTCCTGGGTACCTAGATTTTCTGCTGTGGGATATTCCAAGGACATTTGGTATTTTCTGTCTCCAGTTTTAGGTACTCCTTTACCTTGAGGTATTTGTAGATTCACTTAGTCTTAGTGCAGGGATTTCGCTCACACATAGTTGTAAGGAAGTGCAGGATCTCACTTAGTTTTTATTCAGTGCTCCGAGCAGCATCGTGTGGTCAGAGTGAGGTGCGATGCCACAGTCAGGACACAGAACATGTTTACCAAGCAACGAGGCTTCCGGTCGTACCCCTCCCTTCCTTGTAGCACCCGCTGATCTGTTCTTTATTCATTCGCTTTTTCCATTTCTGAGAATATTGTGGACATGGATACATGATAATCATTTGGGATCGTCCTTTTCCCTACCAAGCATAACTCTCTGGTTTTTATCCAAGTTGTTGGCTACAGCAATAATGCATTCCTTCTTACTGTCACCAGGTAGGAACACAAGTCTATAGGTTTATCCATTCTAGATATTTAATATAACCTCTCCTTCCGTGACTGGCTTTTTTTTATTTTCTTTCCCTATAATCAATATGCTTTTTTGGTTCACCTTCTTACTTTGTTGCACTGGCTAAAATTTTTATCAGCATACTGAATAAGAATGGAGGAAACAGAAATCTTGTATCTAGTCATAAAAGAGAAACTCAGTTTTTTTAACCATTAAACCTAATGTTAGCTACATAATTCCCATATTTTTAAAGACTAATCTTCAGTAATGGACTTGAATTCCTCAAATGATTTTTCTGTATTTGTAATGATTCATTTACTGCCACGGTAAGATATAATGTTGTGTATCACATCAAATACCAGTGTAGGTAACATAGATGTATATATTGATTATTTTCAAATTTCCCTCTGACTTCAAAGAATTAGATTGTTTTGTTTCTGAAGTACTCTAGGATTTTCTGCACTGATTGATGGGGTCATGTAATTCACCTTCTGTCCCAAACTGAGTCATTTCTCCTTTTATTCCCTCTTATCTTGTCTCTGTGATAATCTACACACTTTTATCTTTATTAAGGCACCTTTATCTTTTCCTTCTCCATGTTAGAACAGCAGCCTGCTTCTCTCCAGATGACACATTGTCAGAGACGGAGTCAGCTGTGAATCTGGTAAGAGCCTTACCATCACCCCTAGCATTCTGGGATAAAAGTCTCCTTTCAGGAAGTGGTTATGATAATACAGCCAAACAAGATCATTCACATCAACTCCATCCTCCTAAAAGCAAATTATTTTTTTAAATTCGTTATTAGTTATTTTTCAACAGATTAATCAGGCCACAGAAGTGTATCTATGTGTTCCTTGCAGGAGTCCCTGACCGGAATGGTTCTTCTGTCTCTAATTGCCACAGGGCTCTGGGAAGAAGACTGGGGTAGTGAGGAAGAGGGGGCAGCTGATTCAGGCCTGGGGTCAGCATGGGAGCAGATGTCTCAAGCAGATGGTGTGCAGAGCTTGTCCATGTACCCTAGAAACATGGAATCCAAAGGCGGAATCCAAAGCTAGGCTGCTGTCCAAATGCAAATGCCTGAGGTCAGGCTGCAGAAAGCCGGGTTAATAGGAAAGGGTCTTCATCGGGCATGTGTAAAATCGCTGCTTGAAATTTCTCACCTTCCATTTCGTCTGTCTGAAATCTCTCCACTCACACACCACGTTTTTATGAATTTCTACTACATTAAAATGCATGTACCCTCTGCCCTTCCCTGATAACATGATTGACAACTTCCTTATATGCCATCCTAGAGCCTTCATCCATCCAGTGGCTGAAGGAAGCAGAGGCAGAGACCCACAGCTAAGCACTGAACTGAACTCCTGGAACTCAGTTGCAGAGAGGAAGGAGTGATGAGCAAAGGGGTTAAGACTTGGTGGGTAAAACCTACAGAAACAGCTGACCCAAACAAGGGGGAGCTCATGAACCCCAGACTGATGGCTGAGAGGCCAGCAAGGGACTGAACCAGACCCCCTGAATGTGGGTGTCACTGAGGAGGCCTCAGTAATCTATGGGGCCTCCGGCAATAGATCAACATTTATCCCTGTCATCCAGATGGACTTTGAGAGCCCATTCCACACAGAGGGATGCTGTCTCCACCTCGATATGAATTTTAGCCAGGAGGACTGGCCTTCCCTTCTCATTCGTGTTCATTGGTCCGACCTCAGAACAACAGACTTACGGTTGAAGACAGTGCACCCCACTCTGGTCTGCCTCCACCATCCCGTGTGGTTTACCGGCCCATCCAGGTTGCCATAGTGAAGCTTGAATAAGTACTCCGGACGCTGGTTTCCTTTCTCTGCCAGGAAAAGCACCGGCGCTGGACTCCCTTGATGTCACCTCCCCTCACAGCGCCATGGTTAGCGGACGGACGGTAACAGTCAAGGGGAGAGGGGTGCGAATTCAAGCATCATGACTAACCAGCAAGCATTTCTAGCCAAGAATAAATTCCCCCGGTGCGCTAGGCTGGGTGTGGTCGTGCATGCTATTATGCACAACACCACGAGGGAAGGGAAGGCAAATCTCTGCTTGAGGCAGTCTGGTCTACACAACAAGGCCAGTCACTGGGACAGTGAGATACCATCTAAAACATAACAGCACATGAGGAATGAAAAAACTTAGATTGCTGTGTAGTCAGTGGTTCTCAAAATGTGCTGCTCCGACCCTTTTACACATGTATATGATACGCGTACATGTGCGTAGGCGTGTGGGGACATGGCGGTGGAGCTCCCATGTGCCATGGCATGCACGTGGGGGTCAGGAGACAGTTTTAGGTGTCAGTCTTCATCTTTCACCTGGCCCCCAGGAAGTTCTTTAGTTCACAGCCTGGTATGCAGGTTAGCTGGCTCACCAGGCTCTGGAGGTTCTGCTCTCTCCGTTTCCCTTCTCGAGATGACAGACCTGCACGATGGCATCTGGCATTCCATGGGTGCTGGGGATCTGGGCTTCAGTACTCACGCTAGCATACCAAGTGCTTCGAAGATCCCCCCAGCCCAAAATACCCTTCTTATAGAAATCTTCAGAAGGAATGTGCTTTTGTACAATTCTTAATTGGGTAGTTAAGTTCACATATTTTTCAAAAGGTGTAATTTAGTCCCTGCTTTACCAGGGGCCAAACTGGCATCCAGAACTCCAGGTAAGCCTCCCCGCCCCCAAGACCACCAACATTCCCTCAGAATCTGCCCAGCCTGTCCAAAACAACCTCTACTCTCCTTGTTACCATATCCTGGCCCCAAGTCCCATGTCCAACCAGATGTAA
This sequence comes from Mesocricetus auratus, assembly GCF_017639785.1. Lineage (NCBI taxonomy): Eukaryota > Metazoa > Chordata > Mammalia > Rodentia > Cricetidae > Mesocricetus > Mesocricetus auratus. Next base: position 62,723,244 of record NW_024429198.1, read on the forward strand.
TGCTGGCTGCCAGAACCCCAGGTAGGATGGTTGTCTGAGAATTGCTTCTACTTTCTCAGTGCTTTCCCAGCCTACCCACAAACAGCACTCCCCTCCCCTTCACCATGTCCTAGCTCCAACACCAGTGGAGGCACCAGAACCATAGGTAGCCTGCCTTCCCAAGCAATGTCCCCTCTCAGTGCCTGCCCATCACCATATCCTGGCCCTCAGTTCCTCTGGAGGACCCCTAGATGGACCAGAGGCCAAGAAGGCCATCAGAACTCCAGCCCCCAAATCAGGTGGAGACCTTCTACTCAACCGCAGAGCACTCTGGCTAGAAAACCAGAGCAGAAACAGAAAAGGAAGGATGGGGACACCCATCCAACAAAGACAAACTCACACATTGGGCACTTAGACCTATAATTGCCCCAAATACAGATGCCTAGACACCATCATGAGAGCAAAATCAACAGCAGCCAGGGCAGTATGTCACCACAAGAACCCAACTCTCCTATGCCAACAGGCCCTGAATATTCTCACACAGCTGGAACACAAGGGAAGGATCTGAAAGCCAAATTTATGAAGGTGATGATGGTCCTTAAAGAGAAAATGAACACATTTTCTTAAAGTCAAGAAAAAAATTGGAAGAAATGAATAAAACTATCCAAGACCTGACAATAGAAATAGAAACAATAAAGAAAATACAACCTGAGGGAATCCTGAAAATGGAAAACAGACATAAGCAAAAGGAACACAAGTATCATCAACAGAATACAAGAGATAGAAGAGAGAATCTCAGGTGTTGAGGATATGATAAAGGAAACAGACACATTGGTCAAAGAAAATGTTAAATTTAAAAAAACTTCCTGTCACAAAACACCCAGTAAATCTGGAACACTATGAGAAAAAAAAAACCCAAACCTAAAAATCATAAGAATAGAAGAAGAATAGCAGCTCAAAGACCCAGAAAACATTTTTAACGAAGTCATAGAAGAAAATTTCCTTAACCTAAAGAAGGACATGTGTTGTAGAATATTATTTCAAGATGTGTTACATTTGTTTATGCTGTGGAATTTTTGTTTAATGATGCAAAGACTGAAGAGTAAGAGAAGGAGGAGAGGAGGACTCCAGGGGCCAGCCACTCAGCTACACAGCAAGCCACAGGGTAAGAAGTAAAGAAAAATATAGGAAGGTAAAATCCCAGAGGCAAAATATAGATGGGATAGTTTAAGTTAAGAAATGCTGGCTAGAGCCGGGCGGTGGTGGCGCACGCCTTTAATCCCAGCACTCGGGAGGCAGAGGCAGGCAGATCTCAGTGAGTTCGAGGCCAGGCTGGACCGATAGCCTACGAAACAATACAGAGAAACCCTGTCTCGTAAAAACCAAAAAAAAAAAAATTAAAAAAAAGAAATGCTGGCTAGAGTAAAGAGTAAAAAGAAAAAATAATCAACAATAGATAAGATAATGAAAGTAGAAGAATCTTACAGAACACCCAATACATTGGACCAGAAAAGTAAGTCCCATCACCACATAATAATCAAAACACTAAACATACAGAACAAAGAATGTTAAAAGCTGCAAGGAGAAAAGGCCAAATAACACATAAAGACAGACCTATTAGAATTACACCTGACTTCTCAATGGAGACTCTAAACTCCAGGAGGATAAGGAAGGATATTCTGCAGACTCTAAGAGACTTCAGATGCCAGCCTAGACTATTATACCCAGCAAAACCTTCAATCACCACAGATGGAGAAAACAAGATATGGTGATAAAGTCAAATTTAAATAATATCTATCCACAAATCCATCCCTACATAAGGTACTAGAAGGAAAACTCCAGCCAAAGAAAGTTAACTACACCCATGAAAACATTGGAAATAAACAGTCTCACAACAGAAAAGCCAAAAGAAGGGGAACACACACACATACACACACACACACACACACATACACACACACCAGCAGCAGCAGCAGCAGCAGCAGCAACAACAGCAACAATAAAATAAGAGGAATTGCCAACCATTGGTCATTAGTATCTCTCAATATTAATGGACTCAATTCTCCAATAAAAAAGACACAGAATGGATATGAAAACAGGATCCAGCCTTGTGCTGCATACAAGAAACACACCTCAACAGCAAAGATACACATTTCCTCAGAGTAAGGTTTGGAATACGATTTTCCTAGCCAATGGTCTTATGAAACAAGCTGTTGCAGCTATTCTGATATCTAACAAAACAGACTTAAAACCAAAAGTAATAAAAAGAGACATGGTAGGACACTTCATAGTCATCAAAGGAAAGATACACTAAGATGATCTTTTAGTTATTAACACCATTGCCCCAAATGCAAGGGTACCTACATTTGTAAAGGAAACACTACTAAAGCTTAAGTCACATATTGAGCCTCACACATTAATAGTGGGAGACTTTAATATCCCACTGTTATCAATGAGAAAGTCATCCAGACAAAAACTAAACAGCAAAATACTGGAGCTAATAGATGTTTTGAAACAAATGGATCTAAATGATATCCACAGAACATTTCACATAAACACAAAATGATGTGTCTTCTCCTCGGTACCTCACAAACAGTCTCCAAAACTGACCACATACCTAGTCACAGAGCAAGTCTCAACAGACTCAGTAAAATTGGAATAAACCTGCAAGCCATCAGACTACCACAGATTAAAACTGGATTTCAACAACAGAAAACCCCAAACTCACAGAACCTGAATAGTTCTCTACTGAATGGCTATTGAGTCAAGGCAGAAATAAAGAAAGAAGTTAAAGTCTCCCTAAAATGCAATGAAAATGAATTCACAACATAACCAAATTTATGGGACACAATTACAGTGGTGCTAAGAGGAAAGTTCATAAAACCAAACGCCTAAATAAAGAAATTGGATCTCATACTACCAAATTAGAAACACACCTGAAAGCTCTAGAACCAAAAGAAGCAAGCTCACCTAAGAGTCATAGATAGTAGGAAATGAACTGAGGGTTGAAATCAATATAATAGAAACAAAGAGAGCAATACATATAATCAATGAAACAAAGATTGGTTCTTTGAGGAAATCAACAAGATAGATAAACCCTTATCTAAACTAACTAAAAGACAGAGAGAGGATATCCAAATTAACAAAATCAGAAACAGAAATGGGGACACAACAATAGACACCTAGGAAATCTGAAGAATCACTAGGTCATATTTTAAAAACCTAAACTCCACAAAATTGAAAAATCTAAAAGAAGTGGATAGTTTTCTTGATAAATACTACTTACCAAATTTAAATGAAGACAAGATAAACTATTTAAACAGACCAATAATGCCTAAGGAAATAGAAGCAGTCATTAAAAGTCTACCAACCAGACAGAACCCAGGGCCAGACATTTTTAGAGCAGAATTCTACCAGACTTTTAAAGAAGAGCGAATACCCATATTTTTCAAATTATTCCACAAAATAGAAACAGAAGGAACATTGCCAAATTCATTTTATGAGACTACAGTCACCCTGATGACACACAAAAATTCAACAAAGAGAATTGCAGATCAATTTCATCATGAACTTGCAAACTAAATCCAAGAACACCAGAAAATCATCCATCACAATTAAGTAGAATTCATTCCAAAGACACAGGGATGCATCCACATATGAAAATGTCATTGTAATCCACCACATAAACAAGTTGAAACACACGCGCGTGCACGTGCGTGCATGTGAGCACTCACACACACACACACACACACAATCACTTCATATGATATTGAAAAATTCTTTGACAAAATCCAATACCTCTTCATCTTAAAGTCTTGGAGAGATTAGGAATACAAGGAACATACCTAAACATAATAAAGATAATTTACACCAAGTCTATAGTCAACATTAAATGGAGAGAAACTCAAAGCAATTCCACTAAAATCAGGAACAAGACAAGGCTGTCCACTCTCTCCATAGTATTCAATATAGTAACTAAGTTGTAGCTGGAGCAGTGAGACAACTGAAGGATATCAGGGGTTATAAACTGGAAAGGAAGAAGTCAAAGTATTACTATTTGCAGATGATATGATATATACATAAGCAGCCCCAAAAACTCTACCAGGGAATTCCTACATCGGATAAACACATTTAGTAAACTCACTAGATGCAAGATTAAATGAAAAAAATCAGTAGCCATCTTATACACAAGTGACAAATGGATTGAGAAAGAAATAAGGGAAAGGACATCCTTCACTATACCCACAAATAAGATATAATATCTTGGGGCAACTCTAAACAAGCACGTGAAAAACCTGTATGACAACTTCAAGTCTCTGAAGAAAGAATTGAGAAGATATCAGAAGATAGAAAAAGATCCCAATATAAAAAGTGAAAAAAAAGAAAAAGAAAAAATTCCCAAGCTCATGAATTTGTAGGATAACAGAGTAAAAATGATCATCCTACCAAAAGAAATCTAGATTCAACAAAATCCTCATCTAAGTTCCACCAAAATTCTTTACAGATCATGAAAGAACAGCATTCAACATCACATGGAAAAAAATAACAGGAGAGCTAAAACAATCCTGTACAATAAAATCTCATTTGTAGGTTTCACAATCCCTGGTTTCAAGCTGTACTACAGTGCTATAATAATAAACACCAATTGGCATTGGCATTAAAACAGACAGGTTGATCAATGGAATTGAATCAAAGACCCAGATATACATCTACACATCTACACATAAAGGAGCCAGAAATACACAATGGAAAAAAAGAACACATGTAGATATAAGTATAAGAATGCAAATAAATCCTTATCTATCACCATGCACAAAACTGAAGTCAAAGTGTACCAAAGACCTCAGTGTAAAGCCAGATACCTGATATAAGAGAAAGTGGGGAATAGCCTTGAATGCATCAGCACAGGAGACAACTTCCTGAACAGAACTCCAGTCACACAGGCACTAAGACTGACAGTAAATGGGACCTCATGAAACTGACAAGCTTCATTAATGCAAAGGATTTTGTCAATAGGACAAAATGACAGCCCATACTATGGGAAAAGATTTTCACCAACTCCACATCTGACAAACAGAAGGCTAATGTCTAAAATATATAAAGAACTCAAGAAACTAGACACCAACAAACCAACAATCCAATTAAAAGTGGGGTTTGGATCTAAATAGAGAATTATTAACAAAGGAATCTCAAATGGCTAAGAAACACCTAAAGGATAGTCAACATCCTTAGCCATCAGGGAAATGCAAATTGAAATAACTCTGAGATTCCATCTTACGCTTGTCAGAATGGCTAAGATCAAAAACACAAGTGACAGCTCATGCTGGCAAGGATGTGGAGCAAGGGGAACTCTCCTCCGTTGCTGGTGGGAGTGCAAACTTGTACATCCACTATGAAAATCAATGTGTTGGTTTCTCAGAAAACTGAGAATCTACTTCAAGACCCAACTGTACCACTCTTGGGCACATACCCAAAGTATGCTCCACCCTACCATAAGGACACTTGCTCAGCTTAATTACAGCTTTATTCATAATAGCCAGAACCTGGAAACAGCATAGGTATCCCTCAGCTGATGAATGGATAAAGAAAATGTGGTATATTTACACAATGGAGTATTGGTCAGCTTTTAAAAACAATAGCATCATGAATTGCAGGCAAAATGGATGGAACTAGAAAAGATCATCCTGAGTGAGGTAACCCAGACCCAGAAAGACAAACATGGTATGTGCTTGTGTACAAGTAGACATTAGCTGTTAATTAATGGATAATCGTGCTACAATCCACAGACCCAGAGAGGCTAAGTGACACGGAGGGATCAATGTGGGTGTGGTGGTTTGAAAGAAAATGTATCCCATAGGGAGTGGCACTAGTAGGAGGCGTGACTTTGTTGGAGTAGATGAGGCTTATTGGAAGAAGTGTTATTGTGGGGGTGGGCTTTGAGGTCTGTTACACTCAAGCTGTGTACGGTATGGTACAGAGTTTCTTTTGCTGCCTGAAGATGAAGATGTAGAACTCTCATCAGCACCATGTCTGCCTGCCTACCGCCAAGCTTCCCACCATGACTAATAAACTAAACCTCTGAACTGTAAGCCAGCCCCAAACAGATGTTTTGCTTAATAAGAGTTGCTATGGTCATGGTGTCTCTTCACAGCAAAAACAAAACAAAGAACTAAAAGTCAAAAAACAACAGCAAAAGCAAGCAAACAAACAAACAAACAAACAAAAAACAAAACCCTAATACTCCCAGTGCAATGGAAACTCCCTGGGATCTACAGAAGTGTTCCTAGCAAAGTCTCCTAGTAATGTGGCATACAGAGCCTTAGCTGGTGACTTTCTGTCACCAGGCAAGGCTCCTAGAAGTGGGCCTGGAGCGTCCCCCCAGTCACAAAACCTTCAACACACAACCTGTCTTTCCAGCAGGCAATGGTGGTGCAGAACTTATGGGAGTGACCAGTCAATGACTGATCCGACTTGAGGCCCACACCTCAATAGAAAGCCCATGCCTGTCATTGTCTAGATGGCCAGGAAACAGAGCCAGGACAGCCTAGGGTCCCAAGACAGAAGCAAACACAACTGGGAGCAAAAAAAAAAAAGTCAATGAAAAGATTCCTAATGATATTCTGCTATATTCATAGATCAGTGCCTAGGCCAATAGTCATCAGAGAGGTCTCACCCAGCAACGATGGGAGCAGATATGGAAACCCACAGCCGAACACTAGGTGCAACCAGGGAAATCCCCACAGAAGACGATGGGAGGAAGGATTGTAGGAGCCAGGCAGTGGGGTCGAGGACTCCGTAAGAACACAGCCTGCAGAATCCACTAAGCAGGGCTCATAGAGACTGAAGTGACTCTATGGGTCACTAACCCTGTATGGGTCTGACCCACGTCCTTTGCATAGATGTTATGGTTGTATAGCTTGGTGTTCCTGGGGGACTCCCAACAGTGGGAGTGTAGCGCTGTCTCTGACTCTTTTGTCTGCACTTGGGACCTTTTCCTCCTACTGGATTTTCCAGACTTACTATAACTTGTTAGGCCATGTTTGGTGGATATCCCCAGGTTGCCTGCCCTTTTTTTATGGGAAAGGGAGATGGCATAGATCTTGGGGAGAGAGGAGGTGGAGGGAGGGGCTGGGAGTCATGGGGGAAAGAAAATCTATCGTCAGGATATGCTTTATGAGAGTAGAATGAGAGAGAGAAAAGCTGTTGTTTAGAGAATATTGTATTAGTCTGCATTTTAAAATGGAGGTTTTAATTATTGTACAAATATATACAATGGAATCTAAACATCATGGTATTTGAGTAAGATACCTTCATTTTGTTTAAAAAAAATACTTCAGCAACTTTTAGAAATTTGACATTTTTTTCTTTTTCCTCTTGAACTAAGATTTTTAAGAAATTTATCTTAATGTGGCATTATTTTTTATCGAAAAGATTTTATCGCCTTACTGCACTTATCTATAATTAAAATGCACCCAAACTTTCACTTTTTTGATGTGACCTGTGAACACAAACCTCCAAGTAGAAAAAGAAATCTTTGCAAAGTGAATTACTTTTAGAGGCAGAGGCAATGCACTATAGATGAAGACATGAATCTATTGCACTTAGTAAAAACAAATGCAAAATCACATCCCAGAGCAAGCATTAACAAACTGACAAATTTTAGTCATTAGTTCATGCATCTACCAATGAAGATTATTTACTGCTCACATGACACAGGAAGTCCACACAAATTCTACTTCCTTTGTTTGTATATGTGCTGTATACATTGAAAATGTTTTACTACAGCAATAAAATTCAATTCCTTGAACTTCTAATGCCATGTGGCAAAATTTATAAAATTATCTATAATCAAAAAATATGTTTGCTTCTTAGTTGCCTGACAGCTGGGAAGGTTCTACATCTTTGATTCACTGGGAACTCTGAGTAGCAGAGATTTACTCTCCAGTTATTTTGAATAATTCACGTTTTACGTTTCTGGGAAGCATACCAAGACAGATTCACTCTGACTTCTCAATTATTGTTAATTATGCTGTAACACTTGCATTTAGAGTCACCTTTAAAAACCCATTTCTTCAGAAATGGCAGGAATAAAACCCACATTTTTAAAAGCTGATTAAACACTTGACAAAACAATGTTTTCTGATGAAAGACTTCGATCTGAAACTTTAAGTGTATTGCTTCTGCTTTGGAGCTGTGGATTTAACTCAATTATAGAAAATGTCTTTCAAAAATACTCATCCATGGGGCAAACTTCACCAACAAGTAGCTAAATCAGGTACAATTCCTATCAGAGGGAACGTTGGCTTTCTTCTTCTACTCAAATTAGCTGTTTTAAATTCTATAAGGCTTTGTGAAACTGACCACTAGAAATGCAAATCAAGGTAATGCAGCTGTAACGGTTGCATGTTAAGTACATGATAGAACAAGATGGTCAACACGCTCTGACACATAGCAAAGGCGTGCTGGCAAGGTTCTGTCAACTCGACACAAACTGAGTCATCTGGGAAAAGGGAATCTCAAATGGGAAAACTGCCACACCAGATTATCCTGCAGACAAAGCCTGAGGGACATTTTCTTGTTTGACGGTTGTCGTGGAAGAAACCTGTTCACTGTGGGTGGTGTCACCCCTGAGCTTGCTGAGCAAGCCATGGACAGACAGACAGCAAGCCAGTAAGCAGCAACCTCCGTGGTTTTTGCATGAGTTCCTGCCTCCAGGGTCCTGCCTTGAGCTCCTGCTCTGACTTCCCTGAGGGATGGGATGTTGCCAGGAAGCATTAAATGAAAGAAATCCTTTCTTTCCTGAGTTGCTTTAGGCCGTGGCGTTTTTATCACAGCAAATCACAGTGTTGTGATTTGAATATGAAATGTCCTTCATAGGCTCTATTTCAGGAGTCGCTGAAACTTTGGGATGTGGTGCCTGGCCAGTAGAGGTAGTAGAAGCCCTGGGTTTACAGATTATAGCTGGAACCTAGTTCAGGCCTGGATTTCTGCTTCCTGGTATGGAACCTGAGGATTCACCACCATATGAACCTATCACCATGGGCTCCAACATGCCTTCCCCACTATGAGAGGCTGTAACTTCTCAAACCATGTGACAAAGCAAGTCATTCTTCTAAGTACTTGTCAGGTATGGTCTTAATGGCGCCAGTAACTGACATACAAGGTAGGTCATTTCCCCAGCACGGTCGTTATGCAACTCTTGAATGCTGTTGACTAGCTTCGAAGAATGATTTCATAAGAACTCCTGGCAAGATCAAGAATACCACTAATAATGAAACGTTTCTTCCAGGCTGCTAATTGATCTACCAGCACAGAATCTTTGTTCTGATTAGGGAAAGATATTAAACATTTTTATATGATAATGTGAGGAGAAATGATTGCAATTGAATGAACATTTCATGTCATAATTTGTATGATAGTTTTTTTTCAATTTTATTCAACAGTGTACATCATCTGAAAGAATCCTCATGAGAGAGTCTTCGTCTTTGGATTTATCCACTTGGTATCTTCAGAAAGCCTTACCATTCCAATTAAAGTATTCAGCAAGAGACACAACCACCTACACCCGTAGTCCCAGCTGCTCAGGAGGCTGAAACAGGTGTTCAAGGCCAGCCTAGGCAACATAGCAGTGTCTGGGCTCAGAATGAATGAATGCACATATGAATGAATGAATGAATGAATGAACGAACGAGTGAGTAAATCAACATTGCCAGTCTGTGATGTCTTAACCTGTTTCTCGTTGCTTTTTCTTCTTAGTCAAGTAAATCTACACTCTGTATGGATATGAAGAGCAATAGAAGTCGATTCTATGCAATCCCTTGCAGAAGCCATTTTTTCCAATTTGAGGTCTCTTACTGTTTGGTTGTTGTTACTGTTGCACCCTCTCCAGTCTCTCTCAGAAACAAGGTAATCTTTGCTAAGAATCATGAGGAGGAAAAGGAAGAAGAATTTTTTTGTTTCTTTTTTAAAAGCAGATATTGTCCCTATTTCCATCATTCCGCTTTCCAGACATTGAAAACCCATGAGTCCAAAGGCCCATTTCTTGCTCATTAGTACTATAGAGTAGAAGAAGGAAAAGCCTGAGACTCTGTCTTCAGGACTAATTAGAAGAAACCTTCTGTTCCCTCCATCTGGGGGTTTGGTGTCATGTTAAGGGCCATGTGTCACATCTGAGATAGATGAAGCCTCTCTCTTTAAAAAGAAACAGTTCAGAAAAGGCTTGTCATGAACCCAGAGTCATTTTCCGCAGACTCACCTTAGGAAAAGAATACAGAAGACCCTGAACTCCCTTGAAGCTACCGCAAGCGTACAAGCCTGCACTCCGTGGGATGCTGCCGCAGACCCCAGTTTGAAGTTCATCAGTTTGAAGTTCATCAATCTCTTCGGCTCACAGACAGTCTTGCCTGAACCAATCCAAGACGGGTTTTTTTTTTTTTTCTTTTGTTAGTCATAGGATCTCAATGCCTGGAGGAGGGTTCCTGGACATTTCCAAAGAGAACCTGAGCATGCGCAGCTGGTACAGCTGCTGGATAGCACGGAGGAGCTTGGTGAAGTCTGGTTAGTGTTACTGCAAGCAGTCCCACTGTGGAACAAAAACTCTTGATAAAGGTTCCTGGCCCTCTGCCGGTAAAACAAGGGTACCGCTACTGCCTAGGCCCGGAAGAGTAATGTTGCCGACTGCCTTTGCAGCGGAGGCAGGTGACAGACACGAGTGAGGCAGGGTGTGAGGACAGAGGCCGCAAGGAGCAGATGAAGGGAGGAACTTAGGAGGCTGAGTCTGCTCTGCAGCTCTCTCCTCCATTGTTACAGCTTCCATTTTTCCACCTAGATGCCTACGTGGAATCTCTCAGTTTTTAAGCTTGTGCTGCGACATCCTTAAAAACGCATCGTAGACAAACTCAAGAGGTCAACAGGCTGTATCCGGTCCACAGTTGGTTGGCCATCTGCACTCCAATGTGATATGACAATGCATTTTTTTGGTCACTGGTGAGAGAACAGTCTTTAATCGAAGTTTGGGGCTCCTGCTTGACCCAAGCCAGCCTTCAAATTCAGCCTTGCCCTGCCACAGCCGCTATTGACCACTGACAGTCTGATGGCTGCTCCTGGAATGATTCTCATGGGCTTACAGAGGAGGACAGGGTCCACCACCAGTCACTGTAAACTTTACGGAGGCCGAATAAGCCATCTTCAGTGACCTCCCATTAAACCATAGGTTCTTCTCAGAACTGTACACATTAGGTATTCCGACTTCTGTGTTTTTACACCTGCCGGTAACTATTTCTTGTGGGGCGAACAGCACTTTAATTAGTAAATGGATACTCCACTGCTCAGGTTTTGTTCCAGGGCTCCAAGAACTTTCAGTTGAAGAAGCATCTGTAATTCCAGGTTTCAGCTTTTCCTATAGCCTACAATAAACTCTGAGTTCTTTCACTAGAGATGGTGTACTATTTCAAAATTATGCCCCCCCAATTCTTCAGTTTTCCCCCATTTCAAGAGCTATAGCTTGATTTCCTACCCTGTGGAGCACACCACAGGCTGTGAAGTTAGTGGTTGGTCTATATGAACAGTGTGATGCTTCCCATAGAGTACACCATAGGCATAGGATATAAGGTGAGTGGCTGGTTTACATAAACAGTGTGATGCTTTTCAGATTTGGGGTTTGTTTGTTTGGTTGCTTTCTAGTTTCTTTCTTTTTCTTTTTTTCCTGGTCTCACATTGTAGACCAGGCTGGCCTGGAATTCTCTATGCAAACCAGGCTGCCTCAAACTGATGGTAGCCCTTCAGACTTAAGCTCCTTAGTTCTGTGATTATAGATGGGACCAACACTTGAGCATGACAGTGAGGTTTATACTTGGTCATAGTTACTTGGGCTTGTTCCTAGCTCTTTTTTGTGCATGGTGTGTGTGTGTGTGTGTGTGTGTGTGTACATGTGCATGTTGCTGTGGCTAATATACAGGGTTTTGTGCATATAAGTCAAGCTACTCTAGACCAACTCAATTATATCCCCAAACTTCTCTTGAAATATTCTTTAGCAAGGCAGAAGTTATCGTGACATCTAGACAGTTCTACAGAGAGAGAGAGACCTATGAATAGAGGGACTGAGGCGCTGTCGTAGTTTGAAAGAAAATGGCCCCCAAAGGGAGTGGTACTATTAGGAAGTGTGACCGTGTGGGAGGGAGTGTGTCACTGTGGGAGCCGGTCTCTTTTTCGCAAGCTTTCGGCGGTGTGACAGTCAGTCAGCTTTCTGTTGCCTCAGAGTCAAGATGCAGTACTCTCGGCTCCATCATCATGTCTGCCTGCACACCACCATGCTCCCCTTCATGATGATAATGCACTGAACCCCAGAAACTGTACGTGAGCCACCCAATTAAATGTTTCCGTATAGGAGTTGCCGTGAACATGGTGTCTCTTCACAGTAATAGAAACCCTAACTAAGACAGCCAACAGCCAAGAGAGTAGGCATGGTTCTCCAACCCCAGCCAAAAGGTCAGATCGCTGTAGCTCCATTTGACATCTTGGCTGTAAAGAGATACTAATAACCACCAACTATACTACTCCAGAAATCCTGACCCATAGAACCTGTGGGATATGAAACTAAATGGTTTCAATATGCAAAGTGTAGCAACAGATAATTAAGATGGATGGAAAGAAAATAACAGAGAAATGGCACCCCAATGGCCCAGTCTCATCATCTTTTCATAATCTTAGTTCAAGAAGGCAATAAGGCAGAGCATATCACCTCATAGCTGTGATACCCTTCCAAGCAAAGGGAGCTTGTTAAGTGTGAAAATAAGGATTGTTTTTAAGCAGGAAGGAAATCAATGAAGACCTTCCCTTATATGCAGAGGCATTAGCTTCTGGGTATGTATACAGGTGCTGAGATGTGCATTAATTTCAAGTTAAAATCAATAACTTTCCAATTTATAAGCTACCTTTTGACAGGTACAATCAGGAGCCAGGATCTTCCCCCAAATCATCTTCTGTACACGTTACTTAGGACAGACTTGGCAGTGTGGGGATGGTCAGACTGCTCTCTCTTTCCCTCTTCTTCCCCCTCCCTTCCTCCCTCCCTCCCTCCCTTCCTTCCTCCCACCCTCTGGCTTTTACTTCAGAATTCTGTTCTTTACTCTCTGCTGAGTTGAAATCTCAGTATCTGCCCCACACCACTTGATTGTGAAGCTGTTGCATAAATCCAGGTGACTCTTCAGTCCCGTAATGAATGAGTAAAGCAGTAGAAGTTTCTCAACAAAGGAGATGTCAGATGGGGCTAGAACCATCTGATGATCTGGCTGGGGTTGAAGAACCATGCCCACTCCCTTGGCTGTTGGCTGGGCACCTCAGTTCCTCTAATCTTAGGTCTCTCTTAGAGCTCTCTTGATGTCCCCATAACTTCCGCCTTCCTAAAGGACATATGAAGAGAGGTGTAGGAATACCATTGAGTTGGTAGGGTAGCTTGCTTTGCATGCACAAAACCGTGGAGGCTGTCTACAGCAACACACACACGCACACACACGCGCGCACACACACACACGCACACACGCACACAAGCACACATCACATCACAAAAAAGAACTAGGAGAATATTGCCAGGTACCTATGAAATATGAATCCCCCAATTTGGTTTTCAGAGTCACTTGAGACCTCTAAGAGGCTCTGATGAAGGCATCTCTTCACTTACAGGGCTCTCAGTGATTACACACCTACACATTAATGGCTTATGCTTTCACTTCAGAATTGTATCCTCTTAAAACATAAGCCTTTTGTCTGTGTGAAGGTGCAAACACTTCAAAGTGGGTCTTAATGATGAGGAAGGGGTGAGAACGCGCATTCTGAGGTATGTGGGAATACCCTAGAGAGAAATGCCTAGAAGTGAAAGGATTTGGATTTAACTCTCCTTTGTGACCAAGGCAATGTTAACACCATCTTAATAAGCCCCTGCCTTGCCCCTAATCTCATAAAAACCTTCAAAGAGAAAATCCTCTGGAAAGGTAAGTACCTTCTGACACTTGGCCTGACTTGAGGGGTCCCAGGAACACAGAATTACCACGAATCTGTACGGCATTAAAAAGTACGACTCTGCAATGATGAACCAAATCAACGGTTGTCTTAAAGCCTGCATATTTATTGAACAAATACTACTAAAATAGCTAAAATAACATTGGGTACTTATGAGAGCAACAGTAGAGACCACATGTTACAAAGCCTGCAGTTTTCCAGCAGTGCGCAACCGCAACTCTACATAAATGCCACAAATGCACAATACTGTTTTCTTGCTCTATTTACACAGCTGATATATCTATCCTAACAAAGGTGGGGGTGGGAGGGGGAGAATGCACAAGAAGCTCAGGCCACTGGGGAAGCGAGAAGAGGAGGAGGAAGGACCGTGCATGCGTCAGCGGTGTGTAACAGTCAGAAGCGCAAACAGTTCAGAGCAAGGCCTGCCCTGTCACAGGAAGAGCTAAAGACGTTATATAAAAATTAAGGTGGGCTTTCAGTCTGGCTAACACAACAACATTCCGTGAAGAGATGGCGTTATCAGATTTTATTTTTTTGCTCATCCGTTTCATTGGGAGCAAGGACAAAAATGTAAAATCTACATCTTGCTTATCAAAACTGCCAAATAAAGGTGTTTTACCTTTTATCATCATCATCTTCATCTTCATTATTTTATAAAGACATTTTTCCAACTTCAACTTTGGGAAAGGTATAATTTTCAAATTCCTACTGAAATGTCAGTACTTTGGATTTTTTCCCCCACATGGCACTTATTTAAAAAAGAGTGGACCTTTACCCCCCTAAATATCCAGCCAAACACAAAAGAATCCAGAGAGATACCTCGGAATGCCTGGGGAGATTATTGCTTTTCTTTTTCTAAGTCAGGCAGGTGAGGCTGCAGAACGGAAGAGTTCTGGTAGGTACATTACAGTTTTGTGATTGCTCCCGCTACCGTGACTGCACATCCACCAGAGTCAGCCGTGAGGGGACAGCCCCTCACACTCTTGGTAGCATCTGCTCAACCTACAACACTGAAGAAGAAAGCCACACTGAAGACAGGAGAACAGGACAATCCAGCCTGGAGAACAACATTCGGGGAGACAGAGTACCAACAACACCTTCTCAGAACATGGAAATAAAAAATAACTCCATCAGAGCTACCTCGCCAAGGAGCATGTTGAAAGTCCAAAATAGCACCATTCATCAGTGTCTCAGGTCCTGTGGCAGCATCTCGGTCACTTACCACAAGGAAACAATGAGTTTCAAACTACTTCTATACATCAAAAGAGTACATGGATAAAATATGGAGATATACAGACAATCGATGAACATAACTACTAGGCTTGTTACATCTAAGTGAGGAAAAAAATAGTGGGGGGACTCTCAGCCTCTGGGAGAAGCAGTCGGGAGCCCTGTGATGAAAAGTTGGGAGTGGACCAGTCATGTGAGCGCAGTGGGAGTTTGAGTTGTGGAAGACATTGTTGTAGCAAACCAGGCCTGAAGGCCCACCTGTAAGGGGTTGTAAACGTGGATTCACAGTGTGAAATTCTGAGCATTTTCACTTGAGTCAGGATGATTAGAAACCGTTTTGATGATACCTACTTGTCCACTGTTAAATTCTCTAAAGCAAGGCTTAGAGTCCCATAGCTTCTTCTTATATTTGATGATTTACACAGAGAGAGAAAAAAAATTCCCATATATGATACCAAGACCTCATCAAAAAACCCCATACACCAAATGCAATACAAATGGAGGTGTTAACAATTAAAAAGAGTAGAGGTAACCGATACTTGGGCGGCGGCAGCGTCCACGGCTGCCTGGTGGAGTCATGGAGGCAGCGCTGGTCTCCATCTTCTTGCGGTTCACTTCCTTTGGCATGGGAAGTCTTCCCTGCAGGGAGCACACAGACAGACAGACAGACAGACCACAAAGAAACGCTTAGTCATACTTTTTGAACCATTTGCAAAGGTTTTTTTTTTCCTTTTTCTACCCACTTCTCATCCTTGAATGTCTGCTATTTCGCAAGCAGCTTATATATTAACAGTATTCTCTCGAATGTAAATATGAGGTCAGTGGGTGATGAAGCAATGAAAGACCAACTTCCCTTTGCTAGTGCAGAGGCAAGAGTTTCTTCCGTGGTGGCGACGCCATTCCTCAAGAGTCAGAAGTCTGGGAGAGCAGCTACCATTAGACAGTACCCAGGATCAAGCTGGGTTAGGAGTACACGTAGGAGTGCCAACACATTTTAAAAGATTTATAGTATGTGTATAAGCATTTGCCCGCATGTACGTATGTATGTATGTATGCATGTATGTATGTATGTATGTATGTATGTGTACAGCATGTGTGCCCAGTATCCAAGGAAGCCAGAAGAGGGCACTGGATCCCCGGAACTGTAGTTACAGACGGTTGGGAACCTTGAGGTGGGTGCTAGGAACTGAACCCGGGTCCTCTGCCAGAAGAGAAGATATTCTTAGCCAACGAGTCATTTCTCTAGACCCATGTTTTGTGTGTTTGTTTGTTTTCTTCAGTGAGTGATGTGACCGAGTGTTGACAGTCATCTCATTTCCTGTTACGCAATGAAATACTCTTAAAAGACATCACAATGCGTCCATCTTTCTCTGTGCACTTTCACACGAGCACTGATGTCAGAGCTGCTAAAGTGGTACCCGGGGACGGAAGCGTGGGAGACGCGTACAAGGGAACGGAATCTCAGATGCCATTGTTGGGAAGAAGAGGAGAGTGAGAACCCTCACCCAAAGACAGCGAGATCCAGGCAGCCCAGAATTAAGTCTCTCCTTCCAGAGCTGGTGACTAAGACGATGATGGCCCATGACCACACTGCTGCTTCCGCTGACACACAGAGGAGGCTGACTGACGGGCGGGGGCGGTGTGTGTGTGTGTGTGTGTGTGTGCAGCCTCCAACAGAACCTAACAGTGAGGGAGCAGGACAACGGTAGGGCCCACGGAACAACTGACACGGAAATCTCATTAAGAAAGACATTAAGAAAGACAGCATGTTCCGTCCAGACACAATCACCATGAGACCAAGTTCTCTCTCAATTAAACCATTGCCTATTGGTATTTTCTTACAGGGGATGGGGGAGATGGCCTTTGTGGGTTTTAAGTGTTTCTTTTCTTTTTTTCCTTTTCTTTTTAAACCACTCTTTGCTCAGGCTACAGGTGCTAGCAAGGAAGTTTCCATCAATGAATCTGGCTGGGTGGGCGTATTTGGCTTGCAGTAACAATCTTACTTTGTGACTTGTAAATTGTCACATTTGAATTTGTATTTAGGATGAACTTGGGAGCCAGGAACTCCCAGGCAACCTGAAGTGAGTGCTATTTCCAGCAGCCTCAGGGTAGATCACTCAGGCTGAGGAAGCAACACCTGCTAAGAGGAACACCTGATGTGCCTGTGACTTTGAAGGTATTTCCACATGGAAACCCTGCATGGAACCCACAGTGTCCCTCAATGGTCCCATCTAGGCTGTGATTTCAGAGGGCGTTTTGGTATCAGTCAATAGCCATAAAGGTGTAGTTCTCCACACACCATTAAGGATCTAAACAAAATTCCTCAGAGCGTATTATTGGGGCGCTCAATAATCGTGTGTAAACATAGTAAAAACAGCAGTTGTGAAAACAATTTCAAACTTGGAATCTGGTATACGATGCACAAATTAAAAACAAAATAAAATCCACTGATACTTTCCCAGGAATGCCCACCACCTCATCTGACCAGTTAGGGTGGCCTTGAAACTGTCCCAAAGTCAGCACACACAGAGCAGCTGCATCTTGGTTTTATGAGACTCAGCCTCACTAACCTTTGACCTCCGTGGGAAACACTATTAGATGGAAACTGGGAGCTAGGGAAACGTTCTCTCCTGAAACAAGAAACTGTGGAGTATCTCAGATCGGATCTAGCTCTTCTACTACTTTGATCCATCGTGGACTTCACTCCTGGCCATTCTGAACTGCTTGCTTAAGCTTACAGAGGGAAACAGAAACAAAAGGCAGCCCCTACCCAATCTGCCCCTAATTAACTCGTTCTATGGGACACACCCAAGTAACTGGATGACAGAAGGGCCATCAGGAGGTCATGCAGAGGCTTTGCCACCTAAAGGAAACTGAAACTGCCTTCACAGGGAGCAACTCCCCAAGAGACAGGCTCTCTCTGTAGCTCCTCTCTGGAGCCTGGCTTTACTAGACCGCGTCCTCTTCCCTGACTGTCTGTCTCCAGCGTAGCTCGTTATCCCAGAAGTCAGGCCTTAATGACTTCCTCCGCCACCCACACAGGGGCTCTTGGGAGACCTGAGTAAGCTAGACGCCTGAGTGACGGTGGAGGGCAAGCAGAGGCGCTCAATGTCCACTCGGGCGTGCTCTGCCGGAAGCCACATTGCCATGAATGGATGGAGTTCCTCCCGGGGCCCGCTAGCTCGGGCCTATCACTAAGTAATGCGCTTTGGACCAAGCAAAGTGGCATTATCTTTCATGCAGGCGTGTAAAGGTGGTGTCCTTTTCCAGACGTTCCCTTCTGGGGAAAAAAAGGGACAGGTACAACATTATGCTTCAAACGCCACTGCTTTAGTAGAGAAGAGGTAATGGCAGAGCTGAAGGTGTGGCTTCCTACGGCCCAGCTGTGCCCACCCTAGAGCAAGCTTCGGCGGAGGAGGGACACACCGCTGACCTCACACCTCGCCACCTGGTTGACACTGCCAGTGCTGACGGGTGCTGGGATGAGGGCTGATCGGGAAAAGGATTATTAACTACACTGCTTTCTTTTCCACCCTCAGCCGCTTCAGGGGGGAATCGCGCTCTGATTTGGCCCAGAAAAGAATGCCCAAGGACAGAAGCACACACGCGTGTGCAAGCATGTAGCCTGGTGGCAGAATATGCACCTGGAGCTCTACCTCTAGGACCATCAAAACAACAACGACAACAGCAAATGGCAGTAATAGTAATGGGGAGGAAGAGGAAGAGGGGCCAGGGTTCACGCTGCTGCTTAAGTTGTGGGGTGCAGTTTAGTTCTTGTGCTTTGGTTCTTATCCAGTCCAGCCCTGTTAAGACCAGCACAAATTTAGTTCCACCAGGCCCGGTAGAATTTCGTTCGTCCGCACTTCTGCCAAAAGTTTCAACCTGACCTTCAGAAATTCTCTGAAAGACTAAAAATGACTTAGGGTTGCTTTCTTTCTGTGCCAACTGCCAGACAGACGACAGGGCTGTGATTTCTGGGGGAGGGGGGTCTGTCAATAATGGGAACTGCTTAAACCACTTAGTGCAAATAAGGTCTTCTGGTGCAGGGAAATGACAGCAATAGCACATCTGAGGTGGCACCATTATTCAGTGACATGAAACCTTGATTTTTTTTTATTACTATTGCGTGTGTACAGATCTTTTTCAGTGACATGAAACTTTGATTTTTTTATTACTATTGCGTGTGTACAGGTCTTTTTCAGTGACATGAAACTTTGATTTTTTATTACTATTGCGTGTGTACAGGTCTTTTTCAGTGACATGAAACTTTGATTTTTTATTACTATTGCGTGTGTACAGGTCTTTTTCAGTGACATGAAACTTTGATTTTTTATTACTATTGCGTGTGTACAGGTCTTTTTCAGTGACATGAAACTTTGATTTTTTATTACTATTGCGTGTGTACAGGTCTTTTTCAGTGACATGAAACTTTGATTTTTTATTACTATTGTGTGTGTACAGGTCTTTTGCTTGCGTGTGTTGTCTGTATACCATGAACATATAGTGCCCAGGAGGCCAGAAGTGGGTGTTGGGTCCCCTGAAACTGGAGTCAAAGGCAGCTGTGAGCTACCATGCAGACACTGGGAATCCAACCCTGACCCTCTGGAAGAGCAGCAGAGCTCTTACCCTCTGAGCCACGTCTCCAGCCCCATGAGACGTGTGGATGGACATTTCCTTTTCAATAGGTTCTTTCTTTTTTGTGAATCCAGGAGATCAGCACTAACCCTCCCCTTTAGGGTCAAATTGATGTTTACTGTAGTCCAAAGTATCTGCAGGGAAAACTGGTTGCTTACCTTGTTTCTTTGTTTGTTTCAAGGTAAGTACTAATTTAAAAAAAATATTCCCATTTTTTTTTGCCCAAATAAGATGTCACACCAAAATGATATTGATAAGGAATGCAATAAAAACTAGAAGAAAGAAAATCTAAGTTTTTTACATTTTAGTATTTCCCTGGCACCACCAGAAATTTCAGTCTTCTAAGAGAAGCCTCATCACCCACTGCCAACCCACCTTGCTTGTTTTACTTTTGGGTTGATCATTTAACACACTGATTCCACGATTCTTAAGAGAAAATTTGCATCTGAGTTACGTGCCACTTCTGGTTATGAGGACAGTTTCCTTTTGTTTTGTTCTTTTTGCTGTTGCCCTGTTTGTGTTGAGGCAGGGTCTCACTACGTAGTCCAGGCTAGCCTCGGATTTCCAGCAGTTCTCCTGCCTCAGCCTTTGGGATGCTGGGATTATAGGCTTGCACCACTAAGCCCAGCTCTAGGTAATGTTCTAAAAATATGTTATATCCAGGACCAGCATAATGTCATATTAGTGAATTATTATGGGAGCACATAATGGATATTAAGATGAAAATCGAATAAGCCTGATTTATTTCCTTAAGTGTGTTTATGCTTCAAATTTGAAAACAGCAGGTAGGGCTCTTACCTTAGTAAGACTTCCCTCCATTTCCTTGTATGGAAATGGCTCTTGGCTGACCCAGACCAAAAGTCCTGGGTAGTAAACCTATGGAGACATAAAGGCACACATTCAGATCACAGACAAGGTCCTTCCTGAAACCACATGGCCTCACCCCCACAAGCTCCGTTTCCCACCATCATTCTAGATCCCATGCTCTCCTCTTTCCCGTTCTCAGAGCACCAGGAAACTTAATACACATCTTCCTAATGTGCGCTGCAACCAGGGGGCACTTTGGCTAGCCTTCCAAGATGGAGTTCTACAGAGCAGAGATCTCAGTCAATGTTAGCTTTAGCATGCAAAGTGGCAACTCAGTAGCACATCTGGCAGGGTGTGCTAAGCTGCCACGGAGAGCTTTCAAAGAATCTTGTGTTCCATGAGTACCCTTGCAAGTCTCCATGTTGGTGACAGGAATGCTCAGGAAGTGAGCAACACTGTTAGGGATTATCCCTCGTGTGTGTGTGTGCGTGCGTGTGTCGGAAGGTTGGAGAAAAGACACAAAGAAGAGACGGAGGAGGGCAGAGATGTCTCATAGTCTCTCAGCTGTACTGGGTCACTCACGCCACACCGTATCCAGCTCCCTGTAGTAGCTGAGTATCTGGAGAGGGGCAGGGATCTGGGCAGCTGTGCAATGAATGATTCAGATAATACGAGTTGATGAATTCTGGGGGTGGGCGGAGGTAGAGGGAGGGAGGCCAGCTGAGCAAGTCTTCTTTGCATATACAAAGGGCTGTTAGCATAAGGTTGCTGGCCAGCTGTTCTCTATTTCCAGAAAGCAAGATGGAGGGAGTATGTGTAGCCGGGAGGCTCAAAACTACAAATTACAGATTTAGGTCAGCTATAAGAAAGAACTTGGCACAAGAATTGTTAAATTACTAAACAGATTTAGACTGGAAAACTGTGAAATCTTCTTTTAAAAAAAATTTAGAAACAGAATGCAACGGCCATCTGTCAGGACCAATCCACATTTGATACCGCACTGCCCGAAGTGAGGGGTGGAATATGAGGAGAGGCTTCCAGGTCTACGTTTTGTAAATAAGCCTCTTATACCGCAATGATTAAGAACACATCTCATTAACGGATTAACAAAGAGACTCGCATGTCATTTTCAGTTTTGGAAGCACTAATTGTCGAACTAATGGCTCAATATTTGGTCTGTCTCAATCTGTCTAGCGGTTGGGGGTCTGAAGCAGGAAACATGGACGCTCCTGTGTTCACTTTCTGGGGTAACATCATGGCAGTTGTCTTTGCTGTCCCATCAGTAAAGTTTACGGCACCTCACAGCTCACAGAGTAACCGCGTATACTATTTAATCTACCCCGGCAGTAGGCCTATGAATAGGAATATTTTAATTACACAAACGGAAAGATGGAAACTCACGAAGGTCAGGACAACTTGCCCAAAGTAACACATCGTGGGTCAGGACTGCAGCTCCAATTAGGTTCCTAGACCGAAGCTCTCTTCTTTCCAGTATGCTTCCGGCCTCAAGTTTCCCCTAAAGCAAAATGTCTACTCTCTAACCCACCCCCACTCCCCTCTCAAAACAGGCCAGCCACCGCCCACTGAGGGCTCATCCTGTCAGAGGGGAACCATTTCCTCTCTTTGGGGTGCATCTGCTTTCTGAACCACGTGATTCCCTCAAGTCTACCCCACTTCCCTGTCACAGATGTGTCCCTCCTCTGCCCAGCTCCTTCTTAAAGAATGACGCCATCTGCCTTGCTTGGGACAGGCAGCCAGGCTTGGCCCTTCTCTCTACCCAGACAGGAGGGAATCGAATTACAATCTGAAATAAATAACCTTTTTATTTCCCCCAAGGCATATGACAAAATCATAGCACACACAAAATCCCAGTTTAGCCTTAACAGCCCAAGTTTGACCCCAAACTGAAACCAAGAGAGTAAGTTCATGTAACATAAATTAACCTCAGTGGCTGGTCACTTTTCAACATTATCACTACGATTTAAAAAAAATAAAAATGAGTAGTGAGAAATGGTTTCCTCAGGAACCAGAGGCAAAGCCAAGAAATGGCATTTGTGATTGTGTGCTTCTCTGGGGGTATTCCGTTTTAACAAAGTCACACTGCTTTAGCATTTAGCATCATGGCGCTACTTACTAGCACACCCATCAACCAGGAACAAGCAAAACCAACGTGTAGTGTAACATGCAGAAATTCTGGCAGGAGAAGGTCTTGGTTGGCAATTTTAAGTAGTTCTGGGAAGCTAGTTAATATTAGATGCAAATCCAGGAACAGACTGATGGGTAATGTGCCCCAAGCAGGAAGACACCCTTGTGCCCTCTGTAGCTCTCAGGACCCAACAGTGTCACAGGCTGCTGCACCCTGCCCGGCTTTCTAGACTCCTGATGAGGACCCGGAAATGCTGATGGGAGTCAGACAATAGGAATGCATCATGGACCAAACTCAAAGCTCCTCTGTCTCCTTGGTACCAGTTGGTTCATGCCTACACGACCACACATGTGCGTCTAACTACACTCGCCTTTCTGGATCCAAGTTCACAATTTTCATAAAAACTAAAGTGACATTCCTTTTCAAGCCTTACGGAGTTCTTACTTTGGGGGATGGCGGCTAGTAGCTCAGAAATGCCAATGTTCTGGGTAACAAACATGGAAACACCCTACTAAACAAGTAAAACAAAGGCCTGTAGCATCACAAGAGAAGTGCGTGGTCTTTCAAATTTTTCTTCCATGTAGAAAAATCAACAGGGGAGTTCTCTGTCAAATCCTTGTAGACTATTACTCTCTTAGAATTCAAGTGGGGGCCCAGGGACATAAGCTATTTTTTTGACAACCACAAAAATATGGGTGCTTACTTCAAAAATATAGAGAAGGAAGAATTTAGTGTTTTTTTATTTTTTTTTACCTGAAAGTGTGTACATAGTTGTCTCTGAGCCTGCTAATTAATACACCTTCCCCCACAAAGCTGTATTTACTTCACTGATGATTAGATTAGGAACAGGGTTACATGAAGGTGTCTTAATATATTTAAATCTATGATATACATTTAGATATGGCTTATGATGAAAATGTACGATTTCTCATTCTGAAGTATTTGATTGCTGGGCCTTAAGTTTAAATATCCCAGCACAGCATCCACATTGAGAATAAAACGCTCACTTTTTCCCCTTTCTTCCTTTCTATGTTTTCTTCCTCTTTTCTCCTCTTTTTGAGGACTTACTTTATTCTGTCAAGCCCCTAATAAAAATAACTTCAATTTTTAAACCTACAGGTAATTAGCTTGAAAGCCATTTGCTACCTGGTAGAAATTGTAAGTAACAACTAGTATTCTAAATTAGGAAAATAAAGTGTGTGTGTGTGTGTGTGTGTGTGTGTGTGTGTGTGTGTGTGTGTAATGGGGGGACTTAAAAACCAGTCTTTCGTGTTTCAAAAGAAAAAGAAAAGCAACCTAGAACATTGCCTAAACCCTTTCAAGGTTTTCATTTGGAAGCTTGCTGCTTTTGGGTTTTTTGTTTGCTTGTTTTTATTTTTTTTTCCAGTAGTCTTGTGGTCCACATGTAGGGGAGTGGAAAAGTCCTTTGTCCTACTTCCTGTCACTCCCATATGCCACAGCAGAATTTGATTTCTATGTATTACCAGCTGGTAATTTCTATTAGAAGCTTCTAAATTTTTCCCTATTTGTTTACTACTTTTATCAATGTTTCTTTGAAAAGTCTGTTCTGAGACAAAGGCCAACAAAGGCAGCGTTATGTCTTTACTCTGAGCAAATATATGCCACACAGCTAATAGTCACTTACGTAGCTGTTTGACAAACCTTCACAGAAACCTGGAGTAAAGGCTGCTGCATGGCTTAGCTTAGCTGTTAATGGCCATAACTGTAATGTAATTCTTTACCCTTGGAAGGGGTCCATTGTGTTTCAAGGATGTACACAATGGCCTGTTTAGGACTTAAAAAGATAGATGCCCACCCCTTGCCACTAGAAAACGGAGTAGGGTAGCGGGTAGCCAACTCCATAATTAATTCTTTGTATAGCAAAGGGGTATATTTCATAACTTAACTGCCAATTAGACAGTGTATGCCTACATACGTACATGCTCTACTATGCCTAATTGGCCAGGAGGTTGTGAAACCTAGCCCTGTAATTTGAAGAGAATGTACGTGCATATCCATACACCTCCTTTTGGTTAGTGTCCTCTGAAGTCGGGCAATTTTGAATCTTCCTAAAAAAGCCACTGAGTCCTGGGTGTAGCTGGCCGCACTGGAGAGTGAGGAATGCCAACTGAAGCCATAAACGGGGGACAATGATCATTTCCTCTATGCAGCATCTCACCCAAGGCCAGATGGTGCCAAAAGATGACACACTGGGCTGGCTCTCCAGAGCCTTGATCTTAGAGGCCTGCATAAGCCAGGCAACGCTGCTTCAAGGGAAAAGACATGGGGAGAAACCCATTGCCACTGGGAGACAGAAAGGAAAGCATGAAAAACACTGGGCCACCCAAGTTTCAGAAAGCAGCATAAAGGTGTTCGTGCCTAAGTTGGCAAACACTCTGTGTTGGGAACTAAATCACACACACACACACACACACACACACACACACACACACGCACACACACACACACACACACACACACACACACTTACGCACTGGCTGTTAGAACAATGAGTAATTAGAGAGAAAACATTGTGAGCCTTCCTGCCAAGGGCTGGCCCCCTATAACCGCTGGCACTCTCAGAGCCCACGCAGTCTGACGAGTCCCTAACATGGAGAAAGTGGGGCGGGGGGGGGGGCAGGGAGGGAAAACATTTATTCTAGAAAGACAGGGATAGATCCCAACTTGGTCAGACCCATGGGTGAGTGTTCCTCCGATGGTCCGAGAAAATGTTCCTGTCTGACTCATACCCTGCAGCGGACTGTGTGAGCGTTCACACTGTGCCCTGGGTGACAACCCGAAGACTGGTGGTTCTTTGCTGGAGCAGTCGGAGTGCCCGAGACCAGCTTTGTGGACGCTAATAGTAGAACCCTCTGATCTCTCCCTGCTCACTGTAAAGCCACCATCATGAACACGTGAGAACCTGACAGCTGTGAAATTTTATTTCTAGACTTCAACTGGCAGAGAAAGGAAACGAAAACCTCCTTGCTGGCAACAGAACCGAAGTGTTTACATGGGAAATTAATCGTCAGCCCAAAGAGCTTCCACAGCCCCTCTGCTCCACCACACAATAGTCTCTTTGGCTGCCGACTCTTTCGGGTTTTGTTTTCTAAGAATAGTTGCGAAGGCTTCGAGGGTAGCAACAAAACTTGGCAGGGACAAGCCACCAAAGGTGAACACGTGTGTCTGGCTTTTCTTCCACACCTCTGTTTAAACCCATTCATGACGTGAATTTTCTAGGCTTGGATGGGGCGTGGTTCAAATCCAGGTACGGCAGCATTGGCTTGATGAAGCGGAGTGACCCTGGCGTCACCTGCAAACACTCACACTGAGCAAACTCCCCCTCTCACACCCCAGCCTCACCCCTCACAGTCAGAACTT
The DNA here is from genome assembly GCF_017639785.1 of Mesocricetus auratus. Lineage (NCBI taxonomy): Eukaryota > Metazoa > Chordata > Mammalia > Rodentia > Cricetidae > Mesocricetus > Mesocricetus auratus. Next base: position 62,749,438 of record NW_024429198.1, read on the forward strand.
GCCTGGCACAATAAAGGCCACCTGAAGACTACAGGCACCCAACACTGAGAGCGCGCGTGCATCGAGGGATTCCCAGTTCTCTGCCAAGACACCTCCCCAGGACTAGAGGTCAGTCCGGTACAGGAATCAGAGCCAAGTGTAGTCTAGACTCAAGGAAATAAGCCCAGTGCTTCAAATCTGGACGTTAATGGGTGGCTTTCCAGTAATGAAGACAAAACAAAGTCAAAACAGCTGATAACAGCTCAAAGTAAACCACGAGGAAGAGCACAAGACTAAAGCTTTGGAACAGCTCATCGCATCTGAGAAAAGACTTTCCGAACAAAGGAGCCAAAAGCTAAAGAGGCCTTTAAAGCTCTGACGCTATGCAATTGCAGCTGAACGACAAAAAAAGCAGAGTTGGGCGGTGAGATGCCTCGGCGAGTAAGGCCTGCCGCCGAGGCTACTGGCCTGACTTCGAGCTGCCTCCTATCCTCAGACCTAGTATACATGTGCACACATACGTGTGTGTGTGTGTGTGTGTGTGTGTGTGTGTGTGTGCATGGGCATACGTGCAAATTACTTAACAAGTGTGATTAAAACTGTCTTAGAGCAGTATATCTGCCTTTTCAGTAAAGGAAAAAAATGAATGAGAAAGAGAATAAAAAAGGAAAATGGCCTTTGTTAAGCTGCAGGCAAAACGCCTTCGAGGCAGGAAAGCACAGTGTAAGCTTGTCTTTACCCTGATGACGCCAACAAACATGGTATCAAAATCTTTCACCACCCTGGAGTAGAACCAGAGTAAATATTTATTTAACAAATCTGAATTCTAAGTCTGGGCCACCTTATTTCATTAGATGAGTTTGTTTGCATTTGCCAGCAAGAATGGAGAAACATCACATCTTGTGAGATTTCTCCAGCTTCCAAGGTCCGTCAAAAGGAAAAGGACACTGGACGATGACTTACCCCCACCGTTTCACTATTAGGATGAAATGAGCCCATACACAGTGTTTGCACCATGGCCGAGCACGTGGGTGGGCACTCCCGGGACCACTGTCCTCTCACCGTTCTGTAGATGAAAACGCTGAGGGAGAGTTGGCAGGTCTTTCCCGGGGTCACACAATCAAAACATGGAGTGGTCGCTCACCTGTCACTACTGACACCCTGCGCTTTCCCTAGAGCTACCTGGAGCATCTCCCTGAGGCCCTCTAGAGAATACAGAGGCCTGCTTTCAACCCCCAAGGGTGCCCCAGCGCCCCCTCTTAGTGCCCTGGAGATGAAACATGGTTACATTTTTGATACCCACTGTCAAAAGCAATTTTCTCAAATTATTTGTTCTTCTAAAACCTATTTCCAGTAAACAGCCACTCCTACAAATAGAGCTAACCTTAAGGAGGAAAAAAAATAAAGCAGTCTTTGAGGACCCAGGATTTGTTCCGCAGTCCTCAGAGTGTTAATACTGCCGCTGTGGAAATCTACTACGTGAGCAGAAGCTTCTACACGGCTACATCAAGATGCCGGATGTCACTGTATCCAACCTGAGAAACACTGGCAGCCTCCATCTTTCAGTTTTCCTCTCCTTTTCCCCCTTACCCTCCCTCCCTCTCTCCCAGCTTCCCTGGAAGGAAATGGTCAACACAGCACAAATATATCTAGCAATTGCTGCAGCAAATGACAAAGACCATTTGCTGAGAAACCACATTGTTTTAATATGACCCCCAAATGAACTCTCCAACAGCTCCTCCTCAGATGGCCTACAAAGGCCGTTGCAGTTCTGCATGCTGTTCTCTTTCACGGAAAATATTTGAAGTCCTGTTCGCTGTAACTTTGCTTTTCAACATTCTAGTCAACTCTGAAGCAAACTGCTAAGAGAATCAGAATCTTATCCTTAGCGATGATACGTGGAGACGTGGAGACAGGCCATGCACTGCAGAAAACACAATGCGATCTTGACTAAGGAGGGAGAAAATGGACACTGAGTAGAGCAGAGAGGTGGTGAGCAAGCCACTGGGAATCAGAAATCCGGAAAGAAAATAGGATTTACTGTGATTCAGTCTGGAAACTTTTAATTGATGTAGCACGAATCCAGACAGTTCTAAAGACGGGCTAATGAGAAGATGGAGACGGGTTAACAAGCCGACTACTAGGTAGTCATGGTCTAAAGACACCAAATAGCAAGCGATAGAATGAGTCTCATTTCATGCTCAGACCACAAGGAAGACTACATTCAACCATAACCGAAGTTATAGGATAAGAACAGCTGGTGATTTTAGTAAAAATTCACATTATCAAATAAGATGCTTCTATGAGGCCAAAGAACAAATTTAATTGAGCCTCTGATTGAACTGATTGTGACAGGGTAGACAACCAAGCCTCTCACAATAAAATTAAAGTTTAAAAAACAGTTCTCAGGAAAAAAAAAGAGGGGGTAGGGAGACTTAGTAAAGATTAAATAAAAAGAGGTAGAGACCTGCCTCCCAGACACTGTAACAAGATTTGAATAATTTTAAGATTCTATTATCAAGAACTAAGCAAACTGCCAGGCCAAAGCACTGGACAGTGTGTAGTTAGACCCAAACTCTATAAGAGAGCAGAGCTCAGAGACTTGGCCTGATACAGATCATTGGGGCTTCGGAAAAATTAAATACAGATAATCAAGATATAAACATATGAAGACAGAAGGCTTAAAGATATAAGCAGATATGCTGGCTCTGTATTAACTAACTGGTTGAATATGTAATTTCAATTGCACAGTCAATCCATGAAAAAATACTACGAAGTCCTTACTTTCTGGGAAGTGGTGGACACCTGGTGTGTGCCTTGTAAAACACAGAATGCACATTTTTATCAACAAGTAATGTCCCATTGATCTGTACTGGGACCATCCAAAAGGTTTTTAGGGGATGGAGTACTGATGAGACCTTTCAGTGGGAAAAAGTGCTTCTACACAACTGTGTAGACCACAGTTTGCACACCCAGTGCTCATGAACAATCTGAGTGTGGCAGCAAGTGTCTGTGACCTCGGTGCTGGGTGGAGACAGTGGATCCACGGGCTTCTGGTCAGTCATCACACACACACACACACACATCACACACATACATACATTACACACACATCACACATGTACACATCACACACATGCATACATCCATATATGTATTGTCCATATACATACATACACACATACATAACATACACAGACACATATCACACACATGCACAAATCACACATGCATGCACACATCACACACACACACACACACACACACACCTGACAAAGCTACAAATCAAAGAAAGCCTGTTCAGGAAAGCAGTGGGCTGGATAATTCAGCTGCCCAAGTTCTAATTAACTTAGTCTTACGCCATCTGATGTTGCACAACTTTGAACCACGGCTGTATGCCTTGCACAGTTTCTCTTTTTCGTCTGGCTCAACTGAGTTCCTACAACGCATTAGGGCGCATGCTCAGCCATATGCTGCCAACCCCCACACGCTGATATGCCCACCGAGCAAGTGCCTGACAAACTTGAAGACCATGGTCTCAACAAACCTTGGGGGAACTTTTACAAGGATGACCCAGGGAAAGGTAAGAAACTCCCCTGTGGTGGGCTACTAAGGGCTTAACACCAAACACTCACTGGGGCCAAGCTTGCCATTGCTTTTACCCATCTAACTACTGACTACAGTTCTGCCTTCACAGAGGTCATCCAGGAAGCAGCGTTTTCCCCCTTACTTTCTAACTCTTCCCTGTCCCCCGCCCCAAATGGCTTCCTTTATTAGACACCAACTTTACCCAACAAAAGTGTCCTCAAAACGCCTGGCCCTATATTCAACAAAACAACTTTTGTAAAAGTCTCCCTCTCCAGACTGTGGTAGTTTTCCCCGCTGGAATTGTATCAAACCCGGCTCCACCAGGAAGGCTGTTACCTGCCCCAGTAATCAAAGGACGCTGTGTGATAGTGATCTGTGTGCAGGAGCTGCGGGGCCCGAGCTGGCCGGCCATGCCAACACTTCTTTGCACTTTCTGAAACTCCCTCTGTTCTGACCACCCGTCGGTAAGGCTCGGATCCAGCGCTTTCATTGGCAGCGGCTACTTGGCCGTGCTCCCCTCTTTTCCAACCAGTGTCCCTAACTGTCCCTTTCAGCTAAAAAAAGGAATACACAGACCTTCGGTGCTTTGGCCACACTCTCCTACATCTTTTCCTCCGTCCCACGTTCCGGTCAGTCTTGCCTTGTCCGCCATGAAAGTCCCGAGGGACACTGAGACCCAGCCTTCTGGAATCGGGGCTTTGAAATGCCTCCAGCTGTATAATCACAGCACCCTGAAGGTTTTAGAAAGCAGGCCGAGGAGACACTCATTTTGTCTTAAGAGATTTCATTGCTGTGAAGCCAGAGGAGACTCTGCCCCACTGAGAGGCAATCCCCGCCCCTGCCTGCTGCAAACGCGGTCACTACTAACCATCCTAACCGAGTGCGCGATGGTACTCAGCAGCCAGCATCCCGGAAACAGCAGACCAAACAAATCCACCGTTCTGAGCTAACACGGTGCCACTCTGCTTAAAGGGGTGTGAAAGAGTTTAAGGAGTTGTGCTTCTAGGATGGTTAGTTCTAACCTAACTTTTCCCCTTACCTCCCTAACCCCAAGTCTTCCAAAATGCCCAGTGCTAGAGACTTCGGTCAATGAATGCATCATCTTTCCAGACTCATCTCATTTCCTGGACCGCAAGATTAATAATCTGAGAGACGGCCACTCTGCACAGGGTCAGGACGTTAATGGTTATAAATCCGGGAGTAAGTAGGCCACCTGGCTCTGGCCAGAAATGCCTGACTGTCATGTATCTATGACCACTGACTCATCCCACAAGCCTTGGAGCACTTATTGATCACTGGGGACATGCCAGGTCCTTGTTGGGTATTACAGCAGAGGTCAACCTGGGCTATAGATGGATGTAGGCTCCATTCCAAGGTCCTACCAGAGCACGTTAATGAAGGTTAGGGCTTGCCTCCACACTGTGCAATGACAATGCAAAAGCATTTTAACTAGCTGTTCAAAAGTTCTGAATCCCCGTCTCTGGATTCACCACCCTACCCACAGAGGAAAGCGGGGAGAGCAAGACGCCACAGCCATTACTGCTCCCAAGGCAGGCAGGCAGGCTTATGTGGTGGTCAGCGTGTGAGCACTTCAAGCTCACCACCTTAGCGGTTTAGGAAGGCATGCTTTGGTGAGTTAGCACCAAGGGGAACGGTACTGGTGTGATACCTGGATGAGGCAATGGGTTCATTTCAGAGATCCCTCTCAGTCTTGAAGGACATCTTCATTTTGTTAGGCAGTGCGTTCCTTACAGATCAAGGAAAAAAAAACACAGAAGGAAGGAGTCCTGCGACCAGTGACCTGACTAATCACAATCGTGGCTACAAATAAAGGACTATATCAAATGGTTCCTGGCAAATTGATTTCACCCCCAGAAATTAAAATTAGGAAAATCTTGAAAAAGCACTAAAAATATATATATTTGAGAAAAAGATGGAGGGCAGGTAAACAGTCCTAGAAACAATATTCACCTATGTTGCCCTTGCTGAAGAGTTTGGAGAAAAGCCCAACTCATCTGTAGGGACTACAGGTACTGGCCTATACTACCCTCACTGAAAAGGCTCAGGGTGGGCCCACCTCGCCTAAAGAGGCTTTGGGTGCTAGTCCTGTCACTTACTGTGGAGATCTTGAAGCTAACACCTCCCAAAGTGGGGCTCTGAGAAAGACCCTCATGGACAGACTTGGCTTTCCCCAAGTTTGGTGAACCACGTGAGGAGACTTCCCTCAGATGCTCATGGCTATTGGCTACCACACAAAGCCTACAGGACTCAAATGGCAAACGATTGTACTAAGACGCTGCTACGCTGCTCGGAGCTGGCTTGCACTTCTGAGTTTGTCCCCTTAGACAGGAAGACCTGAGGGGAGACAGGAGGCTGAGTCCCTCACACAGCCTGAGCATGAGCACCCAGGCTGCCTAACTGGAAGGAGCTCAGTCCTCTCAGGCATCAGGCACAGCAGGAAGCTCCTCTGGCTCAGTGGGCACCACTGAGGGACTTGTCACAAAGCAGGGTTGCTGCTGCCTTTGGAGGACTAAGAGGCGGGCTTCCTGTCCCCTTTCCAAACCACTGGCCAGAGGCATCCCTTTTCCCACTAGGGTGACCCTCCGTCCAAGGACAGCCAAAGGATGCAAGAAAGTCAGCTGTGCCTTTAACCGGAAAGTATGTGAGTGGGAGACAGGCTTCTCAGTCAGAAGGCAGAGAACCTGAGATAATCCGGTAACCTGAGTGAGTGCGCCCCGCCATCTGGGAGATGCCTGCTCTGTGGCTTCTTACTGCTTAGAGCACCCACCGAGAACTTCACTCCTAGGTCTAATTTTTGAGTTCTGGTCCTTGACAGCACAGAGGTCCTCACAGGGAAGGAGAGCACCACTGCAAGCATAACTTCCTGCTCTAACCCCTCTTGTCTAGTACTCTCTTCTGCCTGCTCTAAATCTACCCGAATAGACTTAATTAATTCTTCGTGTACCCCATGCTTAGTGAAGACCGTTTTCAAGACTTTAGGACAGAAAATGCAGCGAGGGCACATTATTCTCTCTCCAGAACAGTTCACGTCTAGTGCTTAGGTTTCGTGCTAACCCCAGGTGAGTGTGCAAGTCTTCCTGAAATACCACACGGAGGACTCGGGCACCACACTCGGGATGAACAGCGGATGTAGAGGCTGAAACGATACCGTCAGCCTCAGGTGCGAGGAGTGGGGGGGTGGGGAGGCACGCATGGTAAACCTGTCATTTCTGGACCTAGATTAGTTTCTGTCTCATCAGGGAGATTTCCAATGGTACCATCCATCCTCATCCTATGGGTCTGTCTCTCCATCTTACACTTGGTCCTGGGTCAAGGGGCCTTGCATATGGAGCCTTGCTAGATTCGCTCTGTATGCTAGTCTTAAACTTCTACAATTAGCATATGCATCCACTGAGGCTGGGGGCCAGGGCTGTGCCTTCCACAAGCTTTAGAGCCGTGCACGGTGCTTAGGTGGAAATGCTGTTCAGCTGACAACACGCATGGGGGAATCTTCCCACTAACTTACTCCTCTTACTCTCGTGTCTTCAGGTGATGCTGCCTCTGTGTCCTTGGGACCATAGATTCAGAATTTACTGGAAATAGGTGAGTATTAAAGTCAGAAGGCTGACAGCTCCTCCTGGACTCAGGAGGGGATTTTTATAGCTGTGGGGTAAGCTACTGTAAGCTTTGAGTACCATGGATGGATCAAGCAAACCCAGAGTGCTGGAACCTCAATGCCTACTCAGAGCATGGCTCCAAACACTGGGAACTGGAGAGGTCCAAACTGCTCTCTCTTGTCAACTGCCATACTTGGTGGTTTGACCATAAAGTTTCTTGCCCTTTTAAGGAATAATGGCAAATAATTGGCTGTGTTAAATGAAAAGTTACATTCATTTCAGATTCCTGGCTTTACAAGGAGAGGTTAATGGTACAAATTACTTCTACTTCACAAGAACTAATCATGGTAACTCATTAGAGATAAATTTTAAAACATCCAACTTAATAGACATTAGCATGCATACACACAAAATATCTGTTAGGCTTCTGCTACATGTTTACCATTTCTAAGCATGAAATTTGACCTTTGTAGGCTTATAATCAATCGGGCAATATGAAAAAAGAAAGCTTATGAACTACTAACAAGTTATGCCATTGGGGTTAGCAGCATGTCATCACTACTAATGAACGGACTGATACTGAGAATTTAATGGCTGGCAGTGTTCACGATGCAGTAGACAGAAGCATTGTGACTTTCTTTCAGCCAATGAGGTGAAATATTATTGAAACTCTCTCAAGATAATAATGTCCCTAAATGTCTACTCTGGATAAATTTAGAGCCAGGGCTGAGCTGTTTGATAGTTCAAGCCAGAAGAGCAGTTTAAAGTTGGAATCTTACAACAACACACCATCAGACAAGATACCACAGTCCAAGCACGCTTGAATCTTTTCCCCTTTGTGTATCTGGGTTGGATTTGCTGATAAGATTGCCTTGCCTGTAGCACAGGAGTTTATAATACAGATAAAGCAGGCACACCCTACCACTTATACATACCACTCCAGCCTTAGAATTACACCAGGGTGCATCAGATGAAGTCACAAGTTCTTTAAAGCCTGGTTATTTAGATAATTATTTCAGTCTTCCATTTCACTGGAGCTGTAAGGATACAGTCTTCAAAAACTCCCCAGCTACGAACAGCACTAACGAGAAAACGTGGTGTCAAGGACACGGCAGCGCCACCTTTCAGGGCATCTGAATGCACCCAAGGGCTTTCGGTGACTATGTAAATGGATATTTAAACATTCGAAACTCTTGGGGATTACTCGTTCATCTGTTCAAGATATTTATATTTTAAAAGCGCATTTTCTGACTTTGGAAGGATTTAAAATGAAGTAAATTCCCATTGTATATCTATGATAACTTGACCTATATCTGACTTTTCAAGAAATACATAGTGTTAAAGTGGAACATGCTTTGAATAGCCAATTATTCCAAGATGGGTTAGTCCAAGACAATAGGTGCTCAGGTACATCTCCAACCTGACTATCTTTGCAGCTCAGGAGTAAGCCGGACTGGGGCTAAACCCATTTAGACTGATTATCTCTTCTGTCCTACTTCCCCAAACAATGACCAGTTCTCCCATTCGTGGGCACAGGAAGGCCTGGTGAGAGACAAGACAGCACTGTATGAAATTACCTCCCAGGTGAGCACAAGTCACTGCAGAAACTTGTCAACTTACATCCCAAACCTAGTGATGCGGGAGGCCAATAAGACCAGCCCTCGCCCAGCCTTGCCTTTTTCTTTCAACCAGGAAGTTGATGTTAACAGGGGAGCTGCTGAAGGAGTCTCCCTCTGAGCCTCTGGCTGCCTCCTTCCTGGCTTCTACAGAAGCAGAGTGCCATGAACGCTCCAAGAGTCAACCCATCTGTCTTAACGTCCAGCATCAGCCATAAAGGGAACTAACACAGCTCCAGTTCCTAGATCTCTGTTAAGACACTCCAAGGCCACGCTCATGCCAGTAGGCATCCACGGCAAACACACACACCAGGAGACAGGTTTACCACACAGAGGGTAAAACCAGGACTTTAACTTTGGCAGTGGATTAAAAAAAATCTGGTTTTTCAAGCTAGTTTCAATAGATATTCTGGAATGTTTTCTCCTCATTGACACATACAAGTCATATTTGTGTGTGTCATGCACTCAAGGACTTTTAGTGACCAGGTAAATGGATATGCAAATATTCAAATTTCTTATTTTGGGATTACCCATACAAGTCTCCTCAGTGACATATACAAAACAAAATCCACAAATCAACCACACATCATAAAATATAGGTCTAGAAATTAAACATCAAAAAGCTATATGAAATGAAAAAAAGAAAATCTCGAAGATTCCTGAAAGCTTCCAGTAAAGTTTAAAAAACTATGCAAAACCCTACAAATTGCAAACAATAAAAGCAAGGGCATGTTTAGTGGGAAACTAAAAAGGCTGGGGACTGAGTCACTGGTAATAGGATGGTCAGTGACGTGAAGAAAACCATGCTGAGAATTAACCTGGAGGCAGGGACTGAAGCAGATACCACGGGTGAGCACTGTATGCCGGAATGCTCCGCACATCCTACTTACCCTGCATTATACCCCAGGACGGCACCACCCACAGAGGAATGAGCCCTCCCATATCAATCATTAGTCAAGAAACATAACCCACATCCATGTCCACAGGCCAGTAAGATCGTGACTCTAGTCTGTATCAAGTTGACAAAAAAAAACAAAAACAAAAACAAAAACAAAAAACTAACCAGTGCACCCTACCAGCTCAAGGTGTGTAAGAAGACCAGATACCCTACCACAACCTGTAGAATTCCAGAGTTTACAGGATTAATCTCTTACATTGGAGTGGCTAGATTATAAATTTGGATTTGAAATGAGCCCTTACAGTAGATGGAAATTAGATTCTCTGTAGTGTCTTACACTATGTAGGTGGTGTATGTTTAAGGAGCATTCCAGGGACGGACAGCGGTTAAACACCCTGCTTCCCATAAGTAATTTCTACTGGGAGCAGATCTTCAAGTCAACTGGACACAGAGTTCTACAAAGTAACCCAGTCTTAATCAAAGAAGGGGAATTAACTTCATTTGCTAAAAAGGAAAGAGGTTGAAGACATCTCTAGTATCAGGTTTTAGTATCAGGTTTTTCTAAAAAAAATACATATATTTGAAACTTTTTTTTACTTCATTATACACCAAGATTTTTAAGAGCTCAGACTTTCCAGATACAAGGGTTTCTAGAAAGTGACTTGGAATCGCCCTCAGACAATAACTGCTGGTGGTTTTATTTCAGGCATGGGCTTGTGCCAGAAGGGCCTGACATCTTGATGAAAAGAACGCCGAGAAGTTGTGAGATTTTTTTTTTCCCACCAGAAAAAAAAAAATCCTCCCGAGAGAAACAAACTGCGACCGTCCATTCTGCCACACCACAACATGGACACGTGAGGGAAATTAGCGTTTAATATTAATTTGTCTCTGCTTTTTTCCCTGCCTCCGAATGACTCCAACTTTCATTCCTGGCTTGGCAGGCAAGCCTGCCTCGTGCACGAAGCACACCCCACCCCCTACCACTGAGATGTGGTGTCTTGCTTTGACCTTGATCCATAGGACCAACTCTGGCAGGGTTCAACGGTCCTGCTTATGTTTAACTGAACTGCCACTTGATACACTGCAACATCCAGCCTCTGTGGTCTATCTCCCACAGCAGGAGGAGAGTAGAGGGGTCTGGGACGGAGGTGAGGGATGCACCCACTCCAGTTAAAGAGCTGAACAATGGAAACGAGACTCCGCCACCGCTGCCTTACAACTTTGCAAAAATGGCCAACTGGGAAGGTAAAGTGAAGGTAATGTTGATAAGGTTGACCTCATGCTCCCTTCCCTTGCCTTTCTGCCCCAATTCTTTAAATTTCACCATTAGCAAAGCAGCCCAAGCAAAACCTGCTCTGCCCAGTGCTCTGCCCACCCACTTGTTGCAAAGGCAGGCAAGGCAAATGCTAAACACAAACACACACACACACACACACACACACAAGGCTCCCTTCTTAACGAGAGCCAACCTGAACTCATTTGACTGCCTCTGATTCATCGTTCTCCTGGGAAAGCTAATTCTTGGTTGTTCTCAAAGAAAACATGAAGTTCATCAGATCCAATTTTAATTCACCGAATTCCACCCTCGTTTAAAAGGAAAAAGAAAGAAAAAATAAAGAAGTAAGCTAGGAAAGCATACGTTTTAAGTAGGAAATAGGTGCTGTGAGAGCCATCAGCGTCTCCGGGTGGGCAGGCTGCCCAGAGAGCTGCACAACGTTTTTTTTGTCTTTATTTTCTCCCGCACTTAAGTTTAACATACTTGTTTAGCTGCTTTGGGTGCATATTTTCCATGATACTTTATTGGACCAGAAATTTAACTATCTTCTCTGCGGGTCACCCTCCTCCTGAGTATGATTTAGGTTAATATGCCTGCCCTCTGAAACTGAAATGCCTCTTTTAAAGGAAGTTGTAAGTCAGAAAACACACACACACACACACACACACACACACACACACACACGAATAACAATACATGATGTATTCATTAAAAATCATGTCTACTGCTATTAAGGAAGGCACACACTATGGCTTGTTACTCAGACACAGACTCATAGTTTCCGGATAAGTTCAGGCCATCTGTAAACGTAAGACCCAAAGCTTTGCTTGGACACCACTGTCATTCTCCATTCATGTGTGTCACAACATGTCAGTCTTCTTAGGAGCAGAGCACTTCTGCTGTTTGGGCTAAAAAAAAAAACCATCCTAGCTCTGGAATCAGGGATCTTAGCTTTCTATTCAAAATGACTGCAAGTCAACAGCTCTAACTCACCGCATCCAGTTCATACAGATACTGAGCGGCAGGCTCCCACATGCTGGAGCAGAGCCTCTCTCTGAAAGGTCAGCCCGGGTGGGAACAATAGAGTCAGGCTGGGTGAGGGTGGGCTGATACCCATATGTAATCACTGACAGGAAGCTACTGAGAGTTTCTTCTGGTGACCACGTCTTACCATTTTTGAGAATCTTAATAGCCTTGGGCTTCTGCTCTCCCTTTCTTCAGTCCAGGGAGACCAACCTGCAAAATATGTTTAAATACAGTAGACATATTGCTTCGACACAGGTCAGCAAATGCAAAAAAAAAATGCCTCCTCAGAGGTCACGGACAAATAACCACTGCGTGTGCTGAACACAGTTCCGTGCAAATTATTCTAACCACTGGAGTCCCTGCAAGAGCCTTCCAAGTGGTCTACAGGTTTACATAGGGAACAAAGGCATCCCTGGCGCCTGGCTCTGCAGTCCTGGGCTATTCTTAGCGTCTTGTTCATCTTTAAATCGCAGTTCAAAAGGTTTAGCAACTTAAAAGTAGACCCGGGTTGATTAAAAATAGATTGTTTTCTGGCAGCTCTTTGTTCCCAGACATACTACTGGCAGTATATTTGCAATCAAGACGGCAGAGCAAGAGTCAGCCTTCCACCACCGTAGTGTAATGCCTCAGTGTGGATATTTTTGGAAATGGCTCTGCATTACATAACCTTCCGTGTTTAAAAAAAAAAACCTACACAGGGGAGAAAGTCAGGAATATACACCATAATGCACTTCTCCCGAAACCAAATAAACATTCATGTACAAGCTTCAATGGTTCACCCTCCAGCTTTTCTCCAGTAGAGCACAACTCTTGTGTTAATGTAAGTTATGGCAAAATTAAGATGAATGGAAAAACTAAAAGTTCTCCAAACGGGTATCAGAGGCACCTAGAGTTTCCCTATAATGCATATGCATAAACATAAATGCAAATCAAGTTATTAGCAGCACCAGAAAAAGTAGTCATTTATTTCTAATGCTCCCGAAGCCCAAGTTCAACTGCTTTATAAGCAAATACGGAGAAAAAAGTGTTTCAAGAGCAAAAGCATGAAAAGACCCACGGCCGCAGCAGCAACCCTGAAAGAGTAATCAAGTGTGAGGGTTTTATACAGGGTAAGCGTGCATGCACCGAGTGCATTTAATGCAAAGGAACAAAACAGCTCCTAACAATGAGCAAGAGCAAAATCAACCGCACCAGCCAGCAAAAACCCCACCCCTTCACAAAAGAATTCATTTCTCTCAACTTCTGCATTAAACAAAGGAGTGTGGAGGTCAAGTCGAACCCCAGCCTTAGCGCAGCAGGAGCGAAATGACATAATTTCTCCAAGGTGTCACCTTAGCTCTAAAATTCGGAGGGAGAAAGCATGAACTCTGCAAGGTTGAAGGGTCCAGCTTTGAGCAAGGGACCGACACAAAAGAGAAAGCAGCGCTCCCAGCTGGGGATGAGAAAGGCGTATACTTACAGACAAAAGCCCCGCGCCCTGCTCACTCTCTCTCCTCTCTACACCTGAAACACAAATGTGGATGAAAAAGGGCATCATGCTAGAAAGACAGCTGAGGGAGGGGGAGGGGAAAGGGGTGGAGGAAGGGGAGGGCGGAGGGGGGAAGGGAAACAAAACCCCAACCCGCTGCTTCACTTCCAAGAAGTGCAGCCTCGGAAAAGGAGGGGAAGGGTTCCCTGCCTTGCGCGCTCTCTCCAAGTGTGTGTGCCTTGTGTCTCTCTCTCCTCCTCCAAACCAGCCTCTCAATCTCAACTCTCTCTCTCTCTCTCTCTCTCTCTCTCTCTCTCTCTCTCTCTCTCTCTCTCTCTCTCTCTCTCTCTCTCTCTCTCTCTCTCTCTCTCTCTCTCTCTCTCTCTCTCTCTCTCTCTCTCTCTCTCTCTCTCTCTCTCTCTCTCTCTCTCTCTCTCTCTCTCTCTCTCTCTCTCTCTCTCTCTCTCTCTCTCTCTCTCTCTCTCCTCCCCTCCCTCCCCCCTTCCCCTCCCACCTCCTCCTCTCTCTTCTGCTAGTGTACTAGTGAACAATGAGCTAATTCTGATGGAGCTGGCGCGCGGCCAGCGCCCCAGCCTTGCTGCCACCGCGGAGCCAGACTGCTTACTCGGCAGGAATCGGCGGCTCGCGGCCCCGTGGGCGCGCGGCCAAGAGGCGCGCGCTCCCCGGCCCCCGCACCCGCGCCGCCGCCGCCGCCGTAGGGCACTAGGCCCTCGGGGAGGTGGGGACGGGAGGGACGGGAGGGACGGGGTGGGGTGGGGGGACCGCGCCAAGCAGCCCCGGGAGCGGAGCAGCGCACACTCTGGCGGGCTCCCCGCCTCGCCGCGCGGCGGCTTTGCAGACAAATAAGGAGGCGGAGGCGGCGGTTTGGGGGCGTGCCAGGCGCGGAGGCGGCCCGCCAGGGAGAGGCGGTGCAGCCCTACTGTAATAATAAACCTGCGGCCGGGGCATCTGAGGGAACCGGGGCAGCCGCGGCCCCGCCGCCTTCCCTTGTGTGTGCCTGTCCTGAGCGCAGCAGAAAATGGTGCCCGCGGCCGCAGCGGGGCGCGCACGGAGGTCCCCGTCCCAGCCGCTGTGCGAGCTGCCCGCGGCGCCCGCCCCCGAGCCGGGGAAGCCCGAGCCTGAAGCCCGCCAGGCCGGTGCAGCGCCTCAGGGGCTGCGGGCAGCGGGGCGCACGCGGTCGGTCGCGGGCACCGTCCCCACTCCGCGCTTGCTCGCACGCTTTCCGCCGCGCGCACGCGCGCACACACAGACCGCAAAAGAGCGGAGGCCCGGGTGGGTGCAGCCAGAGAAGCCCGGCCGCCCCAGAGCTTTCTTCTTCCCTCGAGGATTTCAAAGTTCTCCTGCCCAGACCCAGTAGAGCAACTTTTCTTAAGTTGGGAATTGCTTGGGGGGTGAGGGCGGGGAAAACCTGTTTTGTTTCATTTTTTGAATTCATGTTATAAAAAAAAATCGACCTTACGTAGTAATGCAATAGCTCAAAAATGTTGCAACAAACTGTGGGCGTTGCCAAGACAGCAGGATATCTACCATACTATGGTAATTGTCAGATGTTTCGCGGCAAAGATTAGTGCCTAATTAATTGCTTTTCCAAGGCGTGGGGGAGATAAAGGTTCCTAATAGCTTCTAAATTTTCTATCTATATTTTACTCCTAGTCTTTAAAAGGAATGTTTTCCATTTCAACAAAGAAAGGACAGATTTACAAAGCTCAATTTTAAGAAGCCATATGTTTACAAACTGTCTTTTTTTTAAGAGTCAAGCACTGGGTACAGAAATAGTAAGCCTTGAGAAATAATCTTTTACGAGCATAATTCTAAAATAATATAAGCTTATTGGAAGACTGGAGTGCTTTTCAAACTACAAAAGCCACGGAAACAACAAGTACCTTTCAGAAGGACATGATGCGATGCTTGGGAAGCCCGGGAGATGGCTCTTCATTGAAAAACTGACCATCACCACTGCCACCATAACCACCACCAGGAGTGTTTTGGAGGGGACAGTGGGAACTACTCGGGAAGGACGGCAAAGAACAAAGGAAAGAAACTTAATTCATCAAAGCTCTCCGGTGCATTCATGGTCAACGTTTTCCCGTCAGGAAAACACTGGGAAGAAAGTGTGGAGATGTGGAGAGAAGTAGTCTAGCTGTGGGAGAGGAGGCTGTTTCTCCTGTTTGGACCCCTGGAAGGCTGGTTAGGGGGATTTCACAGGAGAGCTTTGCCATTCAGCCCAAGGTCACTACCACACCCAAGGTTACCAAAACCCATGCCAGCAACTTGTCAGAAACTGGGTCCTGGACAAGAGAAAGGGCTCAGTGGGTATGACGCCAAGCCTGAGGACCCGTGTTGATGCCCAACACCTACGTGGTAGGCAAAAGGTGATACCTACCAGCTGCAAAGCGTGAGGACCCGAGTTCAGCTGCTTAGGAGGGGTGGGAAAAGGCAGGTGAGGCCGCAGTGAATACAGCCTCAGTGCTGGGGGAGCCAGGACAGCAGATTTAGTTAAGGAGATAAGTGAGCTCGGGACTCAGCTGGAGACCTTCTCTCAAAAATAAATAGACAAGGCGGCTTATAGCATAGCAGCTCCCCTCGGAACATTTAGGAGGAGAGGTCGGGGCTCATGAAAACTCGAGGGGTAAATGAATTTTACACTTCCCTCGGGAAAGGTGAAAAGTAGAAGATCCCCGTTCTTCCCCAGCTTGATAGCAGCATCAAACAACGGCCTGGGGAAGGGACTCCTGTGAACCAAGCCAAGCCATGGGGAAGGAATCCCTTCAATGTGTCCAGCGGCTTTCAAAGTGTGCAGAGTGTTCCACAGACGTAGTCTTCATGAGTTGTGACCTGTGTTGGGGTGGCCTTTCCTATGATGGAGCTGCTTTTGGCGTTGCTCCAGCGAGTAACTTCTCACCCATAGTCCTGTAAGAAACCACAGTAAAAACTCACTTGTCCACCAAGTCAGACTTTGATGCAATCCTTACTTTGGTTTGTCCTAGGTTGCCCTTCTGGAGTAAGTGGTCATGTGTGTGTGTGTGTATTGTGTCTTCACAAAGTTGTTCAAGACTTCTGGACTCCACATGGACCTGTGTACACACTCATGATCCCATAATCACCCAACACACACACACACACACACACACACACACACACACCTACACACTGATTCACACGAAAACACACAGGCACTGACACAGACATGTGGATTTTAATGCTTATGCAAAGTTACCTTAAGATGTCTTTTTGAAACCAGGACAATTTTGTATTTTTTTAAATGTTAGTTTTTCCATCATTGCATAGGCATTCAGGTGACAGATATTTAAGCATGCTGGCTCAAAATCATAGCTCCGTCATCTCGTATTCCAGAAAACAACTATAATACGACTGTTCGACAACCATAATACAACTATTCAACACAAAGAATACAAATATTCTTGAGTCCCTTCTAGGTTATGGGGGACGGGAACAACTCCTCAAGGTCAGAAAGGACGTCACACCAGGTCACCTCGCCCAAGCAGCAACGGCTGTTTCACGCTTGCCTGACCACTGCGCCCTGCTCAGAGCTGTCTACCCTACAGACTGTGTAGTTGAGCACCTCTCCCTTTCAGTCACGACACACCTTGTTCTGCTACAAGATGAAAGCCATTTGTAACCTCGGAGTGTATATGATCAGACCAGAGTCCCTCGCTTTGGTTCTGACCAGTTTTGTTGGACATATATTCATTCCTAGCCCATTACCAGTTGGAAAAACAACATATCCTGTAATCAGACTTTTCTTTGGGGCACCAGTTCACGAATGCCGACACAGAGACTTACTATTAATGGCCAGAGCTCAGCCTTCGCTTAGGCCTGTTCCCAACTAGCCCTTGTAGCTTAAATTAACCCGTTTATGTTAATCTGTGTTCTGCCCAATGGTGTTCCCTCATCTCTGTACTGCCCATCCTGCTTCCTCCATCTCTGGCTGGCAACCCCACCTCTCTTCTCCTCAGCGTCCCCTCTCTCCCTGTGAGTTCCACCTATTTCCTTCTGCCTAGCTCCTGGCCATTCACCTCTTTGTTAAACCAATCGCAGCAATACATCTTCCCACAATGTACAAACATCCCACAACGGTTTGTCAACAATTTGCCTTGAACAAGGGAAGTCCCAAACCCCAACTTGGTACCAGATGAGTCTTTACTGGAACAGAGAATGGGGTGGAGGGAAGACTTGTCCATCATAAGATGCTGGTAACAAACCCTCTGTGACAACCTGATATGTGCCCAGGTGTTGCCAAATCCTCTCTGAAGGCAAGCTGACCACCAGTTGAGAGAAACTGACTTACAGTCAGAATCAGATCTTTTTCCTTGGAATGGAAAGGGGCTCCCTAGAGTCGGGCAGGCTGCGTGCACCTGGATAGAATCAAGGTTTTCTTCAGAAAGAGAAAAAAAGCAACAAAGTAGACAATGCCTTTACCGTCACAGTATTTTCAGTGTGGGGCTAGGGCGTGGAGAGAGAATGGAAACCCGAAGATTTGGTGCAGTATAATAAAGACAAACATAACCTTCTTCTCTGGACACGGTGTAAACAGCAAGTTCTGGATCAAACTCAGCTTCATAGAAAGTTCCTCGAGGAGCCGGATGCTGAAGCTGAATTTGTCGGAAAGGAGGAGGCAGCCTGCTGAGGACAGGGAGGGGAGCTTGTCAAAGCACAGGCAGCAGGGCGGGGTCCCAAGCTTAGAAATTCCGCAGCTGCTGACACCGAGTGGCAGGAGAGAATGAGAACCCTGGCTTAGAACAGGACTCCTGCGCTCTGTTCCTGGTTGCTAGTATACCAAGGAATATTCCGTCGCAGAGCAGATCAGAAGGGAAGGGTACAGGCAACCCTCACGGAAAATGTATTCTCAAACACATCCTCTTACCGGCCCAACATATCTCACATGCACGTTCCTGAGACTTTAGTCAGCGTTTTTTGCTTGGGGTCACAGATTCCAGGAGGAAGGCTATATAAAGAGTGGTTTAAAACAGGCCCGTGAATCTTTGGGTCAGTTACTTATGTACAATCTTTCGTCTGCCCTCCACCAGCTTTTGGCTGAAGCTTACACCACACGTTACGTATGTGACATTGTGGGCAGTGTTTGGACATATAGTTATTTTTGGACACGTGGTAACAATAAGCCTTGTAGATGTGTTTCTGGCATAAATCTTAGATGGCGTGGCGTGCCCCGCCCTGGCTCTTCACCAGCTTTAACCCTTCTCTGGTGACGTGAAGGACACGCTGCTCCCCAGTGAGTCTCAGAACAGCACCAGGTTCTTATTTTCCATTTGCTGTTCTTGCCGCCGGGGCAGCGCTTAGCTCCTTCTTCAGTTGGCGGCCACTAGCTTCTTCCAAACCTTAGCTGAGATGCCCAGTGTGGGGAGTCACACTTGCAGTCCTAACACTGGGGAGGCTGAAGCAGATTGTTGAGTTTGAGGTCACCTTGCAAACACAGAAAAATCCTACCTCAAAAAACAAAACAAACAGAAAGTTTTGGGGCGCTTTCTCAGCCGTATGAGCTTGAGGACCTGCCTATGGATCTCCAGCACCCATGTGAAAAGCTGAGTCCTTAGCTAGGGCGTGGTGGGGCGGGGTGGGGGCGTGGTGGGACGTGGTGGGGGCGTGGTGGGGGCGGGGGCGAAAGGGGAAGCCCTGGACAGCTAGTGCAGTCAAACAAACAGCAAGAGACTTTGTTGCAAAAAACATAAGATGGAGAGCAATTGAGGTAGACATTTGACTTTTACCTCTGACTCCCTCCTCATAGACACACATGTTCACACACACACACATGAAGATGCGTATACACACGCATATCAGAACAGAGACTTTAGCTTGGAGGTTGAGGGGTATAGCTTAGTGGGAGTGTTTAGCATATACACATCTCTGGATTCAATCCTCATCACTTCAGCACACACACACACACACACACACACACACACACACACACAGACACACTAAATTCTGAGTCTTATAGGAATCTATCATTGAGCTCCCGGTCCAATTTATAAAGCTTCCGAGGGCCTCTATGCTGAACTGTACACTTGTCTTAATTAGGTTTTCTGTCTTCTCCCCTGGAAGCAGGCTCCGCCGTTATTGATGGCTTGCCTAACAGCCATTGTTGGTTTCCTCATTGTTAATGAAGCAGCCACTTCTTTCCTGGGGTTCCTCACTCCCCACGCAACCCACAAGTCCAGGTGAGATGTCTCTGAGAAGCAGATCCCAATTGTTTGGTCAATGTGAATTGGCGTCCTTGGATTTGATGGTCGTCTAGAGATGGTTAGACTATTTCTGGAAACTCAACCAACCCAACTGATAGGGAAGAATTATATCGCACACTTGAGTTACAGAATGTAAAATGCAATCCTTATTGAGGCACAAGCCAAATAAACATTTAAACAGAATGTGACATGACTGATTTTTTTCTCCGTATAAACATTTTTTTCCAAAGTATTTTGAAGGATGGATTCGAGTATGAAGAGGGACAGAACTGAAGGAGTAAATTCAATTTAAAAAATTAGCTGGTTAATCCCAGTGAGTAATTTTGAATATCTCAAATTAAGCTGAAAACCCAGGGAAAGAAGGGAGTCTTCGAGTTAATTACACAGGTGGGCTTTCAGACTTCCTGAGAGCCTCCACACAACACAAGAGACTAGCTGGAAGAGAGGCTTATGATGATGCCAGGCTTCTGGCTTTGTTCCTGCTGGAATAATGATGGTCTTTCCTAAAACTCAAAACACAGGAAGAAAGTGAGTTTTGGTATAAAAATTGGTAGTGATAGAGTTCATCCTGTGCCTGTGAAGTGTATAGCCTACATGGGCAGTGCTCTAACCATTTGGCTACATGGGCAGTACTCTAACCACTTGGCTACATGGGCAGTGCTCTAACCACTTGCCTAGAGTAAGCTTCTCACCAGTGTCTGCTATATCTTTGTGCTTCCCGTCCGCTGAGAGGTGGATTGTACCCCCAACTTTACAAGCTGAATTCCTGGTCCTAGTATCCGGAGAGGTCTTTAAAATGATGACGGCCAAAAGAGGTCATATGGTTGGGCCCTAGTCTCAGGTTAAAAGCAACTTTAAAGACACGAACATAGACACAGGCAGAGGGAGTCACCCATGAAGACACAGGATGAAGAAAAAGCCATCTGCAAGACAAAGAGATTTCCAGAGAAACCAAGCTAGGTATTATCTTGCTCTTGTATTGGATCAGAATTGTAAATAAATATGTCTATTGTCTAAAGTATCTAGTCTGGTGTGTTTTGTTAAGTCATGTCAAGTCTAGCAAACTAGTACATTTCCTTCCACCAGATATATGGGAGAGTAAAGCGCCTGAAACACACAAACACACAGTAGTTACCAGTCGAGCTATTGCAGAGCGGGAGACACTGTCGCTGTAGCACATCAAGGACAAAGTTTTGTCCAGCCCTTAAATGTCACTTAAACGTGTGTGTGTGTGTGTGTGTGTGTGTGTGTGTGACAGATACCATTGTGGAGGCTTAAGTAAATGAAATTGTGTTTCGTGCTTCTCAGAGCAGCATTCCAAAACACGTGAGGGAAAGGAAAATAACTGGCATGCCTCTGTCTACTTGGAGCTTCCCGGCTGTATTTACACAGCTGCTGAGGGGAGAGACTCTCTGCCTCACCATTGAGAGACGCACACTGAGAGCATGCTCAGAAAGCTGCCTTCCTCCTGAGGGATCCAGTGTGTCTTGAGAGACTGCATAAAATGCCAAGGACTGAGCCACTGAGGACAGAGGCAGTGAAAGGAATATCGGCAAGAACTTGGCATGCGTGAAGAGTGGATGCGGAAATCTGATGGAGGACGGCCCGCAGGCACGGTTGTCCTGTGAAAATAATGAGGGGGGGGGGAGAGACCCAAAGTATTTAGAAGATAAAAGGTAAATGTAAGAGTTAAGAACCTGTGAAGATTCTGGTATCGTGACCTTTTATTTGTCTCAACATCTGGAAATAGTTGAAACTCCCTGGAAAAGTCAAGCTGGTCCTGGAGGAGAGAAGGGGAGCCTGTTGCAGAAGCAAAGGAACGAGAGAAAGAAATCTCAAAGGAAAACTGTCCAACCCCCCCCACACACACACACAAACCAAGCATTCGGAACACATTAAAAGGTTCTAGCCTTAAAACTGATTTGAACTTTACTGGGGAAATTTAAAAATAATACTAGTGCTTAATGCTATGCTAAAATAAGCAAAAGTAAATTATTTTAAAATCCCAGCATCCTTTCTCTCTCTGTCTCTGTCTCTGTCTCTGTCTCTGTCTCTGTCTCTCTCTCTCTCTGTGTGTGTGTGTGTGTGTGTGTGTGTGTGTGTGAACTGATTTGCCTTTACAAAGAATTTTCTACCTTGTTTAAGTTTGGAATTTTAAAATTGATTAAAACAGTGAACGAGTATTTTCTACAACATTGGGAAAATGCCAAAACATGCTCAAAGATGCTGAATAATGTATTCTGTTATAGTAGGGTACTGCCTGTTTTGGCAATCAGGTAGATTAACCAAAACAAAACCCTCTAGATTTACACATTCTGTGGTATTGTGGTATGGTTAGAGTGAAAACCTGTACATATGGAACGTAATTTTGAAACGAGTACAAGCACCTGGCAGCTAAGCCATGTCCTGTCCTATTAGCGGGCACAGCCTCAGACCCAAGAATCACTGCAGCCTGAGGTGTGGAGGGTGGGGCTTTTTCACGTAGTCTCTTCTTCACCCGTCCACCAAATGCAGTGCTGCTTTACTTTAGAGGAAGAGACGGAAAGAGTGACCCAAGGGATAAAGAGCTGACTGGAAGACAGCAGGGTCTTTGCCATTAGGATGAGAAGGTTCTTCTTCCTCCTCCTCTTCCTCCTCCTCCTCCTGCTCCCCCTCCTGCTCCTGCTCCTCTTCCTCCTGCTCCTGCTCCTCTTCCTCCTGCTCCTGCTCCTCTTCCTCCTGCTCCTGCTCCTCTTCCTCCTGCTCCTGCTCCTCTTCCTCCTGCTCCTGCTCCTCTTCCTCCTGCTCCTGCTCCTCTTCCTCCTGCTCCTCCTCCTTCTTCTTCCTCTTCTTTCCCCTTCCTCCTCCTACTCTTCTTCCTTCTTAAAATATGTAAGGTCATTACCTTCCCTTCCTATGGAAAGACCCTTCCAGTCACTTAATACATCAGACAGTGTGGTCTCCTGAGATTTTGTGGAAATATACATGTAAAGAATAACAAATAGTGTGTGTGTGTGTGTGTGTGTGAGAGTTGTGCATGTGTGTGTGAGTGTGTGTTTGACAATAGGAACATCAAATGTTTGTTACACTTTCTTTAAAAAATTATTTTTTACTGCATGTTGAGACGTTATAAAACCATCTCTTTATTCCGACTTCAAGATGAGCAATGGGTAGAAAAAAAAAACAAGTGAAAAGATCTATTAAGGATCACAGATTTCACCAGTAAAAATGCTTAGGCAGCCTAAATCTTGACTAGACCGCATCACTTTTTCACAAGAGCATGCATTCCCCCGGAAGACTGCATTTAAGCCAAGCATTCTCCATGGACAGATACTTTAGCTCAAGGATGACAGAGCCCTTGTGTTGTTGCTTAGCCTGTATACTAATATCAGTGTCTGTATTTCACAGAAGAACAACTGTGAAATTCAGAGAGAGGTTAAGCCATCAGATCATAGTTTTCCTTTAGTATCCTCAGAGAACTGACTCCAGGATCCCTCTCTGACTCCCAAGTCCTCAGACATGGGTATAAATGTATATAATGCAAATACATGTAAATAAATGGATATAACATTAGTATAAACCAATTTACACAAGCTTATATACTTTTATATACTTTATACTGTAGCTCATTTCCAGATGACATGTATCCAGTGCAGTATAAACACTGCGTAAATAGTTGTTATATTACATTACTTAGGGAATAATGACCAAGATAGTCTCTCTCTCTCTCTATATATATGTATATGTATATGTATATATATATCCTATGTGCCTAAATTATTTTTCATCCTGGGTTTTGACACTGTGTAAATGAAGGTAAGGAGGCTCACACTCAGAAAACATGGTTCCAGAATCCATTTAACCAGATTGACCTATACCAGTTAGCCAGCATGTCCTATACCAGTCAACTAGCATGTTCCCGTACCAGTTTAACCAGCATACAGCAACTGCTCTGTTGACTACGACCCATTGGACACGACCAAACTGCGTGTCTCCAACGCCCTTAACGCCTTGGCTTTGCTGTCTGGCTAGTTTTCTGACCCAATCTCGTTTACACCTCAGACTTCCTAGCTTCGATTTCATCTTGATGTTGGTGTTGCACACAGCTTTCTTACTCCACATGAATCACTTTGCAGGAATGAAAGAAACATGTCCTAATCAGTATTTTATTGTGAACTTTCTGCTTTGCTCGACTCTGTGTTTTATAGGAATAAATGAAACAGCGTGGGGTTGGATTGAGGCTGGGGTTAGGACGATCCACGAGACTTCCCTTAGAAGTCAAAGATTTCTCACACTGGGGAGCTGACATTAGGACAGTTTGGAGCGGAAGGGAAAAAAGCCAAGTTTTCATGTGCAGAGTTCTGCTTCGCTTTGCACCAAGATGCCAGTGTTTTTAAACATCCAGCAGCTGTTGCCTTGTAACTACACCCGGAAAGCCGAAGAGGCGGAACACAACTGTTCACCGGAGAGCGCGACCTCAGGCTTAGCAGTTGGAGAACTGGGGTAGGAAGAGTTGCAGAAAACGGCTCCCCTTCCTCCCCCTAGAAGGCGTCGCCCCCACTCCGGCCCCCAGGGTTCTTGGTCCACACCAGGTCGACACGGCAGCTGTCTCTCTCCCTGCTTCCTCAGCTTTCTGGGTCCCCTGTTTCTCTCATCTCAGACTGTGGTTGGCACGCCATGGCTTTCTGCTCTGTGGAGCTAGTTTCTCTCCTTTGGTGGCGGCCCAGGGAGAGTAAGACATGGGCGTCCCTCGTGAAGGGCCTGGCGAGACCAGGCCTTTCCTCACAGTTGTATGAGTGATCGGTCCTCATTGGCTTCTGGGATGGCTCTCCTTGATTGTCAGCTTGACTACGTCGGGAAGTAGCTAAGACCCCAAAAGTGGGAGGTACACCTACCTGTGAGGGATTTTTTTGTTTTTGTTTTTGCTTCATTTGAAGTAGGTTGGTTCACTCATCTGGATCTCTGAGACGTTGGGGCTGGGAGACACACCTTTAGTCTGGGCCACACCTTCTGGTGGAAGCCTGTACGAGGACACGGAAGGAGGGAGCTTTTGATATTTGGCTGCTTGCTCTCTGATGTGTTCTTGGATTCGAATTGCCAGTATTTTATTGAGTATTTTTTCATCGGTGTCCATGAGGGATATTGGTCTGAAGTTATCTTTCTTAGTTGTGTTTTTGTGTGACTTGGGTATCAAGGTTATTGCAGGCTGTAAAAAGAATTTGGCAATGACCCTTCTGCCTCTATTGTATGGAATACTTTGAGGAGAATTGGCAGTAGCTCTTCTTTGAATTTCTTGTAGAATTCTGTACTGAGGCCATCTGGTCCTCGGCTTTTTTTTTTTTTTTTTTTTTGGTTGGGAGACTTTTGATGACTGCTTCTATTACATTAGGGGTTATAGGTCTGTTTAAATTGCTTATCTCTTCTTGATTTAATTTTGGCAAGTGATATCTATCCAGAAAATTGTCCATTTCCTTTAAATTTTCGTATTTTGTGGAGTACAGGTTTTTAAAGTGTGATCTGAGGATTCTCTGAATTTCCTCAGTGTCCATTGTTATGCCCCCTTTTAATTTCTGATTTTGTTGATTTGCATGTTCACACTCTGCCTTTTGGATAGTTTGGATAAAGATTTGTCTATCTTGTTGATTTTCTGAAAGAACAAATTCTTTGTTACATTGATTCTTTGTATTGCTGTCTTTGTTTCAACTTCCAATCCTGAATTTTCATAAGTTCTGTATATTAAACTGAATCCTTCAAGCATCACATCACAATACCTCTCCTACACTCCTTGGTACCATTTATTACCTTCAGTATTTGTTGAGCATTTGTTTACTATGCAGACGACAAGGTGTGGGGCATCTCGGATAGAGCAATGGACAAGATCCTCACAGCTGCATTGTCCCGGTGGAACTTAGTGCCATGAGCAATTGTGAAGACGCCAGCAACAGTACGGAAAGCATTTTCAGCCAAAGAACATTAGCAGCAATAACAGAAGGTGTAGCAAAGAATGCCAGGAAGGGCACTGATGGGAGGGGTGTTCAGGTAAGCCCTTTCCGGGTTGACGCTTGCACTGGGATCTCAATCATGAAATGGAGCCATGAATTTAAAAAGCAATGGATGAACACTTTTATTAGAGTGGAAAAGTCAAGGCAACAGTCTTCAGGCCTGAAACTGTGGGAGTTTCCAAGAGATGGACACAGCTTGAGTGACACGATGGGGCTAGAGCATGGCAAGATCCATGGGATATCAGGAAGTCAGACATTGCTACACACACACACTCACACATGCACTCACACACACTCTCACACTCACACATGCACTCACACACTCACACTCTCACACACTCACACACATACACCCACAGCACTCTCACACACTCACACATGTGTGCACACACTCACATACTCACACACTCTCACACACATGCATACACACTCACACACTCACTCACACACACTCACACACATGCATACACACTCACACACTCACACATGCACTCACACACACTCACACTCTTACACACTCACACATGCGTACCCACTCACACACTCACGCACGTACACTCACACACATGCACACACTCACACACATGCACACACACTCACACACACATACAAACACTCACACACATACACACACTCACACACATACACACACTCACACACACACACACACTGCTGAGTTTGCTATTGTTGTTTTTGTATGCATAGTTTCAGGAATGACCACTGTTCTCTGGACAACCAGTCAGAAGGCTCATTTCTGGGAGAGGTTAAAACTCTCTTTCTCTCAGCTGTCATCATCCTTCCACAATTCCCTATCCAGAGATGCGACCCCTTGAGACTCCTGATTCCACTCCAGCATGTCTAACGATACTGCACTGTTTAGATCCTCTGTATCGGCCATTTATTTGAGAGGATGTCTCACGGCAGATTTCCTGGTATTGTGGATTTTACAATCTTTGCACCCTCTCTTTCAAGACGTACAAATGTATCCATCAGGGATGACGTCATTTAGTCTGATCTTGTATTAGCAAGAAAATAATCCTGGTTGAAGTCACAGACAACACACACAGTTAAAAACCAACAAAGAATTTAAAAGCAATATTTTCTGACCAGAGGTTTCATAGTATATACACATGTATCTTGAATGTGTGTGTGTGAATATAAATGTGCTAGTAGAATATTCAAAAGGAGAATTTTACTGTGCCAACAAGAATCAGCATTTCCCTATTCCAGTGTAAACCAAATTTAGGTCAAAACCCACAAGAGTGCTCTCTACAGCTTCAGTTTACAGTGAGTGAGCTAAAATTCATGGCTGGAGAATGATTTTCAAGTCTCCCTTTAAGATGACTTATAGATTGCTAAACATAACACTGTAGAACACTGCACTAAAGGGAGATTTTTAGAGGAACTGACAATATTATTATTCTATTAACTTTAACTTAGAAAGTTCTTCAGACTCCTTTCATTCTAGCACAAAAATCCTAAGACTATCATTTGCAATAGGATTACTGTGTGGAAACTCAAAACCAATGTCTTATGTCTAAAGACAATTCTTCAGTCACCCTCATGTTGTGGTTTGTGAGCTATTATTTCAATCCCTGTCACAACCTTAGTTTTGCAGTCCTCCACCCAAAAACATTATCAAATGAGAGGTGAAGAGGTTGTGGTTTTTTTAAATTTAGAGTTCTTAAATACTTTTGAAATATTATTTATTTGACCTCTTATTCACCCTGTGTCACTAAATATATAGACATTTGATGCTCCAAATGACACTGTAACGATAAAAGGCACACTTACTGAAAGTAAAACTAAGTATTTATTGTAGAAATTACTCACAAGATACCAAACAAGTAACCCAGATGAGTCCAGTAGTTTGCTGCTGCCGAACCGGAAGCCGAAATCCGGGAAAAGAGACCAAGACTTCCTTTGTGCAGTCTTTAATGCCTTCCCCCGTAACGCCCCCTCGCCATGCCCAAAAGTGGGCCTGGCTAGTGACGTAGTTCACCACCTACGTACGTATACGTCTTTACGTCCATCCGTATACATCTTTAGTCATGTCTAAAGTGGGTGTGGTTAGCGGTGTGGTAAACCGCTCTTTTATTACCTCATCTGTATGCGCCTCTAGTAAGTTACATGGTTAATGGCGGCATACATCCTTCCTCCTACAGACATTATTTTGAGAATTTGTAATCAATCAGACCTTTCAATTTGGACTACTGGCCCCAAAGAATGACATGGAGATTTACTATTAATTATAACAGTGTGGCTGATGGCATGGGCTGGCTACTAACTAGCTCTTGTAACTTAAATTAGCCCATTGCTATCAACCTACTTTGGTCTTGTGGCTTTATGACCTGTACTATGCACTGCCCATACTACTTCCTCTCCATCTGGATAGCAACTCTTCCCTTCTTCTTCCAACCGTCCTCCCTGCCTGAAAAATCCTGCCTAGACATTGGCCATTCAGCTTTTTATCTAACCAATCAGAATGGCACACCTTCACAGCGTACAAAAAGATCATTTTTTTGTACATTTCCCCTTTCTGTGTAAATACAAGAAACGAGAAGGTTTAACTCTAACACACTAAAGCTATGTATAATAAGAATAATTGTTATGTAAGAGTTACATTCACGATATTTAGTCCATTTGTATTTGGCAGTTTCGTAGAAAATACTTTATTGTTCATCTCGGTGAGTTCCAGGTTCTGTACCTAACTTATCTTCTATCGTAACAAGGAAAACCATAATCATGACTGTCTAGTCTCCAACTCTGTCAAAAACCCGAGAAGGATATTATATTACCTTAGCAAACAGGAAGGGCAGAGCAAGCAACTTACAAAACTAAAAGAAACGTCAGAAACAGCTGGCTGCCTGGACAGTCACCCAGGGATCCTCTGCAATGATGAGGCATCAATCTGCAGCCTAGACAATCTGACAGACTTCTCTGTGAAGCGGCATTTTTTGAAGGACTGTCCTACCTTATCCTGGCAAAGTTTGGCAGTTGCCTTTCCCTGGGTCCTGCTGATCCAATTTGGACAGAAACTGTCAACAGTTGAGACAAGGGCAGTTTCCTGCCCAAATGACTAGCTTTTATCATACAGAAAGCTCCATATGAATGTTCTTCAATGCCCATCATCCTTTTTTGAAGTAAATTGATGCTGCTAGGAGTAAACATGTCTCCCTATCATGAAAATCCTTGTGTTATTAAAATGTTTTAAAAGCCATATTCTGCATGTCTTTGAAGTATTTTAAGATCACCTATCTATCCAAAATATATCTCTTATGATCCTGAAAACATACCTAACATGACTATATGTTTGATAGCTAAGGTGACTATTAACCTGTATTTATTATCCTAAATATCTTTCAAAGACTACTTTACATAACATTTTAAAAATGAGCTGCATGGGTACAATGCCTTAAACAAGAGTAGAAACATATGAGCAGTATAACAAAAAGTAACCTTAAATTTGTATCAGCATATGAAATCCATACAGATGCAAAACACTTGAGACTAATGTTTGTTTAAAAGTAGACTCAACAATTCATCTTTGTCTCATCATTTCCATACTATATCACCCCTTTTCTTTTGTTAAGCTTTTTTCCTAACCTTGACCAATAACAACTCGTAACCAACCCTCCTGAATGATGACCAACATCTATAACCCATTGAATGACCAAAGCCACCCATGTCACCTCTTGGAGCTGTGGCTGTTGTGTTCCCTGGACTGCTTTATCCCTGATGGATGAGAATGTTGAAATTTAAGTGTTTCTCGGCCATTTGAGATTCCTCTAGACCACTGGTTCTCCACCTTCTAACTCTGTGACTGTATTAAAATACAGTTCCTCATGTTGTGGCGAGCCTGAACCATAAAATTACTTCCATTGCTA
Organism: Mesocricetus auratus; assembly: GCF_017639785.1. Lineage (NCBI taxonomy): Eukaryota > Metazoa > Chordata > Mammalia > Rodentia > Cricetidae > Mesocricetus > Mesocricetus auratus. Next base: position 62,779,013 of record NW_024429198.1, read on the forward strand.
CTTCATAACTATAACTTTGCTATTGTTAGGTATTGTAATGTAAAATCTGATCTGCAAGATACCTGATATGTGAGTTAAAACCCACAGACTGAGAACTGCTGCTCTAGATAATGTTTCTTTAATTAAAATTTATTATAAAGCACTTGCAGGTTAAAAAACAAAGTCATGCAGGGAAATTAGCTAGAGCCACAGTCTATCCATCCCAGTTAACTTCTCTACCAAAAACCCTGGAAAAAATAAATGACAGAGTTAAAACTCCAAAAACAATTAGCTTTAAATCTTCTTTCATGATACACGTCTATTACCTACATTCCTCACCATCTAATATTTACCTTCCTTGTTCTCCTTTATACGTGTTATTCTGTAACATGTAGACACGTGTGCAACGAGGATCTACATATAAAAGAGAACATGCATTTTTTTTATTTCTGAGGTTGTGTGGGCTCACTTAATATTATACATTCTAAGTCTATCCATTTTCCCGTAACTACTTTGAGATACCACCTAGTCCTAGTCAGAAGAGCTATCGTCAAGAACTCTGACAGCAAATTTTGGACAGAATGTGGAGAAAGAAGAGCATTTATTCACTGCTTTTAGGGGGTGCAAATTAACGCAAACCACTGTGAAAAATCAGTTTGGCAATCCCTCAAAAAGTTAAAAATAGAACTACCATTTGACTCAGCTATTTCACACCTAGTTATATCCTCAAAGAACTCCATTCCCTACACAGAGATGTTTACGCCCTCAAATTTATCGATGCTTTATTCATTACAGCAAGACATTTGTTTCAGCCTAGTTGTCTATCAACAGATTAAAGGGTAATAAAAATACGGTACATACATAGAGTAGAGTACTATTCAGTTCTTAAAATACAACTTTCTTTCAACTGGTAAATGTAGTCACATCTCTTGTTCTGCATCCAAACAGACAGTTGAGGAGTGTGTGCTTTATAGGACATGTGCGTTCTATTTAATTCTCCAAGCTTTCACTAAATTCTTTTTTTACTTTTTAAAAGAAACTGCTATATGACTGTCTATATACTGTGCTCTTTGGACTAAAATTAAATTCCTTGGTCAAGGAAGGAATAGTGCTATGAACCCTCCTGGCTGGGGGAGCAGAATTAATCACACCCGCGAAGTTAACACTGAATCCTAAAGCAAATGGAATAATCATTATTTGGAAGCTACTTCTTGGTCTTGAACATAAGACCATTGTTTTCAGTTGTACAACAGAGACCAGTCATAGGGATTGCCTCTGGGTTAGCTATATTCAAAATTCCCTTGTGGAAAAGTTGTTTTACCCTCCACAAAGAAGACTCTAGGACCAAGGATAAAGCTTAAAATCATCTGAGTTTCTCCATCTCTACTGTGGTGCACCAATAGAGGGAGCCACTATAGGTTTAAAGAGAATTATGGCTCTAGGGAATTGTACAGACATCCACAAGGATGACCCCAACTAGGAACCTAAGCAATAGTGGAGAGGCTACTTTACATGCCCTTCCCCTATAATGAGATTGATGACTACCTTAAATGCCGTCCTAGAGCCTTCATCCAGTAGCTGATAGAAGCAGAAGCAGAGACCCACAGCTAAGTACTGAGCCAAACTCCTGGAATCCAGTTGCAGAGAGGGAGGAGTGATGAGCAAAGGGGTCAAGACCACACTGGGACAATCCACAGAAACAGCTGACCTAAGCTAGTGGGAGCTCATGGACATAAGTCTGACAGCTGGGGAACCAACATAGGACCAAGCCAGGCCCCCTGACGTGGGTGTCAGCTAGGAGGCCTGGGCAGCCTATGGGGCCTCTGGCAGTGGAACCAGGATGTATCTCTAGTGCATGAACGGACTTTGGGAGCCCATTCATGGAGGGATACTCTCTTAGCCTAGATGCTCAGGGGAGGGTCTAGGCCCTGCCCCAAATGACTTGATAGATTTCGATGATCCCTCATGGAAGGTATTATCCTCCCTGGGGAGTGGATGAGGGATGGGATAGGGGGATTGGTGGGGGTCATGGGAGGATGGGAGGGAGAGGGAACTGGGATTGATATGTAAAATAAGATTGTTCCTAATTTAAATAAAATTTATTAAAAAATATAACTAACTCAAATGAAAAAAAAAAAGAACGCTGTTAGGAAAGTGGCAATCGTAGGCTCTCCTCTGGGTTCCAAAGCTTTTTCGGTCATGGGTTGTTGACTCGGTTTACATTACCAGGCCCAAATTCCCTCCCATTGAGTAGGCCTTCAGTCCAATGAGACAGCTCTTGGATATCTCCAAGACAAAAGTGCCACTAAGACACCTTTGAGGGTATCTTGCTCTTCTAGGTCATTGTTGTATTGTGTAAACATGACAGTTGCTAAGACTCCTGGTTGATTTTTTTCTGCCCTTGACAGATTGCATAGAATGATTAATGCTAGTTCTCATAGAGGTGGCTTCCAGGCCAGTATCAGCTCAATTCTTCCAATGCCCTGTGTCTGAAATACGGTGTCTCCAAATTCTGCATAGCAACAAAGGGCAACGGAAACAACCTATATTGTTTTGGAAGTCTCTTGGATGCCCTGACCAGCAATTTAAAAAGAGGTTTCTCATGACTGGTACTGTGAATTTTATTGGATAGACTATGGTCTTGGTGGGAGGTATTATCACCCCAAATGGTATAACTTCATTCAAGCAATATATGCACACATACATATGCCCATATATATATTATCTAAAATTACATCGTATATGTATACATATATATATATTTATGTGTAAAATACATATGTTTACATACATAATGCAGTTTTAGATAAATAAAAATAATGTTTTTCTATAAGTTTTTCAAACATGTTTTTTTAATCCTTCTTTCTTACTGCTCCCTCCATATTCTCCTGTCTTTCCTTCCCTGGTTAGCACATCTCCAGTTTTTCCCATTTCTCCCTTCAAGGCATATGTGTCCTGCGAATTCCCTTCTCTAGAACTCCTTCTTTCTCCCCACCCCATCGCTGTTCCCTTTTTACTTTCATGGTTTCTATGCTTACTGGAAATCATATACTCACATCAGAAGGTTTGGAACTAGAAACCACAAGTAAAAGAGAGCATGTGGTAATTGTGTCTCCGGGACCAAGTTGCCTCATTCAGTATTTCCTAGTTCTATCTGTTTACCTGAAGAGTTCATCACTTCACCCTTCTTTATAGCTGAATAGGACTCCATTGTGTATGTGGACCACATTTTCATTATCCATTCATCGGCTGAAGGATATTTAATGTTGTTTTCATTTCCTGTCTATAGACAGAGCAGCAATGAAGATGATTGAACAAGTATTTCTGCAATGGGATGCTGGATCCCTTGGGCACATGCAAAGGAGTAGTATAGCTGATAAGTCTACAATACCCCTGTACCTAAGGCTCAAGCAATATCTTGCAAGAGGGAGTGGGAGCTGCTGAGAGACTGTATCTTCTAAATAGGGCATGGAAGTTGTACCCACAAAAATATCAACAATATGGTAGCCTAAACAAGACCTACATAATGGCCATACCAGTTGACATGCAAATGTGATTGGGGGAAATCTCACAAGGCCCCACCCCTGGATGAAGAACTACAGGTAGTTAATGAATACTCTTCTCCAAGAAGGAGTTCCCTCAGTTGGCTCCCCAATATTGAATGATCAACCCAAAGTATATTCATATGAACAACACCAAGTGACTCAGCGGGTTGTGTTTATATATTTACATAAATGTATACATGTAACAGCAACATGCAGACAAAAATTAGAGATAGTACATGAATGCAGAAGGAGGCCTTGAAAGGAAAGGAATGTGGGGGACACTAGGAGGGAAGGCAGCGCATGATAACAAGGGGTGATGAAAGTATATTATAATGCATTTATGCACCATCATAGTGAAACCCATTACTTTGTACAAATGTTAGTGATGCTGTTGGGTCAAACTTGTCTTGTGCCATCCAAGAGTTTGATCTGCTCTATCTTTGGCCCCTACATTATACGGCCATCTTAAGATGCTCAGAACAACCAGAAGGTTAAGCCCAGATTCAGACACACAGAACTGCATTCCTGGACCAGAAGATAAAAGAGAAATGTGTGCATTTATCACCAAACGACATTACAAATCTTCTCACCCAAGCTTTATTTAAATTATCTCCAAACTGGGAATGCTCCATATACTCATCAACCGGAGAATGAGCATATAAACAGTAGTCTATTCATATAATGGAATCATGCTCAGCATCAAAAACAGGAAACCAATGGAAACATGATTCTATACAAAACTATAGAAAATTACTCAATCCTACGGAGGGGCAAAAGAAAGATTCAAACATGGTTTCATTAGTGTGAAGTCTCCATTTTAACTTTTGTCACAATAGCTGGTACTGAGTCTCTCATTTGAGCCTCAGAACACACAAAATTATTTATGATTCTTTCCCATGGACTATATAATTAAAACCATTCCTGGTGTTCAGAAGAAAAATTAAATATATTACATACAATGAATGCTATGGGCTATGAGAGTTTAATTTTCTCAATTAACCCTAGATGAGAATGAGCACTATACTACATTTTATGTGGATATAATTTCACTTATATATTCATGTGAACCAACAGTGATTGTCTCAAGAGATAACTGGATAACTCACTTTTCACTGTAGGACGTACAGCATGATTGGAATTTCTATTGTGTGAGTGTAAACAGACATAAATTTCCCAGCACATGTGGAGTGAGGTGTAAAATAGGAGACTCTGAAGACAATAAAGCACGAATTTAATGCAGTTGCACATTGGGTATGGTTCGCATGCTTGTGACTTAACAGTGAAAACGTTCATGCTCAGAGGCCATCTCCTAGCTGATTCCAGATCTCTTTAAACTGACTACTGAGACTAACCGTTACAGGATTCGAAAGTTGGAGCTTTCAAGTATCTCCAGAGAAGCTTCAAGATCACATGATTTCTTAAGAAAGTTCTCTGAGTTGGGCAGTGTGCCCACCACACATCTAGGGGACTGAAGCAGGTGGATCACCTGAACCCAAGAGTTTGAGGCTAGCCAGATCAACATAGTAGAATCTGGTCTCAAAAACCAAGCAATCTAAACTGTCCTTTGGTCACTTCAGAAAAGAAACTCACGGTGGTAATCTCATTCAGGACTGAAGTGTGTTTGAGTTCTACGTGGACTCAGTGGAGTTGTGGTTACCACGTACAGACCTATCAATATTTCATCACAGATGGGATCCATAAGGCCCATCTTCTTCCCGAGAATTTACTTATTGGTAGTTGATGGTTTCTGGGGAAGAATATGTTACTGGCTTCAGTGGTGCAACCACTGATAATTGCCACCGCCCAGTACGCAGTCTCCCACCAACACGCCCACAAACTGCTCTGATTGAACCTGGTGGGTCACACATAAGAAGATGTGAAAAGAGGAGGTAAACTATTTGGAAAGAAGAAAGATTTGAGCAAGAGGAAGAGGGGGAAGATGGAAAGGAAGGAGGGGTAAAAATAACTAAAATATGTTATATTCTTATATGAAACCATCAATTTTTTCCTTTTTCTAAATTTAATTTTTATTTAAATTAAAAACAATCTTATTTCACATATAAATCCCAGTTCCCTCTCCCTCCCACCCTCCCCCTCCCCCCTCTACCACATCCCCATCCCACCCCCTATCCAATCCTCAGAGAGGGTGAGGCCTCCCATGGAGGATCATCCAAGTCTGTCACATCATTTGGGGCAGGACCGAGGCCCTCCCCCCTCGATCAATGCTGAGAGGGTATCCCTCCATAGGAAATGGGTTCCAAAAGGCCGGTTCATGCACTAGGGATAAATACTGGTTTCACTGCCAGTGGTCTCATAAACTGCCCAAGTCCCCCACTGACACCCACGTTCAGGGGGCCTGGTTCTGTCTTATGCAGGCTCCCCAGCTGTCAGTCTGGAGTCAGTGAGCTCCCACTTGCTCAGGTCAGCTGTTTCTGTGGGTTTCCCCAGTCTGGTCTTGACCCCTTTGCTCATCACTCCTCCCTCTCTGTCACTGGACTCCAGGATTTCAGCTGCAGGTGTCTGCTTCTGCTTCCATCAGCTATGGAACGAAGGCTCTATGGTGGCATATAAAATGGTCATCAATCTCATTATAGGGGAAAGGCACTTAAGGTAGCCTCTCCACCATTGCTTAGACTGTTAGTTGGGGCCATCCTTGTGGATTCCTGGGGATTTCCCTTGTGCTTGGCTTCTTAGATAGTACAGGCCTGCCTCTGCCTCCCAAGTGCTGGGATTAAAGGTGTGCGCCACCCACGCCCTGCTGCTCGGGCTTTTTTTTTTTAAAAGCTACTATCTCTTCATCTTTTACCGTTGTCCTGGGAAAACAATCTGACTGGATTATTTTTGAGCCAGGCACTCAGCATAATACACATTCAGATGGGGACAAGTATGGAGGGCTTCCTGTCGGCAGTTCCCTCAAGTCAGTCTGTGGAGACTGGGAAGAGTTAGGGCAATCTCACTAAGGAGGCAGGAAAGGGCAGAAGGATGATAATCATTGGAGGCAAACAGCCGTGACTCACATTATAATAGCTGTCACGGGGGAAGCATTATCCTTCCAGAGCCCGGATGTTTAGGGACTAATGTAGAGAGCATGCCTTTCATATTTAGCTATTTCCATAAAAGCCTCTCCTGGGTTGATCTTTTTCTAAAATGTATGTAGTTTAAATTGAAGAATGGGCCTAAGAGAAATGAGTCCAATTAGATCAATTATATGAGTGAGAGAGAGGGAGAGTGCTCTGGGGAAGGAGAAGGAAGGAAGAAGGGGGAGGGAGGGAGGGGGGAGGGAGGGGGGAGAGAAAGAGAACCACTCTCAGGTAGGAGAAAAATTTGAACCGAAAGCTATGTCCCTATTGGGTGGTGAGTTTTGTTTGTGCCCCAGAATCCCTACTCTTTTTTTTTTTTTTTTTTTTTTTTTTTGTCTTTGCCAAACTCTTTCTTTTTTTTTTTTTTCATTAATATTTTTTTATTATTCCATTTTAAATTTAGATAAGAAACAAGGTTGCTTCACAAGTCAGTACGAGGTCCCTCTCCCTTTCCCTCCCCTCCTCCCGTGCCCTCCCCCCATCCCCCCCCCGTTATCCCCTCATTCCCCCAGGGAGGGTGAGGCCCTCCATGGGGGTGTCCATAGTCTGTCATTTCATATAGGGCAGGGCCTAGACCCTTCCCCAAGAGTTCAGGGTGAGAGTGCACCTCACATTGTTCTATGGGAGTCCAGAGACCGTGTGTATACTTGGGATGGGTACTGATCTGCTGTCCAAGGCTCAATAGATTACCTAGGCCTCCTCACTGACACCCAGATTCAGGGGGTCTTGATCAGTCCCATGCTGGATTCCCAGGCTGATGCCTGGGATTCAAGAGTTAACCTTTGTCTGGTCAGCTGTTTCTGGGGGTTCAACCAGCCCAGTCTTAATCCCTTTGATCATCAGTCCTCCCTCTCTGATACTGGCTTTCTTGAGTTCAGCTCGGTACTTAACCAGCCAGTAAATGAAGTTTCTGTTTCCCAGACTCTCTGGCAATAGGATTGTAGGCTGGCACTCCCCAGATCTATGTCTAAAATCCATATATGAGAGAGTACATGCCATGTTTCTCTTTTTGTGACTGGGTTACCTCACTCAGGATGGTTTCTTCTAGTGTCATCCATTTGCCTGCGAATCTCATGATTCCATTATTTTTTTCTGCTGAATAGTACTCCATTGTGTAGATGTACCACATTTTCTCTATCCATTCTTCGGGTGAGGGACATCTAGGTTGCTTCCAAGTTCTGGCTATTACAAATAAAGCTGCTATGAACATAGTGGAACAGACATCTTTGTTATATGAATGGGCATCTTTTGGATATATGCCTAAGAGTGCAGTTGCTGGGTCTTGTGGTAGGTTTATTCCCATTTTTCTGAGGAATCTCCATACTGCTTTCCAAAGTGGCTGAACCAGTTGGCACTCCCACCAGCAATGGAGGAGTGTCCCCCTTTCACCACATCCTCTCCAGCATAAATTGTCATTGGTGTTTTTGATTTTAGCCATTCTGACAGGAGTGAGATGGTATCTCAGAGTTGCTTTGATTTGCATTTCCCGGATGGCTAAGGATGTTGAGCACTTTCTCAAGTGCCTCTCAGCCATTTTAGACTCCTCTATTGAAAACTCTCTATTTAGTTCTGCAGCCCACTTCTTAATTGGGTCCTTTGCTGTTTTGGAGACTTGCTTCTTGAGTTCTTTGTAAATTTTGGAGATCAACCCTCTGTCAGATGTGGGATTAGTGAATATTTTTTCCCATTCTGTGGGCTGCCTTTTTGTCTTGCTGACTGTGTCCTTTGCCTTACAGAAGCTTCTCAGTTTCAGTAGGTCCCATTTATTAATTGTTGATCTCACTGTCTGTGCTACTGGTGTTATGTTCAGGAAGCTGTCTCCTGTACCAATTCTTTCAAGGGTACCACCCACTTTCTCTTCTAAGAGGTTCAGTGTGGCTGGATTTATGTTGAGGTCTTTGATCCATTTGGACTTAAGTTTTGTGCATGGCGATAAACATGGATCGATCCGCATTTTTCTACATGCCAGTCTCCAATTATGCCAGCACCATTTGTTGAAGATGCTTTCTTTATTCCATTGTATATTTTTAGCTTCTTTGTCGAAGATCAGATGTTCGTACGTGTGTGGGTTAATACCCGGATTTTCAATTCGATTCCATTGGTCTGCCTGTCTATTTTTGTGCCAATACCAAGCTGTTTTCAGGACTATAGCTCTATAATAGAGCTTGAGGTCAGGGATAGTGATGCCTCCGGACGTTGCCTTGTTGAACAGGGTTGTTTTGGCTATCCTGGGTCTTTTGTTTTTCCATACAAAATTGATTATTGTTCTTTCAAGGTCTGTGAAGAATTGTGCTGGGATTTTAATGGGGATAGCATTGAATCTGTAGATTGCTTTTGGCAGGATTGCCATTTTTACTACATTGATCCTACCTATCCAAGAGCATGGGAGATCTTTCCATTTTCTGAGGGCTTCTTTAATTTCTTTCTTTAAAGATTCAAAGTTCTTACGATACAGGTCTTTCACTTGTTTGGTTAGCGTTACCCCAAGGTATTTTATGTTGTTTGTGGCAATTGTAAAGGGTGATGTTTCTCTGATTTCTCTTTCAGCCCTTTTATCATCTGTATATAGTAGGGCTACTGACTTTCTTGAGTTGATCTTGTAACCTGCCACTTTGCTGAAGGTGTTAATCAGCTGTAAGAGTTCCCTGGTAGAGTTCTTTGGGTCACTGCAGAATCCCTACTCTTAAGCAATGCTCACGTCTGAGTCTGAGACTTTCCTGTGAGTGTTTTGGAAGCCAGCGTTGGAAATTTTAAGTGGACAGCACTGGCTCCAAGCCAGCACATGCTGGTTGGAAGCAGAGGGCAAATGGTATTTAAAGCCACAGCTGAATGCGGCAACTTCCACGAGCAGGAAGGGGAGTGACTGTTGCACGGGGGAATAAATCTCATCAGCGCACTTTCCCATACAGAATGAGATGGAGAGGATGTGAGCTCGAGGTTCTGGCTCAGGTGTCTGCGGCCTAGCAAAAGCATGCTAGCGTACTGCTCCCCGTTTATCCAATTACGTTCGAGGTGACCTAACCGCCCCTAAAACTCCACTAGCTGGGCCTAAAAGCAGCCTGCATGCTCCTCTCTGGGGCCACTGCCATTCTGTACAGGGGAACGACCCCGCATACGCTGTCTTAGCAATAAATGCCGTTTGCTCTTACATACCCCTACATATATATTAGCTGCACTAGTACACTGCAAATTGGCTGGGGAGACACTGTGGGGCTGACTCAGGCCTTGTTGGTACTCTCTACCCTGTCCCTGAATGTAATTGTTGATGAGTGGCCCTTTGTTGGGAGAGACACCCGTTTGCCTCTCTCAGAGAATGGAAACCTAAATTCTATTTTAAAAGTGGGCAATGTATACATACATATATATATACATATATATATATATATATATATATATATATATATAAAATGAGTTATCACATAATCCAGTTCTCCTACTGCCACATACATTTTCAAGACAAATAGTATTAGCGCCAAGTGATGATTGCACAGCCATGTGTTTAGCTGTACTATTTACAGGAGCTAAGATCTGAAATCAACAACTATATATATATATATATATATATATATATATATATGAGTATATGAGGGAACATGCACACTGTTCTCAGTACAGCTATGCTAACCATCACTGCAGCTGCGGTGCATGGGAGCCTCCTGTCCCCTGAATTTCATTAGCGCTTATTAGCTTTGTGCTCTCCATACCAGCTGTGATGATGTAGGAGCTCGCTGTGGCTTTGACATATTTCCCTGGTGGCCAATAATGTTAAATGCGTTTCCTTAAACTATCTGATCCTTTGAGTCACTGCTTTTGAGAAGCACCTGTTTGTATCATTTGCCAGTAAACGTCTTCTCAGAGATCTCCTTTTTCTTTTTAATTACGAGTGTAAGGCTGTGGCAGTGTGTGTGTGTGTGTGTGTGTGTGTGTGTGTGTGTGTGTGTGTGTGTCTGTGTGTCTGTGTGTCTGTGGGGCTTGCGACAGGGCCTGTGGAGCCCAGAAGAGGCTGACAGGGCATCCGGAGCTGAAGCTAACAGACAGCATGAGCCACCCCACTATGCTCCACCAGCTGACCCAACTCCCCAGCCCTCACTGGCCAAGTCTTAACTGCATTCCTTCTTTCTGGCTTTCACATTTCATGTTTTAACTCCTAGTCTATTTTAGGTGTTAACCCTTGTCAGTGGTCAGTTCGTGAAGACATTCCCACTCCATGAAGCCCTCACTGGCCAATTCTTAACTGCATTCCTTCTTTCTGGTTTTCGCATTTCATGTTTTAACTCCTTGTCTATTTTAGGTGTTAACGCTTTGCCAGTGGTCAGTTCGCGAAGACATTCCCACTCCATGAAGCCCGCTTCCTGTACCAATTGTTTGCTTTGCTCTGCAGATGTTTTCTAACCCCACCCACCTCACTGCAAATGACAGGAAACCGGCTCTACTAACATCTGCTTGTGTGAACTTACTTAGTTTTGGTGGGAGAGGCTGTGCTTGGACTCTCCCATGTGCAAAAACCACTCATTCTTATAATGAGCAACAAAAAGTTATTTTTGCCTGTGCACAGAAGCTTATTTTCTTTCTAGGTAATTGTTTACACCAGTGTCTTAAAGTATTGCCTGTTTCCTCTTCAGGTCTTACTTTAATGTCTTTGTTTTCTGAGTTGAATTGTGTTTGGAGGGGAACAGGTGCTACCTAAGATTTGCGTGTTTGAATCCAGTTTTCACAAGACCTGCATTGCATGGCTGCCCTTGCTCCAATGCATATATTTTGGCACCTTTGTGGAGAAACAGCTGTAAATGCATGGAGCTATTTCTCCGCACTCTCGCATGGGAACTCTAACTGATGAGTATTTACTTGATTGGAGAATGATTCTCTGTGCATCTTAATTGTGGGAGAAGGCCAGGCTTCAAATTTTATTTTGTGGTGGCAAGGGGGAAATAACACAGATAACACTTAGACAGCCCATTGATTGAGCTAATGTAACCGAAGCCTTTAAAAAAATTCCTCATCTTTGCTACTTTGTAACAACCTCTAGGTTGCAAAGTAGGCAGCACCAATTTAGACTGTCACCCTATGCTCTCTTTTCACAAACAGAATGCTGTCATATCGCAGTTTAAGTGGACGAGCTGGGGAATGGAGCAGATTGCTGAAAAATGCCATTTTCTGGAGACGCCATGACCATTCCACTTAGGAACACACAGAAGCTGTGGTTATCTGCACAAGGTGGAGCCCATCAACATTCTAAGTATGAATTAAGGGGGGCACACTTATGAGTCCCCGCTACCCGCTGAGGAGTTATTGGGCTGCTAGAGGAGGGGAAATCTGGCCAACTGGGAAGCAAGATAGGTGGGACTAGGAATCTAGGAGGATTCTGGGAAACGCAGTGGATAGAGTTGCCGCCTGTGATCTCCCGGGAGCAACGGGTGCTAAGGACTGCGTCCTCAGAAAGATAAGTCCTTATAAAATACATATTAGTAATTATGGGTTAATGATCAAGTCAGAGGTACCCGATAAGAAACCAAGCAAACGGCCAACAGCGTCATAAGTAATATAGTGAGTTGTGTGTTATTTTGGGGCTGAAAGCGGCAACAGGACCCAGGCGGCGGGCAGGAAGACTAAACGTTACACTAATCAAATTCTGTGGGCAACTTAAACTATAACAACCCCCCCAAAAAAACTAAAACTAAGAAAGGATCCAGAGGAAGTGGGTGAGGAATGGGAGGAGGTAACAGGGAAGGAATATAATCAAAATTGCTTATTGAAAAATGTTAAATCAAATAGCTTCATTGAATATGCAAACTATGAAATTTACATATCGTACAACCCTGTACAATAAAAGAACGTCTTGAGGCATCACCATCCCTGACTTCAAGCTCTATTATAGAGCTATAGTCCTGAAAACAGCTTGGTATTGGCACAAAAAAAGACAGGTAGACCAATGGAATTGAAAACTGTGATATAGACCCACACACCTACGAACACCTGATCTTCGACAAAGAAGCTAAAATTATACAATGGAAAAAAGAAAGCATCTTCAACAAACGGTGCTGGCATATCTGGATGCTGGCACGTAGAAGACTGCAGACAGATCCGTGTCTATCGCCACGCACAGAACTTAGTCCAAATGGATCAAAGACCTCAACATAAATCCAGCCTCTGTGATTGAAAATTTCTAAGAATAAATAAAGATATGAACCAGCAAGATGACTCACCAGGTAAAGGCACTCGCTGCCAAGCCTGGCAACCTGAACTCAGTCCCCGGGACCCACACGGTGGCAGGAGAGAGCCAACTCTAGCAAGTGACCCTGACTTGCACATGCTTGCGGCGACACACATGTGTGCACATACATGCAAAATAAGTAAATGTCCTAAGGACAGAAAAGGAAAGAACAGAGTCTGCAGTCTTTCCTCTTGAAATGGTAGATTTTAGACGGGCCATAACCAGCTCAAGAAGCTGGTAGCAAGGCTGCGGGACTTTGAGGACTAGAGGGGGAAGGCAGCAGCCTGGTTTCCCTTTGGCTCATGCTTCCTCTTAAGGTGCCTGTGCTTCAGACAGCACAGCGTAGTGTGAGGACAGGAAGGTTGTGCAGTGTGGAGAGCCTGTGTGCCCGGGCATGGGTAGATGTCCTCTAGCCAACAGGCCCAGCCAAGCACCCAATCAGAATGAGCTGTTAGGAATGCAGGTAACCAAGGTAACCAAGGCCTCTGTGGTTCTAGCTCCTTGTCGTAACGTTTTCCACCTGAGAATCCACACACGCTGCGCGGCACAGACATCTGTGGGCACTCAATATACAGAGCCATGGCACATTGTAAGCAGTTACCCTTGTTTCAAGTTGCTATGTGTTTTGTATGATTAATTGTACACAAAAGGTAAACATGATATGCCCTATTCTCAGTATCCCCAGACAGGAAGGAAGGAAGGAAGGAAGGAAGGAAGGAAGGAAGGAAGGAAGGAAGGAAGGAAGGAAGGAAGGAAAGAAGAGTGAAACAGAAAGAGAGACTTGGTTCTGAATTTTTGAGTGGCTCTGTTTGAGGTTTTACACATCCGATCGTTTCTGCTTTCATGGTGCTTGTGAGATCTCCAGCTCAATTCTTTGCACTTCAAGACTTGTGTTCCCTGAAAGATAAAGGCTATCAGGGCAATGGAAAGGGAGGCTGGATTAGGTCATCTCTAAGAAGAGAAAGTGGGGGACAGGGTAGAATAAAGAACCCAGACACATATTTCTCACCTTGTACAGAAACCCATCCAAAAGAGATCAAAGACTTAAATGTCAGGCCAGAAACCCTGAAACATTAAGTGCATACTTGAAAACACAGGCACAGGCAATGACTCTCTGCAAAGTCCTCTGATCACTCAGGAAACAAACTAAGAATTGACAAATGGTATTACGTGAAATTAAAAGCTTCTTCGCAGGAAAGGAAGCAATCGATACGGAGGATCTTCAAAGTACTAAAACTAGAATTATCTGTCATAGGAGGACTCAGCTACACACTCCTGGCACACGCTTTAAAGGCTCTGAGTCAGCACACCATGGAGACATTTCACATGTGGCCATTGCTATGCACAGGGACCTCTGCCTAGGTATCTGATGACAGATGAATGTATACAGAAAAGATGTTCTCTACGTACAGTGGAGATTTCTTCAGCCACGAAGAACAAGGTCATGCCATGGCAGGAAGCCAGATGAACCTGGAGATCATACTGCATGAAATGAGTCAGGCTCAGAAAGGCAAATACCACATTTACTTTCGGTTGCAAACCCTAGATTTCATAAACAAACCTAAAATCATATGTAGGCAGGTGTGTTTACCTGACATAAATGTAGAAGTGATACTATCTTGGGGCCTGAGGTGGAACAGAAGGAGGAGAGAGGAGAAAGAGGAAGTTGTGGAAGGGCTGTATACAGTAAAAAAAAAAAACATAATAAACTTTATGAAGACCATCACGTAGCATGAGTATACACCAATAGACATTACTATTAAAAATACAAGATAGGAAGGAAAATAGAAACTGAAGGAGAGGTCTCCTTAGGCATCTTAAATCATTAAGGAAGTAATTCTTCTAGATCCCACTGAATGATACACTGACTGCATATCTAATCTGACTTTTTTCTTACCTCTGTTTCTTCGTTTATAAGGTAAGGTTAATTATTGTAAGATTTGGAAGGAAATCCATATAAAGAGCTTAATGACATGTTTGGCAAAAAGCAAGCACTCTGTAACTGTCACCTGTTGCTATAATATGAGCATTGCGCTCAGACTAGGTGATGGCTTGGGAGTGGTCTGTAATATAGTAGCCCGGGGTTGGTGTGTGCTCCTGCCGCTGGTGTCCACTCTCATGTCTATGGCTAAGGGTTATGGAAGTTCCACATGGAGAACAGAAAAAAAAAAAGTTCTGCAGCGTGTGGAGTGCCTGGTAAACTCTACACACGTTCCCACATGTTCCCACCTGAATGCCATTTGTCAAGTGGCAACCAGAAATGTCCCTGATCAACCCCGGCATGTGCTGGAGTATAAATGGCAAACCTCAGTGATGTGATTGTAGCTTTCGGCAACCTTGAAACAGTCATACTTGGGGAATCTGAGTTTCAAATGAGACTCCTACATTTTTAGATTTTGAATTTATTTACACTTAACCACACGAAATGTTTGACTGTTGGGCAAAGTGGAGCTGAAAGTAGGTTTCCTGGGCATTCTGAGAACTCCAAATTAATCCCAAAACTAACATTTTGATGAGTAAAACACAAAAGCCAGAGATTTTTCCACAAAAACACAATAGATGGAAAATGCAAGTCAATGGATATAGCACAACAAAGAAACGCATTGTATTTTTTAATAGGCTTTTTCCCCCAGGCTCTTGGTGAACTCATGGTATGAAGGATTCATTGTTTCCCGCTATCAGCAGGAAACAACCCCCATGCTATAGGAGACGTGCTTAGTAGACTTGCCAGCTACAGAGCTCGTCGCATCATGCCCACTTAAAAAAACTTTATGCCCCCGTGAGAGACGGAGCAGGGAACAGAAATAAGTCAGATACCCTATGTAAAGCCGTGGTCTGCCGTTTTCCAGTCTGAGAGTTTACTGAAAGTTCTAACAGTCTCCCCAGTATTACCTTGTATCTTTCACCTATGAGTAGAGAAAATATCCACTGGGAAATTATCTGGCTCAAGAGTTCAAGTCTGCGTTTTTTAGCCTTAACTTTATTTCCAGGGGATGCAACAGAGTTAGAGTTACTAGGGTTCCCGGTTGAGAGTGAAAATATTTGCTCCTAGGAAATGCCTCACGCCAGCAGATTCCTCAAAGCTGAACAAGCTGACTTTGAAATTCATGATGCAAAGTAAATGTGGAAACTGGCCACAAATCAATGTATATTTGTTTTTTTTTTTAACTCCATTATGGCAAAATACAACAAATTGCATGTGTTTGAGCTATGCAATCTGATCAGCTTTGACATATATAATAAAATGGATATAATATACATTATATGTATAAATTATAAAATCACCCCTTTCAATAGTATAATTATGTGATTATACGTGTAAATGTAATGAAGTCGCCACCAGAGTCAAGATAACAAATGTCTTATTGCCTCTCTATGCTGTCTGTGACCCTCCTGAAGCTGCCACGCCTGCGTTTTCATCCACTATCCACCACAGATCTCCTTTCTGTGTCCCAGATGATTTTCACTCTTAGGGATTTCATTTGGGTGTAATAATTTAAATAAAGAATGTGTTCTATCATAAAGGGGTATTGGATTTTGTTGAAGGTTTTTCAGCATCTACTGAGATGATCATGTGGTTTTTCTTTTGCAGTTTGCTTATATGGTAGGTTGCATTGATGGGTTTACATATGTTGAACCATCCCTGCATCCCTAGGATGAAACCTACTTGATCATGGTAAATGATTTTTCTGATGTGTTCTTGGATTCGATTTGTCAGTATTTTATTGAGTATTTTTGTAGAACATCTATCTAGGACTTTTTGGCTTTCAGACTTTTCATTGAGAAGTTGGGTGCGATTCTGATAGGTTTGCCTTTGTATGTTTCTTGGCCTTTTGCCTTTGCTAATCTTAATATTTTTCTTCATTCTGTAAGTTTGTTGTTTTGATTATTATTCAGCGAGGGGACTTTTTATTATGGTCCAGTCTATTTGGTGTTCTGTAAGCTTCTTGTACTTTCACAGGCACGTACTTCTTTAGGTTAGGGAAGTTTTCTTCTATGATTTTGTTTAATATGTTTTCTGTACCCTTGAGCTGTATTTCTTCACCTTCTTCTATACCTATTATTCTTAGGTTTGGTCTTTTCATGGTATCCCATATTTTCTGGATATTTTGTGTTAGGGATTTGTTGGACTTAAGATTTTCTTTGGTCAATGAATCTATTTCTCTTAGTGTATCTTCAACCTCTGAGATTCTCACTTCCATCTCTTGTATTCTATTGGTTATAGTTACATCTGTAGTTCCTGATCACTAACCCAGCTTTTCTATTTCAAGCATTCCCTCATTCTGTGTTTTCTTTATTGTTTCTATTTCAGCTTTCAAGCCTTGAACTTTGTGAATTGTTTCCTTCACTTGTTTGGTTGTGTTTTCTTGGCTTTCTGTGCTTTCTTTAAAAGATTTATTTATTTCTTGAAATTTTTGGTTTGTCTTTTCCTCCATTTCCTCTACTTTTTGTTTGTTTTATCTTCCATTTCTTTAAGGGATTTTCTCATTTCCTCTTTGAGGGTCTATCATATTCATAAAGTTGTTTTTAAGGTTATTCTCTTCTGCTACATTGTGCTGGGATGCTTGTGTCTTGATGGTGTAGAGTCCCTAGATCCTGGTGGTGTCATGTTGGCCTTTCTGTTGTTGAATGTTGTTTTACTGTTGTCTTCCAATTCCTTCTTCCAGTGGGTGCAGATGGGGTCTCTCCCTCTCCTCTTGTCTCCTGGTGGGTGTTGGTGGGTCAAGACTTCAATGTCGGCAACTCTGGAATATCCTGCCTCTCCTGGTGTTCTTACCTGGAAAGCATAGGGAGGTCAAGACTCCAGATGGCGTGGTTTGCAGGGGGGGGGTCCACTACACGAGGATCAGACCCAGAAAGTTCCAAGGAGGGGATGAGGGGAGTTGGGCCTGGGTGTTACCCACACTTGGCTCAAACTGAGGGCATAGGGGGACCAAGAATTCAATGTGGGCAGATTCAGAATGGTCTGTCCAGGTGAGTTTACTATGCCGAGAAGACCAGAAAGCTCCCAGGTGGGGATGGGGGGAATTGGGCCAGGATGGAAGCCAGACACACCTCAAACAGAGGGCGTAGGGAGGCTAAGACTCCATTATGGACAAACTCAGGATAGTCCATCCTGATGGTTGGGTCCACTACACATAGAGCAGACCCAGAAAGTTCCAAGGAGGGGATGGGGTTAGTTGGGGCAGACCTAGTCCCACACTCACCTCAACTGGAAGGTAGGGGGGGGCAAGCATGTCTTCATTTTCATTGACTTCTAGGAAGACTTTAATTTCTTTCTTTATTCTTTATTTTCTTTAATTTTTCTTTACTCTTTAATTTCTTTCTTTATTCCTTGACCCAGGAGTGATGCAATTGAGCATTGTTCAATTTCCATGAGTTTCTAGGTTCTCTGTGATTCATGTTGTTGAATTCTAAGACCAGGGACAATAGGAACATACCTAAACATGATAAAGGCAATATACAGTAAGCCAACAGCCAACATCAAACTCAATGGAGAGAAACTCAATGTGCTTCCCCTAAAATAAGGAACAAGTAAAGACTGTCCACTCTCTCCATACCTCTTAATATTGTACTTGAAGTTCTAGCTAGAGCAATAACACAACAAAAGGAGATCAAGGGGATACAAATTGGAAAGGAAGAAGTCAAACTTTCACTATTTGCAGATGATATGATAATTTACATAAGAGACCCAAAAAATTCTACCAGAGAACTCCTACAGCTGATAAACACCTTCAGCAAAGTGGCAGGATACAGTAGCCCTAAAATATATAGATGATAAATGGGCTAAGAAATAATCAGAGAAATATCATCCTTTATAAAAGCCACAAACAACATAAATTATCTTGGGGTAACTCTAACCAAACATGTGAAAGACCTGTATGACAAGAACTTTGAGTCTTTAAAGAAAGAAATCAAAGAATATACCAGAAAATGGAAAGATCTCCCATGCTTTTGGATAGGTAGGATCAACATAGTAAAAATGGCAATCTTGCCAAAAGCAATCTACGGATACAATCCCCATCAACATCCCAGCACAATTCTTCATGGACCTTGAAAGAACAATACTCAATTTTTTATGAGAAAAAAAACCAGAAAGCCAAAACAACTCTGTATAATAAATGAACTTCTGGAGGCATCACCATCCCTGACTTCAAGCTCTACTTTAGAGCTATAGTAATGAAAAAAGTTTGATATTGACACAAAAGTAGACAGGTAGACCAATGGAATAGAATTGAAAACCATGATATTAACCCACAAACCTAGGAATACCTGATTTTTGACAAAGAAGTTAAAATTATACAATGGAAAAAGAAAGCATCTTCAACAAATGGTGCTGGCATAACTGGATGCTGACACATAGAAGACTGTAGATAGATCCATGTCTATCACCATGCACAAAATTTAAGTGCAAATGGATCAAAGACCTCAACATAAGTCCGGCCACTTAGAAGAGAAGTGGGAGGTACCCTTGAGCAAATTGGTAAGAAGATCACTTCATGACCACATCTCCAGTAGCACAGACACTGAGGTCAACAATTAATAAATGGGACCTCCTGAAACTGAGGAGCTTCTGTAAGTCAAAGGATACTGTAATGTGTAGCCTTCCTGCCAGCTGCCTGGGCCCTGCTGAGCTGTCTGAACCCCCAAGAAGCACACAAGACACTATGTTAATTATAAACCTGTTGGCCATTTGTTCTGTTTCTTATTGGCTAGCTCTGACTTGATTATTAAGACATAATTGCCAATCTGAATATTTCAATGTGGTCTCCACTTACATGAGAATAGGGTCCGGAAATCTTACTCCTCTGGTGGCCTACATTGTGTCTGACTCTGTCTCTCTTTCCCAGAATCTTCCTCGACTCCTAGTCCCACCTATCTTGCTTCCCTATTGGCCAACAGTGCTTTATTCAACAACCAATAAGAGAGACAGATTTACAGAATGACATCTCCCATCAGGACACAGTCAACAGGATAAAATGGCAGCCCATAGAATGGGAAAAGATCTTCACCAATCCCACATCTGACAGAGGGGCTGATTTCCAAAATATACAAAGAACTGAAGAAACTAGTCAACAAAGCAGCAACTAGTATAACTAAAAGGTAGTATATAGAACTAAATAGAGATTCTCGATAGAGGAATATAAAATGGCTGAAAGACACTTAAGAAATTGCTCAACTTCCTTAGCCATCAGGGAAATGCAAATCAAAACAACTCTGAGATACCATCTTACACCTGCCAGGATGGCTAAAATCAAAAACACCAATGACAGTTTATGCTGGAGATGATGTGGAGAAAGGGGAACTATTGAAAGCTTTAAAAGTCAAGCTTCTAAAATTTTTGCTCAGGGCTCAAAAGAAGGAACTACAAATAAGAGAGGGAACTAAGACCTGAGGGGGAAAAAAGAATTAACTCACACACAATTGCTTCTCTTCGTGTTCTTTATTCTTCTTTTCTCTCCTGCTGTTCTGCTTCTGTGTATCTCTGTTTCTTGGTTTCTCTATTTCTCTTCTGAGTTCTTGGCAGTAGGTTACAACTATGTATATATATATTTGTAACACTAATTCTTTTTACAGTACAATGTGAGGCTTGAGTTTCTCAGGGTCAGAAAGGCAGATAAGATTTACACACAGACCAATAAACTAAAACTGTTAGGAGAAACTTTTAGCATCCATTACTTAGGGCTGTAGGTCAAAGTGAGGGTCTCAGTTTAATTTGCACAGGAAACAAAACCTGGCACCTTCCAGTGTTCTAAGCCTAAGTGGCAGCACAGGCCTTTAGGAAAGTTTACTTTTCCCTGAGGATGAGGGAATGCACTGATTACCTACATCTTTATCTCCTCAGGGGAAACAGGAGGGAACTGTAAATGACTGAGCTAAAATTCTGAGTTAATACAAAAAGTTTGAGAATCTTTTAGTGCAGGGTTAGTTTAGGTTATTGCTTTCTCTGTCTGCCAGTGAGGTAAAACCAGGGCAAGTTTATATTTTCTATACATGTAGGCAGCTATGAGTCAACAGCTTTGGAAGTGTAGTAATTCTATGTCCTTGGATATTTGGGGATGTCTTAGATGGGATGCTTTTGCCTGGGTCCTAAACACTGACCAAACGCCCATCAATAAAGGTAATTGCAGGAAGGCAGACGATCTCTGCAATTACAATGGAGATGGGAGCAAGGACCTGATAGTGGGTAACAGGCCACATACACAGCTGAGGTATAAAATAGGTAAACTAGAACCTGTTAACGGAGAACAGGCATTTACATATAGCCAGGGAATGTAATCAGTAAAACTCCAAATACAAGAGAGAAATTTGATCCCAGTAAACCATCAGGTGGTGCTGAACTTTGGGAAGTAAATCCCAAGTTTGTTACAGAAAGGAGGAATAAGCTACAGGAAGAATCTATAGCAAGACACAGCCAACTCATTCACAACAGTATAATGCCAGGTACAGCTTTGTACTGATTTCAGTCCTCAGAAGAATCCTTAATTCTTCAAAGTTATTCAGGATGCGGATGTTGTGTAACTACTGTGCGATCTTGCGACTTGTAGCAGGGAACACTCCTCCATTGCTGGTGGGAGTGCAAACTCGTGCATGTGGCCACTTTCGAAATCAGTGTGGTGGTTTCTCAGGAAAATGGGAATCAGTCTACCTCAAGATCCAGCAATGCCACTCTTGGGCCTATACTCAAAGTACACACATTCATACAACAAGTTCAACTATGTTCATAGCAGTGTTGTTTGTAATAGCCAGAACCTGGATGCAACCTAGATGCCCCTCAACTGAAGAATGGATGGAGAAACAGTGGTACATTTACATAATGGATTATTACAGAGCAAACCACAACAACAAAATAAAACACTGAAATCTTGAAATTTGCAGGCAAATGGATGGAACTGGAAGAAACCATCCTGAGTGCAGTAACCCAGTCACAGAAAGACAAGCATGGTATGTAGTCTCTCATATATGGATATTAGACATAAGTCAAAGGATTACCAGTCTACAATCTGCATCACCCAGAGAAGTTAGGAAACAAGGAAGACCCTAAGACATACATTGTAACCCAGAGAAGGGGAAAGGGATCAGAACTCCTGAGTAAATTGGGAGCACAAGTGGAGAGGGGAGAGAGGTAAGAAAAAGAGAAGAAGAGGAGGGGGGAAGAGAATATGAGGGATCAGGAAGACTGGGTCAGGGGAGGAATAGAGGAGAGCAAGAAAAGAGAAATCTTTATAGAGGGAGTCATTATAGGTTTGAAGAGAAATCTGGCACTAGGTAAATGTCCAGAGATCTACAAGGATGACCCCAGCTAACAATCTAAGCAATAGTGGAGAGACTACCTTAAATGTCCTTCCCCGATAATGAGATTGATGACTACCTTACATGCCATCCTAGAGCCTTCATCCAGTAGCTGATGGAAGCAGAAGCAGACACCTACAGCTAAGCACTGAGCTGAACTCCTGGAATCCAGTTGCAGAGAGCAGGGAGGAGTGATGAGCAAAGGGGTCAAGACCATGCCGAGGAAACACACAGAAACAGCTGACCTGAACAAGAGAGAGCACAGGGACCCCATCATAAAGCTGGGGAAACAGATTTGGACCGAATCTAGTTCTTTGAATGTGGGAGCCAGTTAGGAGGCCTGGGCAGTCTATGGGACTGTGGCAGTGGAACCAGTATTTCTCCCTAGTGCACAAATGGACCTTGGGAGCCCATTCCCCATGGAGGGATACTCTCTCAGGCCAGATACATGGAGGAGGGCCTAGACCCTCCCCAAAATGATGTGACAGACTTTGATGATCCCCCATATAAGGTCTCACCCTCCCTCGGAGTAGATGGAGGCTGGGATGGGGGGGTGCTGGTGAGGGGCATGGGAGGATGGGAGGGAGAGGGAACTGGGATTGATTTGTAAAATAAGATGGATTCTAAATCAAATTTTAAAAAAAGGATGTGTTCTACCTCTCTTCATTCATTTGCATTGTCTCGTACTCTACTCGTTCTTCGCATGTGCTAGTGAATGATATTCCATTGTGTGAACATAAATATGACTTATTTATTAATGCGTTTTAATGGGTTAGTTTTCTTTTGTTGCTGCAATAAAACACCATGATCAAAACTGAGTAATGGAAGAGTTGATTTGACTTATGGTTCAAGTGGACAGTCTGTGATGGAGAGGGAAGGCTGGCAGCCGGTGGCCACAGCAGGAAGTTAAGAGGTCACCTCCCCCAACGGAGAACATAAAGCAGAGAGAGCAAACAAAGAATGGTCATGCCACAAACTCCCAAATCCTACCACAGTGACGACATGGCAAAGTTCCACCCCCCCTCCCCAAACAGTGCTACCGATCAGGGACACAGTGCTCAAATCTGTGAGCCCATGGGGGGTATTCTCAGTCAAAGAGCCACATAGGTATTACTGTCACTTCTAAATGGGACATCACTACAGGAAAGGCTGCTATCAATCTTTGTGTGTAAGTCTCTGGGAGGGCATCGCTCTTGCTCCTCCTGGGTAAACAGTAAGTGATAGAAGGGTCACACCGTAGAGATGCAGGGTTAACCCTAAGAAGACACGAGGAGGGACGGAGAGAATCCTTGCCCCACATGCTCTTTAACGGTGGGAATCATCGGAACCTTCAACACGTCGGCCAAAGTAACTGACTTGTAGTAAGCTGACTTGTAGTCAGCTTGCTGGATTTGTCCTTCGAGGGTGCTGGTGGTCACTACCTGTCCGTTTGTCACTGTTTGTGAAGTTTGTTCAAACCTCTATTTTTCTCATGGTTTGGTGTGTTTTCTTACTTTGGAATTTCTTTTAGCAGTCTTTAGAAATATGCAATTGACTTTTGTGTACTGAGACCAAATGAACTGAATTTTCTAGCTCCAGTTATAATCATTTTTAGATTTCTCAAAATTTCTATGCCAACTGAAACTTTAAATAGGAATATTTTAAAATATTTTGTTTTGTTCTTTATATCTCTATGAATTGTATTGCCCTTTTCATCCCTTAAGTCAATGGATAAACCGCCAGAACTCTGTTTCTCTCTCTAGACCCAAAATAATGTAAGGTTGTCATTCCTTGTCATTTCCATCCAACAGAGTTCTGACTGGTTTATCCATTGACTTAAGGGATGAAAAGGATAATACCAGAATGTGTAACTAACCCATCTTTCCACTGAGAGAGAGAGAGAGAGAGAGAAAGTGTTCCAAGTATCAATCCATCACCAAAATTCCTGCTAAATTTCTTCCCCTAGTGTAGAATTTTAGAAACTCAAAATTTCCTCCATGATTTTCTTTTTTATCAAAACATACCTTTGGAAGCAAATGTAAGTAAAAATATCTGTGTGTTGGGGCAGATCCAGAATTTATATCTTTATCTCTATCATCTATGTATCAGTGGCTTAGAGAGTGGTGAATTGATGGAAGGAAAAAGAAAAGGGATTAAAAGTTGTATTTTATTTACGTGTTTATTAAATTGGAAAAACATGGGGTGAAAGGAGCGATAAAGGACGTGACATTGGGACAGGAGCAAGGTGTAAGGCCCTGTCAGGCCTTCCTAGGGCCTTGGAGTCCATACTTGTGTACTGTAAGAAGGAGAGACAGAGGAAGACAGTGAGTGCAGAGATGACAGAAGCAGCAAGAACAAGCCCTAGACAGAAGAATGAAGAGGCCTTTGTGTCTTCATTGGTCCTCGGTGGTGGCGAACATGATTTAATGCCAGGTTGTCTACTTCTCCCTAAAAGATTTGTCGTTGATGTCCCTTCAGCTCGTGATCTTCTGCAACAAGAGACTTAAGTTGATCTCAGAAGAGGTTTGTTCCATTTTCAAACTCTGAATGCTGCAGAACTGTTTCTGTCTTGTGTGGGAACCGGGAGAAGATGCTGCGTTGAGCCTTGGTTGGCACAGTGTGAAGAAATGACAAAGCACACACGGGCAACGAGCTGTCCTTTAGAAAGATAATTCAAGCCGGAGCTAAAAGTCAAGCTGGAAGAATGCACATCGTTTCCCAGCACTCAGAATTCCTGGAAAGACTGGAGAGAAAGCCAGATATCTATTTATATAGTATGGAATTTGGATGGATTTTATTTGGCTTTCAAAGGATAGGACAGCTACATAGGGTTTTGTTGTTGTTGTTTTTGTTTTCTTTCTTTCTTTTCAAAGTAAAACACACTCCGATGGTTAAATTTATGTGTTAATTCAACTGGGCCAAAGGCTATCCAAATATTTGTCAAACATTATTCTGAATGTTTTTGTTAGTGTATATTTGGATGAGACTATCATTTAAAATAGTAGACCAGCTAAAGCATAACACCCTCTCTTCATTTAGTGGAAAGCTTGACTAGACCAAAGACTGACTCCTCCATGAGTGAAATGCCCAGTGCCATTTTAACTGAAGCATCAGCTCTTCCTGTCTGGCAAGTTTGACCATAGCACCCTCCTGACCCCACAGCAGACTCCAGGCTTCACGTGCAAGCAGGATGCTGGCTCTGCAGACTTTGGCCTTGCTAGCCAATCCCTCATCTCTTCCCCACCCCCGCCTTACTCTGTCCCTGTCTCTCCTTCCCTTCCAGGTCACTGGCTTTAGTTACATGGAAGAGTCTTGCCAATGGACTTTATTTTCTTTTCTCTAGACAAGTATCAAAATAAAAGATGCCATTGAACATGTTATGGAAAATAATTGCCCTCAATCAAGTGACCACATTCAATTATGGTGAATTTTCCATTATTGTATCTTATTTCCAGTAGGCTTACACTGACAATGGGGGGGGTCCTCCAAATATGAACTTTTAAAACTCCAGGATAAATATCATTTTAAAACTTGCTTTTACTTGTATATTTTATAAACAAAATTTTGCTTTGAAAACTTGCTGGTTTGCACTATCAAAACTGTGTTTAAGAGGGAATCTTAGGGGTTATAGGCTGGAACACACCATTATAAACTGTCAGTTCACTGAAAAACAGTCTGTACTTTCTCTAACGTGAGTCTAACCCACAAAAAAAGACTATTGTTTCCCACCATGCTGCATTATGGGTTCATATTTGCTTTCTCACCTTGAGAGGACTCTTAATACTGTATGATTATTGGCAGCTTATATTATCAGTAAGGAAAGTGACTTGTACCAACGGCATAAAACACCAAGGTCAGGGTTATGGGTTTAACACAAACAAAATAGATTCTATATAGAGGAAAACAAGCAAAATGGAAAAGGAAAAGGAAGTGACACATTAACTGTAAAAATACAACATATGACAGCTGTTGAATAGTTCACGTCATCTACAAAAAAAAAGGGTTACTAAAGGATAATAAAGGGTCAAAGAGCATGAATCATTCACAAAGTCAGAATTACAAGTAATCTACACATGGGGATAGTTTTCAGTTCCCCTTACAAAGACATTACACATCTGGACTAGGGAAGTCTCTCAAACACATGCCCAGTTCCAAACTCTACGCATCTCAGTGAACTTGTGCAACTTTCTGAAGCCACTGAGCTCTACTTAGGGTTTCATACTTCACTATCAGTTACATTCTTACATCTACCCCCCACAACTATCATAGAGTCGAGCACAGAAAAACAATTAGCTTTATCCTCTTTCTTGACCCAAATCCTTTGCCTGCAATCTGTACTTTCTCACGAGTCTCTTTTCTAAATAAACTATTCCAATACTAACAGCTATTTAAATATAAACATGTATACATATGGGATCCATATATGAGGGCAAAAAAATTATCTTATTTCTGGGTGACCTAGCTTAGTATCATACACTCTAAGTCCATCCGTTTTCCTGTTTCTCGTTACAGCTGAATACTCCATTTCTTCACGTACCACATTTCCGTTACCCATTCATCTGTTCATAAGACATCCAGGTTAATTTCACTTCTGTGCTGTTGTAAATAGAGCAGCAACAAACATGGATATGTAAATATCTATGGGAGGACATAGAATACTTTGGGTATATGGCCAGGAGTGGAATCGCAGGGTCACATGGTAATGCTATTTTAAATTTTTTGAGAAACCTCCAAACTGATTTCCATATGGCTGTATTAATTCCCACTCCCACCAGCAGTGAAAAAGGGCTCCTCTTTCCCCACATCCTCTCCAAATTTGTTGTCAGATTTGTTGATGATACTAATTCTGACTGGGGTGAGGTGGTACCTCAGAGTACTTTCAATTTGCATTTCTCTCATGACTAGCTATGTTGAAGACTTTCTAAAATAGTGATTGGCCATTTGTGTTTCTTCTTTTGAAATCCGCCTGTTCGTTTTATTAGCCCATTTGTTGACTGGCAGTTATATTTCCTTGGTATTTAATTTCTTCAGTTCTTTGTAAATTCTGTATGTCAGCTCCCTGTATGGCAAATGTCTTTTCCCTCTCTGTGGGCAGTCTGTGTGCTCTGCTGATAGTTTCCTTTACTCTGTAAAAACGTCATGATGCCTCATCCAGGGGTGCTTAGGGCTGGTTCCTGTATAAAGTTCTTACCATCTTGATGGCTTGACGAGGGTTGTTAGGGTGTTGGCTTCTCTCTAGCAGCTTCCCCAGCTCAGGTTTTAAGCGAAGGTCTTTGATCCACTTTGAGTTGATTTCTGTGTAGCACCAATTATAGAAGATTTTTTTTAAAAAGCATGTATTTTGCCTTCTGTATAAAAAAAAGTGTGTGTGTGTGTGTGTGTGTGTGTGTGTGTGTGTGTGTGTGTGTGTGTGTCCATTGCTCTGTTGCTTTATTTCTGGGTCCTCAAATCTGCCCCTTTGGATTGTCTGTCTTGGTTCTAGTCCAGTGTCAGGCCTTTGTAGTATAATCTGAGGTTGAGACTCTCAGCCTTTTCCTTTCTCCTTAGAAATGCTCTGGATATTTGTGGTTTGATATGAGTTATCGGGCTATCACATCTAGATCTATAAAATATGGCATCTGCTTTTTGATGGATGTTTATTCTACATTAAGCCTGTAGGTTCATTTTGATAATACAGTCATTGACGTTTTCACAATACTAATTCTGTCAATCCAGAGCTCTCTAGCATCTTCTTTGGTTTGCTTCCTTACTGTCTTCAAGGTCCTGTGGAAGAGTTCTTTCTCTTCTTTGGTTGGATGTATTCCTAGGTTCTTAACTTTTTGAAGCTATTATTAATGGATATTTTTTTCCTTCTCTGAGAGTACATTGTTGATATGTGAAAGTTTCTGGGATTTTTATATTGGTTTTTGTATCCTGGAATTGTCTTTATTAGGCTAACAATTTTCTAGTAGATTCTACTGGGTCCTTTGAGTGGAAACTCACTTCATCAAATAGAGATAGACTGATTGTTTCTTTGCTATTTTTAATCCCCTTTATGTCTCTTTCTTGTTGAGCTGCTGTAGTCAAGACTCTGAGCACTCTATTGAGTAAAAGAGGGGAGACTTGGCATCTGGATCTCATTCCTGACTTTATAGGAAATAGTCTTACATCATCTCCATCTAGTATAATGTTGTTTATGTAGGCTTGTCACATGCAGCCTTTATTCTTTGATGTATGCTTCATCTATTCATAAGGAATATGATGAAAGCATGTTGAACTTCATCAAATGTCTCTTTAGCATCAGTTGAAATGATTATGTGATTTCAATCCTTGTGTTTGTTTATATGGCATATCACATCTATTGACTTGCAAATGCTGAACCAACTTTGCATCTCCAGGGTGAAGCACACTTGATCATAACGTATGATCTTCTTATGTTCCTGAATTTGGTTCACAAGTCTTTTGCTAAGAATTTTTGCATCTATGTACATCAAAGAAATTTATTTTTAGTTTTCTCTCTGTGTATCTCTCTCTCCTTTACTTTCTCCTTCCCCCTCTGTCTCTGTCTCTGTCTCTGTATTTTTATCTGGTTTTGATGTCCACTGACTTCATAGAATGGATTTGATAGTATCAGGACCTATGTGATCTTCTTAGTCTATGTTTTTATGAAATTATCAGCTATAACATTTGCTGCCTAAATGTTTACAATTGTTACACCTCCTTGGTGAGTCTTCCCTTTTATTGACATACGGAATACCTTTTATCTCTTCTAATTCATTTGGTTTGAAGACTAAAGTATTAGATATAAGAATGGCTGTGCCTACTTGTTTAAAGTTTCCATTTGTTTGATGGTTTATTTTCCATCCTTTGTTATATAGATTTTATGTTAGCTAAGTGTGTTTCTTAAAAACAGTATATAGTTGCTTCTTGTTTTTAAATCCAGTTCATTAGCCTGCATCCTTTCAGTGATGAGTTGGGGCCATTTATAGTTAATATTATCAGAGAAAGGGGTTTGCTATCCTTCTAAGTACATTGGGTGATGCTCTCTTTTGCTGGTACTGGGGTGTTTCTTTTCCTTCTCTTATAGTAGCTTTTTTGAATTTGCTTGTTTGCTACATTAGATGTGGTTGCTTCTTTCTTAGGTCTACCTCATTCAGCTATTCTTTCCACGGAGAGTATATTTTCATGCATTCTTGTAGAGGCTATCCGTCTTCTTCCTCTTTGTATAATATTCCTTTAAGAACTTTCTCCAGGAGATTCCTCAGGAAAATGGGAATCAGTCTACCACAAGACCCAGCAATTCCACTCTTAGGCATATACCCAAAAGATGCACATTCATACAACAAGGATGTGTGTTCCACTATGTTCATAGCAGCATTATTTGTAATAGCTAGAACCTGGAAGCAACCTAGATGCCCCTCAACTTAAGAGTGGATAGAGAAAATGTGGTACATTTACACAATGGAGTACTATTCAGCAGAAAAAAAAACAATGGAATCTTGAAATTTGCAGGCAAATGGAAGAAACCATACTGAGTGAGGTAACCCAGTAACAAAAAAGAGAAACATGGTATTTCTCACTCATTTACGGATTTTAGGCATGAATCAGGGGAGTGCCAGCATACAAACGCATTGCCAGAGAGTCTAGGAAACAGTCCAGCGACTGGTGAAAGCAGAGGCAGATACCCACAGACAAACACTGAACTGAACTCCTGGAATCCAGTGTCAGAAAGGGAGAACTGATGGGCAAAGGAGTTAAGACTGGGCTGGTTTAACCCACAGAAACAGTTGACCTGAACAAGGGGAGCTCTTGGACCCCAGATTGATGGCTGCGTGGAAAGCATGGGACTGACCCAGACCCCCTGAATGTGGGTGTCAGTGAGGAGGCCTAGGTAATCTATGGGGCCTTGGGTAGTATTTATCCCTGGCGTACAAATAGACTTTGAGTGCCCATGCCACAATATAGGAGGCTCTCTCAGCCGGGACTCTTGGGGGAGGGCCTAGGCCCTGCCCTGGATGAAATGACAGTCACTGGAGATCCATTATGGAGGGCCTCACCCTCCTTGGTGATTGGAGTGGAGATTGGGTGGGGGACTGGGGAGCCTGTTGGGGAGGCCAGGAGAGGAGGGGAGGGAGAGGGAGCTGGGACTGACATGTGAAACAAGCTTGTTCCAACTTAAATAAAAAATATTATTATTATTATTAAAAAAAAGAACTTTCTCCAGGGCTGGTTTGTGTTTCCTTTTAAACACCCTATGACTCTGTCATTTTTGACAGACACCCCTGCAGGGTATAGAATTTTGGGTTCACAGGTTTTTGGTTTTTGGTTTGTTTGTTTGTTGTTTTGGAGCGTGAACTCTTTTATTCCATGTTCTTTTGGCTTCTGTGCTTCCTTGGGAAAAGTCTGTGAGCTGGTGCTTGTCTCATGCTGCTTTCAGGGTTGTTTCTTTACTTTGCACTCTGACACCCGACTACAAGTATGCTGGAGTGTCTTCTGACACCTGACTACAAGTATGCTGGAGTGTCTTCTGTGGTCATAGTTATTTGGAGGTTTTTGTTCCCTGAGATTGAGAAAATTTTAGCTACAATTTTATTTAAAAATCTGTCTACTGCATTTGATTTCATCTCTGCTTCTTCTACATCATGAGTTCTCAGGTTTGGTCTCTTGAATGCATTTCAGATGTTAAAGAAATATCACTTATGCCCTTTAATTTTTTTCCTTCTATGTGTCTGTCTCTATTATTGTCTCTGCTTTGCCCTCCATCCCTGAAACTGATCTTCTGCTGGGACTTCTGTTAATGGTGCTTTCTGGTGTCCTTTATTTGACTGACTGTGGTTTTCCATTTCTAGTATTTCTGTCTGGTTCTTTTTTTGGTGTTTCAATTTCCTTGTTTAATTAAGGTTTCCTCCATATTTTTATCTGTCTCCTCCAACTTACTAATTGTTTCATTTACTTTGGAACCTGTTTTGTTGAGGTCTTTCTATGCATCCTTTTGCTTGATTTTTCTATATGATCATTGATTCTTTTAAGCAGCAACACTCTTAATCCTTTCTCGGGCATTTGGCTGCCTCTTTAAGACTTTTACATTCCATTGTGTGGGAGATGGTTCACTGGGGATAAGGCATGAATCATCATTGTGTGATAGTCTTTGTGTTTGCCATGTTTTGATCATCCATCGGAGTGAGTTTCTTTTGGTTGTAGCCCTCCCCTCCTTCCGACTATTCAGATACTTGGATTTCTGTGACTCTTCCTAGAAAGGTAACTGCATGAAGCTCATCTACAGTGACTGAGGGAACCTGGTGTTGAGTGTTAAATGGAGTTGCTGAGGTGATTCCACCATGGCTGTGCTCTGACATGACCAAGAGTCGGGCTGAACACTGAACACCAAGGGGACCAGGTGAGCTTAAACCCCTGTTCACTCTCTGGATTATGTGCATCCATTATGGGCAAGAGTCCACCAGCAGATCCATGAGGTACTGAGGTCTGTAGACTAAATGGAGACTATGATTAGAGTAACTGGTCCAACATAACCTCTAGGACCATAGCATAGAGACTTCCGGTGTTGGAGTGATGGCTGGAACCTCAGAAATCAAAACCCCACCCCTACACTGACCTCTGAGACCACTGGAAACAGAGTCCCGGTCTTGCAGAGTACTCTGGGCCCTGTAGAGCTGAGACTCTGGCCCTGTACTCCAGCCCCGAGGACTGGAACTTTGGTCCTTCATGGTGTTTTCCTCAGAGAGGGAGGCCTGGTCACGTAGTATCTCCGGTCCTTCCAGGGGAACTTCTATATTATTAATTTTAAAGCATGGGCCTTAGGCATTTACATGAATCTTTTTAAAATGCTGTATAGCAATGACGAAGGATATTGGGTTTCGCTGTGGCCCTTTCACATATAGGAGCTTTGGTCACACGTTCTCTTCCTTCCTCCACGTCTTTTGTTTAGATTCAGCGCCTAAGAAGGAGCGTGCGATGGCTTTCTGGTTCTGGCTTATTTCCCTTAACGTGAGGATTTCCAACTTCTATCCATCTTCCAGCAAGTAACACCATTTCATTATTATTTTTTTTTTCTTTTTTCCCCCCTCAATATATGTTTCTATTTAAATTAGAAACATGAATGCTTCACATGTCAATCCCAGCTCCCTCTCCCACCCCTCCTCCCTTGTCCCTCCACCAGCCTCCCCAGCCACCACCCCCCAGTTCCCTTCTTGTGGGAATCTCCAAAGTCTGTCATTTCATCCAGGGCAGGTCCTAGGCCCTTCCCCATGTGTCCAGGCTGAGAGAGCATCCCTCCATGTGGAACAGGCTCCCAAAGTTCATTCATATACCATGGTAAACACTGATCTACTACCCAAGGCCCCAGTGATTTCTGTGGCCTCCTCCTTGGCACTACATTCATAGAGTCTGGATCAGTCCCATGCTGGCCTCTCAGCCATCAGCCTGGGATTCAAGAGCTCCCCCCTTCTCTGGTCAGCTGTCTTTGTGTGAACTCCTGGAAGCTAGTGACAGAGATGGAGGAGTGATGAGCAAAGGTGTCAAGACCATTTCATTATTCTTAAGGACTACGTAACACTCTATTGTCTGTCTGTGTCAGATTTTATCTATCCGTTCAGCATATAATGAGCAAGTGGGCCAATTCTTACTGAGCTGATGTGCTTTAACAAACATGGTACACAGGCATCTCAACTGTATTCCTGTCAATACTTGGGAAAATGAGCTATACAACCAGTTTTGCGTTGACTTCTATACTATAATTCCACTACTCGATGTTTGTTTTAAGTAGGCAATTACAAAAAAAAAGTTGATTACTGTCCAAGAATGTTTATCTGAGCAGTGTTTAAAATCATAAGAGGCTAGAAACAAATTAAGCACACAATATAAGAAAGTAATAAATTAGAGCCATACACTGAAACATGAGGCAGCCATTGAGATGAACATCTAATTCCTCAATCAAGTAAGTTATTCAAGATATATTGTTAAAGCAAATGATTGCAGCATTTTATGGCATGATCTGTTTTTAATTAACAAATTAAACACCTGGATATTTATGAGGTACAGTGTGGTGTTTCGACATATTTATACGTTGTAGAGTGGATGAATGAAGCACGGCAACATATTCTTGACACACGCTGCCAGTTTGAGGTGTGAACACTTAAATTCTATTCTGAAAACAATTGGCAAACACAGTGTGTTGCTATCAACGATGGTCATCAGATGTTTTGAAACAATTCCCCTTCTCAAATTGAAATGCTAAGTGCTGGGATTCGAATCTTCCTACCAGCTAGCCTGTTTCACTTCCTGTCTCTGTCCCGGGAAAGCACCCCTCAGCTCTGGGTGTGTGAGCTCAGCTCCTTTGATCCCACATTAGAGAGGAGAATGATTCTTGACGTCTTCATTTTAGAGCTGCTGTGTGCTCCTTGACACAGCCTGAGAACAGCCATGCTGCCCCTCTGCTGAGTTTGATAGGGCTCCACCTCCTAGCTTTTAAAATGGTGATGAGACAGTTTCCACTTCAAATGATTATTAGTTGAATGAGAAAAGCTGTTAGAAAATGCCAAGAACAAAGTAAATATTTTGTAACTATAAATTGCCATCAAAGGACTTCTCATCCCTACAATTCTTTATGGCTTTGCCATTAAGAAATTATTATATGCTTTGTTATGCTTTATATTATGTAATGTATTGTTGCTAACAGGAAACTCTACCTCAGAACCATTTCTATAGCCAATAATGCAAGGCCTACCAGCTTAAATGGGAGAACACTCACTAGTTGCTTTATTTTCCTAGTCAAATTTTTATTTTAAATTTGTATCTTTTTATTTATAATCTGACAGAACATCCTAAATATCCTTGTATAAAGAGACAAGTCATATGTTAAAAAATCATCTAAGTCAAGTACATGATATTTTTGAGAAATTTAATACATGCATTATAAATGCCTAAAAATGGCATAGAAAAGGTTGGGACCTCAAAGTCGGATGCATGACAACAGCTAAGTTCAGTTTTCCACAGGACACACTGCTAATAGAAATAATTTCTACTATATCTGGGAAGGAAAATAAACAGATATGATAGATCTGTAGGGGAATTTTGGTAATCTCTCAGCATTCAAAATTAAGAAAAGACGGAAGAAGGAAAAAAGTTTTAATGAAGAAGGAGATATTAGCTCATTGAAACAAGTGTACGGTACCCACCCTGCCTGTAATTCAGCCACAAGTTGGCTTCTTGTGTTCCGGGGCTAGGAACTAAGGGGCATGAGTGAAGCCACATTAAGATGGGAAAGATTCCTTTCTGGTGTTTCTTTTCATTTGGGGCCCTTTTTTATTCCTCACTCTCCAGACATCGAAGTTGAGCTGCATTAGGGAATACAAATAGGCCTTTGAAAGGAAAGCAAAGCATGGACACTAGTTAAAAAATTATAACCAAGTACGTCAAGTCACAGGGCTGTCACAAGCTACCCTGCAAATGGGGTGCCATGAATTAAGACGAAATGTGGCATTTCTCCCTTGCATTGTCCTTTGCGAAGGGTCAGGCTTAAGTGACTATCAGTCAGCATGCGCCAGAGAAATAAAATTAGCTATAGAAAGATGTCTGAGGACTTCTGATTCCTAGAGGAAGAACCCCAGAGGCTTTGGAGATTTATTGTGGAAATTGGCTCATATGATTACAGAGGCTGAAAAAAAAAAAGTATACCATCTACAAACTGAGATATTGTGAACACCCGGGACAGAACCCGGTTGGAGAATGAAGACCTGAGAACCTGGGTTGGGGCACTGGTGTGAGCATAGTGGGAGCATATAAGCACCCATGTCTGTTCAGGATGAGATGGGTTTTCCCAGGAATAGGGGAGGGTTCTCTTGGCACTTTTGGTTTTACTGAAACGTGTCTTCTTGGGACAGTCTACAGCCAATGCACACCTTCCCAGCCACATCAACTAAATGGATACACCATATCTCAGTGAAGTTTGAATATGAAATCAATCTTTACAACCCTCCCCATGCCACAGGAAGATACCGTCTCCATCCAGTGAAGACCAGGAAAAGCTGAAGTGAATAGTTATTATAAAGATCCTGAAACGTGATGAGTGTGGGACAACACACACGCTACACTTGGATGAAAATATCTCTTTGCACAATGAATATACACAAATAAAAAAAAAACATAAAATTCCCGACTGCAACGCATTGTTTTTCTCATTAAGACTGCATCTTATTACGTAGCCCTAGCAAACCTAGAACTCACTATATAGACCAGGCTGGCCTCTAGCTCACAGAGATCTACCTAACTCTGCCTCTAGACTGCAGGGATTAAGTTGTGCACCACCACACCCATACATCTTTAGCAAACAAAAGTAATACAACGCAGCCGGGTGGTGGTGGCGCATGCCTTTAATCCCAGCACTCGGGAGGCAGAGGCAGGCGGATCGCTGTGAGTTTGAGGCCAGGCTGGACCGACAGCCTCCAAAACAATACAGAGAAACCCTGTCTCGTAAAAAACCAAAAAAAAAAAAAAAAGGTAATACAACGTAATCATTGTTACCATTCATAATTAAATATAAAAATGGAATCAGGAACACTGATCTCATCAAACCATAGCAAAGTTATGCAGGAGTAGGAACTCATTGCTAGTGAAACTGCAACATTGTAACTCTCTTAGAAAGACAGTTGGATGTGTTTTTTTTTTCCATTAAACTGAATGGGCCATCCCATACGATTCAGCAGTTATGTTTCTCATTATTTACTCAAAAGAATTGAAAACTAGATTTTTAAAGAATTGAATAATTTTGTTCAGTTATGAATGAAGCTGCTTGTAGCCGCTTTATTCATAACTGCAAAAACCTGCAAGCAGCCAGGGTGTTCTAACAAATGCACTGAGGTAATTCAAACAATGGGAATTTATTCACCCCTAAAAGGAAAAGGGGTATCAAATCATGCACAGACACGGAGGAACCTTAAGGACATATTACCAAGTGGGGGGAGCCAGTCTGAATATGCTTTTGTTATTGTTTGATTCTAACTATATAGCATTCTGGGGAAAACAAGAAATAAAAAACAAAACTATGGGGGAAAGTATAATCCTGTGATTCTAATACTCCTCTATAAAATTAAAAACCTATGGTATGGAAATGAGTACTTTGTATTGGTATGGCTTTTCATTTATTGATACAAAGTCAAGGTCAATTTTGTGATGCGTATATTTCTCCTCTTCATTAAGTATTGTGCTTATACTGATCTTTTAAAATGTAATGCATAATTAAATATGGACTATAGATAGTTACTTATAATAGTCAGAACTTATAGTTAGGTAAGTTAGGTTTTCTAGATATACAGAAATATATTTGAGATAGGTAGACAGTCTTCAAACCTTTCTGTTGAGTGAAGCCTTTTCCTTGCCAGCCACTTTGGTTTTTCCCCACCAGTCACCTGGGCTCTGCCATGTTGTGGTCCCCAAATAACACACAAGATGCTGTATTAATTATGAAGCTGTTGGCCTTGCTTGTTTCTTACTGGCTAGCTCTGACTTAAGTATTTACTCCATAATTGTTAATCTAAGTATTTCTCTTACCGGAGAAAAGGGTTCAGACTTCTTACCCCTATGGCAACTACATGGTGACTCCCTATGTTTCTCCCACCCAGAATCCTGCTCGACTCCTAGTCCCACTTATCTTACTTCCATATTGGCCAACATTGCTTTATTCAATAACCAGTAAGAGACAGATTTACATATTTCAAACTGCCAAATTCTGGGAAGTGAAATACATCCATTTGCCAAAGTTCATTTCTGTGAATACCTTTAAGATTACAACCTGCTGGTAATGGAGTTTGATTGTAGAATGAGCAAGTGGGGCAATTTCTTACTATTTCTTTGGCTTGTTGCCAAGTGATAGAAAAATTCTTCTTTAAACCTTTGCTGCTAACTTGGTGTTTCTTATGAAATTCTGAAGCTTCCAACACATTACCTATTAATAAACGGTCAATTTCATCATTGCCTTGTGCCAGAGGACCTGGCAGACCTGTATGGGATCTGATTTGTGTTATTTATATATAGGGTGAGTCCTGCTTCTGATGGTTTCCTGTAATTGTAAAAACAATGAGGTTAATTCTGTGCCATCAGGGACAAATTCTGCAGTCTCAATGTGCAAGACAATTCTGTCTGCATACTGAGAATCCGTGACTGTATTGAGAGGCTCTGTAAAGTTTTTAAGTACCATGAGAATGGCATATAACTCTGCCTTTTGTACAGATTTGTAAGGGCTTTGAACTACTTTACTTATATTTCCTGATTTATATCCTGCCTACCTGATTTGTTTGCATCCGTGTAGAAGGTAAGAACTCCAGAAATAGGTGTTTGTCCACGATATGCGGACGAATCCAAATTGTTTTCTTTATGAGTTTGATTCTCACTGTTTTGGGAGAGTTGTTACTAATAGTTCCCAAAAAGTCACTGCAAGCTGTTTGCCAATGCTCATTATCCTTCCATAAGGAGGAAATTTCCTCATTAGTCAAAGGTAAAATTATTTCAGCTGGGTCATTCCCAGTCAGTTGATGAAGCCTTAACTTACCTCTTAATATCAAATTCAAGATCTTTTCTATATACGTTTTCAGTTTTTTATTTTGTTTATGTGGCAGAAATACCCATTCTAGTATGATGTCTTCCCTCTGCATTAAAATTCCTGAGGGGTATTCTCTAGATGGTAAAATAACCAGAATACAGTCCAGTTTTGGATCCACATGGTCCATATGTGCTTCTAATATTCTCTTTTCTACCCATTCTAATTCCTTTTCAGCCTCAGCTGATAGTACTCATGGGTTATTTAGGTCTTTATCTCCTTTTAAAGCCATTTTTCAGGTATTTTAAATCATGCCCTTCTATACCGATAATTATCTGTAATTGAGAGATTTCTCCTAATAGTTTTTGAAGATCATTAAGAGTCTGGTAACGATCTCTTCTGATCTGTACTTCCTGCGGTCTGATTTTTCTGAGACTCTATTTTATAACCTAAATAATTAATAGAATCTCCTCTTTGTATTTTTTTGGGGGGCAATTTGTAATCCCCAGTGAGGCAAAGATTCCTTTACTGCTTCAAACACCTTTTCCAAAGTATCCTTACTTGAATCAGACAGTATAGTGAACTGCTTTGACTTAGAGAAGCTAACCAATGTATTTTTGATTTGCGTATAGTCCAACAGCTTCAGTTAAAGGACCTTGTCATTCTTCCATATTTTGTCCGGTTTGCAATTTCAATGTTGTTACCGTACAAACATGTAGGAGTGGATCAGTTATAGATGGATGCTTGAGAATCAGTACGATCGAGACACCGGCATCCAGAGGTGGACTAGCTGTCCCATGGCCGTCACCCACCAAGGACTTCTGATTCCTAGAGGAAGAACCCCAGAGGCTTTGCTGGATCCGCATTGCCCTCCTGTGCAGCAGAAGGTGGTTGACACTTGGCCTGCATTCAGAGAAACTGTGTACTCACTAAATGTGGCTTGCTCTGATACTCTTCCCTTCACAAAGTTTCCACAGCCACTAAATCACTCTTTTTTATTTCAGCTCTCCATACTTTTTACAGTCTCATTCTCTCTCTCTCTCTCTCTCTCTCTCTCTCTCTCTCTCTCTCTCTCTCTCTCTCTCTCTCTCTCTCTGTGTATGTGTGTGTGTATGTATGTGTGTGTGTGTGGCTGTCTGTCTCATTTTCTCTCACTACACATCTATCTATCTATCTATCTCTCATCTGTCTATCAGCCTACCTGCATATAAACATGTATGTGCGGGTGTTCATGTCCATATACACATACAGAGGCCAGAAGAGAGTGTGGATATCCTAGTACTACTTTCTGCTTTAGAGATAGGAATTCCCACCCTGGACCTGGGCTGGCAACCACCGAGTTGCAGAGATCCTCCAGTCTCTGCCCTGCTTGAGTGACAGGTGTACCTGTGGACACATCTCACCTTGTACATGGATGCCCAGTATTTGAACTCAGGTACCCAGCCCCTAGCCTAAGTTTATTTTCTAAAGTATTCAATTTCTACACAAACTAAATTTGTATAGGAGGTTAAGTTTAAGGTATGATTAACATTTAAATTGGAGAATAATTCTCGAATTCAGTCATTTATTTTTTGTTTAATAAAAGTATTTTGATAATACAAACAAAATTTAATAATTTTGGGAGTAGTTAATGGGTCAAGGTATATAAAGATATAGTCTACAATTAAAAGTAAACTTGAAGGAGAATACATAGTACACATTAATTAGTATTTGTTAATTCTCCGGCATAGCTAAACAAGTGTCTCAGAGGCAGTTGCTTTCATTATCTCCATTTTACAGGCAGGAGACTGAGGCAAACTTGAAACATACAGGAACAAAGTTTAAGTTTCAACCACCTTGTTAGTTTCCAGTTGTTCTTGTTACAAAGTACCACAGACTTTCAGCCTCACTGGCTGGTGCTGGGAAGAGTGGCTTTTAAATGTCCCTTACTATACTGAAAGAAAGAAGACTTTGGTTCCTTCCGGGGAGACTGTTTTCTTGATGTCAACTGTACCCCGACCGGCGGCAGTTTCTCCATCTTCAAGACCATCTTCTTTCTTTTAGAGGCCCTGTGATTACACAGGATGATCACCCTGCCTTAAAATCCTCAGCTTAACTACATGTAAAGTGTCTTCTTGCCACACAAGAAAGTTTTGGGCACCGGAATGCAAATGTCGTTGAGGGATAATTACTCTTTCTTAAACTCACAATACTAATTGGCACCCCAGTATCCCAATATCCAGACCAATAAGGCGGAGACAAGTCTCAAGTGCTTTGCTCAGTCATATAATTTTTACCTACACCATAGTTAGAAACAGCAGTGATGAAGACATTCACAGCAAAGGGAAGATTTTGTTTTTGGTTTTACGAGACAGGGTTTCTCTGCATTGTTTTGGAGGCTGTCGGTCCAGCCCGGCCTCGAACTCACAGAGATCCTCCTGCCTCTGCCTACCGAGTGCTGGGATTAAAGGTATGCGTTACCACCGCCCGGCAGGGAAGGTGTTTTTAAAGAAATACCTGCTCCAAGCCTACAGTCTGTCCTAACAACCATTGGGTGAAGGAATCCCTGCTAGCAGCTGACTCACTTGACTTGGTCATTGGAACATTTGTAATATAATGCCCACTATTTTTATGAGTCACAAGAGGAATATAAAAGATCTGTGGCATTTACACTGCTGTCAAGAATTTTAAAGTCACATTGCAGAGGCGGCATTAGCCTTTATGAAGTCATGAGCCAAATGCAAGCTAGTAAATAGGGCCTTCTGTCTCAACGTTAAAATTAGATAACAGGAGGAAAACTCAGGGGACTAACAGATTTCACACATCTAAGAATAATAGTGGAGTCTTGAGACGGTCAGGTGCAGGAAGACAAGAAGGTATAAGTATGGTTACAGTTAAAAAAATGATGGATGGATGGATGGATGGATCTGTTCTACACTAGGCAGTACACAAGTTGGTGTCAGCAGAAACAAAATATTGAAATGTTTGTAATTTAGCCTTATGTTGTGGCATTTTATTCTTTTGCAGCTGTATTCTTTATTTGCCACCCAGAATTATGATGGAGAAATTCAAACCCAATGTTACTCTGTAAGAGGTAACAAGAGTTCTAGGATTTGGCCTCCAAATACCAGAATCTAAAGAAGGATTTCAGAGCAGGAGCACAGAGCTTACAAGCACCATGTTCTGTCTGTCTTCCTCTAAATTTGTGGAGCCTGTCATCTAAATATATGCTTTCTGGTTCTAAATATAAAGCTGATAATCTTGCAGGAGCTCACAGAGTTCTTGGGCTGAACTGCGAAGGACAGTTGGGCAAAGCCACCGGACTGCAGAGTCTCAGGTGTCAGGCGAGTCTGAAGCTGTACCAGGGGATTAGGACTGAGGTCGGAGAGCCCACGGCAGCCTCCCTGACTCACAGCAGCCTTGCAACTGCTCGAGCATGATGAAGGCAGGGATCTTAGCCTCTTTGGAGAAACTGGCTTCCTTAGGAAGATGAAAATATTGCACGAGATAAGAGTTTAAACAGTTCAGTAGAAAAACGTTTGTTGAAGTAGAGAAGCAGAGCTGAAGTGGAGAACAGACTCAGAAAGGGCAGCAAGTGAAAACCAGCAGGGAAACCCACCAGGTCTACAAGGGAAGTCACTTACTCTGCAGCCTCTCACTGTTGTTATTTGGGACTGTGCACTGAGTACTACAGGTCACTGGGGTTAACTCTCCCTTCAAGCCCACAACCTAACTAGAATGTTTTGCTGTAAAATTTATGATGGTAGTGGTTATTTGGGGAGAAATCTTGTCTCTTCTGATAGAGCTAGATTTTAGGACATAGGTCAAATTTAATTTCAACAAATAAGATTGGTGTGAGCTTTTTGCGTGAAGTCAGAAAGAAGTGAGAAATTAAATCATTGGACCCAAACACTATAAAAATTCAGTGCAGAAATCAGGCATATAATTCCATGTCTTTGTTAATAAAATGTGCCATGGGCAGCTTAATCTTTTATTTTTGATTCTGCAACCTCGTTGTCTAATCCCACATGGGATTAACGGGTGCTGAGAACCTTCAACCACAGGATAACTAATCACAACTAACTTAGTTTCTTTACATTTTCCCCATTGTTTTCATCCTCTGCTTCGCCCTTTCTGCTTCTACCGTCAGATGTCTGCATGCTTCCATTTGTTCCATTTTGAGCAAACACTGTACATACAAATGCTTGCATGGTAGTCTGAGGTTGACTCCACGTCCTCGGAAAGAAGTAAAACTCTCAGCTGTAACACAAGTTGTTTCTGATTTCAAATTGTCAAGTGTACACAGTGGTTTACTAGTCCAGACCTGTAAACAGAATCAGGCAAAGGGGAGTGTTGTTTACTTAAGAAGTTTTTAGTAACTAAGAGGTTTTTAAGACTTAGCCGGTGGTGTGTTTCTCTGGAGTAAAGGTTGACATTAGGAAATTCAGTGGTGGGGGGGAGGATGTATTTTCAGAAATCCTTGGTAATGGGATTTCCTATTCAATGAAATATAATTTTAAAAATAAGCAAAAGGTATGGATTTTCATCATTTAAAATACTTTTACTAGATTCCATGACTAGTTACAGGTTTGTGTAAACAGGTAATGGCTAATCACACACAGGGAAAACCTTATGGTCATGCTACCCAGGTGGTTAGTCAGTAAGTACTCCAGAGTCCGTGACAAGAAGGCCCCTCACTTGGCTTGAGGCCCCACACCTCTGTCTCTAAGACTGTGTTTTGTAAGTGAAGTCCTATGAGGCACGTTTGGCATCTTCCATTGTCGTTTCTGGACTCTTCATTGGGACACAGTCTTCTCCATCAGGTGAGCAGAAAATCCAGGGAGTGGCATCAAAGGGCATGCTTTGAGGAAGCCAGATTTGAAACCAAAAATTTCTCCTAGCCCCAGAGAAATATTTGCACAAAGACAAGAGAGGGGGAAACTTTAATTATCGCCTCTGCATTCAACTCAAGTGTGATGTACCTCAGAGGTATTTCTCCTCCATTGCAAAGACAGAAATCTCATCCACTGGGGTGACCAACCTGATAATACTTTCTTTGAGTGTCTTCAACATATATGAATAACTCTCAGAAAAGAGAGTTTGACAGCATAAATTTAACTCATATAATTAATCTCCATTCACTTGGTAATTGGTGGTGACCGTCTGCGTTAATAATCTTTTTGCCAAGAAATAAACCAATAACCACCAACATCTTTAGGACAGGAGGCAGTTGTGAAAGCCTGCAGAAGTGAGGCCCCAGAGGAATGCAGGAGACAGGTCCCTATGCTCCTTGATTGCACTCCCAAGAACTAATTCTGCGGTCCTTGAGAAAGATAACCATGGGCCATGGAGTTAGTAGAAGGCACCATTAGACCCAGGATTTCCCTGATAGCATATGGTTTCACCCAGTGAGCCTCTAACCCGGCTCCTCCCACTTCAGAAGTCATCATGTGATCTCATTTACTAAAAGAAAAGTAAATGAGCCTTGGCAACCCCTTCAGACACACTAACCCAGCATCACAAAATCTCTGTGTGCTATTGCTAAGAAGCCTCAGTATACATTGAGAAGCCAATGCTTACACTGTGGTGTATAGCATCCTTTTCTGGGTGTCCTCTTTCCCTCAACCTGGGAAAGTTAGGCCCACACTTAACTCTATATTAAAAACATTTTAATATATTAAGGTTTGCTTCCTAAGAAGACTTGTGGTCCCAAAACCAGTGCTTACAAGTTTCCTAAACTACGCACTGTGTGGGGACACCAGACCTTGAGCAGAAACCCACTTCCCCTTAGGCCTGGGTGCAGGCATCTGTGTAATGTTTACTGAAAACAATTCAGTGCTTTAAAGCTCTTGATAGGGCTCAGATAAGGGCTCGCTCACTGAGATACCATGACTTTCACACCCCCTACGGCTAGATGCCTCTTCCTGTCCCCGCCCCCTGCGGTGTCTCCCCGATTCTGGGGCCGGAGATTAAACCACCAGCCAGGAGGGTGAGAAGTGGAAAGAATGGTATGTAAATGGATGGCAAAAGTCCTTAAAAAGGGAAGCTCTTTTTTCTTGGAGAGACTTCTCCTGAGACTTCTCTCTCCTAAGCGGACTTGGAATCTCCTCCTAAGCTGACTTGGGAAGCATAAAGTTTTCTTAAAGCAACCGACCGGTCTCTGTGTCATCTATCCCGACCACCTCGCTACATTCTCGGATGCAGGCCGCACAGCAGGTGCGACAGCACTGTACAGAAGTGTTTTTCTCCTCCCCTTGGACAGGAGGGAAGCGAGTCCTTTGAGATGTATTTAGCCCTTCTGGTATGAGCATGTGTTGACAGGCTAGGAGATCACGCTCACTCACTGTAAGTCCGTAGAGCTGGCAATGGCCGCCACAGAATCATGCTTTCTGCTTATGTTACTTCTTGGTATTCACCAACCACTCCTGGTAAAAATGACACAGAAAGAAATGGGACGGCAACTTTCCATTCTTCTCAGCACCAACCTTTCCTTTTTCCTCTTCAGTAAGCACATGGCAGAGAGTGTTCACAGAGTGTATGCCCACTAAGAACTGAAGAAACACAGAGGGTTTTGTGGCTACACACCATATAGAGTTTTAATTTTATTCATTTTTAAAGCTAGCATACAATGTA
The DNA here is from genome assembly GCF_017639785.1 of Mesocricetus auratus. NCBI lineage: Eukaryota > Metazoa > Chordata > Mammalia > Rodentia > Cricetidae > Mesocricetus > Mesocricetus auratus. The sequence goes on from NW_024429198.1 coordinate 62,823,242, forward strand.
ACGGGTCTCATTACAACATCTTGACTTGAAAAATGAACATATATGCATGAGCTATAGAATACCATGGATTCCACAAATGAGTTAAATTCCCTAACAATTTCATTTAAAATGAAAATTCACCATATAAAAATGAAGAGTAAAATTCATCCCAGTAATGTTATTTTTTTACTTTTTTTAATCTTCAATATTTTATTAATTCTTTAAGAATCCCATGCATTGCAAGTCTTAGAATTTTTATAATTATACTATACAGCAAGTGCAGCATGCCTTAGCGAGTTGAGAAGAAAGGTTTTGAAAAGGAGGAAAATGTTTCTACTTTAGTACCACGTGTGCACATGCATGTGTATGCATGTATGTGTGTGCTCAGGCGTGCGCAAGTCTGTGTTACATATGCGTGAATGTGTGTATAGAAATAGGCAGACAGTCAGATGTCTTTCCTTCTCACTCTGCCTTTTTGCTTTGAGAGCGGGCCTCACTGAACTGGGAACTGACTGGGGGCTCCACGGATTCCCCTTTCTCTCCCCAGCCCCAGTGCTGGCACATGGAGCCACCCTTGGATTTGTACGGTCTTGCTGGGGATTTGAACTCTGGTGCTTATATTTCCCGAACAGTGTTCCTACACACTGAGCCATCTCCCTCACCCCTCATTTGGTGCTTTCCCTGGCACCGTTCCCCCTTGGTTTTGAACAAAAGGTCCAGTGGTTTTGCTTTGCGGGGGCCCCTACTAACAACAAGGCCACCTCTAGGTCCTGCTACAACTCGATCAAACAAAGTTAGCAGACTACACGGCTCAGGCATATTGTACCACAACCTCCAGACAGAGGCATACACCTTTTTAAAATTTACGTTTGTGTTAGAGGATTCTGATGAGCAACTTTTTAACAATAATTTCCATGGGCCAAAGAACCTACAGTTCATAGTGGTTAGGAATGGTGTGCTGAAGGATTTGAATGGAGTCTTGAAAGGAAGCAAGGTCAAATGAGATGATGGGATTAAGGCTAAACTCTCAATGAGCATAAAGGGCTGCCAAATGCAGACCTAGAAAGGATAGCAGGGAGGTAGTTTATCTTGGGCAAAAGGCACTGGCAACTGCTTAGTCAGGCGTCCCCCAAACTGTCAAAAGACTTTTGAAAGTGAATCCTGTCTTGAAAATGTCAAGCACAGGCCACCTTTGAAAGAGGGACAGAGCTTTCTGTAGGAGAGACAAAATTCAAGCCAGGAGGCAGGAAGGTCAGTGAGTATAACACAGCTGAGCTCCCTGTGAAAGAGAAACAGGCCCTTGATCCGCATACCTCCAATCCTACTTAATTTTTTCACATGTGTATCGTATGAGCATACGTGCCTACAGGGATAGGTGTGTGTCCAGGTGTGATGCTGACACTGGGAGCCCCCCCATCACTTTCCACCTTGCTCACCCAGGTGGGGTCTTTCAGATGGACACAGAGCTCTTGCCACACAGCTGGTCTGACTAGCCTCCCTGCTCTGGGGATCCTCGGGTTTTGTCTCTGAGTGACAGGGTTACAGATGCACCATCACACCGATCTGCAGTCCTGGGGATCTGAACTCAGGTCTTCACACTTGCAGGGCAAGTGTTTTGGCCACCGAGACATTTTTCCCAGTGCCCTGCTCCATCATTCAAAATACAATTTCACAAACACAAGAAATATCAAGAAAAGGGACAGCTAAAATTCGCACCACTACCCGAGTGTTAGCCAAAGCAATCAGCCTCTCCTTCAACACGTGCTTCTGTACAGATTATTAAAAACATAGCAATCCTTTCGAAAACGATAGTTAATTTTAACATTTTAAATGACTTGAATGACTATGAAAAGTCATTTCCTGGGTCTTTTTTTTTTCTTTCTGAGAATGCAAACCAGCCTGTGGAATATATTCAACTGATTCTAAGTGGCTGTGTGCTTCACCATAACAATGACTCTCCGAGCAATGCTGGACAGGATGATGCAATGATCAGAAGGGTATTCTGAAAGTATGTGAACAAGAAATAAAGAAAGAATCATGGGCTTGTTAATTGTGTGGCTGTGCATGGCTTAGAAAAACAGAGGAGTGCTCTTGCCAAAGATGAAATTTGACATTACAGAAAAATAATAAACTTGGTTTTAGATAAGATGATTTGACTATATCAGTAGAGCAAATCAGTAGAAGCCACCAAGTACCAGTGATGGCAGCTATACAGCCAGGGGAGTGCTTATCTCCTGGGAGTAATTGGCTCACAAGGATGCTATTTTATCACACTAGAGAGTGCCTGAAGTCATATGAGAGTGTGAATCCTTCAAAGAAGGTTTTACTAAAAGTATGTTGTCAAAATTGATGAAGGTGATGATCAATGACACAGAACACCAGTTCATAGAAGCATAAATGATGTAGTTTGAGATAAAGTTGTAGGAATATACTTAACATTTCACCTAAAACATATTTTCACTAGACAGAGAAGTGCAGTGTCTAACATCTGTGCACATCTTCACAACAGTACTTCCTCCTGACGCTTTCGTCTGGTTCTTTTTACTTACAAGTTCATTTTGATTCTCAAATGCTCAGGGTCTCCCTTTGTGGCAGATGTTAAGTTAGTCTTACGTCGCCCAGAGTATTTCTATTGGTGCAAGTGGGAAGGACAGGCTTCTCTTAAATGCCTATTAGTCTTTGTTAATCTCACAATATAAAGATACTCAGCACAATCGACGGTTAAACCATTGAAAACGCCTCCGTATGCATTGTATCTGTTTGGTTCCTGGCAGAAGTTTTCAAGGCCGTTTTGTGCTCTGTGTCCCTCCAGAGACAAAGACTACCTTTGAGAGAGAGGAGTTTAAAATTCTCGGTGAGCATGGAATAGAGGGGAATAGAGCTGACAAAACCCTCCTTGATGCAAAAAGCGACGTCAACAGGAGAGTTCTGCTTTCAAGTATGAGTTCTTCTGTGGATGATTTATAAATGGCATGGCAATAACACTCAATAAAAACGAGTCACCTCCTTCCCCTCGGGCAAAGATGGAAAGATACTATTTAATGGAAGCTGAGTTTCAAGACACTGGGGAAATAGGTAAGTGTAGGGAAGCTAGACAGCCATGTGGGAAAGGCTACCATGCCTCACACCACACACAAGAATAAAGTGTGCATAGATCAGTGATTTAAACATTAGAATACACTGCATGTGAATTCATTATTACCTCTCTCAGGCAAAATGTTACAGCTACATCTCAAACAATTTAGACCATGAAAGAAAAAAAAAATACCAGAAGCACGAACTCAAGGAGAAGTCCATACTGGGTGAGACATTGGATTGAGAGTCTACATAAGAGCTACACTACCCCCCGTGTAATAGAATTCCTGAATGGGGGAAATAAAAAGGAGAAGCCTACTGGAAAAATTAACATGTGCCAATAGCAGACATGCACGGTACATATCATCAGCTTTTAGTTGTTTTATTGTTTTTTGTTTTGTTTTGTTTTGTTTTGTTGGAAATAAAGGTGTACACCGCCACCACTCAGCATAAAAAGTTTTTAAATACAGAAAAAAGGTTCAGTTTCTCCCATGGCATAGTAAATGCGGTTTAAATGGAGATGCTGTTTCCTGCCCATTGCACAGACAAAATGTGAGGAGCTGGACAGTGCAGAGTAAGGAGACTCCCATTCCTCACTGCTGAGGATGCAGAATTCCAGCTGCTCTGCCAGGTGCAGGTCCCCAAGGCCCTCGTTCTTCAAGCCAACCACTTTGCGGTAACATCTTACTCAGAGTAAAAACAAGAGCAAGGCGTGGAAATCAGAAGATGAACCTGTGCTATGCAATAGAATCATATAAATATGAAATCTCACGGTTTCTGTATTGTAGCCGTGTGTGTGTGTGTGTGTGTGTGTGTGTGTGTGTGTGTGTGTGTGTGTGTGTGGTCAACTTTGGGTGTCATTCCTCAGGGGCTTTTCACCTTGAGTTTTGAAAGAGGATCTCCCTATTGGACCTAGGACTTGCCAAGTAGGTTAGGATGGCTGGCCAGGGAAGCCCCGAGATCCCCGCCTCTGCCTCCCCAGCACAGGGATTACAAGCACATACCACCACGTCTTGTTTTTTTCCTGTGGGCAAAGGGGATCGCTCTCAGGTCCCTGCAATTGTGTGGAAAGTGTGGATAAATGGGCTTTCTGATAGCTGCTTGCAGAAGTATTGGAGGGTAGAATGTTACAAGGATTACAACTGGCTTACAAATATCTGAGTACATAAATAGATGGGCAAATAAAGAAACGTGTTTTTGTTTACACACAGAGAGAAGAGTTATTTAAAAAAACGTACTAAGAAATGAGACAAAATGCTAACAACTGGTAAATCCAAGTTGCAGTTTGCCCTGGATGTTATGTTCAGGGGATTTGCCATATAGTCTGCTAATTATAGTTAACAATGACATTCTGGATACTAGAAAATTGACAGGAGATTTTAACTTTTCTCACCACAAAAATATTAAATATGTAATACAATGGGAATGTCAAATTGATTAAGTCCATCCACAATACATTTATATAGCAAATCATCACAGTACATGTTGTCTTGGTATTGTTAAAATACAGTTTTGTCAATTAAAACACACTCTTATATATCTATATGAAAATCGTGGTTGTTAACTTTGATTGACAACCTTACTGACTTGAGAGATGCCCAAGAGATCAGGAAAACGTGCTCCTGGGGTTGCCAGGGGAGTGTTCTCACAGCTGACCCAAGCAGAAGCCCCATTCATTGAGATATTCCGATCCAAACAGCATGTTGGGAGGGTATGGGAACTGTGGGAGGTGAGGACTGGCTACAGGAAGGAGGTGACCAGAGCCGTGTCTTTGAAGAGCCCTTTCCAGGTTTTATCCTCCTCCTGTCCCCAACGACGTGAACAGCTCTACTCCCCCACACCCTGCCCTCCACAATGGATGGAATCTTTGAAACCGTGAGCCATGCAAAGCCTGTGTACATCAGGCTTTCTTCCACGGCATAAAAAACAAAAAGCTGAAAAAGATATGTGAGTGTTGCTGTTCTATTCTTGCATCTCTCCCGTAAATTTGAAACTCCTTAAAAATGGGTGTCGGAAATCCTAAAGACAGAAATAGCTGGATGTATCTGTTCCTGTCTTCTTCAGTTTACTCCAGGGTCAAAGGATAGCACACACAACTATTCCCTACAGACGGGCACTGTTGCTTCTGACATGACCGTGCAGAAAACAACTAAGTCATGTGCTGTCCTAGAGTGTCTACCCAAGCAGAAAGCAGGAGAGTCGGGTGGTTTTCCAAATGTGTGCTGATTCTCAAACCTTCTCTTCCCATTCTTGGGCCTGCAGTGCTCTTCTGTCGGGGCCAATAGGTTACCACCATATGTCCATACAGTAAAAGGACAATGGGAAAGAGTGAAGAGTTCCTCACTGAGAATTACTCAGTAGATTTATTAAAGCATAGCGGTTCTTGGTCTAATATGAGAAGGCTATTAGACATCTGCTAGAGCTCTCCAGCCTTGTTTATCTAAAGGAAGGATATGAATATTGTTGTTGTTGTTGTTATCAGTTTGTTTTGTATGGGCCCGTCTTCCCGTGCCCTAGAAGTGGGCCAAAGTGTGGATCTGGTCACAGGCCTAATTGACAGTAGGTGTGAGGGAGCATTGGTTTCCAGTGACATGCTGCAGATCTGGGATGGGCACTCCAAGCTCTGGAAGCTGTGCCGAGTCCTGCCAGGGTCCTGCTCAGACTCCAGAGAGCCCGATCTGGTGTGGTTTATTGGCCTGTGAAGAGAGAACAGGCTGTGCTGGGGAAATCACAGCTTGGAAAGTCTATTGAGGAAAAACCCAGGCTGGCAAACCTTGATGTCTTTACAAGCCTGCATGTTAGGTAATTAAAATTAATTTATCTTTAAAAAAACCTTTATGTTCCGTGACACTGGCTTCACCTTAAAAATAACTTCCAATTAAACCCCCATGCCTCTTACTCGTTGACTGGATGTTGAACTGGAAAGGCAGAGTTCATGTCTCCACTTCAAACTCAGTTTTCGTGCAGTCTCTCTTAGAAGATGGAAGAAATAACTCACTTTACTTTACCCCATCAGGTTATTCAATCATTGCTGAATAACAAGCCTAAACTTTCTTTCAGATGTCTCTTCAGTATAACTAATGAACATGAAGGGATTTTTGCCTGGAAGCTACCAAAAACTGTGTAAATGACACTGATCAAGATGATTCAACCAACTTTGTCATCATGTAAGTTTTTTTTCAGTCTCCATGCTTATTTTTAACATAATGCTTTTATTAACCCTTTGAGAATTCTGTGCATGCATACAATGTGCTTTGGCCTCCACTACTTCCCGTAACTCCTTCCAGATCTGCTGCCACACTTTTCTCCACCTCAAGCCTTCTTTTTCTTCTTGACGCATAATCCACTCTCTGTGTTCAGTCTGTGCTGCCCATGTACGCATGTGTGTGCAGCCATGCACTCGAGCACGGCCAACATACCAAGAGCCAACCCTTTAAGAAAACCGACTCTCCCTCTCTTAGCAGCGATCCGCTGTCAGAGAGCTCCCAGCCAGGGGTTGGGAGTTGTGGACCTCACCATGCACCATGATGGAGTGCTGGCTGGCTTGATCTTGGTCAGATCTTGTGCAGGCAAACGCAGCTGCTGAGTCCCATGAGTGCCTGGGTCCTGCCATGTCCAGAAGACAGTTTTGATCCACGCCTCTGCCGTCTCTGGGTCTTCACACATCATCTCCACTTCTGCTTCCCTGGTGATCCCCGAGCCTTGAAGAAATGGAGTGCAATACAGATGCCTCACGTATGGTTGAGCACCCCACGGACACCCACTCTCTGCACTTTGACGAGTTGTAGGTTTCTGCATTATCCACCACTCAGTGCACAAAGAAGCTTCTCATGTGTCTGAGAGCTGCATTAATGGCATAAAGATAAGCACTCACAGGGCAGAGATTGATGATAGGCTACTTAGCAAAATAACAGTAGCCGGTTCATCCCTGGGACCTACACGTTCCCCACCACAGATTCTTGGTCAGAATCACAGTAATTATTTCTCCCCACAGAGTGAACCTTAAACCCAATCAGCAAGTAGCTTCCCCACAATATTAATGCCACTTTCACGGACATATTTTGCCTGGTTGGTCATTATGGTAGCTTAGAGGTTCACAGCTGGGTGAAACTGATCATAATATTTCTTTCCCAGCAGCCTTTGAGGCATCTTCTGCAAAACATGTCATGCAGAAAAGAAGCTTTCTGGTCAACAGTGATGAAAACTGATTTCTCCATGCTGTGTGGCCAGAGTGTGTGGTAGCTTCAGCAACAGACTCTTCTCATCAAGCTCCTGTGGGTAATCATGAGCAATGGCAAAAGCCAACATTGCTTTGGAGGGACTCTGGAGGGTCTCTGGGGTCTCTGGGGAGTCTCTGGGGCCTCTGACCAATGATTCAAGAGGGGGTATCCCACACCTGCACTGGGCTTTCTATTTGCCAATTCATGGCTTTTGGATGAGCATAAAGCCTTGTGTACAGCAACTCAAGTTAATCTCTGTCTGTCTGTCTATCTTTCTGTCTCTGTCTGCCTCTCTCTCTCCCTCCCTCCGTACCTCCCCTCTCCCCCTTCTCCTGTATTGTTAGCATGTGTGTTTACAGCATACGTATTAAATGTAGCTTCCATATGACTTTTTCCAACATTCTTTGTGCTAATTGCTCCTCCCCTTTCTGTGTCCTACCCTCCTGACCTCTTCCCATTTAATCCTCCCTCTCCATTATCCCCTTCTTATCAACTGTGTTCTACTATCCCTCCTTCCCTAGGATCTTACACACACACACACACACACACACACACACACACACACACACACACACACATGCGCACAGGCACACAGGCACACAGGCGCACACACACGCGCGCACGCGTGCACACACGTACACATTCACACACACACGTGAGTACACACACATGCACAGGCACACACGTACACACACACACACACACACACACACACTTTCTAGTTTCCTGCCCAGGCTGGCTTTCTAATATGCTTTTAAGGTAGCATATTTTAAGAAAAGTCTTACACTGAAAACAATTGAACTCATAAATTAATTTTATTGGGTAGGACTTAGGGAAAATTATTTGTTTGCTTAAAGTAACTTAAGATTTCAGAGAAAGTTTGGAAAGCCTCAGAAAATGTTTTGCCATGCACATTTTATTATAACTTTATAAAAATTTCCATAGAAAATGATAAGATAATTCATCTACCAACTCTATTAGGTGAAGAAGAAAAGATTGCGTTTAAAGCAGGGAAAGGCAAATCATAGCAAAACCAGCTTTTTATTTTCAGCTTTCAGTTAAGAGAGCACAGATGTGATTTTCCTTTGTGGGGAACGCAGTTGACCTTTGCCCCTGGTTTGCAGCCTCTCGAGATCCCCGTATTCATCTCTCATGGGCGCATGGGTTTCCTGCCACCTGAAGCAAAACTCTTCTCTCGAGTCTACACTTGACATTCACTCGCCTGTAACAATGAGTGGGCGTTTACTTCAGTGACACCCAAGAACACGAAGCTTCTCCTGTGTGGGCTACCCTCTCCCATCCTCTCCAACCTGGCTGTAATCACTCCTCCTCCTGTGTGACACCTCATCTTTTCTTACTTAGGGCTGGGTCTTCGGTTTCCTGCACAGTAGGAAACAGTTGATGTTGAGGACAAAAATCTAAACCTTTCTCTCTCTTGTTTTCCGCACAGGTGAATGAGCCAGGCCTGTTTATGCTGAGACTCACCACCTAACCCTCTCCCCTTCCTTGCTTGTTTCTGGATCCTTTTGCCTTGGTTCAGCTACCCCCCACCTAACTAATAACTCTCTCAGATTCCCCTAAGAGACTGATTTGATTGGTTCTGAATCACTGTTGCCAGATGAGGCAGAGCTCAGAAGCGTGGGGGTGGAGGGAAGAGAGGAGCGTGAGCGCGCGTACACACACACACACACACACACACACACACACACACACACACACACACACACAGGGCAATGCAGACCGTTATCCACACGAGCAAAGCCCCGTGAGTCAACAGAATCTCCCAGAAGAAGCAGAAAAACACAGGCAAGTCTGAGGTGAGCATTTTTTTTTTCAAGTCAGGAATTGATGACCCTCTGCTGCAGGGCAGTGGTAAAATAATCAGGTCAGGGGTGCCATCTGGACTGAGAACAACTTCCTGGCTCCTGAACCGCAAGCCAGTGGCACAAAATCAACTGCAGAGCTTGTTGCATTTTCATAATGCACAGTGCGCGGCCGCGATGCCAGCCTTATTTCCATACACACTGTAATAACCAGACATTTGATTTGAAGTAACCCAAGACTCTCAGCATTGTGACCCTGAAAAGCTTTTCATAGAGTCACTTTTCCCCCATTAAATATTAAAATACAATCTGTTTTGAAGGGGCCATAAAATGAAAGCAATATTAGCATCCAGGGCCGCAGTGGGACGCCACTCCCAGACCATGGATTCTACAAGACGCCCTTCTCTTCAGAGGAGGTTTGCATTCCTCGGCAGACTCCATGCATGTTGAGTACGCTGGGTCTTTGTTTTTGCATGAGATTGTTACCAAATTATGGGCGCCCTCTACTTAATGGCTCGTGATTGGCAGGCGAAATTGGACATTAGCTGAAATAATTCTCTCGACTGTACCACAGGAAATGTGTATTTATTGAAAAAAATGACTTGGCTTATCTGGTCAATATTCTGTAAATTAATTGAGAAAATTGATTCCTGGTGTTCACAGGGAAAGCCTTCCATGAAATAACTGTAGGACCCAAAACCGCACGTTGAGGAAACAGCACCGTGGAGTCCAGCCCTGGCTTCGCTCCCCTGAACAGCAGGTCCCTCTGAGTGCGACTGCGGCTCCCTTACGTCTCCCAGATGCTTTTGAGTGCCTGATCCCCCCAAAAAACAATAATCAATACATAAAAGGCAAAAATTTTCTTTTTAAAATTAAAAATTTGAGGCTATACAGATGGCTCCGCAGTTAAGAGCACTGACCACTCTTGCAGAGGATGCAGGTTCGATTCCTAGCACCCACATGGCCTTTTGCAAACATCTGTAACTCCAGTTCCAGGGGACCCAACACTCTCTTCTGGCCTGTATTACACCAGAAATGCACACAGTGAACAGACAGACATGCTGAGAAATCATGCACACAAATGCCGCATTTTAATAATGTGTGTAAGATGTGTACCTAAATTTCACGTGTGCTGCAGTTTCCAAAGAGATGGGAATGGTTTGTCCTTGTGTGAGTGAGAAACTAAATATTCCAGCAATGCAGTAGCTTGGCCACAGAAGTGGTTACTATGTCACTGAGTTGGCCTTTAACCTAGGCTAACCTGGCAGCTTTCCATTGCTCCACTGTATTTTATCTTACAGGCACTTTTCTGCTTGTGGTTTTATACACAGGAAGCACACCCTACCAATTTGAGCATCAGCATGTGAAACGGGCACTGTAATCCCATATTACAGATTAAAATGTTGAGGTCCATCAACAACCTCAATGTTCCAAATTACCCAGGGAAACCCCATGCTACAAAGTCTTCAAGGCTTTGGCATTATGGCGACAGGCACGAAGAGATCTCTCCTTTGTCACTACAGTGTCAATACATGACAAGAATGCTTTCCCAAACCAGCATCTCCATGTTCCCAAAGTGCCCAACACCGTCAAAAGCCAGACTGAAATGCTTGTGTCCTAATGTCTCCTCTGAATTTTCAGATATATTGAAATACTTTTCCTGCTTCGCTTAACTCTAATTTTACAATGTTTTCACAGTCTCAAAACTGATTTCCATTTGAAAACTTAAACTTTTCAGGGTGTGCTTTGTGTAATTTCATTAAGTTTATTTGGAGTATATGGACCACGTTATTTTTAGTAACTGCTCTGGGGAATAAAATTCTCAGAAAGAGAAAGGGTTGTGTGTTTAATATTTTTGCTTTTCTCTTTTTTGAGGGAGGGGTCCGTGGCTGGCTGGTTTCCTGTTTTAGAGACAGCGTCTCACTCTGAGCCCATCTGGCCTGGGATTCAAAAGATCCTCCTATCTCAGCTTCACAAGGAAACTTTTCATGTTCTGAGTGATCACATTAGCAGTTCACCTGTTGGCATTTCATCACCCTCTCAGAGGGCATGATTGCGGGGAATACTAGTATTCCTTTTGAGTGGGGAGGAAAATCTAGTATATTTAACATTTCATAGAGACAGAATCTGGCTTTACCATCCCTTTGTGTGCAAAGCTTTAAACAGTCTTAATAAGAGCGCTGAAAAATGCATTAGTAGTTACAAGACTGAAAGTGGACATATGTTAGAGAGGGTTATAAAGCTTCAGTCAAAGAAGGGAGAGAGGGAGGTAGGAAGGCAGGAAGGAAGGAAAGGAGAGAGGAAGGAAGGAAAGGAGAAAAGAAGGAAGGAAAGAAGGAAGGAAAAAGGAAAAGAAAAGTCTTCATTCAGGCTCCCTTGTTGCGTAAGTGTTTGTTTGTTTAGGATTTGGATGCAAGCTGGTAGTTGTGGGCAAATCAAATAGCAAATGCATTTCAGTTATGCAAATACAGTGCTCTCAGATTATTTGATATACTTGTCTGGGACACAGAACACCTGCAGATATGATCAGTGAAAGAAAACAAATTATGCAAAATGAGTGAAATCTATGACTTATCTATTCACTTACACAAATCTTCAAACATTTAATCAAGACACAAGAAACAGACAAGCATCCAAATAAGATTTCCTATTCACCATTGTACCGGGAACTATTGTGGGCTCTAATAAAGTGGAAATGATCGCATATCATCCGAATAAATAACTTTACTCTAAAAAAAAGCAAGGGCAGAAATGTCTTCTCATCTCATCACCTCTCAAAGCCTGTTCTTCACTTCTGATCATCTTTCGAGAGACAGAAAGAGTACTCCCCAGGTCTAGAAAATGAGACTAACTGCCACCCATTTACTTACTGAAAAACAATATTCATTGACCACCCATGCACAGGCGTAGCCCTGTCTGCCCGGAAGGGAGTGGGGTCATGCCCATGCAAAACAACTCTTCATTCCCTGGGGGAGACTGAGCTGTAAAAGAATAGCCAAGGAGATTTGGAAAGGCTAAGAGAGCTGTGGAAAGTGCCAAGGGTTGGCAAAGCGGCTTACCCTAACATCCACTGGAAGGAAATATGTGGTATTGGGAAGAACTGGGGGCTGGCTCGGAGTCACTAAGAACTGGAGTATACGGGTTTTGGGAGAGTCACAGGGGACAACGAAGTCAGTAGTGAAGTATAAAGATTGTTAGCGGGAATAAAAGTAATGGGATAAACTATCAGAAGAACGAAGGAAGGCAGAATTCCAACAGAGCTGGAAAGACAAGGAGTCCAGGGAATGTGGCCCCTGTGGGCTGATTGCCTCTCCCTTGAAATATCCGCCAGAGTCCACTGTGTGTCTTAAAGATGGGAAGAAAACCTCACCTGGTCACCGTCTGCCTAAATTTCCCCCAAGAAGGAAAACAAATCTCTGAAGAAATATGGAACTACCTACAGCACATATCATAGTCATCAAAATACTTGCTATAGTTAAAGTTCTGTAAGCAGACTAGACAAGAAGAGATGGTTAGCCATAAAACAATTTTAACATGCACAGGCAGAGATGGGTGTGAGAGCACATGCCTGTAACCTTAGCACTCAGGAGGCTGAGACGGGAAAACCCCAACTTCAAGGCCTGCGACTATGGCCAAGCTACCGGCCTGCTGAGGTCTTTGGCTTCTCACACGTGGAGAACAAGCCATTCCCATCTCTTTGGAAACTGCAGCACCTGTGAAACTGTAGGTACATATCTTACACTCATTACCCAACTATGGTACTTATAAATGTATGAAATATATAATAACTAATTATTGCAATGCACTGCTTCTAAATAAATAATTAGAAACAGAGCAAGCAGGTAGTTGCATCAGTGACAATAAAGCAAACACGATTTGTTGTTAAATTGCATCAGTACACAACCTCAGGGAAAAATATTGAAATTATTTGGTGTGATTTGTCTGGAGCAAGAAATTAATTCAGAGAAAAACTTTAAATTTCCACATATTTGAAAATTATCATGTTTCTTTTGTTACTATTGTTGTTTTTTTTCTTTAAATAGAATCTCACTACATAACCTCAGATGGCCTAGAACTCACTATGTAGACCAGAGCTGCCCCGAACGTACAAGAATCTTCCCCACTCTGCCTTACACAATGTATTTATGTATTTCTAAGAAACAGATGAATTTAAAAAAGTACAATAGAAAATTGAAAGAACTTTGAATTAATTTATTCTTAGACAGTTTAATGTCATTTTATACCACAAAGTAAAATTTTTATTTCCTAGTGTCTTAATCTTTTTTAAATTTAAAAACATTTATTTCATTATTTTCTGTGTGTGACTATTTTGTCTACATGTCTGTATGTGGACTACTTGTATGCCTGGTGCCCAAGGAAGTCAGAAAAGGGCATTGGACTCTATCAAGTTCATAAATCTTAAAAGTAGTACTGAATGAAGAAAATATCCAAAGGATAAATAAAATATGGTACAGGATTCTAACCTGAAATATAAACAACATCATCATTTATTATTTATGAAGATGGTTTATTCTCATTATTTGTGGCTGTTCTACAAAGATTCCATGAACCCTGAATTAGCAAATACTGAATCATTGCTCCTAGGGGAAATATAGGGCTGGGTACCTGAAATGTTTTGGTCATATCTCAATTAACTGACCAACGCAGCTTTGCCTCACATGCTCTCTATTTAAGGACACTTGTAGGTGTGCCCCATGGAATTTATGACGAGCACCGCTTGAACGCGAGCCTAACAATGCTTATCTAACACATACTTTCTGCATGAGGTGCATGGAAGCCTCTTTGCACTTAGGAGCACTAGACTACACTGCAGTACCTCTTGGATTCCACTCTAAAAGGATGAATTCGTCAAGAGAGCTCACAAAAGCGTAAAAAAAACATGGCACTACACAGACCGCAGGGCATCGGCTGACACAAGATGGCAGAGAGACGTAAAACGTCCACCGCCGTGTGCACGTCTGTCGGTGACTGAAGAAAGCTCCATGGCTACTGATTTTTGTGGCACAAGCAAGCTTGATGAGCAGGCAGATTCACAAGTCTGGAGTCCACAAAATGGCTGCATGTGCATGTAACACGCGTGTTCCAACTACCAAGTCTGGAGTCCATAAACAATGGCTGTATGTGCATGTAACACGCGTGTTCCAACTACCAAGTCTGGAGTCCACAAAATGGCTGCATGTGCATGTAACACGCGTGTTCCAACTACCAAGTCTAGAGTCCACAAACAATGGCTGCATGTGCATGTAACACGCGTGTTCCAACTACCAAGTCTGGAGTCCACAAAATGGCTGCATGTGCATATAACACGCGTGTTCCAACTACCAAGTCTAGAGTCCACAAACAATGGCTGCATGTGCATGTAACACGCGTGTTCCAACTACCAAGTCTGGAGTCCATAAACAATGGCTGCATGTGCATGTAACACGCGTGTTCCAGTTACCAATTATATGTCATAGGAATCAGCAACAGTAATTTCAGCGGTGACAACATCTGGGAAGAGAGGCTGGGAATGGATGGAGGAAAATGAGGATAATTTGCTCCTTTTATTGGAGGGAAAATTTTGCCTTTTGATCATAGCAAGGTCATATTATTTTAGGTGTTTCTCCTTGGACTCAAAGCGGTTCACACGTAAGAGTAAAATCTTTAAAAATTGATTTATGATTTATTATTAATAAAATAACTAATTGACTCTGGCTTTTATAACCCTCTCCTCCATTAGTAAGTGTTTGAACTGACCTCAGTCAGCCATAAAGATTTTGGGTTTCAAAATGTCACTAAACTGATATTTTAAAAAATATTTCCTAGTAGAAATTCAGAGTAATTCAATGTATCCTCTGAATAACTGAGGATCTACTGACACATGATGGCTTCTCAGGGAGGGAGAGCCAGTTTTCTTTAAGGGTGTGGCCCCTGGTAGCCGACCAGGCTCCAACAGTTGGTCCACACCCAGGAGTATACGAGCAGTGCAAATTGGACTTGATGGGTCATTATTTTTTCCTAAAAAGGAGGCCATGAGTTGACAGGAGTGGAGGTGGAGTTGGGAGGAGTTAGGGGGAGGAGTTGGGGTGAATATGACCAAAACACACTGTGTGAAATCCTCAAAGAATCAATAAAAATGTTAAAAACGGATCTATCTCAGGTTTTTACTTGATGTAATGAAATCATCCCACAAGTAAGATAAAAACAGGAGGTTATCCAATAAGTTTTTGGAAATGTTTCTTAGTTACAATTGTATTTCTAAGTGTTAATGCTTGCTCTCAGGATGTGATGTCACTCTTCCCACAAGCACATAATACAGATAAATATTTATGTAATTGGATAGCAAAATGATGAAATAAATGCTTACTGTTCTGGACTCCTTAGGGACAGCTCTCCCCCCTGGCACAGGCCACAGATGTATCCTGCAAGCTGCCATGCGTCCCGCTGGAGTCAACCTCTGAAACTGTAAGCAGACCTTAATTAAATGCTTTCTTTTACAATAGTTTCTGTGGTCATGGTGTCTCTTCACAGAAATAGAACACAGATTAAGACACAATCCCACCCACCTGAGTCCATGACATCTTTCTCTCTCTCTCTACAAACAGGCCAAAATATCTTTTAAAAAGAAAGCACAACACACACACACACACACACACACACACACACACACACGCAAAGCCCGTAAAAACACAAAAGTAGAAACCATAACATACAAATGACCAGTAAGACAAAAAGGGCCCAAACAAAGCAAGATGAGACACAA
This sequence comes from Mesocricetus auratus, assembly GCF_017639785.1. Lineage (NCBI taxonomy): Eukaryota > Metazoa > Chordata > Mammalia > Rodentia > Cricetidae > Mesocricetus > Mesocricetus auratus. The sequence goes on from NW_024429198.1 coordinate 62,839,102, forward strand.
AGAGTCTACAGAAATACCATTGACTTCCGTTAGTGTCGACCATCTACTGCTGGGCATTGGACCTACCATTAAGTGTACTTAATATACCCAGTGAGACTCCACTGGAGAAAACTAATTTTTCCTTGGCAAGCAGATGTCAACTGGAGATAGCGTGTTGGTTAGAGGTAGGAGCTTGTGTCCACCCCTCCCCCTCTCAGTGCTGGGACCCTGTCTGGCTTGAACACCTAATCTTTGTATCTACTATTGATAACCTCCGGGTTAGTTTGCCAGTCTGTTTTAGGACAGAGTTGTGAGTGCCACGGTGCCTAGGGGATGCATTGGATATAGTTAACCAACTCAGTGACACTGTAAAAGAACATGATGTAAAGGGTTAAGAACCATTCATCACACATAATTTACTTTTATACGCCTGTTGACCTTGAGCTAATTTGTAATCAGAGAAGAGATATTAGAGGCCTCATGGCCAAAAGTGTTTCCTGTCTTAGATTTCAGGCAATTATGTCACAGTCTCCCTGTGAAGTATGCATAGTTGTCAGGCAGACTCTAGCTTTCTTCGTATTGAGCTATCCCCATCGTCTGTTACGCACTTGTGAACGTCAGAAAGGCAGGCGGGGCCGCAACTTAAAACCTCACTCCCCGCCAGAGGCACCACGTTGACGTGTCAGTGCCACGGTTGTTAGTCGCAGCTAGTGATTCTAATTCGCTTGTGTTTAATGTCTCTCTCCCTGCTTAGAATATACCACACAACAGAAACTGTATGGTGGCTTCAAGGAAAACAGGCCACAGACAGAAAATGGCAGAGGGATTTGGGGGGCTCACAAAGCTACAGAAGGGCTGGGGCACGGGGCTCGCCACGAGCAAGGACGGTTTGGAAAGTGTCCAATAGCACCACAAAATGCCCGATAAGAACAGCTGCAGTCTGCCACGGCACCCAGTGCTCGCCTGTTAACTCCGCATCTCCCTTTGCAGCCATTCCAGGAGGACCAGCTTCCAGCTCCAGGAGGCTCGTCAGATCTCTCGCTAAAGGACCAGCTCCATGTTTCTCCTTTCGTAATTCCCTTCAGCTAGCATGCATTTTCTTACTTGAAAGTGCATGCTTACTCCCTAGAGTAAAATGGAAAATGGGTATTTTTTCCCAGTGCTCACTAATAGTTGTGTCTCACACTCAGTAGCAGTGTCTACTGCATACAGTGAGAGTCTTGGCTGTCCTCAACGCATGTTTGATGAGCTGTGGAGAGTGGGCGTGCCTGCAAACAGCTACCGGTTGAGTGACACGCATGTCCTACTCATCAGTTTAGTGCCAGGGAAGTAGGTGTAAGGCAAGGAATAGCATTTAGAGATGCAAAAATTTCCCTAATTTCATACTACAATAAGATAAGGTCATTGTCAACTTAAAAAAAGAAAAACCAAAGCCAGGCAGTGGTGGTGCACACCTTTAATCCTAGTACTCGGGAGGCAGAGGCAGGCAGAACTCTGTGAGTTCGAGGCCAGCCTTGTCTACAGAGTGAGTTCCAGGACAGCCTCCAAAACAATACAGAGAAACCCTGTCTTGAAAAGCCAAAAAATTTTTTTAAAAAATAGCTACACAATACCTAAGTCACCAGGAAATGGTGCCATATCACCGAGGTTATGAGGGCATCCATTCACTGTGATTTTACAAGAAATGTCTATGTTAGTTGTCATTCATGTTGAATGTAAAGTGCACTCACCATAGACTGGATTATTACCAGAGACACAATAAATACATTTTAGAAAAGTCCCTTCAGAAATCTAAATGCTGTGTCTACAAACATGTCATATTTTTAGGCATTGATCCAAATCATTCTATTGCTTTTGGAGATCTGGTTTGTACCCCACAGGAGAAATTAAAAGCAGGAGTATGTACAAAAGGGAATAAAGATGGCGAGATGTTCTACATTCAGGAGCAAGTAGTAGTAGCAGAAGTTAGGACGTGGTCAGTGTATCTGTCACCTTTGTGATTTTTTTACTACGGTCACCTGTTGTCCCTTGGGTAACTTTGGCCGAGAACTTCAATAGCCAATAGGATTAGATCACATAATTGCAGCACTATTTTTATTACACTGGAAATAAAAAAAACAAGTATCTAATATGAAACAATCAGACTTTTGGGCCCTTCAATGATTTTTATTATAATACTTTTATTAATTATTTGATAGTTTCATAATGTCTCAAATGTGTTTTGATATCATTCATCATCTACCCCGACCCTTAAAGCCTCTCAGATCTGCCCAATACCCCTAGCTCTTCCCAATTTCATGTTTTCTTTATTTTTAATTATTTCTTTTATTTTAAAACTATAATATAATCACATCATTTCCCCATTTCCTCCCTCCAAGACCTCTCATACATCCCTCCTTGCTTTCTTTGAAATTCATGGACTCTTCTTTTTATTAACTGTCGTTACATGCATATGTACCTGCATATGTATATGGACATGCACAAGTATATTCCTTAGCATGCCCTGCTCAGTCTGTGTAATGTTATCTGTCACCACTTGGTATTGGATTGCTATTTGGCATGCTCATCTCTGAGGAAGACTATTTCTCCTACTTTTAGCATTCCTTCATTGATGGTAATTCTTCATGGAGGGCTGTTGCTCTTATCTAACTCATATTTAGGCAGGCAAGTGTTGAGGCTTTATTTTTGTAAACAACCCACAGAGTCTAATTTATGATATGGGTCCTCTATGATTTTTAACATAATATAAAATATTTATTACCGTAAAGAAACATTTTGGCACATTATAAATACATTTATTAATTCAACAAATGCTGATTGTATAGGCAGATAAAGACTGTGGTAGACTCCTAGAGTGAATAAAGTCCTAAGCAAGGTCACAGTTTGATGGGCAGTGTTGTTATAGAGAAAAATCACTGCACGTATGATATTAAGGAAACCCAGCGAGCAGGTTAGAACTCTGTTATAAAGATAGCTGAGCTTAGCCTTGCGTTTTCCCAGGCACAGAGAGACGAGGCCATTCCAAGCGAGGAAAGTAAACCAAACAAGCATGAAAGACCAAAGTATATGCAGAAGGAAGACACGGATACAATCCTGTGGGACTAGAGCACTGCATACGTAGCGGGAATCGGAATCGGGAGATGAGGTTGCAAAGCAGACTTTGCGCTTGGGCCGGACGTTAAATGTCATGCGAAGGAGCTTGGACTTTGCCCTTTAATTGTGGGAGGCCGAGGAGAGGTTTGTGAGCTGCAGACTGATATAACCAGACTTGAATTTCGTAAATGGAATTCTGGCAGCCGCACGAGGCAGGGATTGGCAGGGGCGTCTGGAACCGGGGAAGCCAGCTAGAAAACCTCAGAAGGCCAAGTGAGAGACGATGATCTTGACCCTGCTCTTCCAGGATAGTTTGCTACCCCCTGGCCTGCAAAGACCACCTGCCTCGAGGCTGTGAATTCACAGCCTTCTAATCTACCAAGATTTCGCACATCAATTTTAGGGTTTTTTTCCTTTAGCTCCAGATTTTACTCCTTTATATTTGATCTTTCTAACTTTGGAGTTCGATTCACCAACAAGTTACTTCTCCTTCTTCCCTATCCACTTCTCTTCCTCCTCCTTCTTTCTCTTCTTCCTCTGAAAACCTAGTAAATACCCAACCTCTAGCTCTAACTCCAGACTGCTGGACCCCAGGCCCCCAAGCATTCCACCCGTTTCGTTGTTCCTCTGCTAAAGGGTAGGGGATTTGGATATTGACTACCTGATAACTTGCCTAGGTACTGGATCCTCTTAAACTTACCTAAATAACATACCAGAGCTATACATTGATGAGGAAACATGGATTAAGTGTTGACTACTCTATTGGCTTTTGCTGTTGAAGCCAATTCACCAGATAACATGTATCCAAAATAACAGAGGTAGATTATTAGGGTTAGTCTTGGCACGTGGATTCTTAGATGCCATCAAAGAAAAGGAGCTGTCAATTCCCTGGATTAAGATGGATTACTTAATGGCAGCATCAGTCAGTTTATCAACTATAGATTCCATCCATGAGAGGACCCCACATTCTCATATAGAGCATTAGGCAAGCCCCAAATAGTCCAGATTTCTTCAGTTGAGCCACGCGCCGCATCCCAACACCTTAACTGGAACTAAATGCAAGGATATACTTAGGGTATAGATGTCTTTTAAGCCCGCTAGGCCCCTTGTTATTTCTCTTCCTCCCTACCCAAACTGCCTTAAGAGTAAGAATGATAAAGATGTGTCTGCAGTCTCCCCCCCCCCCCCCCCTTTTCTAGGTCTTGGATATGATAGCAGAAAACAAGCCAAGAGAAAAAGGGACATGTTTTTATGTCTTGAATGGGAACTTTTTTTTTGTCTCTATTTAGATGCAGATGCTCAATTCACCACCCATGAAGTTCTATGAAAAATAATGTATACAAGAATAATGTATGCCAAAAAGGATTGGGCCAGGTCCATAGTAGGTACTATATTTTGACTTCATAGTGTGCCTTTTGAACCAATTCAGTATATTGTGTTTGCCGCTTCTACATCTGAAGCAACATCTGGAACCAATGATTTATGCTTTATCTCCCGCAGTCCCATTAGTTTTAGAAGAAATCCTACCAGGGGAAATCTGCATGCTGAGAAGTGCAACGGACTGTGTAAACAGCTGACTCTAGCTCAACTCTCTTCACTTTCCACCCCAAAACAGGTCCAACAACCGTGTTAACCCTGTGAAAGGTGTGTTTCCGTGATGGCAATACCTGGGGAAAGGAGTATCAACTGGGAGCAGACTCGCCTCTTCCCTCAGATGGCTCCCAGGTGCACAGCTTTTGGAAGCAGCTACCGGCTTGCTGTGCTCTTGTAGGCAGGGAGTATCCAATCAGTGGACACCTTGCAGCTGTCCCACTACAAGGCGACCCTGCTCTGAATCAGCTCCAATTCCACACCTGGCCTCACTGATCAAATGGGAGTGCCGTCCTCGCCCAAGCAGGGTCTTGGCTTTACACGAAGAAGCAGCATCCAAACTCACGAGGGAAACCGTATTCCCAGGTATGCTGCTTGAAACAAAAGCTGTCGACTCAATGAAATCCTCCTGGCTCACAGAGGCGTGGGCCTGATTCATTCATGGCTCAGTTATCCTGAAACCAAGTGGCATCAGCCTCAGTGTCAACAATGCAGCACCCAAGGGCAGACGTAATCAACATCTTCAGAGGGAGGAATACAAGCCCATCCTTGGAACGCTTTAGCTAGTATCCGTTTTAAAGCACCTTGTTCTATTTCTTTTTCAGGGTCTTGAAATATTGCCGATAGGCTATCTCTTCTCTGAGGATATGAAAACAAATTGTAACTGTTCATCTGAATATCTGGGCTACCCGTGTAGAAGCCCACAGTAAGAACCTGTTATTTTACAAGACCAATCAGAACCAAGTTTCTGTGTCTCTCAGAATGCTCCTCCTCAGAGCTCTGATCTTGCCAGACAAGCCAACACATCCACCTCACAGAACAGGAAAGCAGTAAACAGTACGGCTTCTGTTGTCAACACTCCTGCTTCAGGCTACACCTGTAACTGCTGCTCACCTCTTTGTCACAGATGAGACGACACGGCAGGCCATATACTCCACCCTGCTCCCAACAGGCCGTGTCGGGACTTCCATCCTCCTCTATCAGTCGCACTTTTTCTCCACCGACACTGTTTGGTGTCATTATTAGAAGACCATCAGCCAATGCTGACCATACCATTATAACCCTTGAAATGAATGTTTTCCACTTTTGGTTTTGATCCATTTTGATCCATTAAAATGTGTATCATCTTTACAGCAAAAGCCACCCAGCAACAGATGCTCAGAACAATGGGAAGCTTGTTAAAGTATTCAATGGGCTTTTATACTTCCTCTTAATAGAGAAGTACAGCATTCTACAGTGTAGAACGTTGGAGAGACCTTCTCCAAGGCAACCTGGTCCTGGTGCGCACAGGCCTGAAACCCTTGCTACAAGAGAACCTGATGCAGAAGGATTGATGTTCTGTGCCCCGGCTACTGTGGAAATTCAGATCAAGCCTATTCAACTTGAATCTTGCTTTAAAAGTAAAAAGGGGAAATAGAGTTGGGGATAAAGCCTGATGGCAGGTCTTACCATTTTATGACTGGACCCATTGTTTTCAACATCCCCAGAACTGACAAGATATATATATTTATAAAAATATATATAAAAATAATTTTAAAATGATTTCTTTTTCCTCTTTTGGCTCTAGAAAGAATCCATCTCTCAGCTGCATCGTGGGAAATGATTGTATAAAACCACTGGGATTATGTAAATCTGTTTTGAAAATTTTCAAGCTTTCTTTCTCTCTTAAGGGAACTTCAAGACAGACAGGTTGGGCCACCCTCCAGATGACAGCCAGACCAGAAGTGTTCTGAAGAACTCAAACTTACTTCTGTCAGGACTACATGGTTCTCTTGGGGACTGGCCCTCAATCTCAAAGACTGTTGTTGGCTTGCTGATGAAGAACAAAGAAAGGGGTAAATTGTCTAAGTTTTATATAGACGTCTCCTCCGTCTTACATTGGAATCTCGATAAAGATGTAGGTGTGAGTGTTGGTTGTTCTGAAAGTAGAGTTTCTGCTCCTAAAACAGGGCATAAGGGTGTGACGGCAGTGGAGTGAGAGCTACCACCCTGGCTCTCAGAGAAGGAGTGCCTTAGTTCTTAGTAGGCACAGAGGAAGGAAAGACACTCATAATATTTATGTCAGATCCACCCAGGAGCTTTCCTGGAGGAGAAAAACCATTCACATGGCTCTCTCTATAATTAGAGCAACATACAATTCTTTTTTTTTTTGTATAATTAATATAAACTTCTATGTGTTTATTTGGGACTAAACGGCAGCAGGACCTGGCGGGACAGAAACTTCCTCCTATAGGATCTTGTTTTCTTTCTTTTTCTTTTTTTGGGGGGTGGGTTTGGTTATTTTTTATTTAAATTAGAAACAAGCTTGTTTTACATGTCAATCCCAGTTCCCTCTCCCTTCCCTCCACCTTGCTCTCCCAGGCCTTATCCCATTCCCTTTCTGCTCCCCAGGGAGGTGAGGCCTTCCATGTGGGATCATCAAAGTCTGTCATATCTTTGGAGCAGGGCCTAGACCCTCCCCATGTGTATAGGCTGAGAAAGTATCCCTCTATGTGAAGAGGGCTACCAGAGTCCATTCGTGTACTAAGGATAAATACTGATCCACTACCGGAGGCCCCATAGATTGCCCAGACCTCCAAACTGACACCCACATTCAGGGGGCTGTTGTTAGTCATATTGAGAGACCTCAACAACAGCCCAAGGGAAGCCACATCTGCCATCCTTTCCATGCAAAAGCTATCCATCCCCACAGCTGACATTCTCTCATCCCATGGGCAGGAAGAATGTCACCCAGGTGTTGCTGTAGGCAAATAAGGAAGATTGGAGAACTCTCTTTACCTACAATATCTCCTCCAAAAGAAGCCTGCGACTTCATTACGTTAAACGAGTGTAGAATCCTGTGCTTATGGGGAGGAACCATTAACCTGTAGCCTTGATGTTTGGCTCAGATGACCGTAAACCCCAGTTACTTCCCCAGGATTGTGCAAAGTGTGCATTAGACAACCTCCATAAACTACAATGCTACATAGCTTAGAAGTAGCTGTAAGAGACGCAGAAGTGTTTTTTAAACATGCCACTGATGGATTCTTTAGTCCTTAGACAACTGTGATGAGCTGTCGCTGACTTATTATTTCCTTATAATGGGAGCCCTCCGTTTGAAAGGCAACACAAAATATTTTCCTGACTTAGCTACACTTATCAAGAACACTATTAGGATTTTAGATGAACATGAATTCACTGGAGCCTGTACAGGTTCTGAGACACTGCATTGCACTTGCATCAATGCCCCAGGCCAAGAAATACAAAGGACAAACCCACTCCACTTCCCTCAGAAGACGGTACTGCTGTATGGGATTGGCACCATTAGCTGTATCTGAGACCCCACTTTAGAGGGACCCCAACACGTTGCCTGAAATTCTGGTAACAGTAGCCTTAATGAGACGCTGTGTGACCTCTTCCGGCGTGTTATATTACTAGATGGCTAATGGAGCGACTCATGCACAGACGACTCCAGCAGCCACCGCAATTCTGAAATGGAGGAAAGACCAGCAGGGAGCAACACTCTATGGGGTCCTTTGTTTCTGCACTCATCGTGGCCAAAAACTCTTGGCTTCAGAGCTTTGAAGACATTCATGTATGACTGACTGTACAGTGGACAGCTTTGGAAAATAGAATTAGTATCTCTTTTTCTGGAGCAAAGGCTACACAATCTTAATGCCTACTAGAAGAGTTCCCTTAGCTGAGGTTTCCCTCCGTAATACTACTTCATTGTGAGTGCAGGTAACATCTGGTCTTCTTTGGTCACCCCATGGCCACTGAGGTTTGGGAAACTAGTACAAATTCTTATAGCCTAGCTACTGCTAAGTAAGCACTTGGTCCTAACCCAGGACCGCTGTGTCCTCCGTCGGCATTCGCGGTGGGTGTTGCTTGTGAGATTGCAAGAAGGTAAAATTCCAGACTCTCCCCGGTTCTTAACAGCTACCTGCACGAAGAATCATGGGATTTACTAGCAAATATCAGAGCACTCACTACCTTTGCCATTGATCCAGGATCCTTCCAGAAGCAGAATCACGCACTTTATAACTCAGCCACCAAGACAATAGTTGCTTTCAAAGCTAACTATGTAAGGATATAGCAAGTTCAGCAATTTTGCAAGCACGCCCACACTGGTAAACTATGTTTGTGATACCATAACACAATGCAACTATTTCAGCCACGCCCTTTTCTTCCATGTAGTTTTTAATGTATTCATATTATTAGCATAATGAATTAGAAGTGCATTACTAAGTTGAAAACAAGAGTCCGTGTGTGATTGTTGTGGGATCTTGGCCAGGTTACCTTAAGTTGTTCTGGACCTCAGATCCTTCATCCTTAAAATGTGAACTGTCATGGGAAAATGATGGTTTCAATGGGTTATTAACTTGTGTTCTTATTCTCAATAAGTAGTAGAAAGAATTGCTACCCAGGATGAGCTGTTGTGCATTTATTGCCTTTCCTGCTCAACTCAGCAGAAGGTTCAGACACGAGATGAAGATTTCCATGGTCTCCTTGTCTTTGCCCGTGTGGGCAGGACCTGCTTTAGCCCCTCCTCTGGTGAGTGTTTCATTCCGCAGACACCGCCTCTGAGTGAGACATGAGAGAGGAACACTCCCTTCACAGAAGGTCTTTTCATCTGCTGCCTTCACCACACACAGACTTTTTTTCCTTCGGCCAGAGTCTTACAAAAATAGGAAAGTAGCTGATTTCCTACTTAATACATGACACAACTCTGCCAAGGTCATGGTGCCCTTTCCAGGGCCGGCTACAGAAAGAACATACTGGCTAGGCTGATCATGGGACTTTTTTTTTCCCTGAGCACGGTTCAGTAGCTATAGGTGGAGAAAAATGATTCATCTCATTCATTCAGCTAACGTTTTTAAGACCTACTAGGCAGCCAGTACAAGTGCCCATATTAACAAGACTCAGTTGCTCATAAGGATATTGTAATTTAGGTAAGGCAGACGTTCCAACAAATAATAGAACTGGATTCAAGTTGAAATTATGAAGGGGAGAGGGTGACCCCTGCCTCTGCAAGAGACTAACAAGGCTGCCTAGAACTTTGAATGCTTGACCTCAAGAAGAGCTCATGAAAAAAAAAAACCTAAGTCTTCTTAAAAAATAAAAAAGTGGAAAGATCACCTGAAACAAAGAGAAGTGAGCCAATCCTTCAATTCTGGAAGACAGCTTTGCGCTTGTCTAATAAGAGGTGAGATAAAGCAGGCAACAGCATTTGAGGCCACTAGAAGGGTGTTTAGAGACTCAGGCCATTGGAGCCTGAGTGGAAAGAACCATCGCAAACACACTAGACGTGGCAGAAAGAGATCATCGTGCATAAGGATGCCAGGGAAATTCAGAGGAGGCTATTTTTAGACGAGAAGGTTCATAGAAAAGCTTGGCTAAGACTGGACACAGTCCTGTGGAAATACATACAAGGAACAAATAGAAACAGATGATAATAAGCTTTCAAGAGAAGCCCGGAGCTTAGACACCACGAACCTGTACAACGAGGAAGAAACAGACAAAGATGATTCCTGTGCTCTCTGCGTATCCAGCAGTTCATGTTTGTCACTCCTGTTGTGTCCTGAGTTTTCACTCCAAAATATTTACTGGGGGAAAAACTAAAGCTATCAATAACTCGAAAGGAGGCAACCCATTCCCAGCTTGTCCCAGTGTGCAGAATGTGGAGTGCTCAGTCATAAGTGTGATCTACATAACCGTGTTTCTTCCCCCAGTGCTCAAGAGCCTTGGGGGAGGAGACAGAATGATTGTCAGAGCCAGAGGTGGAGCATGACATCTAGGAAGCAGAGCTTTCTGGATACGGCTGGGCAGCTGCACACAGGAGCTCACAGTGACTGTGACTGTGTGCACGAGACCCGCGAAAGATCTCAGCATGGAGAGGGAAGGTGAGCGTGGCATCCCACCTCTCGCTGAGGAACTTCTGGCCTCTGATATCTGCTGGAAGAGGGACAGTCAGTTTTCACTAATGCTGTGACCCCTGGTAGGTTCATCACAAACCAGGGAAGGACTAGTTGGATTGCACATATTGAACTCCTTGGGAGGACAATAAGAGAACTTAAAATTAGGTGGAGAGGGTAGTTATGAGAGGAGTGGGTGGAGGGGTGAATATGTTCAGAATATATTGTATGACATTCTCAAAGAATTAATAAAAAATATTGTTTAAAAAAAACAAAATTAGCCGGGCGGTGGTGGTGCACAGCTTTAATCCCAGCACTCTGGAGGCAGAGGCAGGTGGATCTCTGTGAGTTCGAGGCCACCCTGTTCTACAGAGTGAGTTCCAGGACAGCCTCCAAAACAATACAGAGAAACCCTGTCTCGTAAAAACAAAAAAAAAATTATGACCCATAAAGTGAGTCTCCTTCCAAAACGTATGCAATCTAGTTCAGATAAAAGAGATTAAACTTTGGTAACTGATATACCTAGTGTATGTTTATAAAATATGAATACAAATGTGAAATGTAGCTAGACAGCAAAGAGAATTATAGCTCCCTCTAGTTTTCTTATAGCTCCTGGTAAGTAGGGGTGTGGGAGTGTTCCATTCTGTGCCAAAGGAACATACTAGCAAAATCTCAGAGGTAGGAAAGGGCATGTGCTAAGGTACAAAGTAGCAAATGTCATCTCACTTTCAGAAAAATAAATTTGGAAACATTAACACAGAGTTGTAGGGTTTTTTTTAATTGGCCTTGTACATCAAAACCAGTGGTACTTATTGGATTGGATGGAAGACAAACCATTTCAAAGAGAAGCCAGCATTACAGGGAAATGAGAGGAACAAAGAAGAGATGCTCTTGTACCTTCCAGGGCCTCTGGACAGGGTGACAGCATCCTACACTGTGTCCCAGCAGGTGTCAGTAGAGGTTACGGACTGTCGTTCCTGGCAGTTCCTCTCTGCCACAGCATTGATGCAGCATAGTCTGCAAATACCTGGTGGCCGAGTGGAAGGTGCATGTTTTGTTTTCCTGTGGGATGTATTGAAACCGCAGTGTCAGATGTCTTCATCGGCAAGTCCCACATGAACAAGGCACCTTCCACCTCAGCTCCCAAATCGGTACCGTTTTTTTTTTTTTTTTTTTTTTTTTGAGATAGGGCATTGAGAGGAAGGAGAAAGACCTAGGTTTGAATTTAAGCCCAATTAAGCCTAAACAAGCAACGAGGTCTAGAGCAGATAAAGATAACTTTGATAAGAGTTAATTTTCTATTGGATTCTGAGCTCTACCTTCGGCTCTAGCTAGTAATGTGGCATTCTGATCTGCCCCGAACATTAGGACGCTACCTATTATTGTCCCTCCAATAAGAATTAATCGTCTGGGCTGGTCTGTCTCCTGGCTAGAAGACCTCTCAGGTAGACTGATCTGCTTGAACACACGGTAAGGCCACAGAAGGGAAACTTACCCCTTACATGGGATAATGTTCTTACACACACCAGAGGTCCCTCCACTGGTGTAGTTACTTACACATCATTGCCAAGCCCGTCCTCTTTCCTGTGTTCTAACACAAAGATGTAACTTTCTTTCCCCTTTCTCTGTCTTCTTTGAACACCAGCCTAAATCCTAGAGCGCTTGCCCTGACACCGAGCTTTCCCACGGCTTTCAGCTTGCAGAGCCCCATTGCTGCTCCCAACTCAATGGCAGGACTTTGTTTCCATCTTCTCCATCTCTTTCACCCTGGAAGCTGCCAAGGTTTGTAGCTCGCCTGGCCTATGGTTTGTCCTGCAAACACTAATAAAATGACTCTTAGTGGGGCTGGGGAAATGACTCAGCAGGCGAAGTGCTTGTTGCCACACAAAAGTTAGGAACCGAATTCATACCCCTAGAACTCCAGGTATAGTCAGTCCAGCAGGGGCTGGATAACTTGCTTCAGGAAACAATGTGTGCCAATTGTTAGAATTTACTATTAAAATTCATTAGACAAACTGTTGATGAGAAACCGTGGCAAAAAATAATGACACAACATGCTGCCTGACCAAAGGACCAAAAAATGTAATTTTATCTAAAAGTCATTCCTGCAAGCTAGTGGCTGCCATCTAAACAGCTGGCAGGACTCAGGGTAATGCTTGCCACTGTCAAATGAAGTGCATAATAGATACCATCTATAACATCAGCTCACTGGGGAAATTCAGCCCTAGTTAAATCTTCTAGAGTCTGATTTCTAGATTACAGAACATATAGAGGCTATAAATGCAGCATTAAAAAGAAACATACTATATATTCATGTTAAAAATTTTAGTACACACATGTAAGGACAATGAAACACACATGTAAGGACAATGAAACAGTGAAAATATTTCAGTCATTGAAATTTATGTAACCTACCCAAAACACTGTCACTTTGCCACATAGCCATTATAAAATATTAATGAGATCTTTTACGTTCTTTCTTATTTGTAGTATGACTTCTGGACTTGGCACAGATTTTGTCCTTCTAGCACAAGCAATGTTTAAACTGCTCAGTAAGAGCTACCATGTCAGACAAGGCAACTAAGTTCTGGAGTAACAGTTGGCTTATGTCAGCTTTACAAGGCTGCTTTGCCTCCTTATTCAACCAAACACTAATGCAGGCATTGCTGTAGAGAAACTTTAGACATAGCTTAAGAATTACAATAACAGCTTCGAAGAGAGTACATTCTATTTGACAATGTGAATGGTTCTCATTCAACCACTTGAAAAGACTAAAGAGAAAATAACGTTTCTTTGGGGAGAAGAAATTCTGACTCATGACCATAGGAATATCCTCTGTCTGAGAGTTTCCAGGTGTCAAGCCTGCCTTACAAAGTTCAAACTTGCCACCCACCCCCTACAATCTTGTTAATTAGATCATTGACGCTTATCGGGCTGTGTGTGACACATGAATTGCAGTCAACTGATCTACAGTCATGCATCACATAATGGCAGGGATAATACATTCTGAGAAAAGAAATGGGGGGCATGTTTTGTCATCACAGCGCGTATTTACACAAGCATAAATGGCATATATGGATCAGTCATGTCACATGATCTCTTTGTGCAGTCAAGAGTTATAGTAAACATCTGTGCAAGGCTGCTGATGGCATAAATGGCATTTTGTTTTACAATAAACAGCCATAGGCTGTTTAGTCCCTCGATAGACATGTTCCTGTCGCCAGAAGTATAAGGAAAAGGGTCCAGCCAAAGAAACACACCTTGAGCAGAGCCAAAGAAACACACTTTGACCCTGGAATCAAAGTCAGTGAAAGAAATGCACCCTGGCCCTAAAACTAGAGTCAAAAGGCTAAAAAGGACCAGAGAAAGAAACACACTTTGTCTCTGAAACCAGAGCCAAATCTGATCCTAACCTTGTGCAGAAAACTAACCAATTCCTGAGCAGGAGATCTAGTCATCCTAAACTCAGGGACTGAAATATAACCAATACCCACCCTGGAAAACTCTATATAAACCCTGTGTCTGTTCAACTTGTGGCTGTTCATGCTGCCCAGCTGTCCTCTGCCACCCTGGCAGAGGGCAACCACTTCCCTCCCAGTAAATCTCTTGAATGAGGTTTGAGTGAGACCTTCTTTCCCTGGAGCAGAGACAACCCTGGGCAGAGCAGAGCAGAACAGGACTGTAACACTTTTGATTGGGGTAAAACTTCCCCTGGGAAACTGGAGTTGTCACACTCTTCCGGCAATGGAGCTGAACTGCAACAACCTCACCAGGGAGACCCTCTCCTGCTGGAGCAGAGCTGAAACACTGGGGAAGCCTCTCCCTGAAGCACGGCTGTAGGCTGCTATGCCCTTCTGTGACCTGTGGTATTCCCTGGCTCCCCACTGCCGGAGTACCATCTGAGCTGTAACACTCAGTATTCTTTGGCTCCCGAGGGCCATAATCCATCCCTGTCCATCACACCCAATCCATGGAAATGCTTACAAGAAGCACTTCAGGGTGTGTGTGCACTGCGTGTCTTCTCCTGGAAGGCACTCAGGTAAGGACACTCCATGCACCTACTCACTGGAATAAGTGGCTTGATACCCCCTAGCAATTCACGTCTGCTCTGCATCTGTTACGAATACATCTTTGCTGCCCTCTGTTTCTAAAGCCATACTTGCTTGTATGAGGCTGCAGAAAAAAATTATTACATGGATTTATGGTTTACATTTTTGTTGTAATTGAATTGATACACCCATTGCAGGAAAAAATTTGAAAAGGAATAGATGATAAAATAATAATTAAAATTGCAGGCTAGTAAACCAGAAGCATGCTCATTCCTACCACACTGCACATGATGAACTCTTACACGGCTGGCTGCACAGCATGTCTGTTTATGTAGCTGTACCACAGACAGGTGAGTGATGCATTGTACCAAGCCCTGAGATGGCCGCCATGTTGGTACAGGGTGACAGGGGTCTTCTCAGTTTTGTTCTAATCCTATAGGACCACTATTATACATGTATTGCATACTCGTCACTGACTGAAACACTGATATATGGTTCATGACAGCGTATAAGAACAAGCTATAAAAAACATATAGCACATGATTGGACTGCTTTATGTACATGTGGTGTGTGTGTATGTGCACACGTGTGTGTATGTGCACACGTGTGTGTGTGTGTGTGTGTGTGTGTGGTATTTACCAGAGCACAGCACTGAGTGTCCTCTGTAGTTCTCCCCCACTGTATTCCTTTACACCATGGCCTCTCTGTGTACCTGGAGCTGGTGATTTTTAGCTATGCTGGCAGCCAGCAAGCCTCCTGCCTCTGATCCCCTCAGTGGTGAGATTACAGGCTTGAGAGGGATCACACCTGGATAGCTATGTGGAGACTTGCCTCCAGTCTTGGGTAGCTTGCATAGTATCTAAGGAAAATACCTCTTTTTAAGGAATACTTTCTGGAATGTATTTTCTGAGTGATGTGTGATGATGTCTCTGGCGTGTATTCTGTTGACAAAATACACGTGAAATTGTAACCCTCCCATAAGACAGCAAAGCACTCAAAATCCATTCTCATGAACGAAATAATCCCCAGCATAGCAAGCAATATTTAACAAAGTTTTTAAGTAGCATTCGGCACATTAGTGCAGGATACATTGATCTTTAAAAGTTTAAGAGAATCTATAGTTCTAGCTAGCTGGGGACCAGTCAGCCCTTTGCTTCCAGTGTGTGGAAGACAACGACAAGAATCTTAGGTGGTGACATTGATGATTCAGCATGTGAAATTTCCCCGTCCCAGCCCATATTTCCACATGACACATGAGGACACCATGCCTCGGAACACTGGCTCTTTGAAATAAGCTATAAAACGGACAGTTTGGCTTTCTCAGTGTTTTCTTATGAGTGTAGATGCTGGCCAAGTCACAGCATGTTCTTACCAAAATCCTCTCTTACAACTAAAATGACAAGATATTCTTCTTTCTCTTCCTGTCATTAAACTGTAATGAAGTGTTGGTGACCTACTGTTATGGTTACTGTTATTGCTATGGCAACAGTCCTGTACTTTCCAAAAGGAGAAGAATCAGACTGTATCAGTTTGTCATATCGTGGAAGGTCCTCTCTCAGAAACAAAGGTAAGTTTCACTATTCTAAAACTGTAAATTTTTGTGCCTGTTGTGATTTAGTGCAGTATTGAGTAATATTTTTTATATTATATCATCATAGCTTGTAAGGTGTGGAAGGATATTTTGTATCTCTGTAACAGGTACCCAAGATAATCAATTTGTAAAAATAAAAAGCTCTGGGGCTGGAGAGATGTCTTAGCAGTTAAGAGCACTGGCTGCTCTTACAGAGATCCAGAGTTCCATTCCCAGCACTCACATGGTGACTCACAACCATTTTTAATTCCCGTCCCAGGGAATTCCACTTCCTCTTTTGGTCTCTGGGGGCACTACACACATGTGGATAACAGACATATATGCAGGCAGAACACTTGTATGCATAAAAATGAAATTACAAAATTAAAAACAACTAAAACTAAAGACTTGTTTTGACCAATTTTTCATAGGTTTCAGATCACGCTCGGTTGGTCTGGTTGCTTTGGACCTAAGGCAGGGTGGTGCATCATGGCAGGGAGCATGTGGAGATACATAGCCTCTTACAGCATGACCATGACAAAAAGAAAGAGGAAAGATTATAGGGTCCCTGTCTTAGGTAGGGTTTCTACTGCTGGGAAGAGACACCATGGCTACAGCAACTCTTTTCAGGGAAAACACTTAATTGGGGTGGCTTACATTTTCAGAGACTTAGCCCATTATCATCATGGTGTGACAATGACAGTGTACAGGCAGACATGGTTCTGGAGAAGGAGCTGAACGTCCTACATCTTGACTTGCGGGCAAGAGGAAGTGAACTGAGACACTGGGCATGGCTTGAGCATATGAGACCTCAAAGCCCGCCTCCACAGTGACACACTTCCTCCAACAAGGCCACACCTACTCCAACAAGCCACACCTCCTAATAGTGGTTCTCCCTTTGGAGGTCATCTTCTTCCAAATCACCATAATCCACAACATGCTCTAAGTCCACGAGGTCATTTCTTAAATGACCTCTCTGTTAGATCCTTCCTGTTAAAGTCTCTACATCTCCTAACAGCTGCAGACTGGGACCAAGATTTTCATGTGGATCTTTGGGGCATGTTCTAGTTGCAAAATGTAGTACATGGCATTCTAGAAATCTATTTCACGTGTTCATCCTTTCTGAACTTCATCAGACTATAGAGCTATTGATAGGCACTATGAACTCCATTTTGTAAACAAGAAAATGGTGCACACTAATGCATACCTAGCCAATAACTACTCACAGCACCATTCCATTCTCATTGCTACCACTGCTAGCAAAATCTTCACTGTGTTTGTAAAAGAAAGGTATCATTCCTCACCCAGATAGGGGTTTGTGTTTTCAGACTTTATTATGGGTGCACTACATAATCTACTCCATGATCTGTCAGCATCATGGGAAGTATTTGCTTGCATGTGGATTCCTGTTTCTTCCTTGTTTTTAATTTTAAAAAACCATCACAGCTATTTCTGTTGTCCATGCTAATTCATGTCCTATATGTGAGTTTAAGAACTGGAGTCACTGAAAACATAGTCAAAAGAAGAAGAGAAGGGCAAGGAGGAGAAGGAGGGAGAGAAGAAGAGACGGAGGTAGGGTGAGGGAGAAAAGAAGATGGAGAAGGAAGGAGAAAAGGAGGAGGAGAAGAAGAAGAAAGAAGGAAGGAAGAAGAAAAAAGAATGATGAAGGCTGATACTCAGTTCGCCTTTTCCTTTGTATTCAGCCTAGGACCTCAGCCCATGAAAGGGCTTCACTCATGATTAAAGTAGGAATTCTCACCTAGGTTAACCTAGATAATGATGTCACCTAGATAATTCTTTACAGGTGTCCAGAGGTGTGCCTCCTAGATGAGTCTAGGTACCATCAGGTTGAAAATCAATGTTTACCATCATAACATCGCTCCATTATTGATATCTCGGTCTTATTGCTCTAGATAAGACTTTAAGGAATATAGTGAGTGAGTATAGAAAGTGGACATGCTTGTCTCATTCTGGATTGTAGAGGAAGTGCTCCCGGGCTTCCTCTATTTGGTTTAATGTTGATTAGACACTTTCATACATACTCTCTGTTGTGTTGAGATGCATTCATTCTACACCTGTTTTATCCTAAGCTTTTATGGTGAAAACAGTTCAATGATCTTTTCTGCATCTGTTGAGATAATTGCATGATTTCGGTCCTTGAGTTCATTAATGTGAAATTATTGATTTATTTATGTTGCATTGCTGAAATGAAGACAACTTGTTCATGGTGAAGGATCTTTTGTTTGCAAGTATTGTACTGAGAATTGTTGATCTCATGTTCATCAAAGTAATTAGCTCATAATTGTTGCTTTGTATTTACCCATTTGAAAAAAATTATAGAAAACTTGCAAATAAAAAAAACACCACATACCAAAATTAACCAACCCCAAAGTCCATACAACTTCCAAAGGGAAGCGTCCCATCAAATTTTACACTTTCGTGATTGAGTATATTTTATGGCATATCCATCATGCAAAATAAAAAATGCATGACAGAATTAGAACTAGAAAAGCAACTATTTCATATCATCTTTCAGAACTGTTGTCTACTGCCTACATTCAGTCCTTCCTCATCCCTTTGTATTCAGCCTTTCTTACTCTCTTATACTGTACCCACATGTATATCCGTTTACATATATAGGTATATTATTGAACATTGGGGTGTCAAATGATGGCTAGCCTTGTGGTGATGCAGGATTGGAGACCATGCTCTCAGAGGATTGCCTGGAACCTGGAATTACAAGAAGTCACATGGCGCACACTTAAGAATACTATTTGGGAGCCCATTCCCCATGGAGGGATACTCTCTCAGCCTACCAAATGATGTGACAGACATTGATGATCCCCATGGAAGGCTTCATCCTCCATCAGAAGTGGATGGGGTGTGAGTTGGGGGGGTCGGTGGGGGCAAGGGAACTGGGATTAATATATAAAATAAGGTTGCTTCTAGTTTAAATTAAAAAATTTAGAAAAAAGAATATTGTACCTAGAAAAAAAAGTTTAAAAGTCTGGTGTACCTCTGTGTTCCAGGATAATGTTTCATATAGTCCATGTGGAGGATATCTCTCTTCAGACCACACTCTGTGGGCTTGGAGGAGGAGTGATTCAGTTATTACAATACTCTCTCCCCAGCATGATTTTATTTCTTCTCTTCATCAATGCTCTAATTTCTTACCTGAATTCTTTCACTTTCACAAATGTATCTTCATGAGTGGCTGGTTACTCCAACTGCGGTTTATGTGAGAGGTGAGCACTGAAAACTCTATTCTGCTATCTTGAAAATGTCACTCCTTGATTTAGTTCTTTAAAAATATCCCACAGTCCATCAGTTCAAGTTTACCACCCTCCTAATTTTTCTAAACAAGTGATACTGGAGTGTCCCTTGTGGTTCCTTGGCTTTACAATTCAATGACACAATACTAAAATCTATTTATTTTTCTTCTGGATTTGTCTTCTCTGTAAGATTTTTTTTTGCTAACTTAACTAACCATGTCTAACAGGGTTTCATGTGTAATTTAAGAGAATTTGATTAGAAGTCAAAATTTGTTTACTTTTATCAGGTTCATCGACCATTCATGCACGCATGAATTAAATTATGGTGTTATTAGTCATCCAACAGATGTCCTAAAATCAGTAACAAGCTTTAAGTGGCCCAGAAAGGTGCTGCTTGATCCAGCAGCTTGACAACTTGGACAGAGGCCTAAGCCTGCTCCATCCCATCATATTCCCAACACACATTGACAAAGACATGAGATTTTTCTCATACTTGTTGTCTCTGTTCTGACTATTACAGAGTAACATCACCTAGCACCATAAACAACAAATACCCATTCCCCATGGTTACAGGGACCAGAACGAAGAGGTCAGGGTGCCAGCATGGTAGAGTTATGGTAGGGGTTTTCTTTGTGTCCTCACATGTCCCTCCCATAGTGCTTGCAGAAAGGCCGGTGCTTCTCCCTGTTACATAAGGGAATTAATATTATTGGTGCACTTCAGTCTCATGATCTAATTTATATGTGCTCACCTCTGAAAGACCCCACCTCCAAATAACAACTATTATTGGTGCACTTCAGTCTCATGATCTAATTTACATGTGCTTACCTCTGAAAGACCCCACCTCCAAATAACAACTCGTTAAAGGTTAGGACATAAACAAAAATTTAAGAGGGATTGAAACATGCTAGACATTTAACAAATTAATACTTTTACATACATATGTAAACATGTCAAAACTATGCCCTCCGTGCAATAACAAAGGTATCTGTAGACTATACTAACTTACAGCGCCCTCCAAAGTGCAATAACAGACCTGAGTTCAGTGCCATTTGGTTCCAGTCTTGCCAGCCAGTCTCTATTTGTGTATACTTGTTTGAAGACAAGGTCAAATTTCTAAATATGATGGCCTTCATGAATGTGAGGCTTCAGCCAAATGTCCCTGTTTGACTCCAGTCATGTAGCAGCAAATTAGAATAAATGGCATACACAGTTACCAGTTTCTATTCATATCCAGGCTGCTCGACTCAGTAGCTCAACTGGTCAACCAAAATGGCTGTGTCAGTTCCAAGGGGACACGTACATGTGACCATTTTAGAATATCCTTGGAGGGCTATTACTAGTGGATTTACTGCATTGCCAGAGACTTAGGACCAAGAACGTCCCAGGCAGTGCTTTGCCTCAGTGATGAAGCACCCTGCTTTTCAGCAGGACTGAACTTACTAGACAATTTGGCCATACCCAAATTCCTGCATTGCAGTCCTTCAAGTGAATACACATCTGGTTTACAGGCTTAAGTGTCTTTGTGGTGTTTTGTCCAAGCACCAGTGATAAGAAGGATATAATCAGAACACAGCTTGATATAAAATTTAAAATTTAGCTCTTTCCTTCATGTCAACTATATTTAGACACAGTTGGCAGGCCAGATGGATGTTTTTTCTAATTCTTTATTTCTTTATTAAAAGAGAAAGGCACAGGCTAACACCAGTGCTTTCAAATGAGTGCAGACTTTAATGCTAGCCATTTAGATGCTCTCGGGCACTCATTAGGCCATATGGAGAGAATAATCTTTTCTCTCTCAGTAGCACCTTGGATGCACACCCGCCTGTTTAAAAATCAGGCACACAAAACAGGAGGTGCTGATGAACTTGGTGCCGTCTAGACAACCATGCTACCACCCCGTGTTGCTCTGTTGGTTGCCATGGTAATGAGCAAATAAGCTCTTACAGCCCTGCTAAATAATGGGTTGTGAACGCTTCCTTTACAATAGGCAATTTTCCTTTCCTTGAAATGGGGATTGCTTAAAAACAATCTAACTAAGGCCAAGACATAGAACCGCAGCACCCAGCACTGCTTTGGAATTCGAGATAAATGCCACGCTTTAGCATTCCTGGTCAAAATAACGCATGGGCTCTGCCATTTGCATCAAGGACTCTGCCATTAGACGGTAGAGGGACCTGCGACAACAGAAGAGGGTCCTTTTCTCATCCATGCTGGGTTTTTCTGCCATTCACTAACACTTGGATCCCCACACTGCCCTGGCCCAGGACAGGACTCTGAGTCACACAGCTGGGTAAAGGCATCCTTTTCTTCAAAGAATGATAGCTTTGGGGGGAGCAAAGTGAAGCCAATTACTCACTAGCACATGGAATACATGATGTCTCCAGAGCACACAAACAGAAAAACACAGCGGCGAAAAGACAGAGAGAGCACCTCAGTGGACAGGGTGTGCCAGCCATCTGAAGGAAAGCAAGAGGAATTCAAACCAAGCAGGGAGAGCAAACCAAAATGGGTGCAGAAAAGGGAATTCAATACCCTTGGGAGCACAAGGAGAAAACTACACGCTCCGGTCAGTTGAAAAAAAATTCTGGGTGAGGTAGGAACATTGGGTGTGGCTACGTGGGAGACAGAAGCAAGAAGCCAGATCTACACAGACAGATAGGGTTCTAGTCATGGAGAGCCGATGGCCGTCTTAACAATTTAGAGTAGCAATTTAGAAACTTATTTCCACTTGCTGAGTGGACGGTGAATTAGAAGACGAGAGAGGAGAGGTGAGGGGCAGGATGGGAAGCATTTGAGTAAAAGTTGACAGTTGGCAAAACCCAAGGCTCTTGCTGGCTGTCGCAACTCCTCGCATCCGTCGCAAGAGCCGCCAGTGACCCCACAATCTGTGCTCCCCTTCTTACACGCTTCAGGGTTGAGATGCACATTTCTCATACACCCTTGCAGCTGGACACGGTTGTGGATCGTGTACAAATTCGGGCTTTCCCCATTCCCCTTGTCTCCCCTTCTGCAGACTTGAGTACCAACACATCAGGAGCAGAAGGGTCTGACTTAGATGATAAGGAGGAAGTCCAGCATTGAGGAGGGAGCCCAGACGGCTGGAGTGACTGAGACTCACCGCATCTGCCCTACACCATCTCACATAGCCACTGGTCTCAGGGCATCTGTACAAGTGTCCTAAATAGTACACACTCAGGTCACTTGGCAGCGGGACACATCTTCAATAAGCGGTTCATATTTGTCCTTCATGACAAGTTCCCTGTCTGTAGCCTGCATCTATTTATCTACTTGTCTTCCATCATCTCTCTGTGTGTAACCTATCATCTATCTACGTATCTGCTGCCTATTAGCCATTTATACCTCCTCCACCTCCCCATCCATCTCTAATTGATTGTCATCTACCATCTTCAGTTTTCTTCCCTAGCTACCGTTCACTGAATTGCTTCTTTGACCTCTTCATAATTCTGCCACTGCTTGTTGATCCAACTCAAGGCTCTGCTTTCCATTTCTGCCTCTGACAGATTCATGACTTCATTCGGCGCAGGAGGTTTCCAATTTTAAGTTGTGCCCTGATCTTTATCTCGACCCATGTCTTCCAATGCTTGCGACAAGCTTCCAGTTATGCCTCTAGTTTTCATTCCCAACTGTCTTAGGGCTCTAGTCCTGCGGTGAGACACCGTGACCAAACAGCAAGTTGGGGAGGAAAGGGTTTATCTGGCTCACACTTCCACATCGCTGTTCATCACCAAAGGAAGGCAGGGCAGGAACTCAAACAGGGCAGGATCCTGGAGGCAAGAACTGATGCAGAGGCCAGGGAGAGGGGTGCTACTTACTGGCTTGCTCCCCATGGCTTGCTCAGCCTGCTTTCATTTTTTATATAAATTTCTATTTAAATTAGAAACAATCTTATTTCTCACATCAATTCCAGTTCCCTCTCCCTCCCATAACCCTCACCTTCCTCCCTTTCATCCCTGCCCCAAGTGAGAGTGAGGCCTTCCATGGGGGGTCATCAAAGTCTGTCACATCATTTGGGGCAGGGCCTAGGGCCTCCTCCGTGTATCTATCAGCTTGCTTTCTTATAGAAGCCAAGATCACTAGCCCAGGGAACAGCCACACCCACCATGGGCTGGGCCCTCCCCCACTGATCATTAACTGAGAAGATGTCTTACAGCTGGATCTAGTGGAGGCGTTTCTTCAACTGAGGCTCCTATCTCTCTGATGACTCTAGCTTGTGTCCAGGTGACACAAAACCAGCCAATACACCAACTCATGTCCAGAGATGGACTAGCTACCACCTTCCCTTACCCTCGGGCTTGCTTTCTTTCTAAGGCTGTGTCATATTTCTCCCTCATCTGTGAGCCCTAGAGCCCTGCTCTCCCCCATACCACACTTCCCTTCTCCTCTTATGTCCGGCCTTTCTCTCAGTCCTGTTGCTTGGGTTCGTTTCAAATAACAATGGTCTCCTTCCTGCTTTCTTCTCTTCCCCCGTTACCTGTCCTGTGTATGGATGGCAGTGAAAACCTTCTCCCTCCTTTAGGGACCAAAGGCGGCTTATCACATTGTTCTCCAACTTGATTCCCAAGAGAGATGGTGATAGGTACAAAGAGCAAACACTTTAGAATCTGACAGCCCCCGGCTGCCACTAGGTATGTAATCTGGAGCAGATTTTCTTACCACTTGAAACTTAAATACATGTAAGAATAATCAGGCTTCCTATCTGGAAGATGATGTGAGATTCCAGAGACATAAGTGGCTATCACTACAGTAACTGATATGCAAAGGTATCATTAGACACCATTGGCGTCTGAGTCAATATAGTAAGGAGCTCTGCTCACAGGGACTAACTTCTGGTTCCTCTGGTGAGGTCCACTGAGCTCAACTCCCCCCTCTGTGTCTGGGCTCATACTATCACAGCTTATCTTCCAAAGTATGCTATTGACATCATATTTAAAGTTCGGAGTCCTGGGTTCCAGCTTCATCCTATCAATGACGGAAAAGGGCATTCTGGTTTGAGAGGAGCATTATACATTTTACTAGCAAATCCAGAATTCCTTCTTAGATAACTCATTCTGTGACTCAACACACTGTCCTTTGTTTCTACAAATAAGACACCGAAATAGTTTAACCAAGTATTAAGACCGTGGACTTCAGGATCCGAACACGGAGGCTTAAATTTTGGTCACTCGGTCACCTCAAGGAAATCACTGTGCCCCTCTGAGCCTTGTGTCATCGATTATGAAAAAGATATGAGGAGTCTCAGCTCCAGGATTTTCTGTGACCAGTTAAAGCCTCTATGATAAACCCAAACAAAGAGGATATGTGAGTTCCTTGTTTCTGCTGAGACAAAACACCAGCCAAAAAAAAACTTGAGAAAGGACAGATTCATTGTGGCCACCAGTTCCAGGTCATTCAGGCTGTGACGTTAGAAAAGCATGGTGGCAAGAGTAACGTCCCCACTCCAGAAGCAGGGAAAACTAATGCTCCTGCTCAGCTCCCTTTCTCCTTCGTATTCAGCCAGGGACTCTAGTCCACACAACGGCGCCACCCACACTTAAGGTGAGTCTTCCCACCTCAGTTAAGCAAATCGAGATACTCCCTCACAGACAGGCCAAAGATTGGCTTGTACAGTGTGTCTAAATCCCACCCGGCTGGCCGACGATATTAGCTATCACCAGGTGTGATGGATCTTCTTGGGAAACTCTTGTTAAAATTCACAGACTTCAGATACCAAAAAAGGGTTGCTATCTCAGGAAACCTGATTTTTAATATTATAGCATTAAATGCGATAACACAATCGCACTCCGAGAAAGGAAAACCTGCGGTCAGTAGAAGGATGTGTTTCCCAGGGAGGGAGAGGCAGAAGTGAGTTGATGGAGCATAGAGTGGGC
Organism: Mesocricetus auratus; assembly: GCF_017639785.1. Classification (NCBI taxonomy): domain Eukaryota; kingdom Metazoa; phylum Chordata; class Mammalia; order Rodentia; family Cricetidae; genus Mesocricetus; species Mesocricetus auratus. The sequence goes on from NW_024429198.1 coordinate 62,864,440, forward strand.
TTAGGACAGAGAAACTTTTCCCTGTAGTACTGCCATGGTGGATACCGGTCATGAACTCAGACCCCTAGGCTGTGAATCCTAGAAGGTGACCCCGAACGTAAACCATAGACTTTAGCTATAATAACACAGCAGTGGTAACTCAGCAACTACATTAAATGCAGCTGACTAAAACAAGGCATCAAAAACAGCAGCATTCGGGAGGGAGGAATCTTGTATGTGGAGAATCTAGGCTTTGCATTGTAGTTTCCTACAAACTAAATAGTCCGTTACACAAAGTTAAATTAAAAAAAAAAAACAAACCTTGAACAGAAGAAAGGAGTAAGTCATTGCTGTTACTACTATTTCTTCCTATGCAAATGAGAATCAAGGGCAACAAAAGCCATTTGCTCCCTATGCAGACTTGTGATTGTTTTTTAGGATTACTGTGAGTCTCTGTGTTTCTCTGCGTCTCTCTAAGGTCAGGCCTGCGTGTGCAGGCTGCTCTTCTCTCCTGGGATGCTCTCCGGCACACGACGTAGCCACTGATGCTCTTTCTCTTTTCATGGCTGTGTCTGCTGCTTACCAGGGAACTGAAGACACAGGCAGCCACATAAACAGTCCATATCCAGTGCCATTGGGAAAGCCACACAGGAAACAGACAGTGTTTGTATCTTACACCCCTGGGGACGCTGCACACACTGAAAGCCATAGGTGACCCCTCGCCATCCCCAGCCCCGATTCCCAAAGAATTAAAAGCAAAACTCCAAGCCACACAGCAACTGAAAACAAACAAACAAACAAAAATGCAGCTTTAAATATAAAAAAAAACTGTCCTTCGGGCTAGCTATGTATGCAAGAAACATGCCACAAAGCCTGTGAAAATTTAGATAGATTAGTTAACACGTGGGGGCAGGGTGGCAGGAGCTCGGCAGTTCTTCATGCCAAGACCGCTAGGGTTCATATGCCAAGCCCACCCAGAACACGCGAGCCTCACACTGGCTCTATTAGGCTGTGTCTTGCAGGATCCTAGAAGCCAATGAACCATGAGGTGAGCAGCTCCTGGTGGGGAGCGTGTGGGTTCGGGGCAGCAGAGCCTGAAGCGCAACAGGAAATTTCTAGGGTTCTTTGAGTCCATTTTCCTATGACTTCAAATTCCTTTTTTTTGTTTGTTTGGGGTTCTTTTGTTATTGTTGTTGTTTTTTGAGACAGGGTTTCTCTGCGTACCTCTGGTTGTCTTTGAACTAACTTTGTAGACCGGGCTAGCCTCTAACTCAGAGATCCACCTATCTTTTTCTTCCTAGTACTGGGATTTCCTAGCTAACTTTAAATTCCTATTGGTGGTTTCTTTAGGGCTAAAATCTTACATGAAAAAAATAACATTCTCTTCAATTAATTTATGTATATCCGTCTCTCAATTTCTGTTCTCATTTGCATAAATGAATGGGAGAGGGAATAATGAAACAGAAGACATAATGAACACTTTGCAGATAAGGGCGAAGCCTTTCTGATTCATATCCCCATTATCTTGTCCTCTCCCCTCTACCAAAAATAACTGCTGTTAGCATTCTGTGTGTGTGTGTCTGTGTGTGTGTGTCTGTGTGTATGTGTCTGTGTGTGCATGTGTCTGTGTGTGTGTGTTTGTGTGTCTGTGTCTCTGTGTGTGACTGTGTGCATGTGTATGTGTGTGTGTGTGACTGTGTATGTATGTGTCTGTGTGTGACTGTGTGTGTGTGTATTTTCCTCCAGATGTTTTTCGGAATCAGTTAGATCCAGAGAAAACAGGCAGGTTTTGTTTTTCATAAATGTTCTTACACCACCTGTTCTGCTCTCCTCGTGATAGCTATGTCTTACGCTGCAGTGTAAAAAGCTGTGGTTTATTCATCCATAGCCTCATAGGCGCATTTTTCACTAATATAATGATAAAACTAATACCCTGTGGCAAATAAGTGGATGCATTTTCCTAAGGTAGATACTAATAAGTGGAATGACTGAGTTGGTTAATTAATGTTTGTTTTAATAGGTGTTACCAAGTTGTTCCAGTCAGTGTGCATGCCAAATTGCATACCTATACGGAGTACATGTTCACAGGGTCACGAGCAACGATGGCTCGAGGCGCCAGGGCTGAAGACAAACTATGTGCCAACACTTACTAGTTCTGGGACCTTGGTCAAGACTGTATTTTCATGCCTCAGCTCCCAAAGATACAGAATAACAGTACATTGTTTCCTGGTGGTAAGTTGTTCTGGGGGCTCCTGGATCACACTGTTTGATCAATGGCACCTTTCCTGGCTTCTGATTGAGTTTCAGGCTTTTCTACCAAAGGAGTTCTTAGTGACACCCCCAAGTCCCTCTGTGATTCAGGAATTTTCCAGATCGGGGGTTAAATGCCTGCTGTGTTCATTTAGCCTCACACCTCTGTGCTTCTCTGTGATGTGAAGCCAGCAGGACCCTGGGGGACAGGCCACCAGTGACTGTTTGGACAACACTCTTGGCTAATGTAAACAGCTGAGTGCAAACTATGCCATCTAAGAAGCTTCGGGGAATTTGAAGGCATTCTTGGAAGAGACCGATTTCATTAATATTTAAAAAGTAAAAGATTTCCACCCTGGTCCCAGGTGTAAGACCACCCCTATGGATTACAGAACCAGGGCAAAATAGCACAAAGCCAACCTCCCCCAAAATGCTTTCATGCATGCTGAATCAGAAAAAAAAAAAAAACGAGCAAACATCAAAGACAACCTGGAGGGGGAAGGTTAGTTGAAAGAACTTGGTAGCTGCCGGATGGAACTTTCCTCTGTTGCTGGAAAGGAACTCAGAATTGAACAGACATGAGGGGGTCAGGGTTAGTCAACCCTGGAACCAGCCTCCTGATCTTGCTTCTCTAGCTCTAAAGGAAGGGGAGCCAGAGGGAAGAATCTGGGCATCTCCAATGAGGGATGCTGTCGTCCTACGGTGTCCTATATAGGCAAGTGCCCCAAAGACTACCACGCCCATTTTCTAGGGTGTCATACAAATAGCAAATGGGTTCTTGTAGGCCAATTTTTATAGAAAAGGACACTGCTGTTAAGAGAGATCAATTACCCGCTTAGGTCACACATAGCACAGTGTCTTATGACACAGCCCAATGTCCTTTCCACACGTACCACTCTCTCTGTAGCACACATTATAAGGCAACCAAGCAAACCAACTCCCACCCTCACCCTGAAGCGTATAAGTCATGAATTCCTCCTCAGTCAGTTGGTTTGTACTTTAGTCTGAATCAACATAGCTGGTGGTTAAGAGCAGAGGTTGGGGCTATCACCAGTGTTCATTTAATTCCAACTCCTATGCTCTGAATTTCCATTTAAACACTTGACCACTAGGCAAGACTAGGTTCTTAAAATAATTCCCACTTTGTACTGAGCCGTCCAAGTTTACCTGATTGTGGTATATTAAAACTTAACACAGCTCTCATTGATGGGGGAAGGCCTTCTGTGTATATGTTTATTTGATTGGTTGATAGGTAAAGCACTCCTGGCCAATAGGGAAGCAAGGCAGGTGGGACTAGGAGTCGAGGAGGATTCAGGGAAATGTAGTCAAGAGTGGAGAGTTGCCATGTGGTTCCTGGAAGAGACGAAGCATGAGTCTGCAGCCTCTATAAGACCTTATAAAAATAAAGACCAGGATGGCGGGAAGGACACTCGTTACAACTCATGGCTTTAGTGACCTGTATGAACCACTTAAGTCCAAGATTCTCCTCTTCCCAGCTTCTCTTTGACAAACAAAGGAAATAAGGTATACTGATGGGCCAACTGGTCTACTGACTACTCAGATTTTCCACACAGAGCTGTGATCTATTCTGTGCTGAATTGGTTTTATACAGCTTAGTATGTCTTGATTTCACATTGCCTGTTTCACTATTTCTTAACTTTAACTTGCTTTTTTTCTTTATGCTTCAATTTACTCTCTTTGTCATTTTGCCTCAGATTTTAGTTTATGGAAATACGCTAGTTAAGTATCACTGCATCATGGCAAAACACAGCTGCAGTAGGAAATTTCTGCAAAATTTAAAGCTTGTCTGTTCATTTCACAAACGGTAGCTGGCCTGAACATTCCCTTGGGAAACTGGGCAGGGAGTGAGGACAGGAAGTGTAGGAGTCGTGACCCAGTGTTTGTCATTTCTATATGTAAGGCTTACTGTACAGAAGAGACTTTACTGGGACCACAAGTGGCACCCATTACAGACAGAAGGACAGACTTAGGAGCCAACCCGGCTCTCCAGCCCATGCCTTGACTCTCCTGCCTCTGAACTTCTAACCTTAGTGTTAGTGCCATACAATTTAGCACGGCTTCTTCTTCTTCTTCTTCTTCTTCTTCTTCTTCTTCTTCTTCTTCTTCTTCTCCTCCTCCTCCTCCTCCTCCTCCTCCTCCTCCTCCTCCTCCTCCTCCTCCTCCTCCTCCTCCTCCTCCTCCTCCTCCTCCTCCTCCTCCTCCTCCTCCTCCTCCTCCTCCTCCTCCTCCTCCTCCTCTTCTTCTTCTTCTTCTTTTTCCAAGACAGGGTTTCTTTGTATTGTTTTTTGGAAGCTGTCCTGGAACTTGCTCTGTAGACCAGGCTGGCCTCGAACTCACAGAGATCCGCCTGCCTCTGCTTCCCGAGTGTTGGGATTAAAAGCGTGTGCCACCACTACCCAGCTTACCTCACAGGTTTTTGAACATGGCCAGTGTTTAATTCTTAGTCTGGCCTCAGCCGGGAATTGGAATACTGGGAACAGAATAAGTGATAAAATATCTGACTGATGACAAATTTGTCTCTCTCAGGATGAAGGAATCGCTTATCTCTGCTCTCCCCTTTCTTCCCCGTAGAAAGATCTTTTTTTATTTTCCTTAACACCCTGTCTCTGCCTACACAGGTGAGTTCCCTCCCACCAAGTTAGGAACACCTGGGTCACTCAGGAGCGTTTCCCTTTGTACATCCTAGGACCATCTGTGTCCATATTTTTCCTGAGAAGAACAGGAAAACTCTCACCAGGAAGCCCTTACAAATAGCAAACATTCACATGGCTTTGAGAGCCAGGAGGAGTGATGGCGATTATGAAAGGTGACTCATTCCTTTTCTATATATTGAAGATGGGCATAAGCCAGCCAAACACTTTACCCCAGATAAAAGTTTAAAAGCTTAAATTATCTGATCTCTCCAGACAAGTTTCTGCCATCATTGCCGCAAAATGCTTTCCATGTTCAGTTAAGATACCCATCTGTAGAGCATCAGCTGTCCCCAGGATTCCACAGGGCATTTCCAGGCCATGGGGATTCTTAATAAAATCCCCGCCTTCATTCCTACTCCCCATCCAGAAAGCTGAAGCAGAGTGAAAAGCGACACGTAAACAGTAAGTCAAAAACCAAGCCAGGGACCTACCACTGTTGTGCGGCTGGATGGACACGGTACCAGATGGCCCTCTAGTCTTATCTACCCATGGAGGAGCTCTCATACCTCTTTGGAGAGGCTTCTCTCTGCGGTGGATCACGGTGGACACAGGAGCACACACGGGTGGAAGCCAACGGGTGGAAGCATGTGTGTCGTGGGTCGGTGGGGGATTGGGGAGCGGGGATGTGGGGGCGTGGGGGTGTGATGAGTTTCCATAGAGCGCTCAGACACAAACTGAGACATCCCTGTTGCAACCCCTCACTCCAAGGATCAGGGGCCATTTTTAGAAGAAGGAGTAGAAAGTTTGTAAGAGATAGGAGACACGGGAAGACTGGAGTGAAGCAGCGTCTTCCGGGCTTGAAAGGAACTCATGAACCCACAGCAGCTGTGGTTCCCGCGCATGATCAAGCCAGGCAACGCACAGCAAGCAGTGTGTGTGGGCGGGGGTCTCACAAGCCTCCAACCCAGAGCTACAGGCGAGTGATGGCTTCTGAGGAGGGAGAGGCATTCTTTTCCTTAAGGATGTGGCCCTCTGATAGGTTGTCATTGTTTCAAGGGAAGAAGATCCCGGGCTCAAATTGGACTTCGTGGGGGGTATTTCTTAAAGAGAAAAGAGGGCATGAAGATGGGAAGGGGTTAGGTGGGATCTGAGAAGAGTTAAGGGCACTACTAATAGGCTCAGAGGTCTGCAGGGGCTCAGAGGTCTTCAGGGGCTCAATGGTCTGCAGGGGCTCAGAGGTCTGCAGGGGCTCAGAGGTCTGCAGGGGCTGCAGGGCCAGGCACGGGCTTGCCCCCGGCTGGCTCACACACTTCTTCCCCTTCCCCACCTGTAGTTACTTATTTTCCCAAAGGCTGAAAGAGGAGGTCAAAGCAGGCCACGCTGGAAACAGAAAGATTCCAGGAACCTCGCTGAGAAGTCCAAAAATATCTGCCGCCACACAGGCAACTATCTGGCCAGGCTTTTTTTTTAATCAGGTCATTCTCCTACCAACAGTATCATGGCGTGGATTCTTGAAGCAGTGAGCATGAGCGAGACTAAGTGAGGATCAATACAGGGGCCACAGTGAACATCTTATTGCCGTTTTCATTTCTCATCGGTTTAACCGTATACGTTCACACGACTTTCTTTGAGCTTTTCAGGTCTTTGTGCTGGCTTTCAAGACAGACAAATACTCTGGAGGCTTGCTTAAGATCCTATTACACCAAAGTTGCACAACCACTTTGAAGGGAAAAATTATGCTGTAATGAAATCCTTCTAGGAACCCAAGTTTCCTGAGTGCGGCCCAAGATGAAGTCACCTTGCACTGCATCCTGGGATGTCATAACTGACTGAAGGCACCAATGTGAGGAGGACTCGCAGGGAGAGAAGGCCTTGCTTGTGAACTCTGTCTCCACAGAAATGCCCCCGTCTCCTTCGGAAGACACTGATGGTGTCTCCATGGCCACTGTCAACATCTCATAGTATAGATATCTTCTATATTTTAACTGTATTTCATGCCCCTCACTGACATAAGACACTCATTTATAAAGAACAAGACAAATACCAGTTACATTAACACTATTCCAATATAAATATTTTTTTAGTCACAAACACTTGGGAAGCATTGTAACATGCATTATACATAATTCTATGGTTCAATTCTCACAAAAGTTTAAACAATGAGTACACTGGAGGCTTGGTCAAGATGGCATTCCGAGCCAGGTAGTGGTGGTGCACGCCTTTGATCCCAGCACTCGGGAGGCAGAGGCAGGTGGGTCTCTGTGAGTTCCAGGACAGCCAGGGCTACACAGAGAAACTCTGTCTTGAAAAAAAAAAAGAAGGAAGGAAGGAAGGAAGGAAGGAGGGAGAGGGAAGGAAAGAAGGAAGGAAGGAAGAAAGGTAGGGAGGAAGGAAGCATTCTGAGAACACAAGATTGCATCTATTTCTCCTCTAAGCCCTGGAAACTTACAGGAGAAATCTTAACATTAAGGAAACCAAAAATAAAAAAAAAGAATTTCCAAAAGAAAAAGGACGGAGAGCAATAAAAAAGACACAGAAGCCTGGAGTGCGTTTAGATGTGGCTTCCTCTGCAAGGGGAAACGCCGGGCCTTCCTGGAACTCAGACACAGTAGGTGGAGATGAGGAAGTATTTTCTCAACCAGTGGCCGCGATGGTGGGTTTGGACTCCGCTTTAGAAGAGCCATGTGTTTGGAAGAAACACTTCAGAGTACAGAGTCACCAGAAAAGAAAACGTTGTGGAGTAATAACCAAGTGCTGGTGAGAAACTGAACAGCATAAATCCTATTCCCATGCTCAGCTACTCTTCTCCAAGGTGGTGGCTCAGACATATGGCCAGCAGGCTAGTCAGTCCTGGCTCCCGACTGGAAACCCAGTGGGGGATGCCATCTGGGATCCTTTTCGCCATGGAGACTGTTTGGACTTCCTCCCACCTTGGCTGCTAGCTTCAACTGTATGTTTACAAGAAATAAGGAGTCTCTTAGTGCCTGGGTCCAACAACTGGGACACTGTGGTTTCTTATGCCATTGTTCAAGCAGCCGTGGATATCACGAAACTTAAAGGGAATGGGACACTGCTCTTCTTGAAGGACCATCAAACAACCACAAGACCCCCGATTTGCAGTCACACATCTCAATACTTGACAGGTGTAATTTTATTCATTGCAGCATTTTTATAAACACAAAGGACTGATAAGCTAAATGTCCTTCCTGGGGTCCTGAATAAGTAAATCAACTTAATTTTATAAAACAAGATACTACATAGCCATAAAAAATAAACAGAGATGTTTTAATGAAATGCTATGGAAATATCACCTTATATAAAAATGCATTTTTTTTAGTTTTAGGTTAACTGACTGTAATTCATGTAACATAGAAGTCACTGTGAGAACCATTTTGAAATACACTATCAAGTGAATTCCAATATGTCTGATTCCGTGCTTAGTCGTTACCACTAATTCTAGAACCTAAGCATCATTTCTGAAAGAATCTCAGCACACAACAGATAGTCACTTCCCATTCTGCCCACCCTCGGTCCCTGACGCTGGTCCTCTGAATTTCAGGAGAGTCTAAAAGTGCTTGTGTCAGTCTTTCTTGGTCAGCCCCCCCCAAATCCATGAAACGGCAACTTGTCAATTATGAATGCTCAACCTTGGCTTAGCTAGCTTCTATTCTTTAAATTAAATTAGCCCATTTCTATTAATCTAAGTGCTGCCCTGAGGCTCATTTACCTCATCTATATCATCTCCATCCTGATTTCCGGCTTCCTCCTTGTCTGTCTGCCTGAGCCCCCAGCCAGCTGGACCGTTCCCCTTTTCTCCCTACCTGCCAGCCCCGCCTATCCCTCCTCTGCCTAGCTATTGGCCATTCAGCTTTTTATTAGACCAATCAGGTGCCTTAGGCAGACAAGGTAAAACAGCAACACACCTTTACATAGTTAAACAAACTCAGCATGAACAAATGCAGCACATCTTTACATAGTTAAACAATTTCCCTGCAGCACAAATGCAACACACCTTTACTTAGTTAAACAAATATTCTACTCCGCAAGTGCTCACATCCTGGCTTCCTTAACTGGAGATGGCAACTTAGAGGAGAGCTTGAGGTCCTCAACCCATTTCAGCAAGGGGGCAGAGTTTCAAACCAGAGGGTCTCGGTGTTCAGTGGTGTTCCAGGGTGTCCTGATCACAGAACTGTCACACTGTCACCCAGTGTATTTAGAAAATCATAAACTAAACGTCTAGCAGATGAATATAGGCAGGGAGGTGTCTGGGTCTTTTCGTTATTGCTGTAAAACATCAGCTGCATCCTGTGGCTTTTCCCACTGGATGGACCAAGGTCACCGATGGATTCTAGTTTTCAAAAACAGTGAGCAAATTCACACAGAATGTGCAGATATCTACCTTTACTTAAAATTATGAGGGAATGTGTCACGTTGTAGCCATTGGCAACAATCAGGTAGAGATGACAGACATACCTGAGCATGCTATAGGACTTGTTTGCCTGTCTTATTAATAAATTAGCAACTGCCTCCTGATAGCCCTGGACATCAGAAGTCTCTAAAGAGAGTGTGCAGACGTTTGTCTTCTAACCATGATTTATGGGCACAATCCTCTAGTGTTTTTGTTTTTTTTTTAAATAAGGTCTTGATTTTTCTTCACCCAAAATGAATAATGATTGCTACCCTAAGGATCCAGCGGATGAGCAAAGAATACAGGGTTTCTGAGTGGGCAAATAACTATTTTGAAGAATATCCAGATATTTCCAGTCACATGGCAAATTGCTAATATATAGTGGGTCTCATCAGTACACAGGAGCTCACTTAGAATATGGCCACAACGACAGGAAAGTCATGAGAGGGGAATAATCCCAGCAATAAAAAAACATTTCAAGAGTATAAGTCTATATGCATGTGTATGTCCGCCTCTCATGCAGATGCGGACTCTATTCTGACAGTAGTAAAGGAGGAAGGGGTATCTACAACGAGGGAGCCGGGGAAGCAGAGAAGTGCTTGAATGGTCCAACATAACACCACAGCTGAAGGATCCATCTCTAAAGACAGGTAAGGAAAGAACAAACTGAACCATGAGGGCTCCATTTGTGAGGGGCAACCGACTAGTTTGGAAGGGATATACTTTCAGAAATGTGAGCAAGCATGAGCGAGGTCACCAGAGTGTGCTCAAATACATCAGAACAGAGAGCGAAAGCCAATAAAAGGGGCAGAAGAACACCTAATGTTAACCAACTGCAAATCCATGTGAGTGAATTTCATGATGGGGAAAAATGTATTTCTGCAGCTGAGTCAATATAGATCAATACAGCAATACCTGTGATTGGCTTAAGAGTCCAATGTCAATGTTGTGAGACCCTGCACGTGGCATTGAACTTCGGTGTCACCTCTAGAGATAGACTAATGACCTTGGGTCATCACTAACAATGCAGGGGTGGTGGGCAGCCTAAGTCTCAGCTCCCCATCTCTCCATGATCAATTGTGTGTAGTTGGAAATTTCTCTCCCATGCGCCAGTTACCAAATAACACTCAGAGGCTTATATTAATTAAAAATATTTGGCCGAGGGAGGAGTGATGAGCAAAGGGGGCAAGACCAGGCTGGTGAAACCCACAGAGACAGCTGACCTGAACAAGGGGGAGCTCATGGACCCCAGACTAATAGCTTGGAAACCAGCATAGGACTGATCCAGACCCCCCTGAATGTGGGTGTCAGAGAGGAGGCCTTGGCAATCTACGGGGCCTCTGGTAGTAGATAAGTATTTATCCCTAGCATATGAATGGACTTTGAGAGCCCACTCCACATGGAGGGATGCTCTATCAGCCTAGACACACAGGGGAGGGTCTAGACCCTGCTCCAAATGATGTGACAGATTTTGAAGATCCCCCATGGAAGGCCTCACCCTCCCTGGGGAGCAGAAAGGGGATGGGGTAGGGGGCTTGTGGGAGACAGGGAAGGAGGGGAGGGAGAGAGAACTAGGACTGACATGTAAAACAAACTTGTTTCTAATTTAGATAAAAGAAACAAAATAGAAAAAAAATCGGCTGAAGGCTGAGGATTTTGCTAACTAGCTCTTGCAACTTGAATTAACCCATTTTTATTAATCTCTGTATCATCATGCAGCCTGTGGCTTATTATACCCTGCTTCTTCGGTGGCTGCATCTCCTGATTTCCTTCCATCTTTGCTTAGATTTCCCTGGCTCTATTCTGTATTGGCCAAACCAGCTTCTTTATCAGCCAGTGGTAATAAAATATATTCACAGCACGCAGACCACCCACCTCACTCAAGGTTCTTTAGCATGGGATTTATAATTAATACATAAAAAGTGGATTTTCCTTGATGAAATCAATGGCTTAATTAGCACAAAAATTTAATGTGTTTTAACGGTTAAATTAAACTGTCATTAATAAGTGTGGCCCGGCTGGAATATTACATAAATGTGTAATCTGGGTTATATTCTCCCCCAAAATGATATTTTGTAGTCCTAGTCCTTGGTGCCTTATTGGGACAGCAAAGACCAGTTTGGGTAAGGTGGGACATTTCCTGAGTGACTACCCCTCTAAAGAACACATGCACAAACATACACAACACACACACACACACACACACACACACACATATATATATATATATATATATATATATATATATATATATATAGAGAGAGAGAGAGAGAGAGAGAGAGAGAGTCACATCACGATAGAGTTTGGAGTTACAAAGCAACAAAGCAAGGAGCACTGAGAAGTGAAGCCCAGTATTTCCATGTGGGTTCTACCTCGTTCTGCATGTTTACATACAGCTGACATCTAGGCTACAGAAACATAAGAGGACAAATTTCTGGTGTTTTTAAGACTTTGGTTTGTGGTAGTTTGCTAGTTTGATACTAGCAATAAGGTATAAAATTCTTGAGAGGACCATAGCCTGAACCCTTAGGGATAGCATTTATATCACTCAAGATTTCTCTCTCTCTCCTCTCTCTCTCTTTCTCTCTCTCTCCTCTCTCTCTCTTTCTCTCTCTCTCCCCTCTCTTTCTCTCTCTCTCTCTCTCTCTCTCTCTCTCTCTCTCTCACACACACACATACACACACACAACATGGAGGGGATGACAACTTCTAAGCTTTGCAAATGGAACCAGCAAACTTTACAGACCCAGGAGAGCTGCTGGGACAATTTGAATCCAAGTCCAATAGAGTAGAGAACCCAGAAGAGGTGATGTTGCAGCCCCACTAAAGACAAGCAGCAGCCACCCCCTCGGTCGCAGGCCGTCCGGTGGGGAGATTTCCCCTTACTTGGAGGAGAGCTAACACGTCTGTTGTAGTCAGGCCTTCAGCTGATGGGCTTAGGCCCTGGCACGTTGAGAAAGGCAGTAAGTTTACTCAGTCTGACAATTAAGATGCCAATTAGATCCTAAGACACTCTCACAGAAACATTTGGACAAGTATCAGGAAAGCCTAAGGTCAAGCCCCATTGACAAATAAAATCAACTATGGTAAGATCCAGCTTGACCCTTGAGGGATCATGTTTCAGTACAGGTGTGCTGATGGATGTCTGTACCACCCTTTGGAGCAGCAGGCTCCTGTTCCTGGATTGGCTATGTCTGTTTGAGTAAACCGCTTGTAGAACGTGTGGTTGTAGCAACTAGGAAGAAAACACCATACTTTTCAAATTTATGGGTTTGTGATCTGTGTTGGCCATACATGCTAAGGAGAGTTTGTTCAATAAATGTCTTTGTAACAGAATTTGAGGTGACAGTTGCTTTCAGTTGTATCCTGGAAGTAAATCTGGAGAGAGAGCAGTTAACTCTAAGCTTTCTTAATTTTCATTGTATTACATTATCTTTCAAACAGATGTGTGACTGGCACGTGGCCGGGAAGGGCTTCAGAAACTGTGTTCCAGCCAACATCCCCCGACATCTGGGAGCAAGGCATGCCCATTGTCATCTGGGTCACATCGCTATTTAATAACATTTAGCAGCATCATTAACCTGTATAGGGTTAACTGGGCATCCTTAAGCTGGACAAAGTAAAAGTATTTAACTCAAGTACAGTTGTCAAAATTAAAAAGAACAGCACAGCTACTATATTCATCCTAATGTCTTAGGCACCTGAGAGCTCGCACACCGTCCAGGTGAGGAAAAGATGTATTTAAGGGAGCTTTAGGGTTTTGTTTGCTTGTGTGATTTTGATTTGTTTTCTGGTAACTAATTGCCTTTTGCTGCTATTAGCATAGCAATGGTTTATAAAAGTGAAAACATTGAGAAAGACACTTGATTTTCAACTTAAATGATGTTTTACTGGCCAGAATGACTAAGGCAGGGGTTACTTAATAAATAATCAGAAAAGCCAGAGGAAAGAAAGGATGGCTTAGATTTCTGTTGCCTCTAACAAACCACCATAAATTTAGTGACTAAAGCTGGCACAGACTCATTATCTTTCAATTGCACAGGGCAAACATCTAGCTGGGTATCACTTATCTGAAATCAATGTATCCCGTACTGCATCTCTCTCCAAATGCGCGTCTGAGTCATTAGAAGACATTTAGGTATTACCAGTTATGTGGCCAAGTCCCTCACTGTCCCACTGGATGCAGCCTAAGAGCTGTTGCCACCAGCTCTGGTGTCCCACTGCATGTAAAACAACATGTGCTCAGCAGACGTCTTTTGTGGGGACACTGTTTTGTCCCTCACAAGAGGCAGAGGAGCAGGCAGAGCCCTGCTGACCCCATCTTCATGTCTTTTCTCCGTACTGCACATGGCTTCTCTTCATCCCTGCCAGCTTTCTCCCCACCAACCAAGACAGCCAAAAGGGTTTAAGCAGAGACAAAAAGAAACAGCAGAGTAAAGGTTGATGGTAAAGTACCGTTGTTGCTTGACGGTCCTCAGGGACTGAGGCGTACTGGGTGGGTAGAGAATTAACCTGCCTGTGCCACATCTGGTTGCCTACTGGCATTCAAGATGCCATGAAATCTCAGGATAGAGCACATTTGCATTCAGATATGTGTTAAAGCACAGGCCACACATTTTTTAGTTCTCTGTATATTCTCCTTCATCACTCTGAATGCTAAAGTGAATTGCTGATATTAACACTGCATGTGTGATCTGTTAAAACTGGATCTCTAAGAAACTAAAAATAAAAAGTCCACTTTTTTAAGTATAAAATCATACTGAACTTCACAGGCTTTGATTCTTTTCACGTTCTCTCTAGCTGCATGTTTAATCTAAGGAGCATTATTTTTTCCTATTAGAGTTCTTTCTTGCTTCGTATAATTTGTAATAGACCCAAGTGTCTGGAGAGAGACTCTAGGGTGGCTTGTTTGGAGCTGGTACTGGAAGAATTAGCTGAGCTACCTGGTTCTTTGACTTACGATGGGAGTGGCCTTTGGGAACACCATGTCAGGAGTGGCTGTGGAGCAGAGGGGAGGAGGAGGCTTCTTCTACGGAGAACAGTCTGGGAGCATCTTGTAAAGCCTGATTATCCAACCTCCGGCCCATTTTTCAGTCCTGTCTCGGTTGCCTTCCTCTGGCCACTCATCACACAGGGAGAGCCCTAAAGTTGCCTTTGTTTCCAGTTGACTCTAGTACAGCAATTCGAGGAGCATGAGTCAGATGGACTTGGCACACCAGAACTAATACAAGAATGTCCATCCACCCTTGTGTAGAATTAGGTAACCAAAGAGTTGTCCTTTAAAGTCCAAACACTTAAAATGAAGACACCATGGGGGCAGGGACGGGTGCCAGGGAGACAACTTTAACAGCCACTCACTCGTTCAAGAGGGGAATGTCTTAATCAGAACTTTTTCCAAAGAGTTGAGCATTGCAAGAAGAATCGCAGAGAAGAAATGTGAGGGATAACGCCCCCTGTTCCATTCACTTCCTTTGCCATGAAACTCCTTAGAATTTTCTCTTGGTAAACATCCCATTTGCTATTCAATTTAAAAATAATACCTTCCCTAAGAGCATTTTAAAAGGAAGGACCTTTGAGACAAATATCAAAAGAGAATAATGTTCTCTGCCAGAAGCTTTTGCTCGACAATCAGCAACAGGAAAATAAATAACGCTCCTAGTTACTTTTCTCTGAATGCCCTTTCAGAAACATATTAGGAAAAAAAAGTTCAATTTGGATAACACTGAATGTCGCGCAGCAGTACGTATGTTGACTTGTGTCCAGATAAAATTCCTTAGACCATTCTATTGTTCCCAGGCGGTCCTCTGATATCTCTTTTACATTGTGCATAAAGCAGTGTTACAGTCCACAAACTCTATTCGGAAACAACCAACGAAAGATAGCTGTCGCTTCTAGAGCACTCAGCTTCACTCTTACTGTGTTTCTGACCAGTAGAAGTGATTTTCAGTTGCGTTGCTCTCTTGGCTTCACACGCTGATTTCATCAGCCATGAGTGATGACAGGGATAAAGAGGAGGGGTAAAGCATGGGTACCAGTTTGTCAGGGCCCCTATCACGTAGACCTTGAGTATCAAAGCAGCTCAGATGGCCACACCAGGAAATATGGTGCCCAAGTGGTGTCTGGGGGGTAGTGGGCACTCAACTCTTCCACTTTGCAAAACAAAGGAAAACCATTCTACCCCATAAAGCAATAAACTAGCCATCGTTTTATTTTTTATTGATAGGCTGTAAGACAAAGGCACAAACACAGTAGAAACCCCCCTGTTTGGCTATTTGTACCCATAACACTCATCGAATTTCATTTACTGTCTTTTACTTTATAATGCCTTGTTTTGGAAATATGCGTTTGTGTAGGGGGTGTATGTGCCTGTGTGTGTATGTAGGGGTGCCTACCTGTGTGTGCACACAGAAACCAGAGGAAGACATCCAGCAGCCTGCTCCATCACTTCGTCTGAACCGCTGAGACAAGATCTCTCACTGATTCTGGCACTAAACTGATGCCAACAAGCCCCACGGATACTCCTGTCTCCACACCTACCGAGGCACTGGAGTTATGGGCACACGTAACCCTGCCTGGACTTTCACAGAGGTGCGGCTCCCTCTGCTACTCCTCTGCTCTCCCTCTAGCTCAGCCGTACCATGAGCCACACCTCTACTTCCTGTCCTTCTGAGGACTGCACCCTGAGAAGCTCTTGGGACTCCCCATGTGCAGACTACTCTGAACACACCTCCCCGAGCAAATTAATCAGAATTAGCCTGTCTTCCTGTTGACCTTTCACCTGTCCACAGCACCCCTTAGGTGGTGTTGCATCTCCACGCTCGAGCGTGTCAGAAGGGATGAGCCATGGACCGCCATCACATCGCAATGCTTGGGTCATCCTTCCCCTTTCTCAAAGCTGCAAGGAGGTGCTTGGCAAAGTTGGGTTTGATATATAAATGCTTTGACTGTGTGGTTAACAATTTGAGACGAAATTTGGAATCATGTTAGTAATACGCCTGTACCCTTGTCCCAGGAGGCTTGCTGTTTAGAAAGGAACTCTTAGCAGGGAACAGCAAGGACTCAGAGTGTTAGTAATACCAGCTAGGCTGCTTCTGAACCAGGTGGCAGAAACAAACTTCAGCTGCACGCATTAGAGGGAAAATCTTATTTCTAACACTGAGATTGTTGTTATAAAACACAGACTTAAGAATGCAGCCGGAACTGGGTATGGTGGCACTCGCCTTTAATCCCAGCACTCGGGAGACAGAGGCAGGCGGATCTCTGTGAGTTTGAGACCAGCCTGGTCTACAGAGTGAGTTCCAGCTCAGCCAGAGCTACACAGTGAAAGCCTGCCTCAGACAGACAGACAGACAGACAGACAAAGAATGCGGGGTAGGGGTGGGAGGGGACGCTCAGTACTCTGCTTCACTCTTACACACACACACACACACACACACACACACACACACACACACACACACCCCAAAGCCACGAGTTTTCCGAGTTTGCAGCTTCCCACTCTAACGGGAACCGAACTCTCAAAGATGTTCAAAGACCAGGTTGAGCTGGACGTCTCATCCCATCCCTTCCGGTCCAGTGTGACAAGGGGCTCCTGCAGAACCACTGGAATGTGACATCTCACCCAACGAGGAGGGGCAAGAGCAGAGGACAAAACCTCAGGGGTCCACCGCAGAGAATAACTTCACAGTCGTCAGAAAGCAGCCAGAAAGTTTACGGTCATGAGTGCTCAGACTGGAGACCTGAACAAAGACTATGAAGATGGGGACCAGGGCTAGACCAGAGGGAGGCCAAGAACCTGCCTGGTGAGACCTTTCCTAACAGCGGAAGCCCGACAAAGCCCAAGTTCGGCTATACATTCTTTATCACTTGCTGCTGCTGCGTCTGCTGGAGTCAGATATCAATACACTACTGAAGAAGTTCCAGAGCTGTAGGGGTGACTCGGTGCTTCAGAGTGAGTCCCGCTCTTACAGACACAGTATTTGGCTCCCTGTACCTATGTCTGGTGACTCACAAGTGCTTGTAACTCCAGCTCTGGGGGATCATACGACTCTCGCCTCTGAGGGCACCTACACTCACAACACGCACACACACACACATGTACACATACTTGAAAATGACAGAAATAAATTTTTAGGTTTCTGGGATATGGAGATTGGGATCTCAACATATGAATCCAATGGGAGACTGGCCACAACTGAGTCCACCATATCAGGGACAGACACCTTTTAAACCCAGGCATATCATTTTTGCTGTTGCCCACAGCAGTTTTCCCAAGTGGACAGGACACTGTCTTAGCTCTGCGTACAGTCACAGTTCTACTAGAATGAGGCTCGCACAGTGCGTAACTGTGCTCCCGACCAAGTACCCAAGATGTCAACGCTGCATTAGCAGGCACTTGTACTGATCTAGTATGTCATAGCTGTGAGCTGCTGAGGCCTGTGTGGGCAGAGAAGGCTGAGGTGGGGACAAACTCCTCACAATACAGAGCAGAAGCCTGCATTTTGGACAATTTGGTTGGAATAAAAAAAAACTGAAAAGGAGTTCAGTGTCTTGAAATTCAGCAGGACGGCCTGTGGTCTGAGGATCACTTGACTTTTTTCTACCAAGTTTATTAAAATCCAACTGGAACCATCCCTGGCTGTTTTTACTAAGAAAACTCTAATTTAAAAATGTGCTGTTGAGATTCAGGCTTACCCAACAGAAGGAATGACACCTTTTTATACAATTCTGCTCAAGCTTGACCCAAGTGCCTACTTTTTACATTAGCACCTCACAGCCAACAAGCTGATTGGTCCAGAAAATACAATTCTGACTAGTCATAGCAGCACTCAACAAGCATCTTGTTGAAACAGCCACAGAACCACCTGCACCCAGAGGTAAATGTTCTACCAAGTGAACAACTAAAGTTGATGCGCTCTGCAAGACTGATGGGGCCCAGCTTGTTATCTCATTAGACGAAAGAGTAACCACGGGATGAGACATTAAATAAAATAGTAACCAGTGGCTTATAGGCTTGGAGTAAGGGTTGGATAAGGCAAGAGGTCCTGGTCTGGAAATACTGCCGTGACTGAGGGAGAGAAGTAGGTCTGCTGCTTTCTACTTATGAAGTGACGGTGACAGTCAACACCAACCTCACTCAGACTCAACCTTTCACTTTATTTGTGCTGTTCTCACTAGACAACCGGTGTCAACCACCGTTTAACTATTCCATGGTGTACCATCAACGCCAATGTGTCAACCAGCGTTTAACTATTCCATGGTGTACCATCAACGCCAATGTCTCTTCTGCATTCTCTCTCGTCTCCTCCCCACTTTCTCTACACCCCATGATAAACACAGTTAATTCAGAGGGTTTCAGCTCCACATGTTGGACTGAGGACATACATCTGCCTTTGTCAAGACTCCACTGAAAGAAAACATCAGACTGCTGAATAAACACACCTAACAAGGATGGGTATTGAGTTTATAGCACATTGAAAAGATCTATTTGCTGTACTTTTAAAAGAGAAATGTGGGCTTAAAACTTAGAATGAAGAGTAGTGTCTAGGCTCTAATATAATTTAAAAATTTCCCCTTTCCCTCTGTGCTTATGAGCAAAATCACTCAGAAAACAAAAACAGAGGCTCCAAAGATACTGACTCATGTTTCCATATACCCTAAGAAAATACGGGTTTCTTAATGGTTCTTTTGTTAACAAAGCCAAGCCCACCACAATGTGAACTTTATACTATGCAAAGAGGAAATCCAATTAACTGAACTAAGCCTCAAAGTAGAGAAAATCTGGAACTGCCATGGGAAGGCTCCTTATTGATTTCCTGTCTCTGCCTTTGACACAGCAACAAGTCTCACGACATCACACAGGAAGTCCAATCCCATCAGAAGGGTTGCTTTGCACTTATAACGCTTGCAGCCAGCCCTCCCTGTCTAGATGAAGATACCATCCAAATCCCCACAAGGGAAAGCAAGAGTGAAGAGCCAGCAGTTGAAAATCATTTCCACCGGTCCTGAGGAGGACTTTTCTCCTTTCACAGCATGTGCCAAAGCTAAGAACAAGGACGCAGCGTGGAAATGTGAGTTTGGTACAACACAGAATTCTGGTGATGTGTGCACCAAACAGTCCAGGACTCTTAGAAAAGAAGTAGCAATTGTTCCATCAGTGAAGACTAACTGGATGAGTCCTTCAAGATCTTCTGCTTTTCCTTCTAGGTTATCACTGGCCCCAGCTTCCCTGTGATGCCCCACTGTCATTTCTAAAGCTTTTTAGTGACTTGGCCCGTATTTCCAAAGCAACGCAAGCCTATTTATAGGGGAACTCTACACTCTGCCTAGATTATGCACGGCAAAACGTGGCCCAGCTCTTTAACATGAACTGTTCTCCTTTTACTTTCATTTCACATCCCAACCATGGGTTCTCCCTCCCAGCCCTCTTCCTGCTCCCCACGCATCCCCCCCAGCCCATCCACCCCTCCCAAAGGGTAAGGACCCCCGTGGGAGTCAGCAAAGCCTGGCACACTAATCTGAGGCAGGACCAAGCCCCTCCCGTCCTGTATTAAGGTTGAGCATAGCATCCCCTTCATAGGGAATGGGCTCCAACAAGCCAGCTCATGCACCAGTTACGGATCCTGGTCCTACTGCCTGGGGCCCCCTCAGACAGCCCAAGCTTCACAACTGTCTCCCACATTAAGAGGCCCCAGTCCGGTCCCGTGGAGGCTCCACAGCTGTCAGTCTAGAGTTCATGAGTTTCCGCGAGCTTGGTTCAGCTGCCTCTGCAGATTCCCCCTCCATGGTCTTGACCTCCCTTGCGCATGTGATCCCTCCTCCCCCTCGTCAGCTGGATTCCCAGAGCTCGGCCTGTTGCTTGGCTGTGGATCTCTGCATCTGCTTCCATCAGTTACTGCACGAAGGCTCCAAGACGGCAGCTGTACTCACCCATCTGACGACGGAGGAAGGCCAGTTGGAGCAACTTCTCCACTAAGGTTAGGGGGTCTTAGCTGGGGTCATCCTGTGGCTTCCTGGGAGTTTCCCTGGCACCAGGTTTCTCCCTGATCCCCAGATGGCTCTCTCTATAAAGATACCTCTTTCCCTGCTCTCCCCCCGCGTCCCTCCCCCAACTCCACCATCCCATTCCCTCATGTTCCCACCCCTTATCCCCTCCCCTTTGCCGGCCCCACTCCCAGTTTACCCAGAAGATCTCATCTAATTCCCCTTCCCAGGGCAATCCATGCATCCTTCTCAGGGTCTTCCTGGTTATGTAGCTTTTTAACATACTCTTAACCCAGACTGTTGGAACTTCTGGTATTGTACTGACCCCACCCTCCCGACGACAGGAGGGGCACGCACAATGGCGTGCCACGTCATCATACACCACTCATTACGTTATGGGGGCTGCGTAATGACTCAGTACGTACTACAGTGCATGCGCAACCTTCCCCTTTTAAGGGTCCAACTCCACGGGGAAGCTTTCTCTCCGCTTCTCATACACTCTCTGCGCTCTTAATTCTTTTTCTCTCTACCCCCCCCCACCTTCTCGTGTCTCCTGTCTGTCTCCCGCCACTGTAATAAACTCTATGGCTTGGGCTTCGTCACACCCGTCCCCATTTCACACCTTTGACTTTCTAATTTTCAAACTTTTGCAACAGAACAGCTGGGGAGAGATGCCCACCCTCCACCCCCACCCTTGAAACCCATCAACATCTAAGACAGGAGGGAGAGTTGGCCCTGAGAAAACAAGTGTGGGAGAGTTATCCCTGCTCCCCACAGCCTACAACACTCAAGAGAGCAGGCCCCGCACTTCACCAGGGCAGCGCAACAGAGCCAACCCGGTTAGTGGAGGTGTAGGTGAGCCAACCCCAAAACTGTATGCATGGGAGAGCCCTCCTCATTTCTCTTCTGTCTTGTGGAATAAAAGTAAGTATGACAGGATTTGGTGGATAGATGTTTTTCCCTAAATCTTCCTAATTTTCCCTAGATTATAGAATCAAGTTGAATGGGGAAATACAGCTTTCCGACAACCTAGAACCGCTTGTATTGAGGCAAGTCCCAGAGACAAATTAACCCACTGCTCTAAAGCCATGTGGACTTGGTTCTGCTCTTTGCTGTAATGACAACCCAGGCTGCCCGGGTGACTTTATCTTCAAGCAATGGCATGGTGACTGTTGACACGCAACAGAGAGATGTGGATGTGTGCCTGGAGATCACTTCCAGAGTGAGGCAACATCGAACCCAAGATGGACAGGCTGCTCTTGTTGGGAAGTGTCATTGGTCTGTTTACACAGCGATGACAGGACATTGAGATCAGGTCCTAACAACAGAGGCAATTGTAAAACGTTTAATCTCAAGAGAAGTCCTAAGTCCGGACAAGCAGAGGATGCCAAGTATAAACAGCCGTGTGTACCATCTGAGCAGAGGATGTCACGTAGCTTTGGCCGCCATCCCTTCTGAAGCTGTGCTGTTCTTCTGAGCTAGGGACGTTAATGAAGAGGTCGTTTTAATTCAAAGAAATTTGACCAAGACTTTAAAAGCAAACAAAACAAAAAAACACCCAAAAAACCAAAAACTAAAAACAACAACAGATCAGTGCTTTTTGGTCCTGGGTGGTTTACGAAACATGCTTTCGCCTCCTTCTTAAGCCTTGCCGTACATCCCGTAGCGACTGGGGTGAGTGAGTTTCGGGACTTAGTCATAATGAGACCCACGTGAAGCTCTGAAAGTTGCTGGGGAATGAGGAGAGGACAAATACGCACCCAGCCATCACTAAGCTGTCCAGGCTCGTGGGTTTTCTCTGACTTTGTTCACCAAGATTAGTGAAATTTATGTTCAAACCTAAAATTAAATATATATTAAGTAAATATATATATATTTTACTAATTTTAAAGCTAACATATAATATTGGAGAAAACAGAGGAGATTGCAGGAAAACACAGAGCAGTGAGAGGGCAAATGAGGGACCTGGGAAGACGGGCAGGAGGTTATCAAGTCATTCACAGAGGACACAAGGATGGGCTGGCATGGAACGGGATCACTTGCTACAGGGCTTCCCGTTTAGAACCAGAGGCGACAGCTAGACTTGCCAATGGATTGGCTGAAGGCTGTAAGGAAGAGAGGAAAACTAAGAATCTGAGAACTTCTGGCCTGGGTGTTTACCTTCAGCCGAGGAGGAAAGCCGGAGGTGGGGTGTGTTGGGGGAACTGGTTTGCATATGCTGGTATTGAAGCCCTGATGGTTGGAGATGCCTGTGTTACTTCAGAACCAGGGAGATAAATTTAGGTCAAAGATGGAAATTTGGGAACCTGGAACCTTTTGGATGCTTCTAAAGAGAACAAAATACAAGAATGCTCTTTTAAAAAATAATATCTTGTTCATCTCTTAATACATAAGCAGTAACAGAAAGTAAAAGTACATGTCATGAGTGTGGAAAATTCTTCTTAGCTTGTCTGGATGAAAAATTATTCACAAAAGCCAAGTTTATTCTACCTGCAAGATCCAACTTATTCTTATCTCCAGAACCATGCTTGGATCACAAGCCAAAAAATCTAAGGATTCATGATGTTTCTGTTTCTTGATAGTCCAAAGTTTCAACTGCTCCACTTTACCTATGCATAGAAATAACTTATAAAGCATATTTTATTTTACTAGTTACTTGTGTGTGTGTGTATGTGTACTTGCACATGCACAAGTATGTATACTTGCTTGCAAGTGACCACAGAGGATCCCCTGGAGCAGGAGTTAGCAGCTGTAATAGCCCTCCTGACCTGGGTCTTGGGAATTGAACTCTGGTCCTCTGAAAGAGCAGCATATTCTCTTAAATGATGAACCATCTTTCCAGTCCCCACTGACTATTTTAATCTGACCATTTATTACTGAACTTACATTTTGAAAACAGTTCTGTAAGTGGGAGAATATTTTGGGTGCCGCTAGGTATTTACAGAAAATTCAACAAATCGTAGAAATCCCACATATATTCGGTCTTTTCTCCGGCACAGTTCCCTCTTATTAATATTGTCTTTGTAGGAAACTATCAAACTCTCCTCCAAGTGGATAAGCTATTCTGCATTCCTATCAGCCAAAGGTGAGAGTGTGTGTTGTGCAGCACCCTTGTTGACATTTTTATTTTAATTTCAGCCACTCCTCAAGGTGAGTAGTTATCTCATTGTTTTAATTTGCAGTTCTTTTTTTTTCTTTTTTTTTTTTAAAGGGGAGAATGCACTTACACAAGAGGCGGGTAACAGCCACAGGTTCCTGCTCCAAGGATCCTCCCTGTGACCCGACCAGAAGCAAGAGAGATCTCTGGGGTCCGAGACCCCAGATCTAGTCCTCCCTTTGTGCTACAGGTGTGGACGGGGTGGATGTCTCACTGCAATTCCCCATTTAAGTCTAAAGAAAAAGATTTAGTCTTGATAGAAAACTATATACAAAGACAGAAAATATCAAGCATGCTCTAGAGGAGGGAAAAGTAAGAACACACACACTTAAGACCTATAGCAACAAGAGCAATGGAAAATCTTTCATACCTATTTTTCAGGCAATTATTTGCCACATAAATATTCTTCGGTGAAACATTCATACCTTTTGCCTATTTTTAAAATTAGGCTATGTACTTACAACTCTAGTTTAATGAGTCTTCGTATATTTTGGTTACAAGTCTTAGATAAGTTATATAGTTTACTATATAGTTTACAAAATTTTCCTCCCAGTTCAAAGATTGTACATTCTCTAATACTATCTTTTGTTGAGCAGGAACATTTTTTTTAATTTCATGAACTCTAACATCAAATTTTGTTTTGTAGATTATGCATTTGGCATTTTTTCTCACTCTACCATCTGCTAACTCAGGGCAGACTAAGTTTTCTCCTGCTATCTTCTAGTCATTTTATTGTTTATCCATTTACATTTAGTATACTTTCTATCTTGAACCAATTTTGTGAAAATGTAAGGACATACTCATATTCCACAGCAGATGTCTAGTTCTAGCACATTTTGAAAAACCATTCTGTCTTCATTGAAATGGCCAATGTTCCTCATCAAAGATCAACCGACAGTACTTGGGTGTGCTCATGGATTCTTTTCTGCTCCATTAATCTGCATGTCTGTTCACTTGCCGATAGCAAACTGACTACTTTAACAGTGTCATGAGTCTTGTGAAAACCCA
The DNA here is from genome assembly GCF_017639785.1 of Mesocricetus auratus. Taxonomy (NCBI): domain Eukaryota; kingdom Metazoa; phylum Chordata; class Mammalia; order Rodentia; family Cricetidae; genus Mesocricetus; species Mesocricetus auratus. The sequence goes on from NW_024429198.1 coordinate 62,888,879, forward strand.
CACCAGAGTTTATGCTCATAAGACACCAGCTCTAACCGTGGATACACAGAGTGTTTATGCCTGAAAAATAAAGTGAATTAAGTCTGTTAAAGAAAAAGAAAGGGCTCCAATAATTTTAAATGTTCTCCATAGCCAAGCATATACTCATACTTGCACTATGCTTTGTTTCTATTTCTTAGAAATCTGTCTGTAATGCTCTATTTTTAAAACCAGAAAGTTTATTTTTACCTACAAATTTCATGTACCCTTCAGAAAGTGGTTTACAGCTGACCTAGAGTAAGTGGGAGAGTCCTCCCAAAAGCTTCTGTGGAATTCTTTGTGCACTATGACTGTAGGAATCATCACCATGTTGTATTCATTGGTCCCTAGATCCAAAATAAATGTTGGTATACATGGAATTGCAGTTACTTGAGAAAATATTATTGTTTGTGTGTGGATCTAAACATATCCCACATATGTAATAGGATAATTAACAGATTTGGGTAAATGAAATGACAACTAGTTGGTAAGGAATATTGCAAACTTTGGTGACTGTTACATACTAACAGAAATGTCAGTTATCTGTTCGAACTATGTTGTCAATGTTGCTCATTAATGCTCTTCAATTATTTGTCTAACAATAATTTGTCTTTATAATGCCAGTTTATGTGCTGACAAAAATATCAGTTTAATACTATCCCAAAGTCCATCACAAAATTAAAGTTAATAGGCCAAAATGATAAATGTCAATGTGCAAATGTTACAATGCCACAAAACAAAAGGAATCTGAAACAATGTAAGAAGATGAACACAGCCTGCCGGTGGTGCAAGCCTTTAAATCAAGCACTCCGGAGGCAGAGGCAGGCAGATCTCTGTGAGTTCAAGGCCAGCCTGGTCTACAGAGCGAGTTCCAGGACAGGCTCCAAAGCAATACAGAGAACCCTTGTCTCGAAAAACCAAAAAGAAAAGAAGGAAGATGGTGATGAACACATAGCTTCCTTTACTCAATAGTCAAAGACTTGCAGAAGAAAAGCTAGAGTGATAACTCACCCATCCGAGGAGCATTTGATTCTAAATGTTCTAAACAACATTTTTATAGTATGCTAGGTCAAAGGATCTAAGTTTATCAGAGAGAGTTATTTAATGCATTAAAATGTATTCAGTTTCTATATCTGTTAATACACTTTTGGGCTTCTGATAGTCTTTGAAATTTTAATTTCCCCACATGAAGCAATCCCACCATGCTTCAAAGTCTTCATGATCATATACAACCAAAAGGAGAAAGATAAACTTGAACCCAGGTTGCAGTGGGAAAGTATTCTCAAGTGAATCCCCAGTATCCATTTGTTAATGGCTTGCACATGACCTGTTTCCCATCGACACATTCAAGCTTTTGTTTCTAACATGAATGTCTCTCAGAGCCTCTGTGGCAAGCTGTCTTCTCACAGCATTTCCTATCAGATATAGGTAACAGGTCTAGCTGGAGCAATTCATCTGACAGTTTTTCTAACAAATATGTGAACATAATTGGATGCAGATTGCTCTACCGCTGTATTGTCACCCTGTGATTCTGACCCTGAAATCATCCTCCCATGGACTAAGTTGACAACTCTGACTAAGTGCTTGGGCCATGTCTTTGCGATTTCTTCCAATGATTTCATGTAGGAGGCTGACTTAATTAGTCGGTTGTTTCGGTGTACACAGTATAGCTTACTGTTATCATGCAACACGTATTTATGAGAATATAAACTACTGAATCTACTGAAGATTAATATCATGTTTTCCATTACCTAATTACTCATCCCCAGATAGCTGAGTTGATCACGATTGGACTGGCGAAAGTGCCCATGCTTCTGCATTCACACACAGCTCACAGTCACTTCAATACCACAGAGTAGCACGTTCATCTTTGACACAGAAGCATTTTAAATTTTTATAAATGTAGGCTGAGTGACAAACTTGCCAGTTACCTCTCTGTAAATGCATGCTAAATCTTTGTTTATTCCTATAATAAGAGTTCTCACAGGGGAACATCACAAAGAGTCAGCATGTTGAAATTAACTGGGTTGTGACAATCAACGTTCTGAACATCAGCGGCATCAATGTTCTGGGTATCACACTGGAACCAGAGTTGAGATCAACCTGTAACCAATGTTACATATATGACCCTACAGGCATATTCTGGATATACTCTGTAGCCAGTCTTGCCTAGTGCATTCAATGTAATATCTTGGGTACATGGCATTGTTCGGTGGTTTTTTTTTATGTCTCTGGTTTTTTTTTCTATTTTGATTTTCATTTTGCTTTTTATTTTTGTTTATATCTAATAGAGAAAAACAGAACTGGAAGTTGGGTGCATAGGGAGTGGGGAGGACGTGGGAGGAGTTATGGAAAAGAAAAGAATATGACCAAAATATATAGCATGAAAAATATATATGTAATGTGTGTTGCTTTTGCTTATGTTGCATTTGCTTAACTCTGTGCCTGTCTAAAACACCTGATGATCTAATAAAGAGCTGAGCAGTCAATAGGCAGGCAGGAGAGAGAAACAGGTGGGGCCGGCAGGCAGAAAGGATAAACACGAGGAGACATATGGGACAGAAGAGGATCTGGGAATGAGAGAGAAAGGAGGAGGAGTTCAGGGGCCAGCCACGCAGCCACCCAGCCACCCAGCCACACAGCCACCAAGCCACACAGCCACACAGCCACACAGCCACACAGCCACATAGCTACACAGCCAGACATGGAGTAAGAAGGAAAGAAAATATATACAAGTGCCAAGGCCAAAGACACATGGGATAATTTGCATTAAGAAATATGGCAAGAAACAAACCAAGCTAAGGCCAGGCATTCATAAGAAAGTATAAACCCACATGTGATTTATTTGGGAGCTGGGCAGTGCCCTCCCCCACAGAACAAAAAGCAAAAATAGCAAAATAGCACTAGTAAGCTACAGTATGATTTAAGAGTTACATCACATCTTTTCAGGGTCGGAAACTTATTTGTTCATTACTATCACTGTGAGTTGGTCACTTCACCTACAGTCTGTTAGCACAGTAGCTGCAGTAGATAGCATCTGTACGTCAGCCACAAAATAGTTTTTATTTTAGTAGCACAACAGAAATTGAAAGCGATTGTTAATCTTATTTTTCTACAGTAAAGGTAGGTCAGAAAGATTCAGGAGAGTTAAGTAACTAATGGGAGATCTCTAGAAATGAACACGAAACATGGATTCAGTCCCATCTCACTCTAATGCCCAGTGTTAAACTTTTCCTTCTCTTTTTAAAAACTATGTATGTATGTATGTATGTATGTATGTATGTATGTATGTATACGTGTCTGTATGGAGATGTATGAGTGCAGGCATGTACAGAGGCCAGACGAAGGCATAAGATCCCCTGGAGTTGGAATTACAAGCAGCTGTGAACCTTCAGACATGGGTACTGGGAACCAATCTTGGGTCCTCTGCAAGAGTAGTGTATGCTTTTGATCACTGAGACATTTAAGTTCCAGAGTTGCTTTTTTCCCTCTGTACTATGTTGAACAGCTTCATTTTTAAGATAGCATTAAAAAAAAAAACATCACTTCTGTATTTTCCAGGTCTTTTCAGATGATGGCGACTGGCTCACTACAGTTCGCTGACCCATGACTACACATGAGGTCATGTGACACTCACTGCTATTTCTTAGCAGAAAGAATGGCTGAATAAAGGAAACTTAAGGGAGGAACATTTTTGAAGTAATAAAAAGCTGAAGTTACTCAAATCATAGACATCGTCTAAGACTAACAAACACGAGTCTTCAATTCCCGGCCCTGATGGACCGAGAAGCAAGCAACACTTAGCACCAGATGGCAAAGGACAGAAAAAATGAGAAAGCTGGGTTAGAGAGGAAGGGGTGGGTGCTGAAAGCAAGCCTTCCTACTTCCCCAGTCTCTTAAGGCTGAGACTAGAGGAAGAGAAAGGGAGGCAGGGAGAGGGGTCAAGGAGGAGAATCTACTAAAACGTTTAACACCCTGTTTGAAACTGGCATACTGATGTCTGATACCATGTGTTCTAACTAACTTGTTAGTTCTACTGTTTTGCCATTTCTGGCTCTAGGTACAGAGGTGGTGGGGGTAGTCAGGGTAAGTGACACAGAAGAGATTTCACCCTGAAATGGCAACAGCTCTGAAGTTGCATAATGATAGAGGGGACATCTCAAACACAAACCACAGAGACACCTGGAAAGGTAAAAGCACTCCAGCTCGAGGGAGTGAATAAAGAGAGAGCAATCCCTCTCAGGCATTACCAAGTGAAATTATTTGGTGTCTCTGGCACTTTTAGATTTGAGTCCATTTGGAAAGTTAAAAAAACAAAACAAAACCAGGATGGTAGAAATGGCAGTCGATGCCAGGGTTGGTGCCAGGTGGGAGGAACACATTCCCGCTCCAGAACCACAAGCCGGCACAAAGTGCTTGCTGAGCCCGTCTCTTTCATCTCCAGACAGAGCGCAGCGAGAAGGAGGTCTTCGGTAAGTGGTCAGAGGGCTTGAGAAACTAAAGGACGCATCTTCCTCCCAGATAAGTGCGGGCACACTCCGAGATGCTCCTTTCAGCTGGCTTTTCCAGCTCTTGTGCTCCTCCCGCTAGTGTGCGTGTCTCTCGAGCTGGGCGAACGTTCTCTTAACCAACTCCATCGCACGCCATGCTGCCCACTGCAGGCCTTGGGACTCCCTTGCGCTCATCTGCGAGTCTGTGCGGGCGTCCTTGGTACGCCAGTGTTTCCTGTGGCATCATTGGCGACTTGTCCTTACAAAACTTGCCCCAGCTGCAGAGTTACACACAGACTGCTGGAGGTCCTGGGCGGTCTGGAATCTCCAGAATGACTGATGGTCCGAGAGGCTGAAAATGCAGCCCCTGGCCTGGATAAGGAAAACTCCCAGGAGGAAGCGAGCCTCCAAGACCTTCGCCTGCGGCCACGCCTTGCTTTTCTCTGCCCGTGTCTTTGCTGCACTCTGGGAGGACTTCTTTAATAAATTACTTGCATGTGAATCCTTATCTCAGAGCCAGCCTCTCTCGGTGATGTGATCTGAGATATGGCTAAGAGTTTTTTTTTAAAAGAGGCTGGATGAGTTTTGGTGAAGCTGTAAGCAAGGGGCAATGCCAGGCACACACAGAGCCTCTTGGGTGGGATCTCCCAAAAGCAGGCAGGTCCTGACGTTTCTCTCCTTACATTACCAAGTAGATTCACGTGATGGCTTTGGCATCCTTGCCTGACTCAGCATCTACATGCTTTCCTGCAGTTGTGTCTGAGGAAGAATGGGTTACAAGTGTGTATAGTTGGTAACCTAAGTGCACCCTCTCCATGTGGATTGAGAGTAAGATGCACACACACACACACACACACACACACACACACACATTCATGACGATTATGGAAAGCAGTAAAAAGATAAGTTTATGAGATGGCAATCCTCCTGCATATTATAGATTTTGTGAAAGCCATAAACTTAAAAATACTTGTAATTGTCTACCTTGGAAAACTGTATGGCAGCAGGACTGCTTAGGCACACTTATGAATTCCCCTGGCCTTTTCCAAAAAACAGCTATGCTATATTCTAGAAACGGTGACTGAGAGACAACCTTTCCTACCTTAAACAGTGTAGATGAGGGGTGATATAAATTGTGGTTTTCTTTCCCCTTCTGCAATATGACTAGATATTCTTGTGTGTTTGCTCTAGCCTCGAATTTGTAATACAGTGAAAATGGAGGCAATTCAGAACCTGCCTCCCAAGCCTGCCTCCTGCTCCCAGGCAACAGTGGTCCCGTCTACTCTTTTGGCACACCAAACATTCTCAGCCCCACAGTAATACCACCCCATTTCCCAACCCTCTCTCTCTCTCTCTCTCTCTCTCTCTCTCTCTCTCTCTCTCTCTCTCTCTCTCTGTCTCTGTCTCTCTCTCTCTCACACACACACATACACACACACATTCACACACACACACCCAAATAAATATCTTACGAATTAACATTTACTTCCATCTTCAGTGAACTCCATTGTTTACTGTATAATAGAGTCAATATAATTTTCTCATAATGATAGCTCAACCGAGTTGATTTGGGAGTCCATTAGTGGGCTATAAGCAATACCTTGGGGCATTATGAATTTGAATAGCAATGCTAAGAATACTTGGACCTGTAAGAAATTGCCATCCATTAACCCTTGCTGTGAAGAGGCTCATTATTCATGCAACTAATGCATTTTGAGCTCCTTCACCATGCAGGTACTTTGCTAAGAGCTAAGAAGGGTGGGAGCGGAAGGATTCCCCAGCTTGCACCTCTAAAAGCTCAAGCTCGGCCTTCAGTCGCAAGTAGTAAGAGCATTTGCTGTCTAACATAACATAGGGGAGCTACGTGCTGCGCATGCCTTGGGATGCAAATTGACCACGTCTACACGGCTAAGTTAAATACATACGCGATGGCCGTGAGGCTAAGAAAGGTTGCGCGCGCGCCTGTACTCTCTGCAGCTGGATGCCAAGGGCAAGAGGAGTTCACGGTCATCCTCGGCTACACTGAAAGTTCACGGCTGGTCCGGACTCCATGAGACCCTGTCTCAGAAAAGAAAAACAGGGAAAGAAAGAAGACACACAGATACAGACCAGAGTGTGACAGACACAGGGAGACAAAGCCACACAAGAATCTTACGCCCAGGACTAACGGAAGAAGAGATGTGGATGGACTGCCACACTCTCACCCTGCAGTAGGTCTCTGCGTCCCCCAACTTCCCCCCCCGATTTTCTCAGGCTGTAATACACACGGCCAGTCCAGAACCTACGTGCCACCACTGATTGCCACCACCGCCCTGAGAAAGTCCATGCGGTAGCCACGGTGGTCCTCACCAGCCCTGGGTGGAGTCTATCACCACCTCTCGGAAGCCTCCGCTCCTGCATGTAAATGTTGAAACTTGGGAGATGCGCCCAGGCGTGGTGACTGAGCCGGGAGTGGGACTCTCCGAATTCACATAGCGGCCTCTCCGGTGACTGTGTGACTGCGACCACGTTGTTCACCGTGTGCTTCAGTCTCCTCAGCTGTACGAGCGTTGTGACAGGAGTGTGCACTTCCCAAGGCTATCTGAAGATTAAATGGCTTGCTGCTTGTGAACTGCCTAGAAGTGATGGCCCTTACCGTGATGAACTAAAGGACGGACTGTCTTAAGTTCTCAGGTTTTATCGTGGGAGACAGGTTCAGCCTCCATTCAGGACTGAAACAATAGGAAAAGTTCCAAACCACAGGTTCAAACAAGAACGGCCACTGCCCATTGCGGAAGCTGGTAGACTAACTCAAATGACTGACTGGGTGAGATTCCTGCTCTGGGATATCAGGGACAGAAAACCAAAACGGGATGGGGACCAGGAGCTGTGAGGTCTGGGATTCTGCGAACCTGGGACAGGGGAAACCCAGCAGTGAGAAATTCATACGAGGGACACTCTAGGACAAAGTGGAGGGAGGAAGACGATGAGACCATCCCAGGACTGCCTCCCCATCCGCAAGCAGGCTGCAGGTACCCGCCCTCCCCGCACTCTGACAACTGGACATTCTAAAGCAGTGGCTTCAAATACTTTTACCAAAATAGACCCTGGAAGAATTTTATAAGCTATTTAGACCCCAAAGATTTCAAGAGAGTATCTAGAACTCTTCTAATAAATGAAAACAGTTGAAAAAGCGGTAAATGGTGGGATATCACGTATGATTTTAAAGTATTTTCTTCTATACCTTGAGGCATCTGATTTTTCTTTTTGATTTTTCGAAAATTGTCTCCCCTTGTAAAGGAGGAGGAGGAGGAGGAGGAGGAGGAGGAGGAGGAGGAGGAGGAGGAGGAGGAGGAGGAGGAGGAGGAGGAGGAGAAGGAGAAGAAGAAGAAGAAGAAGAAGAAGAAGAAGAAGAAGAAGAAGAAGAAGAAGAAGAAGAAGAAGAAGAAGAAGAAGAAGAAGAAGAAAAGTTCCCTGATTCCCTGATTCCCTGATTCAAGCTGGGCAAAGCAGACTTTACCAGAAATAAAAGCATCCTGACCTGAAATGTACTGGAAGTGTGCATCTGCGTGGCTCTTTCCCACCTAACCTCTGACCGCGGATTGCAGAAGTCACAGGGGGCTGTGTAAGCCTCCCACGAGCTGAGACCCACAGATGAAATGTGCCGCCTCCCCTGAAGCCTTCTGCTGGAACAACCTTCCCTGTCTCTCACACAATGCTTCCCTGTAAGCTGCGACATCCCAAGCTGCCTCATGAGCATCATAATTCCTGATAAATTTAGGCTGGTGCTGGTAAGAGAACCCCTAGACCCTGGGTGCATTCACGGATGTCCAGTTTGGGAAAGACTGTGTTCATACGTAAAGAATAGGGGTGTTCCTTACAGAACCCAGAGTACATGCTCAGTAGAAACTCATTATATCACCTCCAGAGAATCTCCAAGTTTTAAACATTCTTATGTGGAAATATCTGCCTTGGTGCTCTTTGAATTATTAGGGGAAATATTTTCCAGAAATAAAGGTACAAATATTGCTGGTGTTTGTGCCAATGTGCACTAGCGTGCTGCAGTGGTGAACACTGCTACCCCACCTCTTCTACAGCAAGATAAAAACAACCACTCAGCAAACGGTGCTGATACTTGCAATTATACATATGTTTCTACCGGTTTTTCCCAATAACTTAATTTCTTAAAGATCTCTAGAATGCCCTCGATTCCAAATTAATCTTGGCAGGACACGGGATTTAATATTTTTATAAAGTGCTGTGCTCAGTAGAGAGCAAGTGTTTAATCCAATAAGAAACAAACTTTCACATACCAAGGGATTTCACGAAGACATTTTACAGAGAGAGAGCTGATGGCTAAGAGTCCCAGAGTCCTTGGTTTTCCACTGGCCGCTGGCTGGGGTTAGCCACACAGCTTCAGTAGCAGGACTAACAAACCACTGTACAGAAGTCTGGGCTCCAGGCAGTGACCGTGGAACTTACACTGGTCACAAAACTGAGATACTTTTATGTTAGGGTTTTTTTCTTATTGCTGCCAAATTAGTTTAAAATAAATCTTCCTTTCTTTGGCTAGCATATGCATGACTGATGCTGCATTCTGTAGCGGCAGATGAGAAGCCCACAAGGTGACCTTTGCACATCCATCTTCAGGGATGGCAAAACCCCTTAGAAAACTAGTTCTGTGAGGTGGAACACCTGTGTTACTCAGCTGGCCAAGGTGATGTTGTGTGCCAACCCATTCCTCCACTTGCCTCCTGAATGATGGGAACTGAAGCCCTTAGTTCAATCAAAGCTAAAGGAGTGAGTCTGTGGGCAAAGGAATGAAAAGGATCCTAGGAACCGCAGAGCATCTTCCTTAACACCTTTACACCCAGTAAATCTACTCTCCCACCTACTCCCCAGCACAAAGCTGGGCTACCCCTAACACTTCACGGACAGACTTTGGGCAGGCAATGCTGGCATCACCAAGACGAGTTATGCAAGTCTCAGGAGCTTAGAGAAGCAACAACAAGGCCTGTGGTCCTCCGTCTCCTGACTCAGAGTGTTCCAATTTACCAAGGTCTACAAGGGTAGGGACCGGAAGAGTGACAGAAGCTAGGAGAAATGAGATATGAAACAACCAGTCCAGTTATTACGTGGCCCTGGACTGACCTTTAAAGTTTAGGGCCTCTTAGAAACAAATGCAACCTATCTGCTAAGAACTCAGAATGACGGACAACGCAAGCCTCCTGGGACTCCTAATGATGAAATGACACTCTCATGAGTGGATAGTTTAGCTTGGTCCTTGATGTCTTTTTTTTTTAATCAATAACGCATTTTGATAAAGATGTATTCTGCAATTACATTTTAAACTCCATTTACACCTTGGAGTGAGTTTTATTTCAAGAGCTCTTGAGGATCTCTCCATACCTGATCTTCTGCCTCAAGTGCAAGCTTTCGTATTTCACAAAAGTGACGTTATGACACGGCAATTGAGAGGCCGTTGCGGGAGGCAGTCAAGTGTCAGTAGAGTCATTGCCGCCCCCACAGACACTCTCCTCTCTTCTTTTTGAAGGGGACTCCAGCCAGGTTTACTGTGACGTTAGCTCAGGTGGCAGTCTAGCCCAGGAACACATTATTAATCCAACTCCTCTCAGTGATGATTGATTCATCATTCCAAGTGTCAGGGAGTCGAGAACAGGAAGCAAGCCAGGCCTCCTGGGAAAGGCTGTATTGTTCAAAAGACATGTTGTAGGGCAAGCATGATCCTCTTGCTTGTTCTGGGAGTTGTGGCTGTACAGGGTCGCTGGTGCTTTGAAACCGGACGGCAACTGGCTTGAGCACGCGGCCGTGCACGGCAGAAGAGGAGAGAACTTGGGTCTCAGTAAAATAATCCAAAGACAGCCCTGCTTTTCCCTTTCTTCTCATACCATTATTTCTCAAAGCTCATAGTGATACTGTTAAATGTGCCCACAATTCCTTCATTTTCTTTCCTGTCACAAGTGAAGGTTAATTCCCTTGATTTGCAGCATGAGATTCATTTGGTGACTCACTTCTAACAAATGGTATAAAGCAACATGGTGATGCAGGAATTCATAGCCTGGGTCTTAAAAGGCAGCCAAGCTTCCTCTCCTTTACTCTTGGTAGGTATCTCAGTATGAGGACACCCAAGTAGCCTAAGGGGAAGGCTACAGGGTAAGAGAAATAGAGAGATTGAAAGACAGAGAGACAGAGACAGAGACACAGAGAGAAGATAACTAGGAGGCATGACCATGAGTCCTGTTGGCACAGATCTTCCAGCCTCAATCAGTCCTTTGAATGACTGCGAACTCTGTCTACATCCTGACGGTTCCTCATCAGAGACACAAAAACAGACCAACTAAGTCACTCCTGAATTCCTCTGAAACAGAAATTATAATATAATACGTATTTGGACTTAGGAGATTTTTGTCATTTAATTCATAATGTTTGGGGAGAGTTTGTTATATGTCTGTCTATTACTACCAAACATTTTAATGTTGAATTCCCTGACCTTTTCAGACAGAGAGATTCATAGGCAACAATCCTCCAAAATTTTGCATTCTAAATCCAGAGGGTAGCATGTTCCTGTGCGGGTCTTCTGGTTCGTTTTCTCTTGTGAAGGATTACATAATGCCAACTAGACAAATGGGTTGCCTTTCTCATAAAGCCTTCTGGAAAGCAAGGTACCAGTTGTCACTGAGCTTAACTTTGAACAGCCATCTGGTAAGAGGCTGAGATTGCTCCGGTTATGATTTATTCAATTGCATCTCATTGCCTCCTTAGAATACTGCTCCCTAACTTCTTACAGGAATATTCTAGATGATAACAAGCTGATAATCCACCAGAAAAATAGGGCTTGAGATTCCAAATATATGCATAACACCTTAAAGATCATGGCGGAGCCTTTCTGCAAAGAAGTCTGTTGAATTGTTGTTTGACCCAGAATTTTTCAATTGAAGATGACTGTAGGCTTCTCCTGTTGGGTCTCTCCCTCCAACAAACACCTATTATAGGGAAGAATCACTAGACAAGGCACATTAAAAACGTGGGTGTGAGCAAATAAAAGCTCATAGCAATACATACTAAATGGGATGGAGTCACACAATGATTAAACTCATCTAGAACACCACACTCAAAATAACACAGCCATCCTACAGTGGTTCAGTCACACTCCTTATCTGAGTATTCCGCAGTGTCCAAGTTTAGAGCTAAAGACAGAGATGCTATAAGTGAAGGATGATGAACATTCATACTTAGTAGCAAAGTAGGTGCCATGAGCAACTTATTAAAAAGATTAGGACTTGTCACCCAAAATATACTTTATGAGTACTTTCTTTTTTCCTATTAAAGAATAATATTTTTGCCTCTGTTTGGGAAAGTTATTCTGACATTCAGTAAAGTGTTTCCTCTAATATATTTTTATAGGTGAATAGCTTCTTACAGATATTTCAGTAACGTTGGTATTTCATAGAAAAGACCCTGCATTAGAAATGGCTTACTAAACAGAAGGTCAAAGAATTCACCTGATTCTGCCTCTTGGCACAAAAGTCCAAGGCCTCTCATGACATTGTCTTTGCAACAGACACCTTGAACTGTTCAGTTTGGCTCCAATGTAGATGAAGTTTCACGTACCTGGAGTGGATAGAAAGATGACTCAAAATCTTGGCAGGACAACACCTCAGGAGGTGAACAGTGCTGCCTTGAAGTTGTGGTGAATCTGACATACCCAGAATGAAAAGATCTAGTGATGGGGTCTCTGGCTTTCTCCTATTATTGTAACTAAAAGTGACTTTATAACTTAAACTCAAACTGCCCAGTGCTTCAAGACTTGAGTAGAAGTGTGACTTATGGAAGTCACATATGCAAAGATTCATGAGTAACCCCTGCTTCTCCTCCATGCCCAAGACTCTCTTCCGCTTTCTGTTTTTACTATTTGCAGGCCCTATGGAAGGAAGGTGGTTTGGTAACTCTGGTTCAAGCAAGGCCATAAATGCTTTTCCTTCGTTATCTTAACACAAATGAGTCACGCTGTCTTCTAAGTATTCAGTATCTACAAAGGAATTCCAAAAAAGAAAATTAGTAGAATAATTATGGAATAATCCTTAAGTGTCAAAGTATTTTTAAAAATTCTAACACCACAACATTATCTTGGCCACACTGGCTAATAAATCTATTTCTACCATCACCCAGAATCCATAATCCTTTATTGACAAAGACTACCATATCCCATCCAGGGACAGAATGACTACCTTCTGTATCACCAACATCAATCGCTTCTTAACATTCCAAGTTCCGAAATTTCTCAAAATGAGAGAATCCTATGCTGCTCTTCAAATTTCCCATAGCTGAGGGGCCAAAAGGTCAACAATTGCCAGAAGTAATTCTCAGCAAGTGGGCGTCTAAGAGCTGAAGAGTAACTGACCCACTCTTCTTTCTCGTTTTGGGATGTTACATGGCAGTGGGTACAAAGCTCACTGTGAGGCAGACTGAACCCATGGAGACAACCCGCAGCTACTAATACAGAACCAAAGAGAACTTGACATTATCTCAAAACCCACCAAAGGTCCACCAAGTGGAGTCACATGGACCTGGAAAGACTCCATCAGCCTATTTCCTTCCTCAAGTTTTACATGAACTGCTTGGAGATTCTTTTTTTTTCTTGACTCTTAAGGGAAATGTTTGACTGTATGTCCACACTGAGAACCAGTCCATGGTATTGCTGTGTTACATTATGGGTTGTTTAGTGCCTGGTATATGAGACCCAGCAGGGATTTACTTCAGGTAGAAAGCTCTTTCACAAAGCCTGAACAACCTTAAAGGCAATAAAATGGTCGTGGCAGGATAGAGTCTACTGGGAGACCACCCGGAGCCCTTGGTGAGGCTGGCACTTCAGCCAGACTTACCCACACAACTTTTGAGAACCCTCACCGTCATGAGGCGCTTTACACATGGGAGTTACTATCCTGGAAAAACACATTTTGGATGGAGATACAAATCCTGGCGGAGGTGGCAAGGTGGGTAACTAGGAAGGGGAGGGAAGACCAGAAAAGTCAGAATCACTTTAGAGGAGCTTGAAATAGTTTGTGCCATTGTTTTTCAGGAATATTAAATGCCCGTTATCTTTTAAAACTAAATCCCTAGGTGTTTCCTGTCTTCTCTTCTCTATATAACACACGGAGCACATGGGAGAGAATTGACAGCAGAAAGCAGAGGAGAAAAGAGAATCATCTCAACCAGTCTCTGAACACAGCGGTTAGTTTTGTGTTGCACATGGGGAAACCGGTCCTTAGGATGCTCCCAGACTGCCATGTTCAGCGAGGCTTATGTTTAACAGAGAGTATGAAGATCCATGAACAAAGGGACATCACTTTCCGTATTCTCTTTGTGCGCTGGAACACCCGTCTACTCCCTATAAATGAATATGGGTTTTGTGACTTCTGAAATCATTTTCTTTTCTGAGATTAGAATATACTCTAATTACATTGTTTCCCCTCTCCTTTTCCCTCCCCTCCAGGGCTATCTGCCCCCAGATGCCCCCTCCTTGCTCTCTGCCAAATTCAGACCTTTTCTCATTACTGTTACATGTGAATATATATTCCACTCGGTCTATACAGTCACTTGTGTGTGAGTGTTCAGGCCTGGCGGTCTGGTGTTGGATAATGCATCGATGCGCTCTTCCCTGGAGAAGACTCTTTCTCTCACTTGCCTGTAGATCTTTGTGCAGGGCCGAGGCCTTGCGGGCTTTCCCCGTCCACTGTGGGGAGTCTACTGTTGTCCTTAATTCAACCCGAGTACAGGAAGCCACATTGATGGGTGTAGCTGCTGAAATTCCTAGGAGACACAGTCTCACAGCAAACTCCCTCTCCTCTGGCTCTCACACTATTTCTGCCCCATCTTCCTCCATCGCTCCTGAGCCTTAGGTGTGGGAATCGTTTTACAGATGCATCCCCTGGGCCTGGAGTTCCCAACTCTGCGTCTTGATCACCTAACAGCTTTCGGTAATGGTTTCTGTTGCAAGGAGAAGCTTCGTGGACGAGGCGTGGACGCTGCACGTATTTGCGACTGTAAACAAATATTTAGAACGCAGTTAGGGAGTGTGCTGGTTCAGTGTTGGGATGATGTGTCTTACTCTCCAGAGGAAGGCCTGGCAAAATAATCCATAAAATACTTAGGTCTGAAAAGTTACACTTTGGTACATTTTGAAGCTTTTAATGTTAAATGCACCAAAAAAAAAAAAAAAAAAAAAAAAAGAGAAAACTCTACCAAACAGATTAGGCAGACTGAAATGGAGCTTCCAAGAGTTGGGAGGGGGTCACTTTCTGTCTTTTTCAGTGTCACGGGTCCTCTGAACAGGCTTACCAGAGAGTTCACGAATGCCAAGCGCCCAAGCACGTGACCCAGCGCCCAAGCACGTGACCCAGCGCCCAAGCACGTGACCCGCTGAGTAGATAAGGCAGAGTGGAATGTCTTCTATGATCTTCCCCCCCAGAATGAAGGCGTTCGTTACTCGTGCCTTCTTTCTGAAACCTCCTATATAACTTACCTCATCTCTTCCCCCAAATCGTATAGCACCCCAGAGAGAGAGTATGAGATAAATCCACTCTACTGAACAGCACACAGTAGAAAGAGCATTAAATATCTCTCCTTCCCCTGAAGGGTCAAAGTTTTAGGAGACGGGGGCCTAGTTAAATCACAAAAGAGACATGGAGAAAACACGGAAATCTTAAGACGCTAGGCAATCATCTATTTTCCCCTAAAGGAGTAGTGGCCCCCAGATCCTTTGTTTAAAGGGCACACGCCTGGCTTCTCTACGCCCCATGCTCTTCCAGGGACCCCCATGCTCTCCCATGCCTGCGCTCAGCTTCGGACTGCACCTGCTTTGATGCAGTCCTTGCTCCGCCTTCTCTTGGTGTTCTATTTGCACACGCCTCTTGATCCGTGTCTTGCTCTGGGAATCTGCGTTCCGCGCTGCCTTTAACTCCCGTTTAGCTGCCTTCAGGATTCCCCCAGCCAGGTATGTGTCCGTTTGATCTTCTGGGACCCTGGCTTTGGTTTCCAAATTTACACGGACATGTTCTCGCAGCCATTACCAGCCAGGACACAGGCTCGCCTTCAACCCTCATGGCACTCAGAGTTAGCTCTCTGCTCTCCTCGCCCACAGACCCATCTGTGACATAAAGACTTTGCAGCCTGATCCTTGCTCGCCCCTACCCCGCCGGTTTCTCTTATACTCGTCAATGAAGTTAACAAACAGGTCACCAAATTACTCAACCCTACCAGATAAGCACTGCATTAGCCCAAACTACTCAAATCAACACTATGAGATACTGCCAATAACCGCATCCTAGTCTCATTTTATTTCATGATAGACTTTACACCTGCTGGGAAACTTCAAAATATTAACTATGGCATCTGTTGACTATTCCATCTAAACTCTAAAGAATATACATTCTTCTCAGCAGCCCACGGAATGTTCCCTAAAATGATAGTATACTGGAACATGAAGCAAGGCTTAATGAATGCAGGCAAATTTAAATAACTCCTTGTATTCTATCTAACCACAATGGTATAACACTAAAAAACAACAGCAATGGAAACTGCTGGATACTAGAAAACTTACACAGACTAGATAACATACTGTTAAATAGTGATTGGGTCATCAAGGAAATTTAAAATTTTTCTAGGCTCAAATGAAAAATGAAAACACAATCTACCAAAACCATTGGGATACAATGAAAACAATCCTAAAATGGAACTTCACAGCTGCAAAGGTCCCCATTAGAGACAGAGAGAGGGGGGGAGAGAGAGAATATAAAAAATGATCACTGGAAGAGATCTCAAGTAGATAATTTTGGGTCTTGGAAAAACAAGAGCAAACAAACTCTGAAGCACTAACTAGAAATAAATAAAATCATGTCAGAAATTAGTGAATTGCAACAAAAATATAAAGAATTCATGAAACAGAATAAGTTTTTTGAAAAGGTAAATAATATCAACAAATCTTTGACCAGACTAAATAACTAACTTAATAAAAATTAGACACAAAAAGAATGACATTAAGATACATACCAGTAAAAATTAGAAAACATAAGGACACATCTCAAAGAGTTATATACCATTAAATTTGAAAGAACCCAACTATACAAGTGCATATGCATATATATATATATACATACATATATATATATATATCCTACCAAATTCAAGTAATTTACAGATCTGAGGATAAATGAGATTAAAGAAACTGAAGCCTAGGCCCACATGTATTCACTGCTGAATTCCATCAGACGTTCAAACAAAAATAACACCAATATTTTCTACGTGTTCCATGGCATAGAGAATGAAGGGATGCTACTTATGAAGCCAATATTACCAAGATACAGAAACCAAACAAATATGCAACAACAAAAGAAAATTATAGACAAATCTCCATGATGAACACTGATGTGCAAATTCTTTTTTTTTCCTTTTTATTTATCTTTTTGCACATGTTACTCTCAGTTCCCTCTCACTCCCTTCCTCCCTCGGCCCCCCAATCCTCCCAACCTCCCACCCCACTCCATCCACCCTTTGCTCCCCAGGGGTTAAGGCCTTCTATGAGGGATTTTCAGAGTCTGTCATATCATCCCCGGCAGGGCCTAAGTCCTTCCCCATGTGTCCAGGCTGAGAAAGCATCCCTCCATGTGGAATGGGCTCCCAGAGTCTATTTGTATGCCAGGAATAAATACTGTTCTACTCTCCAAGGTCACACAGATTGCCGAGGCCTCTTCTCTGACACCCAGGTTGGGTTTGTCTGGATCAGTCCCATGTTATCCTCTCAGTCATCAGTCTGGGGTCCATGCGTTCCCCCTTGTTTAGGTCAGCTGCCTCTTTGGTTTTCTCCAGCCTGGTCTTGATTCCTTTGCTCATCACTCCTCTTTGCAACTGGGTTCCAGGAGGTCAGTTTGGTTTTTAGCTGTGGGTGCCTGCCTCTGCTTCTGTCAGCCACTGGATGAGGGTTCTAGGATGGCATATAAGGTAGTCATCAATTTCATTACCAGGGGAGGGCATTTAAGGTAGCCTTAATGCCAGTTCATGTCATTCTTGTAGATCTGTGAAGATCTCACTAGTGCCAGATCTCTCCTCCAACTTACAATGGCTCCCTGTATTATGGTATCTCCCATCGTTCGCTCCTCTATTCTTGTCCTGGCTCAACCTTCAT
This sequence comes from Mesocricetus auratus, assembly GCF_017639785.1. Lineage (NCBI taxonomy): Eukaryota > Metazoa > Chordata > Mammalia > Rodentia > Cricetidae > Mesocricetus > Mesocricetus auratus. The sequence continues at coordinate 62,906,567 of NW_024429198.1, forward strand.
GCCCCCCATGTCCTCCTCCCCCCTCCTCTTCTCCCCTCTCTTTCCCCCCCATCTCCTGCCCTCCCCACCCCCCTACACTCCCAATCCAATTAGGAGATCTTGTCCTATACCTCTTCTCTAGGTTACCACGCATATCTCTCTTAGGGTCCTCCCTCCTTCCCAGACTCTCTGGCGGTGGGATTGTAGGCTGGCAATGCCCTGCTCCATGACTAAAATCCATAAATGAGTGAGTGCATGCCATGTTTGTCTTTTTGTAACTGGGTTACCTCACTCAGGTGCCATCCATTTGCCTGCAAATTTCAAGATTCCATTGTTTTTTCTGCTGAATAGTACTCCATTGTGTAAATGTACCACATTTTCTCTATCCACTCTTCAGTTGAGGGGCATCTGGGTTGCTTCCAGGTTCTGGCTATTACAAATAATGCTGCTATGAACATAGTTGAGCAGATATCCTTGTTGTATGAGTGTACATCATTTGGGTATATGCCTAAGAGTGGAATTGCTGGGTCTTATGGTAGGCTGATTCCCATTTTCCTGAGGAATCTCCATACCGATCTCCACAGTGGCTGTACAAGTCAGCACTCCAACCAGCAGTGGAGGAGTGTTCCCCTTTCACCACATCCTCTCCAGCATAAATTGTCATTAGTGGTTTTGATTTTAGCCATTCTGACAGGAGTGTGATGGTATCTCAGCGTTGTTTTGATTTGCATTTCCCTGGTGGCTAAGGATATTGAGCACTTTCTCAAGTGTCTCTCAGCCGTTTTAGACTCCTCCATTGAGAATTCTCTATTTAGTTCTGTACCCCACTTTTTGATTGGATCCTTTACTGTTTTGGAGACTAGCTTCTTGAGTTCTATAAAATACTTGCAACCCAAATTCAATGATACATCAAAAAGATCATTCATCATGATCACATTGACTTCATTCCAGAGGTACGCGGATGGTTTACATTATGCAAGCAATTAGATATAACACATCGCATTAATGGACTGATGGAAAGAAATCCTGTGGTCATACCAGTAGAGTGAGAAAAGGCTTTTTAAAGTGTGTGTATGTGTGTGCGTGTGTGCACATGTGTGTGCATGTGCACATGTGTGTGTATGTGTGTGCACATGTGTGTGCGCGCGTGCGTGTATGTGTGTGTGTGTGTGTGTGTGCATGCACACACGCCATTAATGCCCTTATGGAGGACTAAGAACAATTTTCAGAGTCTGTGCTCTCCTTGCAGCCTGCTATGGCAAGGTCTCTGCATACTGTTTCTTCTGTGTGGTGCAGTCCAGGCTAGCTGACCTGCAAACTCCCAGGCAATTCATCTGTCTCTGCCTCTTATCTCACTGTAGCAACTCTGCGTTTACAGATGCACACCTCTGTGTTTGGAGGTGTTCTTTTGGTGTGTGTATGGAAGGGCGAGGAGCATCTCCCAGGGACTGAACTTGGGGCATTAGGCTTGCAAGACAAGCAGTTTTATCCATTTAGACATCCTACTGTCCTAGAAAAGGCTTTTGACAAAAATCCAACATTTCTTCAAAATAAAAGCTCTAAAAAGACTGGAGGGGACATAATAAAAGCCCTAAGTAACAAACCTAGAAGCAACATTATACTAAATAGGAAAAAGTCCAAATATTCGCATTGAGGCAAGACTATACACTTTATCCACTCTTATTTAATATAGTGCTTGAGATCTTAGAACAGTAAAACAACAAGTAAATATAAGAGTTATAAATACAAAAGGAAGAAGAACAAGTATCTTTTTATTCTGCATACAAGACCCTAAAGACTTCACTAGCAAAGCTGTTAGAACCAATAAACATTTTCAGATAAGTGGCAGGGTACAACACTAACACACAAAAAGTCAAATCACCTTTCTACATACAATCACAAACACACTGAGAAAGAAATGAGGGAAATAATCCCATTCACAATTGCCCAAAAAAATAAAACCTTAAGATAAATCTAACCAAAAAAGTGAAAGACTTACACACTGAAACCTTTAAAACAACAAAGAAAGAAATTGGAGAAAACACTGGATAGACTTTGTGTGCTCCTGAAGTAGAAAAATTAACATCATGTAAATAGCTCTAGTACGAAGAGCATTCTACAGGCTCACTGAAATTTCCATCAAAATATCAATGCCAGTCTTCATAGAAGCAGAAAAATAAATCTTAAAATTCATTGTGAAGCATAAAATTCTCTGGAAAAGACCTTCAATAGCAAAGCAACCCTAAACAGAAGGCAAGCCGATGAAGAACTCACCTTTAAGCTCTACAGCAGGGGCTGAGTAACAAAAACATCATGGTACGGACACAGGGCTAGGCATGTAGATCAACAGAATGGAATAGAATAAAGGACCCAGATAGAAATATGTGAAGCTGTCACCACTTGATAGTGTATAGAGAGGCTAAAATTACAGACTGGAGAAAAAAATCAAACCAACAAAACAAAAGAACCAACCAGCCTACAGAATAGTACCAAGTTTTTCTGGATATATTATACGATGCAAGACAAACATCTAGAACACACAAAGAACAAGAATTCTTACACATTCTTAGCAAGAACGTAAACACAGCCAGCTGCTGTGGCAGTCAGTGTGGAGGTTGCAACCCAGCTATGCCACATCACACTCAAGTCTGTCACAGAGACACCGGCACATCAGTGTTTACCCCAGCACTGTAGACAACTCTCAAGTTACAGAACCGATCTAGAGCAGAGGGACTGACTAAGGAAATGCAGTGTATGTACACAGTGGATTATTTGGGGGCATAAGAAAGAATGAAGCTATGGACATATTAGAGATAACTGCATCACGTGAACTGGAGCTGTCTCCAAATAACAGATGTCATGTGTTATCTCTTACATGTGGATCATAGAAACACGTGTATATACACGTATATTACATATATATATATTTACTTATGACATGGAAGTGAAATCATCTGTCTAGGGGAACAAAGATGAATAATAGGAAGGGACAAGGGAATAGGAAATGTGGGAAAATGCTTCCTTAAATGCCCTTCCCCTATAATGAGAATGATGACTACCTTAAATGCCATCCTAGAGCCTTCATCCAGTAGCTGATGGAAGCAAAAGCAGACACCCGTAGCTAAGCACTGAGACAAACTCCTGGAATCCAGTTGTAGAGAGGGAGGAGTGATGAGCAAAGGGGTCAAAACCATGCTGGGGAAACCCTACAGAAACTGTTGATCTGAGCAAGTGGGAGCTCATGGACCCCAGTCTGACAGCTGGGGAACCAACATAGGACCAAACCAGGCCCCCTTAGTATGGGTGTCAGTTAGGCACTCTGACAGTGGAACCAGTATTTATATCCCTAGTGTGCTAATGAAATTTGGGAGCACATTCCCCATGGAGGGATACTATATTAGCCTAGATACTCGGGGCAGGGCCTAGGCTCTGACCCAAATGACTTGACAGATTTTGATGATCCCTAATAGAAGCCCTCACCCAACCTGGGGAGTGGATAAGGGGTGGGGGGGTTGGTGGGCAGCATGGGAGAATGGGAGGGAGAGGGAACTGAGATTGATATGTAAAATAAGATTGTTTCTAATTTAATACAATTTACAAAAAAAGAAAAAAGAAATGTGGGAAAATGTGCTCAATGTACAATATATCCTTATGAAAATATCCTTATGTAACACAATGTCTTGTACAAGGAAGACATGCAATGAACATTTTTTTATTAATCATTGCACCTAGACACAAATATGAATTAACTTGCAAGGCTCACTTCTTCCTTGAGAAAGAACAGTAAGGTATAATGTCTAAGGGTTAGGACTATGAACTCCACAAGTGTATGACCTACTTTCTTTGCGTATTCAATCTGTCACCTGCAATGTGTATGACCTCTAGAGAATTAGCCCAGTCTGCAGTGTGTATGACCTCTAGAGAAGTAGCCTAGCCTACCCTCCTGTTTTTTCATCCACAAAACGGGGGGGGGGGGCGGGTGGTATTCATTCTGGCAGCAAAGGTCCGCTGGAAAGCTTAAACTCTCCCATACTTTCAAATTATAACTCCACATCTATAAATCGTGGAGACCAGAAAGTCCTCTGCAAACACTGTCTACCATCACTGTTCTTTATCGATGGCTTAGCCTACAGCAGGAACCAGATCACAGACCCCCCCCCATGACTCCTAAAATGGAAGAAGAGCATGTAAAGAAAGAAGAACTCCTGAGACTCTCCAGCTAAGAGGGCAAACCTGTGCAGCCCCTTGTGGGGCTGTGGAAGCCAGCACAGAGGTTTCTCCAAAGGTAAGAATAAGACCACTCCCATCTCTAAGTCGGCATGTCCCAGACAGACTTGCACACCTTTTTATTGCTGCACTATTCACAATATCCAGGATGTGGAGATAAGATTTCCTGCTCTGTGTGTGTGTGTGTGTGTGTGTGAGAGAGAGAGAGAGAGAGAGAGAGAGAGAGAGAAATAGAGAGAGACAGAAATAGAGAGAGAGAGAGACTCAGACTTTGATGTCAATGAAACTGTAATAAAATCTGCAAAATCCGCAATGTGCATTCACATCCTGTGGATTGGGTTGCTTTGGATGAACATCACCAAACTGATTCCCACTCGAAAGAAACCACAGAATGACATAGTCTCCAGAAACATCTGAATTACAAGTCAATATATGGACACCATTTTCCTTTTATTTCTCCACAATAGACAATCAATTGTGAAATAAGAAAATAATAAAGATCATCTGGGAATTTATCAGTCATATATTCTGGCTAAGCATCTTGTCATAACCTGGCATATGCCTGCATAAAATCCCAATATAATATCTTTTTGTAATAGTCTGCTAGGATTGTCTGACCAAAGTATCATAGTTTATGTATTAAAATAACAGACATTTCTTTCTCATACTCCAGAGGCTAGATGTCTAAAACTAACATAAATAGATTCTTCTGGTTCTGTTCCTGTCAGCTTATAAATGCTGACCTCCCTCACATGACCTCACCCCTGTGCATGTCTGTGTCCCAACTACTTGTTATGGGGATATTAGTCACAATGGATTAAGGTCCAACTTAATGACATCATTTTAACTTGGTTAATTTTTAAATACCCTTTATCCAAACACAGTCACATTCTGAGGAGCTAGGGGTTAGAACTGCAACATTTGTGAATGACTGCATAATTCAGCTCATAACAAAAGGCAGGTATTAGCATTCAAGACGGAGTATCGGGAAATGGGATTTAGAGGCAATAGCTTCATTGATTCTGGCCTGCATCTTGGCATACCTGTGCTAAACTTAATTTAAGCAACTGAGGACACGGCTCAGTCTATAAAGTGCTCGATTCTCAAGGCTGACAACTAGAATTAAGATCCCCAACAGGCACAACAGCCATTTCCGTACCCCAAGACTGGGGAAAATGCGTCCCACAGAAATAATGTGACCCCTGGATCTTGCTAGCCAACCTATCTGGCCAGTCATCTGGCTTAGTTTCAGTGAGCGGCCCTGCCTCAAAAATGTGGTTCAGAGTAATAGAGAGAAACACCCAATGTCATATTCTGGCTCACATACACACTACACAATCACACACACACACACACACACACACACACACACACACACACCACCTATTTTAAGAGCTTGCCTAAGTGGACAGCAGTTGGTGGAGAAATTCAGGACGAATCAAAAGATGGAGAAATTTAGGACCAATCAAAACATAGAGAATAAAATATCTGTGGAATGCTCAGTCACAAATGTGACATCTATATGACCTCTCCCTTCTCAGGGTTCACAGACCATTGTGGAAGAGGAGGTAGAAAGATTGCAAAAAGCCAGATGTGAGAGAATACCAGAGGGAAAAACAGTGTAATCTGGACATAATAGGACAATTGCACATATGAAATCAAAACAGCTACTCAAGACCTCCACAAAACCAAGCCAAACAACATTCCAGCAAGGGGCCAGGGAATTCACAAGCACCCATGCCTAACTGAGGGAGGAGCTATTGAGAATGATGACTTCTGGGGAATGGAGAGCAGCAGGCTGACCATGTTCCAGTGGGAGGCCTCACACCCAGGAGCACATGAGCAACACAAAATAGCCTCAGCAGGCTACTAAAGGTAGTAAGGAAAAGGAAGTTGAGGGAGGGAGGTGAAGGTGTTGTCGGTCTGGAAGTGGTTTGGGGAAGGAGTAAAGGGTGAATATTATCAAACTACATTACATGCATGAAGGAAACTCTTGGAGTTACACATTTATATTAAGAGTAATTAATAATACATATTAGTAATAACAAATTATATGCTAAAGTTCTTCTTATCAGAATGTAACCCGAAAAGGATACAGCTTTAACTTCTGCTAGTCTGCATAGCCTGCACTGTTTGTAGCGGTGCCTTCTTCCCTGAATACACTCACTGCTGCCAAGTCTGCATTCCCAAATCATGGGAAGACTTAGGAGATAGAGCTTGGTCAATCTAGTTTAACATTTATACATTTATAGGATAATCAAAGCTAGTTTTTGTTTTCTTTTGCTTTTTCAACAAGCATACTTATCTCAAAGAAAATTCCAGGATAGATTATTTCTTCTCATAAAAATAGTTATACCAGCTTAACCTCAGTGAAGCTGTTTTTGTCTATTTTCTTATGATAATGTCTCAAGGAAAAAATGCCAGGATTTAATAGTTACTTGTTAAAAAATATTATTCTGATGCTCACCGTAAATGTGCAATGTCATTAAATGTTCTGGTGAAAATGACATCAATCAACACTGGGAAAAATGACTCATTTTTACCCAAAGTGTGGGTTTTCTGAGCATTCTCACTTAAACAAACTCGGTAGATTTGTCTTCCAGTCTGATGAGTGAGAGTCATGGTCACATGTTAAGCGGCCATTGCTTCAGTCCCCTAGTATGGCTCTGAAAAGCTCTAAACTAGGCTTCACTGCTGCTCCTGGGTCTTGGCCGCATCTCACACAGCTGCGTCTCTGCAGATGTCTTTTCCTCATTGCAAAGCAATTTTCGCTATCAAATAAGAGCAGCAGGTGTGCATCAAGACTGGGCACCAGGGACGGTGCGCAAGGCAATTGCAAAAGAAATCAGAAGTCATATAGTAGTCAACGTTCTTGTTTAAAGACTTATGAAAAACTAGCTGGAGGGGAAAAAACAGCATCAGATTGCGGTGGTAAACAAGCATTGGAGACAGACTCTGCACTCCAGATTCAGTTCTTTGAAGAGGAGGAATAATTCATTTCCCATATAATTAAGAAACAGCACAAAAGAAATCAAGTGTATGAACTTTGGAGTAGATCAATCACTGAGAGCAGCAGACAGTACATCATCAATGAGGGGAGAAGTATCACCCTCTTCTCCATCCTCCCTTAACCTCACTCACCCTCTCCTCCATGCCCCTTGACCTCACCCTCTCCTCCATCCCCCTTGACCTCATCCTCTCCTCCATCCCCCTTGACCTCACTCACCCTCTCCTCCATCCCCCTTGACCTCATCCTCTCCTCCATCCCCCTTGACCTCACTCACCCTCTCCTCCATCCCCCTTGACCTCATCCTCTCCTCCATCCCCCTTGACCTCACTCACCCTCTCCTCCATGCCCCTTGACCTCACCCTCTCCTCCATCCCCCTTGACCTCATCCTCTCCTCCATCCCCCTTGACCTCACTCACCCTCTCCTCCATCCCCGCTTTGACCTTGAGCATGTACAAGCTCCTGACTCACCAAGGACATCCTATCCTTCTCCTTCCTTTCTCCCAGTTCAGCTTCCTAAGTTGTCACTGACAACTGGCTTTCCTCTTACAACTCTACTCTGTTCCTTGGTAAATTTCACATCCTATTAATCATGCAGCCTGTCACAACTCAATGTTTATAATGTTCTTAAGCATTCACTGCGTTTTAGTTGTGGCTCCTTCTGTGAAACATTTGCTTCTCAAAATACGTCCTTCCCTAAGCTCTTAGAAGAGCACACTTCACAGATGTTCCTTGACACTTCTAATCTGCCCTTAAATTCTGACCTTCCTTGGCCCTTTCCTACTCTGTACACGTGGCTGGCTGGAGAAAACCTGTGTGCTGCATTGCAAACCCAATGCTGATGCCTCGCAACCTGGATTCAACTGCGTGAGGCTCTTCCCTGAGCTCTAGAACCTCATGTTATATATTTCTCAGAGGCAGCAGCCTTACCCCCACCCAACGTGTTTAGTGCTGTGTCTGCAGGAGTAACCAGCCCTGGCGGTTTACACATCTTCTCCGGGAGGACCAGTGAAAACTCAGTCCCATCCTTTCAAGTTTCTATTTGTTTACACTTCTTCCTAGGGCCCCAACGTTTACTCTGATATCAGGAAGTTTTCATTTTATGAAAAATTTACAAGAATTCTTAACATGTTGGGTGAGGCGGTCATGCATGTCACTCTTTGTAGGGATGAGCCCACAAAGCTATCCGCTCAAAATCACAGGATAATTTACACCTGTTAATGTTAGTTTTCGATTGTTTTAGGGTTGGGATTGGAAGGAGGTGTTCATACTTGAGCATCCCTTTCGGGTTAAGTTTAGAATTTAGCTTAGCATATAAGTAGAGGGTAACTTATTTATCACCTTCCATGTATATATGTTGTATATGTTTGAGTTTTGTATCAAGTTTAAATCTTCTATTTAGACTAGAAGGGGAATTGTAGGGATGAGCCCACAAAGCTATCCACCCAAAAGGGCAGAGATATGAATATTAGACAGGTGGGCTATTTCAGGAAAGGAAAAGTATTCTCTCTCTCTCTCTTTTTCCTCTGGAAGCCTGCCACACTTTCTGTCCCCCCCCCAGCTTGTATGTAAATAAATATATTATATTTCATAATGCATTGGCCTCCCGTCTCAACTCTTCATTTGCTTTAATATTTGAAATTTGATTTTTTGTCTAGAAATTTAAATCTTCCCTAGGTTGGCCAAGGTTTCTTCCTACTTTTTGAACATTGACCTCACTCTCATATTTTCTTATTCCTCATTTATCTAAGTTGTATTTTCCCTACAGCCAAAACCCTCAATCTCTGTCCTTATTTAGTTCGTGTCCTTTGACTAAATTCTGTCCTGCAACATCAGAATCCACTTTGAAATGACTTTCAGCTGCTCGGTGGTGGCGCACCCCTTAATCCCAGCACTCTGGAGGCAGAGGCAGGCAAAGCTCGGTGAGTTCGAGGACAGCCTGGTCTACAGAGCGAGTTCCAGGACAGCCTCCAAAACAGCACAGAGAAACCCTGTCCCTAAAAACAACAACAACAACAAAGATGGCTGCTGAATGTGCTGCTTTCAGCGCGATGTCTCTGAGCTCCAGTCCTGCTTCATAAAGCCCGCACTCAAGTTTATCAAGGACAAAACTCCGCATAGGATTCCCCAATCCTAGAACTCATTCACCCTCCCCTCCCCACTCCTCTACTGATAATGACTTTTGTTCTGTCACTGTTTCTGTCAGGCATACTCAAAGTGGTATCTTCTCTACATTTTGTATTTGATTCATTCACAATTTTTTTCTCTTTCATTTTTTCCAAGACATTTTTTGAGACAGAGGATCTTGCTATGTTGCTCAAGCTAGTCTTGTGCTTACAGCCCTGCCTCACCATCCAAGTTTTTGTGGTAAAATTAGGTAGCAAGCGCCATGCTTCTCTAGAGTCATTTGCTGTTAACTGCATCTGCCCCTGTGTCTTTATCTAGTACATAAACATTCTAGCCTAAGAGCACTCATGTGGGTTTGGACAGCACCTACACTCTTCTCTGTATACAAGCACTCTCATCCACCACACCCTTCTAACATCCTGATGCACAAGTCTTGTGCTGTTTCTACAATTAAAAACAGACTACAGAATGAATAGTAATGCATTTACCCATTGTCTTCTCTTCTCTTTAAATGTGCATTGGTGTTTTTCCTGTGTGTGTTTCTGTGTGAGGCTGTTGGATCCCTGGGAACTGGAGTTACAGTAGTCAGCTGTGCGCTGCCATGTGGGTGCTTGGTAATGACCCAAGGTCCCCTGGAAGAGAAGTCATCACTCTTAGTTGCTGAGTCATCTCTCTAGTCCCTTCCCACTGTTTTTTTTTTCAAAGTCCTGTGTTTCACCCTAGTTGCTGCGATTTCTTACATAAACCTTTAAAGGAAGAGGAGAAAAAAAGGAGTAACACATATAAAAAGGGCAGGAAGGAGAGTTTAAAGGTGAACCCAGGTGTGGGAGAGGAGAGGAAGCTATAGGGGGAAAGATTTTCTGAAGAGACAGACTCCAGCCTCCCATGAACCACAAATCTGGCATCGTCGGCACATACGGTGTGACTGTAGGCACTGAATCCAGCTCAGGACAGTTGTGTCCGGTGTTTTACATGATGCCATTAGGACACTATGTCTCAACTTCATAACCCTGTTTTTCCTACTCTGCTTCATTCTGAACCAGAGTAAGAAGACAGGAAGGATGGGTGCCAGTTTAGCAAGCCTACTCAACAGCATCTGCACGTTCTGATGAATGTCCACTGCCCTTGGGGCTTGTTCTTGACTATAAAACAGTGTCTACAGCCAAGGACACAATTTGCAGACTCATTAAGATCCCTGCCTAAGAGATACACACAGTACTATAGGGGTCACCTGAGACCAATCGCCTGAAGGTCAGGAGCTGGAGACAAGACCTGAGACAGCAGCACACATACTGGTTTAAGAAGAGGAAATGTGACCAGGTGTGGTAATACAAATATTTGGAAGATAAAGGCAGGAAAATCAAGAATTCAAAGTCATCCTCAGCTACATAGCTAGTTTAAGGCTAGCCATGGCTACACAAAATCCTATCTCAAAAACACCAAAAGCAAACATTTTTATAAAAAAGGACTAAATTTGAACTAGCTAGTGAGTGGGACAAACTACTAATCTGGAATTGCCAGTTAGGCTAATAGTTCCCTAGTGAGATCTCGTCAGGTTAATTTACCATCTATCCTTGGTCGTCAGCTTCACTACATCTAGAATGAACTAAACCCAAAAGTGAGGGCACACATATGAGGGAGTCTGACATGATTTAAAGTAGGGACATCCATTTCTGATCCAGATCTCAGGATGGGAAGACTCGTGCCTTTAGTCTGGGCCACATTTGCAGCCGGAAGCCTATAGAAGGACACGGAAGAGAGAAGCCTTAGCTCCGTGTTCCTCTTGCCCTGCTAACAGGTCTATTCCTTCACTGGCCTTAGAGCCTACTTCTTTGGGATTCCAGAGCCTACTGAAGACTACAGAGACATCCCAGCCTCAAACACTGAAAAACCTTATGGAGTCTTGAAATTATCATTCATAAGCAGCCATTGTTGGATTAGCTGATTAGTTTGGGCCACAGCCCAACTGTGTGTGTGTGTGTGTGTGTGTGTGTGTGTGTGTGTAGGGGGGGGACGAGAGAGGGATTCATTCAATAAGCTGTGTTTTTCTAGATAACCCTGAATGTTTTGTCCTCAAAAACATAAGTGGACATAGAATTGAAGCCAGCAGATGCCCTCTCAACACTGACCCCCACGTGAACTTTAGATGTGTGCCAGCGTCACAAATGGCCAGTGTTTCACAGATGAACCTGACGCTGAAGTTCGCGAGTGTTTATTTACAAACTTTGGGAACTCTTGATTTAAAAGAATTTTCATGTTAAATTGTGCTTCAAAGGAATGACAATGTCGGCTTTTTCACGCTCTGTATGATGCATGAGGTCACAGAGGGTTGGTCATACATCTCCTTTCTGCCCTCGTCTCCTAACAAAGTCACTTTAAGATCCTTCAGTAGAGATAAAGAAGAGGCGTGGAGTTGGGTTGGTGGGAAGGTGAGAAGGATCTAGGAGGAGTTGACAGAGGAGAAACTGTGATCATATTGCATTGTATGAAAAAATAAATAAATTAAGCTGGGCATTGTTAGCGTACGCCTTTAATCCCAGCACTCAGGAGGCAGAGGCAGGGGGATCTCTGTGATTTCGAGGCCAGCCTGGTCTACAGAGTGAGTTCCAGGACAGGCTCCAAAACAATACAGAGAAACCCTGTCTGGAAAAAAATTAAAATTAATTAACTACTTAACTAATTAAAAGAAAAAAGTCTCTCAGTATTCCGTCTCCCAGGGCCCATTTGTTAGAAGGTTAACATCGGAGTAGGCAGAATTTCTTCTTTCCTTTCCTTCCCCACCAAGACATAGGTTCCTATTGACCTTACCCCAGGACAGCCATAGGTTTCTTATAAATTACTTTACTCTCCTTTCCAATTTTAACACCACGACTGGGAAAAAATGAGACTAAAGCCAATCAACCTACTAGGAAACACAAGTCTTACAAATAAGAAGCATAAGTATGCACTGGTGCTCTCTTTACTACTCCATTTCTTCTTTCTACAGTATGATTTAGCTTTAACTTTCCTGTGCTTGTGAGATTCAGAAGCATGGGCTACACTCTATGTGTTCTCAGCAGGAATAACTTTGACATTTACAAGACATAAATTCAAGGATACGACTCTTTAGTATAGAAGTCACTATTTTTGCATATACTCCTCCATAATGCTACATATCCTACTTGAATGTGCAGAGTAACCACTTCAAATTGCCTACTTAAAAATAATTAAAACGTGGTCTTTAGAAATTCCACATATCACATCTGGTAGGGAAAAACATCTTTAACTCAAATTTCATTGATTCGGGCTCCGTGCTCGTTCAGCTAACAGCTGAACCCCTTGTCTAGCTTGGCACTGTTAACCATTCACATGGACAGTAAGTGGCATATAGCACTTCATTGCATTGTAGATGGATATTTATTGATTTTTATGAAGGTTGAATTTATCTGTTTTGTATCAAGTGTGCATATCATTGTAAAAAAAACTGTTCATTGAGAGCTGAAGGAGTCCGAGGAATCCCACTAAGTGCTTCATATTACCTTAGCGATCCTCACTCCACACGTATAAGAGAGTTCATCTTTGCTTTAGACACACAGAAGTGAAGTTTCAGAAAGAAAGCACCTGGGTGGCATCTACAGATTTCACACGAGACCAGAACATTAGTCCCCTAACACACTGTCATAGTACGCCTGCCCCCCTGCTCTAAGACAGGATAGGTGATCGGCTGCGTCTTCTGTCCTCTCCAGAGTGATGCGTCCATGTAACCATTTCTTCTCTCTCTTTCTTATTGGGCGTGGTCTCAAATAGCTCAAGTTAGCCCTTAGATTCGCTGTGTAGCTGAAGTTGACCTTACATTCCTGATGCCCCTGCCTCTACCTAGCCTGGATTACAGGCTCTCCTGAGGATCAAATACAGAGCTTCACAGGTGCTAGGCAAGCATTCTGCCAACTGAGCTCCGGGCCCAACCCATTTCAAATTGTTTTAACACGTGCCTTAATGGGCGACCATTAGCACACAGCACCTGATGCCACATTTTAGATACCATGCACATTTGAAGGTATTTAAGCACACTCCTTCTTGAGTGCTAACAAGCGTGCCTTCTGATGAGTGGCTGGCCCTGCAGGATTCTCAGTTTAGTGCCCCTTAGTGCTTCACGTGCTCTGTCCTGTGTCTGCAACCACAGCCCAGATTCCTCATAATGTCTAAGATGACACTTCCCACCGCCAGTTTTTTAAGTGCCACACAGATACTTGCAGTGTCAAATGTACATGCTTTGGAAAATCTGCCTGCCAGTCCTAAATTTTAAATGATGAAAATAAAATTCTGCTGACAGAGATAGGAAAGAGGTTTTTTCCCCCTGTGGATCTAGAAATATTTGATTTCTCACTATACTAATTTCATCTTTCCTGTAAGGCTGTTTCCCCAGCGGAAAGATCGGGTCAATGTGTTCCACACTTTTGGACAGCTTTTATTTTGGATCAGAAATGTATGGCAATGAACAGCTGTGGAGAAAACAGAGTGTCGTGTGTTGGATAAGCACTAGCCAGTTCTCATGAAGTGGATTCCCAGGGTTTTAGAACTACCACCACACAAATTGTGAGCCTGGAGGCTTTCTGGAGCCCGCTCCTAGCGGGTGCCCCTGTGGCCTTTACTTCAACAGTCTATGGTCTAGAATCTGCCCTGGATATTTCAGACCTATCAAGTTTAAAGACCATTTGTGTCTTATGACTAACAAAGACAAAATATGAGCCCTTCCCTGACAGCTGTTCCTGTTGGTCATGTAAAAGTTAGTTGGTAGTCCAAAGAGCGCCTTCATGGAAAAAATGTCTAAACACTTAGACAAATCCAGTATTTCTCCTTCCTGAACCATCAGTCTGCTACCTTTCCCAAGCACAGAGCAGCTCAGTGTGGCTGGACAACATGTTCCCAGCTGTGTCTGACTCATGCAATGACTATGAACCTAAATCAGTATCGTTCCAGTGTGGGAAAAAATCTGAACTTAATCAATTCCCTGTGTGGAAGGCATTTCCAACTTTTCTCATCCTCTCTGGAGAAAATCACCTATTGCTTGATGATCTAAACTCATCCGGCTAAGATACGTAACGAAGGCCAAAGACTTGATGAGTCTTTTCCCAGAATGGTCAAAGGGAAAACACAACAAGAAAACCATGGAACCTGGTCAAGAAAGACAAATAAGAGAAAAATAAAATAAAACTCTGAAATCTTTCTCTCCTTCAAACAGTGACTTTCCACAGCAACCTATCCTAATTACAAGATCACCACTAGCCACCCAAGGCAATGAAAGCACTGCCAGTGTCCAAGCAAATGCTATGATGCCAAGTGCTATACAGAAAAAGACAGATGAATGGCATATGTTGGTCATGGTACTGAAGGGTTCAAGGTGACTGCAGTTTGTATTAACAGCCAGTCACATGACCAAACTAGAATCCAGTCACATGACCAAAGCACATGTTCGAAAAGCCTCAATGAAGCCTATCATTCTTGCATAACGCTTATGTGCCAGTAAAAATCCAGTCAAAATCAGAGATATTCAAATTTAAAACTCTAAAGATTTTCCATTATAAACGATTTGAGATCTAGGAAATAGTACGCACCCACTCTTCTTGTCTCCTCCATGAATGTAAGAAATAAAAAGTTAACAACAAAGTTGAAATATCTACTGTGTCTTTCCTTCCCAAGGCCATTATCCTCACTCTCTGATGTAGATAAACACTACCAGTAATTTGGTATTTGTCTTCCCTGTAAACATCTTTATACTTTCACTTTATGTGTATAAGTCTCAAAACAGTATGTGCAATTGTTTGGTATGTTCTATAACTGTGAATAAGTTGTATTGCATTTTATGTCTCCGTACTGATTTTTCGTTCAACGCATTTGTGATAATAAAGAGAACCCAGTACTCCACGGCATCCTCACATGTCATAAGTATTAGGACAGCTCATTTCTACATGTGTGATGTAAGCTACGCTGTATTAGTTGCTTTTCTCAATGCTGTGAGAAAATTCCTGATGAGAAACAGTGCGAGGAAGGAAGGATTCATCTCGGCTTGCAGTTTGGGGGAGACGCCACCCACCATGGTGAGGAAGGTATGGCAGAGGGAGCCGGTCTCGTTGCAGGGACAGTCAGGAAGCAGAGTGAACAGGAAGTAGAGCTGAGCTACTAACGCTCAAGCCCCTCCCCCACAGACCCACTTCTGCCAGCAAGGTTCTGCTTTCTAAAGGTCCCACAAACTTCCAAGGCAGTGCATTAACCTGGGAACCAAACGTCCAGGAATGGGTGCCTGGGGGAGGGGCCCCGTTTCACATTTAAACAGCATCACATATATCTCACACATCACTCAGAAGCAGTAGACCAGTCATGCAGCTCCAGATGAGCCGCATGTGCTGATCCCTTCCCATTTGGCTTCCATTAGAGCTCCTTCTCCCCAACTCTGTAACCAGTTCTCTCTCCTGGCAACCCTACCGCAGGCATACCATCACTAAGGATCTGTCTGAATCACGTGAATCAAGTTTACCTACACTTTCTAGGTTTCTGTCCTCCACACACAGCTCTCTTATCCTCTTGCCAACAAATGGTGTAACTAATTGTGCCCACAAAAGGAAAGAAGCTCTGTTTTCCAATATGGGGGCACTTAGCTCGCCCATTGCATCGTCAAAGGGCGTCCCCGTCACTTGAGAAGCCCTCCAGCAAGAGAAGAGTCATAGTACGGTAAACCAGGACCATCACCTGGGCTTTGGCTGCTCCAAGGGTGAAGCTGCACACCCAGGAATCATTTGGCTTTGACAACTGTCTTTGATGGAAGGACACTGACTTTTTATTTCTTCCTTATCTTCCCAGACTCTGTGATATTGTTCAGGAGGCAGCAAATGTTGACTCAAAGGCAAGATTTCTGTTGTGATCTTCCTTGGTATTTCCATAACCTGAGTAGGTACGTGGGGGTTAAAGAGTGACCGAAGATGGGTGACAGGACAAGACACGGGTGAAGCATCTCACACATGGCAGCGATTAGAACACAGCCAGTGCACTGAAATCCCAACCGGATACCTCAGTTTTCTGTTAAAAAGCTATTGACCTAAGTGATCTCTGCAGGCAGAAAGTGAGAAGAATGGGAAGTGGATTAAAAGAAGAGAGATTGCCATAATGAGAAGAAAAAGTGTTTGAGTGTTTTGAAAGGACGTCTTTGAGTAAGAGACATGAAAACAATTAATGTAATTCCAACTATAGTGAAGTATAGGTACATGTCCTCATGCTTACAACCATGTGACCAGAGTTAAATGAAGGCTTCCTGGAGAGACAAAGTGCACCTGATGCTGTCTGCTGACATGCACTCTTGCAACATACACGCCACGGCCATGGGACACCTTTGGAGTCATCCCACAAGTTCCCTTTTGAATGCTTTGTGCTAGGGAGCACAGTCATCTGAGATTGCGAGCTCCTTTTCCCAAAGATTTTCTTCTGCATCACTGGCAACCAGGTCCTCTATTGTCTTCCACTTTTTTCCCTGCGGGAGTAGCTGTCCTCCAAAACATTTTGTCTTTTCAACTTTATCTGAGCATGTCTTCATTCTTTAGGCATTATGTAATCAACTAATATCGATTAAGGGCCAACTCTGAGAGTTTAAGAAGTGAGAGTATACAAATTTTAAAAGGCATGGTCCTTGTCCTCAAAAACCCCCACACCCTTAAGTTACCTTATAGAGTAGAAAGAATGGAAGACAGAACCTAGGGAGCGTGGAGTAGGGAACAGATGAGCTCTGCCTGGGGCAGTCTAGGCAAATTGTTCAGAAGGTTGCTCTTCTTGATCTGAATTTTGAAAAATAAGGGTGAAAAGGAAAAATGATAGTTTAAACTGAATAACTGCCACATTTACAAAGAAGTAAATAACCATGTAGCACATTGTGGTGTTTCAAGAGAAACATCTTGAAATAATTCCTGGGAATAGTAAACTTCACTCATGTCCTCCAAGTGCCAGGACATGAACCCCATCGCTGTATCAGCATGTACGGAATGGGTTGGGGCCAGGGAGTAAAGGCTATGCTTGCTAAGAAACTGTGGCTTTGTTTCTAGAGCCCCCACGTCGCACTACGTTGGAGTTAAAGCAAACTGGCATGTTGCTCTCAGTTAGGCACACGATTCTGCAGTTCAAGAGACTTTTGGCTGAGAACGTAGGTTTGATGGTGCGTTTGAGATAAGCGCTTATCCGTGTATGCTGGAAGACTGGTCAAACAGAGAAAGAGCCAGGACCAGTAGGTGAAAGTTACCAAGAAACAGATTACTGCTTTGCACCAGAAAAAGAAATTCTAGGTAGTGCCTAATAACTGAATTAATAGGAAAAGGAAATGTCTCACTGTGTTCCTGCACTTGGTTTGGCAGCGAGTAAGTGGTGATTTTTTTTTAAGTTGATTTTTCTTTTGACCTTCCAAGTAGTATTTTTCTGACATACACATTGTGCTCAAAGCAGCTGTGGTTGCCTGCCCAAGACCCACAAGAGATTAAGGCAGTCAATAATATCCAGCATGGAGTGGAGGTGGGGGGCAACAGCTCTACCCCAGCTGGGAAGCTGAAGACAGTTGATGGCTGTAGAGAAGGGAGAGTCTATTCTCTCCAGGAGTGTGACCCTGGTAGGGACCATACTCCAGTGCATGGCCCCATTCCCATGAGCAATATTGGCAGCACAAATTGAACTCAGCGGTTCATTAAAAAATAAATAAAAGAACATGAAGTTAGGTTAGAGTGGGAAAATGCAGGAAGATCTTGGAGAACCAGGGAAAAGGAGTTGGGGCTGAATATGACCCAAGCGTATCACGTAGGGAATTCTCTAAGAGTTAATAACAATGTAACTTTTTCCAAAGAGTGGCACTTTTATAGAATTCCCAATAGATTAGTTTTAACACCACCAAAGTGACTTGCTGTAACAAATAGTAACATCTACAGGCATCAAAGTGTCCAAGGTCACAGTAAGGAAAAGCTTTTTCTCCTGGTTCATAAACCATATTTAGGAATTCAGAAAGAGGAAAACATAGAAAAATGAAGAAGGGTAGAGAACAGAAAACAAGAAGTACTAAATATGTAAAGTGGAGAGCTTACTTTGCCTTTCTTTATCTGGCAGCAGAAAGAAATCACATTTGACATGATACAATTATTCTCCCTTGGTTTTGCTTCAAATGAAAAAAAAATGTTCTGAAGATGGCCAGTGTCATTTATAGTACTTTTCTGCTCATTTAATTTAACTTTAAAAAGTTTTTAGGTGGTATTTTAGGATTGTGGGTTCCATTATTTTTTTTAACACGGAATAATATATGCTTCTATTTACTCCAAGGATATTCAAGCGGTCTTATTCTAGTTCTTGCATATAATTTCTTCCTGCTGTGCATACTGTAGCTGAAGGCAAAGAATACTGATAATTTCCTAATTTTCTCCTGATTTATAAGCCAAAAATTACCAATATACTGCTCATAGGAACTGAGCAGTAACATAAACTTGTGAGATCATGATTTGGAATGAACACTTGTTATAAGAAGGCAGTTGGACACAGATTTTGAAATCACGTGTGATTTTAACAGGCCTGGTGGGGAACATATTAGTGAGACTTCAGCTCACACCCTAAGGAAGAAAGCGATAGAAACAAAATCATTCATTTAAAGAGGTACTGTCTTTCATGAATTGTTAGAACTGGAAAGGATTATCAACACCCTGGGCCTCCTTCCCTCACCATTCACCTGCAGAGAAGAGACCCAAGACCCAAGACATCTGGTTTCTTTCCCAGGCTCAACACCACTGTTGAGGCACATTCCAGACTGTGATCCTGAATGCTATAAATAGTACGCAAGTAATGAAATACATTTATGCATTAAGATAGTAAAAAAGAGGTATAGACTTCCATGGTTCTCTACCCAATACATTGTTGGCTGTGACTTGTCATGCATCCCTCTTGTAATGATAACAGACATTCCTTTTATACCTTGTTTGTTAACAGTGTTCATAAAGAAGGTGTATTGGAATTTACTAAATGTTTTGGTTGTGGTGATATAGTTTGTTGCTGCTGGAGATTTTTGTTGTTGTTGTTGTTTGGTTTGGTTTTTGAGACAGAGTCTTGTAGTTGGACATTTCTTGTCCTGCCTGCCAGTTCCCAATTAACCACTCAGAAAGCTAGAATTAATTATAAATGCTTGCTTCATAGCTCAGGCTTGTTACTAGTTAACTTTTACGTTTAAATTAGCCCATGTTTCTCATCTACTCTGTGGCTCATGGCTTGTCACTTCATTTTACATGCCCTGCTCCCTCTGCATCTGCTGGCATCTCCTCTGACTCCGCCCTTCTTCCTCCCAGAATTCTCTAGTTCAGTTGTCCCGCCTATACTTCCTGCCTGGCTACTGGCCAATCAGCTTTTTACTAAACCAATCTGAGTGACAAATCTTCACAGTGTACAAAAGGATTATTCCACAGCAGAGTATCTATGACGTAGTTCTGGCTGTCCTGGAACTCACTCTAGACCAAACTGACCTCAATCTCAGAGACCCACCTGCCTCAGCCTCCTGAGTGCTGGGTTTGAAGGTGTGCACCGCCACACCCGGCTGTTTACGACTGTTTTAATGTTACACCTCTAAAACTCAGGCTTCATCTTGATCAGTAATATTTATGTGCTTAGCCTCTATATTTTTAGGGATACTGATCTATAATTGTTTTGGTGATATTTTTGTCTGGGATAATGCTGGCCTTGTAGAATGCTTTTTTTGAAAAATTCTATCCCTTTCAACTTTTAAAAATAGTTTGAGAAGAACTAGTGTTCAATTCTCATTAAAAATTTGTGAAGGCATCCAATCCTGAGTTTTTCTTAGTTGAGAGACTAAATTAGTCAAGGTAACATATAAGAACAAAACTAAAAGAATGGATATATATATGTATATATAGTACATTTATTATATATATTATGTACTATATATATACACACAGAGAGAGAGAGAGAGAGAGAGAGAGAGAGAGAGAGAGAGAGAGAGAGGATTTGATAGATTGGGTTACATAAGGGCTGGGTATCCAACAATGACCATCTACACTGGGTAGCTGCTCAATCCACAAAGCCTGGATGCTTCAGCAGTCCCTAGCCCCAAAAGCCTGGAGGACTCATGGAGCACTCTCAGCAGCAGCAACACTAACAATTTAATAGATGTGCTCACTTAGTAGTGAGATCACCCTAAGCAAGAAGCATTGCTTTTTCCTTGGACTTCTTCACATCTGACTGCCACCAAGAGGTGCATCCTCCAAGGAAGCCTCTTCTCCTCTGAATTATCTTTCCTAGAAATTCCCTCACTGACCAGTCCGGAAGTATGCCTCTTAATTGATTTCACATCCAATCAAGAATAATCATCACAAGTCTACCCTTTGTTATGTTGACACCCAATCACATCTCCTATGTTCTGCTTAGTTTCTAAATGAAGACACCAGGTCATAATTCTACTTAGAATGATATAACCATCCCCTATACTACCCAATGCACACTACTTTCTCTGGAGAACAAGTGGTGAAGTCCCTTGAGGAATTCTTAAGTCTTTTAACACATCATAATTTAAATGCAATAATACAGAGTCACAATACTTGGAACTAAAGATACTATCTCAATCAATGTTACACTGTAATGTAAAGAAATAGAATAAATAAAATGCTAATGTCTGCTGGACATGCATTTGTATGCACAACATTAACAAAACTGGACATAAATAGTCATAGCAACTAAGCATCTGTAATGGATTGTATTACCTTAGATATGGTTTATAACATCTTCTATTGTCCATTCCATTCCCCCCAACCCTCACCAAGTACAGAAGAAGGTCTTGGTTCTTTACCTGGAGGCATGACCCACGTTTTCATTCCTGAAGCGTCTGAGCCATTTACCATCCTCCCTAGACATAGTTTCCCATTGACCTCAGCCACAGGGCATGGTAACCCCAAGAAGCAACTTAAAGGTTCTTTTGCTTTCCAGATATATTCTTCCTTAACTCCAGTTTGGAGAAGCAGTCCAGTCCCCTTAAAGTAGTCTGGATCAATCAACCACGCTAACACATCAACTCCCTTTTCACACTGTTGACTCAAGGGCATCAAGAGCCCAAAATAGAAAACAAAAAAGGAGAGGTCTTAGCTTCCAGTTTAATAGAAAGTTCATTGCTCTTCCTGGCAGACGTGCTTCCTGCCTCCAAAACCAAGACTTATAGCTTAGTAGAGCGTAATGTTGCTATAAGCAGCCAATGAATGGTTTGCTGGTGGGTTACTGGTGGAGGGAGGGCAGAGAGGGGAGTTGAGCAGTATGTCCATTTCCACACATAAAGTCCTGGACCTGTGAGTCCTGTGTGTAGGAGACGCCACACCATATACAGGGTGCTGATTCAAAGCATATACAGCCTCCGGAAGAAGACCGCCTCAGTTCCCCGGGCTTTTGCCCCCCAGTTGAGACTGTACCCGTGCCTTTAAGGGAACCACCCGCCATTTTACCAAGGCAGTTGCTCCAGTAGAGTGAGGAACATGGAAAAACTGATGGATTGCACGAGCATGATGAACTCTCTCTGCAGTTCTTTCACTGTGAGCTAAGTCCTTCGGTCACAAGTAACGCTGTGAACAATACCATGATGCTATAAATCCGTGGGTAATAGTGTTGACAGGAGCACGACATGCAGGGGCGGAAGGTTGCTACCCAGAGTCAGTATCCGTTCCAACAAGGACAAAGTGCTGCTGTTTCCACGGCAGAAGTGGTTTAATGTACCACTTGAGTGGTCACCCAGGGAAATAGGATCACATTAGAAGCTTGATGCTGAACGGACTTCAGGAGCACATTCCCTATGGAGGGATACTCTCTTAGCCTAGATACACGGGGGAGGGCCTAGGGCTTGCCCCAAATGACTTGACAGACTTTCATGATCCCTCACATACTGGAGGCCTCACCCTCCCTGGGGAATGGATGGGGGATGGGATGGGGGATTGTTGTGGGGGGCATGGGAGGATGGGAGGGAGAGGGAACTGGGATTGATATGTAAAGTAAGATTGTTTCTAATTTAAATAAACTTTATTTTAAGAAAAGGAAGCTTGGCGTTCGTTTCTGCTGCTAGCAGATCTGACACTGGGCAGCAGGTGTAGCCAGATCAGCCACGGTGAATGGAAGTCCACGTTCTTGAGCCCATGCATAACCCCATCTTTGCCAGCATAGCCTCTTCTTCACTGAGCAATGAGAGAGATGGACCAAGTAAGACACTGAATACGACCCACATAGAATGGGTCATTCTGTCGAATTGACTGTTGAAGTCTTTCTCCGTTGAGGTCAACATTTGATGAAAGTTTATGTGAGACACAAGTACCTTCCCGTCTTTTGTCATTTTCAAGTGATCTACTCACACACCTCTTTCTCCCAATCGTGTCCCTTCCAAGTCCTCCGTCATCCACCCGGACGATTAGCGATAGCCAGTGAATCTATATACTACCTTGAATATGGCCGATTTTCTTTCCCAGAATAGCCATGCGCACTGCTCAAGGTTTTGTCCGCCATAAAGATTTCCTTTCGTTGCTGTTCTTCAGAGAAGTGGTGTAACGCTGCAGCTGCCCACTTCCGAATACTGCCTGCGTATCAAAGAGAAACCACCTGTAAACCAAACCTTACTGTTCTCTTCCTCAGTCAACAAATCATTGCACACCCGCTACGTAACATGCTTGTGCCATCGAGACCTGTTTGAACCCGATAGCATGCATATCGTTTCCATTGGATGACGGGTTGCGGCTGCGCACACACAACTTTGTGGGTCAGACGGTGTCCGCCCCATGACAGGCAACTCAGGTTGCATCGTAACATAGCAACACGTTCAGTTTCCACGAATACCCAGTAACGGACTTAGTGCTGTCTCTCAAAGAGAGAAGCGTTGTCTGAAAATGGGATTTGCTCCAAAATCCCCAAGAGCCTCTGCTGTGACTTCACTGTGAGAATCTGCCAAGTGCTCCAACTGGTATCCCGATCTGCTGGGAAACCAACCCAGGCATCCCCTGACAGGTGAACACGTGAAGAACACAGGGCGCACATCTACAGTGAGCATTATTTAGCCATACAAAGGTGTGGAATCCTGTCATTTTCCGCTTTTAAAAAAATGGCTGGAGTTAGGCACATTATGTTAATTGCAGCAAGCTTGAACCCGAAAGACATATGTCACATTTGTTTTTCTATGTGGAAGGGAAAAACTGTAAAGCTTTTCTGTCCCACCCAGTCCTGCAGCGGCTTTTAAAATACTCACTCTGAGGCTTCACATCAATTACAAACTGTTTGGCCTACTAGCTCAGGCATATTACTAAGTAGCTCTTACAACCTAAACTAACCATGTCTACTAGTCTACACCCTGCCACATGGCCTCGTGGCTTTGCCTGTTCTCTAGTACATCTTGTTGCTGGGGTGGCTTGCTGGTGTCTCCCTGACTTGGCCTTTCTTTTCCTGTATCTCTGCTTGGATTTCCCTCCTGGCTCTGTCCTGCCTTGTTACAGGCCAAAGCAGCTTCCTTATTAACCAACAGTAATAAAACATATTCACAGCATAGGAAAAGGTAATCCCACAGTTCTGAAAATTTACTACTAAGTACTATGGACTAGGGGTTTGGAGATTTAAAGAAAACTCATACTCTAGGCACCAAAATACAGCAAAAGTGTGTAAGGATAAAATTCGTGTTCTCTGTCATTTGAGTGCCACTATGATTCTCAAAACCTATTATATAGTCTATGAATAACTATCATATCATTATACTGTATTATGTAGGAACGTTTCTTTCCTGGCCCAGCACTTATACAATGCTATATTGGAATAATACTCTGCTCTCTATAAATATGTGCAACTAACATTTGTTAATTAAAAAGAAGAACATAAAAGGAAAACTAGGAAGGCTCTGCTTTCTTTAATTAGGGCTATTAATTAAAAGAAGTTAAATTTATTCGGAGGAGGAATGTTACACTTGAAAAAATAAACACATTCCTAGGCTTCTGTGAATGTAAAGTGATATAACATAGAGAAGATGCCAGGGCCATACTACGGCCAGCCTGTAATGACCGAAGTCGATTCTGCTCATTTCAATGTCTTTTTCCTTAGTGTGTTGGATGGTTCTCTCTAGCTTTGACCAATGGCAACAAACATTGGTTTTGTTTTTATTTGCTTTTCCAGCCACTGGCAGATCTTTCCATACACTTTGTTTTTCCTGAGCTAACTGTTCATTCCTTATCTTTGCTGAGAAGAAGGCATCCAGAGCTGCTTGTCATTAAGAAACATCTGATGGATGTAGGTGCCTGAGCTGCAGACTGGCCCAAGTGATAACCAGGAACGCCTTCAAAGCAAGCCTGTGTTCTCCAACCCCAGGCCCACGGCTTTGTATCTATGGGAGAAAAACCAGCATTACAGAAGAAATGTCCAAGTCATTTCATTTTCTCTGGCTCCAAGCTGTGTTTCCAAACGCCCGGTGAAACTCAGGGTAACAGCATCTTAGAGAAACTATCAAGTACAAGCTCCAAGATCCCAAACTCAATAACATTCCAGGAAGTACAAATACAAGGTTGTCGAGTTCAGACTGAGAAGAAACAGAGGAGTGTGAGAGAGAGGCACTGTGTTAATAAAGCTGACTTTCCTGAGGCCCTGCCAGAATTCACACTGGCAGCCAGTCCTCTCAACTGAGTTTGTTACAGAAATCTCTGCAGCATGTGTTTGAATTCACAAACTGTACAGTTTATTGTCATGGCCAAAACTTTGTGAGCTTGAAAATGAGAAAACACACACACACACAGAGGGGGGGGGCTCAGGCTCACACTTAGAAAGCAAAAGAAAGTTACAGTGAAAAGGTACTCAGTTGACTCAACTCATAGATTTTATAGAGACAACATATGGGCGAAACAATATGCGTGGAAGTCTTGCTTTTGGTTCTTTAAAAATCACGTCCAGTTGTTTCTCTGCTATACACTATTTGGTAGACTTTTCACAAGAAGGGAAAGAATGAAGGAAGGAAGGATTGCATTGCTTATAGAGGAACAAAATAAACAGATGTGCATTTTTAAGGAAATCATGAAGCCAGCCCTTTTAAAGCCATCACACAGGTAAGATGTAGAAGTTGGAAGCATGCCTGCCCTCTCCACACATCCCTCTTCCCTCCAGGGAACAATGCTCCCTTCACTCTTGCTTATGTCAGTTGCTCAATTGCGTTCCTTTACAGTTTTATTGATTGATCATGTATCACCAAGCTGTAGACTTAGTTTGATTTTTTTTATATTTTATTTTTTTATTTTTAAATTAGAAACAAGGTTGCTTCACATGTTAATCCCAGGTCCCTCTCCCTTTCCCTCCCCTCCTCCCACACCCTCCCACCAACCCCCCCCAATATCCCCTCATTTCTCCAGGGAGGGTGAGGCCCTCCATGGGAGTGTCCATAGTCTGCCCTTTCATCCAGGGCAGGGCCTAGACCCTCCCTTAAGAGTCCAGGGTGAGAGTGCATCTCACATTGTTGGATGGGAGCCCAAAGTCCATTTGAATTCCCGGGATAAATACTGATCTACTACCTGCCGCGCCTGTACCATAAGCAAGTCCAAGGTATCAGGAAAAGAAAGACAAGACGTCCAGCTGTTTGTACTAAGAGAATGCATGTGCTGACTTTATCGCCAGGAGAGAGAGAGAGAGAGAGAGAGAGAGAGAGAGAGAGAGAGAGAGAGAGAGAGAGAGAGAGAGAGAGAGAGTATGTGTGTGTCTTCATTGCAAGTGCTAAGAGGTCTCTCTTGTAGGAGAGAGGAGATTTATATATAGGTTTATAGCACAGTGGAAAAACCCCAGGTAGAAGACAGCATGTTTTCCTCCTGCTGAATGTTGATGTCAGAGGATCAAGGCCAGGGCAGGAATCCAGGACTAGAAAACAGGATGGACTTGTACCCTGTGGGGGCTGGGGCCCAACATCTCCCCCCTTCTTTATATATAAATTAGCACCTATCTCAGGTGACTAAGACATTAATGCAAATCTTAGAATCAATAACCAACCCTGGATAAATGTAAACAAACATTTATAAACAATATTTGGGAATGTGGGCGTCGTTCTTTCCAAACTACTTCCTGCTGTTAAGGGGTGCTGAGATACCATGGGGATCATGACAAAAAAAACCCAGAAACCTGTTGAAGTTCTTGTTTTAGTGGTCTGTAAGGCTGCATCATCTCAGCTGTTTTAGATGTTGGATCACCTGGGCCACTGCTTCAGGTGGTCTTGCTTCATCAAACCATACTAGTCTGGAAGGAACCCACAGCTTTTTATGTTCTGTGGAAACAAAAGCAGAAATTCTCTTCCCAAGTAACCTGTCCTTATATTTAAATTTAGAAGTCAAAGCATTTTCAAAATATATAAGTTGGATTAATTTAGCAGCATTAATAATCAAATGTCTCTTAGCAGTTTTTGTTCCTTTCTTAGCAATTAAACAATTTAAAGACAACACAACTGTACACAGTATCCAGACTATTTGTGTATTTTTCATTCCATATACTTTTAACTTTTCCTTTTCTTTTACTGAATACCAGTACCTCATTTATTAACTGTTACCAATTTTCAATTCACCCACTTTTAATCCATCCTCCAACTGAGGATGATCCCTCAGGCAAAAGCCTGAAGATTTACTCAATCCACCCTCCAACTGAGGGCAATCTCTCAGGTTCCCCTTTCTTTCCCAAACTTTGTGTTGGGTGAAGGCCTGCAGATTTAATCCAATACACCTTCTCCTTAGAAGGTGATCTCTCAGGCAAAAGCCTGGAGATTTGACCATTCAATTTTACTGTTACAAGTTGAGGTACCTGTTTTTAAATCTTTTCTTTCTCAAGCCTCTTCTCTCCTGAGTCTTCTTTCTGGCTTATCTTTCCCAATCTTTCCAAGTCTCTCTGAATCTCGGTGGGACCTCCAATTGGGGCACCTGCACCATAAGCAACTCCAAGCTATCAGGAAAATAAAGACAAGACATCCGGCTGTTTGTACTAAGAGAATGCATGTGCTGTCTTTATTGCCAGGGGAGAGAGAGAGAGAGAGAGAGAGAGAGAGAGTGTGTGTGTGTGTGTGTGTGTGTGTGTTCATTGCAAGTACTAAGAGGTCTCTCTCTTTTAGGAGGGAGGATCTTTATATACAGGTTTACAGCACAGTGGAAAAACCCCAGGTAGAAGAGAGCATGTTTTCTTCCTGCTGGATATTGATGTCAGAGGGCCAAGGCCAGGGCAGGAAGCCAGAACTAGAAAACAGGATGGACTTGTACCCTGTGGGGGCTGGGGCCCCACAACTACTCAAGGCTCAATAGATTACCTAGGCCTCCTCACTGACACCACATTCAGGGGGTCTTGATCAGTCCCATGCTGGATTCCCAGCCATCAGTCTGGGATTCAAGAGCTAACCCTTGTCAGGTCAGCTGTTTCTGGAGTTAAACCAGCTCAGTCTTAACCCCTTTGTTCATCAGTTCTCCCTCTCTGTCACTGGCTTTCTTGAGTTCAGCTTAGTGCTTAGCTGTGGAAGTCTGCATCTGCTTCCATTAGCCACTGAATGAAGGTTCTGTTTCCCAGACTCTCTGGCCATGGGATTGTAGGCTGGCACTCCCCAGATCTATGCCTAAAATCCATATATGAGAGAGTACATGCCATGTTTCTCTTTTTGTGACTGGGTTACCTCACTCAGAATGGTTTCTTCTAGTGCCATCCATTTGCCTGCAAATTTCAGGATTCCAATGTTTTTTTTTTCTTCTGAATAGTACTCCATTGTGTAAATGTACCACATTTTCTCTGTCCACTCTTCAGTTGAGGGGCATCTAGGTTGCTTCCAAGTTCTGGCTATTACAAATAATGCTGCTATGAACATAGTGGGACAGACATCCTTGTTGTATGAATAGGCATCTTTTGGATATACGCCTAAGAGTGGAGTTGCTGGGTCTTGTGGTAGGTTTATTCCCATTTTTGTGAAGAATCTCCATACTGATTTCAAAGTGGCTGTACAAGTTGGCACTCCCACCAGCAGTGGAGGAGTGTTCCCCTTTCACCACATTCTTTCCAGCATAAATTGTCGTTGGTGTTTTTGATTTTAGCCATTCTGACAGGAGTAAGATGGTATCTCAGACTTGTTTTGATTTACATTTCCCAGATGGCTAAGGATGGTGAGCACTTTCTTAAGTGCCTCTCAGCCATTTTAGACTCCTCTATTGAGAATTCTCTATTTAGTTCTGTACCCCACTTTTTAATTGGATCCTTTGGTGTTTTGGAGACTTGCTTCTTGAGTTCTTTGTAGATTTTGGAGGTCAGCCCTCTGTCAGATGTGGGGTTAGTGAATATCTTTTCCCATTCTGTGGGCTGACTTTTTGTCTTGCTGACTGTGTCCTTTGCCTTACAGAAGCTTCTCAGTTTCAGGAGATCCCATTTATTAATTGTTGATCTCACTGTCTGTGCTACTGGTGTTATGTTCAGGAAGCAGTCTCCTGTACCACTTCATTCAAGGGTATCACCCACTTTCTCTTCTAAGAGGTTCAGTGTGGCTGGATTTATGTTGAGGTCTTTGATCCATTTGGACTTAAATTTTGTGCATGGCTATAAACATGGATCAATCTGCATTCTTCTACATGCCAGCATCCAGTTATGCCATCACCATTTGTTAAAGATGCTTTCTTTTTTTCATTGTATATTTTTAGCTTCTTTGTCAAAGATCAGATGTTCATACATGTATGGGTTAATATCAGGGTGTTCAATTCGATTGCATTGGTCTACCTGTCTATTTTTGTGCCAATACCAAACTGTTTTCAGGACTACAGCTCTATAATAGAGTTTGAGGTCCGGGATGGTGATGCCTCCAGGTGTTGCTTTGTTGAGTAAGGTTGCTTTGCCTATCCTGGGTCTTTTGTTTTTCTATACAAAATTGATTATTATTCTTTCAAGGTCTGTGAAGAATTGTGCTGGCATTTTAATGGGGATTGCATTAAATCTGTAGATTGCTTTTGGCAGGATTGCCATTTTTACTACATTGATCCTACCTATCCAAGAGCATGGAAAATATTCTCATTTTCTGAGGGCTTCTTTAATTTCTTTCTTTTTTTAAATAGAAACACATTGTCACATGTAAGCTTTCATATCTAACACCTCTCATTCAATGCACGTCCTGGGTGTTATCCAGGTTATTTAGTTGTTATCCAATGTTTTACTATGTAAATATACCATATTTTATTAGTGCATTCTATTGTCTATAGACAGTTGGTTGTGTTCAGTCTGTAACTGTTATTTAACAAGCACTGTTGTGAAGATTCTTGAAATGTAACTCTTAGCTTACATGTACAGGTAGGTTATATGCCTGTGTGGACTTGAGTTGCATGGCATTTACATAGTCTACTTGGTAAGTCTGCTTTAGAGCCATAAAGTTAGGTAATAACCATTCACCATTTTGCATAATAATTAGGAAAATTTAGTATTGTCTGTTTCTATACCTCAGCATCATCAAAAATTTGGGCAATTTTCATCTTCTACTAACCCACACTTAGAGCTGTTCTTACTTTGTTCTCAGGACAGGCATCCGCCTTACTCTTAGTCACAAGACAGCTACAAGTTCTCCCATTATTGTATCTAATAGTGACCATACCCAGAGGAAGGAGAAGGTGCTTTCTCTGATCTCTGATCTCTGTCTGTCTGTCTGTCTGTCTCTCTCTCTCTCTCAAAACCTTTCTTTGAAACCCCTCCATCCAATCATCTCCCACCTCACAGGCAAGAATTCACTATCTGGAAGGCTGGGAAGACAGTTCAGAGGTTAAGAGCAATGACTGCTCTTCTAGAGGTCCTGAGTTCAAATCCCAACAACAATGTGGTGGCTCACTATCCGTAATGAGATCCTGTGCCCTTGTCTGGTGCGTAGGCATACAGAATGCTGCATACATAATTTAAAAAAAATAAATAAATCTCTAACAAAAAGGAATTCACTGTCTGTCCTGCCTACATAAACCACTGGAATCAGAAAGACAACTCTGGTAGGCAAACCTAAATGTTCAGTGCACAGCCTCAGAAGTTGAGCATGACCCGCCCCCGGCACCTCAGTAGGAGAGCGTGTCTCTTTCTTTTCCCCCTGACTCTTGCCATCCTGAAACATCACGACGAACCTCTTTATTATGGAGGTGGAACTTCAAACATTCACATACGTAGGTAGAAGAACATGACTAGAATAACAGACTCCATCCCATGACTCAACCCCATACATAATCATGACCCATCTACTGCCATCTATTCCACTTCTCCCTGTGTCCTTCCCAGAATATTCTGGACAAAATCTGTGACTGTATCATCATTATGTATCTTCAAAAACATAAAAACTCTATTTAAAAAAAACTGTAAATCAAGACGAGCAGTTTCTTTTTTAATTTACTCATTCTTCCCTCATACATTATATCCCAACCAAGGTTTCCCCTTCCTCCCTCCCTCCCTCCCTCCCTCCCTCTCAGATCCTCTTCTCCATTTCACTTCTGAAAAGAGCAGACCTCGCAGGGACATCAACCAGACACTGCATAACATGCTACAGTAAGAACAGGCATAAATCTTCATACCAAGGCTGGATGAAGCAACGCAGTAGGAGAAACAGAGAAGCAAGGGTAGACAAAAGAGTCAGGGATGCCCCCACCCACACTGTTAGGAGCCCCACAGGAACAGCAAGCTACAGAACGGCTTCTTAACAGCAAGAATTATTCTACCAGTGTTAAATGTCATAAATGTGTGTATTTATATTTAAAGACTTGGCATTGGCTCCAAACAAAGCCCCAAACATTGAGAGTGCCACATACTTCCCCTCTATGTTAGAACCAGTCATTGTTTTGTTATTTTAACATATAATACTTTGTTAACTCTGAGAATTTCATAAAGCTTATTTTGATCATATCCACTTTGCACTCTATCCATGACTTCTCTTAGATCCACCTTCCACCCCACTCCATTTCCATATTCTCTCTCTCTCTCTCTCTCTCTCTCTCTCTCTCTCTCTCTCTCTCTCTGTGTGTGTGTGTGTGTGTGTGTGTGTCTGTCTGTCTGTCTGTCTGTCTGTCTATCTCTTAGAAGACTATCTTTGTAGCACATGTCCTGGTCCTCTGGCTCTTACAATCTTTGTCCCACTATGTTCCCTGAGCTCTAAGTGTGGGAGGACTGTTGTAAATGTGTTAACTGGGGGTAGGTGCCCCACAGACAGTTGTTCTCTGTATTTTGAACACTCGTGCATTATACAATCAAGGCCAATTATTTTTAACAACAACAAAAGATCAGGTTTTGGCCAGAGAAGAAAGTGAACAGTTATAAAGAGGACCAAAATGGAGCCCCAGGCTAACCAGCTCTAGGTAATCCAGCATCTTACTGCGGATGCTCAGAGGCCATGCCTAGAGGTACTGTGCCGAGCAAGTCAAATACCTGCATTGCAGAATGTCATTCTTTAAGGAGAAGAAATGGCTAAGACTTAATCTCTCAAGAAAAGCGTATCACAGGAAAAGAGAATCTTGAAAACTGAGTATGGAAGAATGTGGAGTTAATGCTAATTTCACTTTTCATTAATGGCAATTTGCCTTTAAGAAATTAGCCATTGTTGGGCATGGTGGCACACGCCTTTAATCCCAGCACTCAGGACACAGAGGCAGGTGGATCTCTGTGAGTTCCAGAGGCCAGCCTGGTCTACAATGCAAGATCCAGGATAGTCAGGGCTGTTACACAGATAAACCCTGTCTTGAAAAACCTAAAGAAAAAAAGGAAGGAAGGAAAAAATAGAAAAGTGAAATAAATTAGCCATTATCAGGAAATGGGATGGGGATGGTGAGAAAAAAATAAACAGAAAGATACAATTCCTAAAGAATAATGCCTATTGATTAATATAAAATTAAAGTCTAAAAGATAATGGCTTTGACTTCCCACTTCTTTGTAATCCAATTGCTTTTAAGCTATTCACAGTTTTGAAACTGTATAATAAATACTTGATGTCATTGGCACTGTGGGTTTTTTCAGTGTGAACTTATACTTTTGAGACTATTAATTACAAACAGAAGAGGGGATATGACAGTAATAATATTTTATACCATTGCTCATGAACACTGCTGTGTTTCTAATGGTGATTTGCACTATCAAAGTAAGATGCTCAGGCACAATAAAAGTAGAAAACCATTGATGTAGAATAAAAAGGCAAGGAATGACCAATGGAAAAATAATTAAGGCATAAAATAGTCTAAAGGATAAAGCAAATATAAAACCATCTATGTTACTTATATAAAATTGCATCATTTTGCAGTCTTCAACCTGCAATTTGTCTTGCAGACTTGTGGGAGTGGCCAATGACTGCTCCAACTTGAGACCCAAATGCCAGGAGAGGAATCCCATGCCTGACACTGCCTAGATGGTCAGGAACCAGAATCTGGGTAGCCCAGAGTCCCAACAGAACCAAGAAAAATGTCAACGAAATGACTCCTAGTAATATTCTGATATACCCGTAGACCAGAGTCTACCATAGTCATCATCAGAGAGGCTTCATCCAGCAACTGATGGGAGCAGATACAGAGACTCACAGCCAAACGCTGAGCAGAGCTCTGGGAATCTGTGGAAGAGGGAGAGGAAAGACTGTAGATGCCAGAGGGATCAAGACACCTCAAGACCACAGAATCAACCAACCAGAGCCCGTAGGGGCTCACAGAGACTGAACCGACAGTCGGGGCTGCACGAGTCTGACCTAGACCCTCTGCCTATGCTATAGTTGTGTAGCCTGATGTTCTTGTCAGACTACCAACAGTAGGAGTGGGAGGTGTCTCTGACTTTTGCCTGCTTTTGGGACCCTTTCCTCCTCCTGGGCTGCCTTGTCCAGCCTTAATATGGGGAGAATGTGCCTACTCTTGTTGTAAATTGTTATGCCGTGTTTGGTTGACATCCCTGAATGCCTGCTCTTTTCTGAAGGGAAAGGAGGAATGGATCTGAGGGAGATGTGGGGGAGAGGGAGAGGGGGGAGAAACTACAGTTGGGATGAAATATATGAGAGAATGATAAATTTTTTAAAAATTTCAAAATGATTACCACTTCTAAAAGTTTACAAGATCTTTACTTTCAGTATTTCCACCCTGATGTTTTGCTTCTCTCGGGTTGGCTTTTGGTTGTTTTGTTTTGTTTCTTTTTTATCCCTCCATATATGAAGGGACACAGGACACTCTAGTCAGCTGCGATGGCTAAACGGAAGAAAACACGTTGACTAAGCATGGTGGCTTGGTGTGACAGCGGGGTGCATCCTGGGGTCGTCTTGGCTAGTGGCTCTCTAGTACAGAATGCCCTGTGCTAGCTTGAGATCCCCTGGCCCGGGGAATAGAAGAGGCGGAAAACAGTAGTTCTAAACCCATTGTAGTTTCCTTTCCTGTTGCCCGACCAAGGCTACTTGGGAGCGAAAGGGCTTAGTTGGTTTATTTTTTGTTATTATTATTTAAATTACAAACAAGCTTGCTTCACATGTCAGTCCAAGCTCCCTCTTCCTCCCCTCCTTCCCCGCCCCCCCACCAACCCCCCAACTCCCCACTCCATCCCCCCCCTCCACTACCCAGAGAGGGTGAGGCCCTCCATGGGGGGGGGCGATCTCCAAAGTCTGTCATTTCATCCATCATCCTAGACCCTTCCCCATGTGTCCAGGCTGAGAGAGCATTCCTCCATGTGGAATGGGCACCCAAAGTCCATTTGTATGCCAGGGACAAATACTGATCCCCACAGATTGCCCACAGAGACCCCACAGATTGCCAAGGCCTCTTCATTGACATCACATTCAGGGGGTCTGGATCAGTCCCATGCTGGCCTCCCAGCCATCAGTCTGAGGTCCATGAGCTCCCCCTTGTTCAGGTCAGCTGTTTCTCTGCAGTCAAGAGCAGAGGGAGAAGTGAGCATCTGCTTGCCATGAGGAGCTGGCTTCCTCCTCATTCAGAACAAGCCCAGCTCTTGGAATGGCGCCTCCCTCTCTGGGGTGGGTGGGGTTTGTTCTACCTCCACCCAATTAAGGAACCCCTCACGGGTGTACCAAACTGCGCAGCGAACCTAGACAACCCCTCCCTTTGTGGAGTAGCTCATCTAGACGGTCCTTCGTGGAGACGCCGCCTTCTCCCTCCGTCATCATTCTGGCTTTAGCGTCTGGCCTAGTTCAAACAAAATTTCGAAGCGTCATTTTGTGTTTCTCGAATCAAAGCTAAAGCCCCTTATCTTGACTACGCAATCAATCAACGGCGGACTCTTCACTTTGAAAGATTGGCTATGTATACACTGTTCTGCCTGCATGTATCCCTGCAGGCCAGAAGAGGGCGCCAGATCTCATTACGGTTGGTTGTGAGCCGCCATGTGGTTGCTGTGAATTGAACTCAGGACCTCTGGAAGAGCAGCCAGCGCCCTTAACCTCTGAGCCAGCTGGAGAGTCTTCGCTTTTGTTCATCCCACCTTGCCCCAGTCATCACAAGACTGATCAATCTCTCTCTCTCTCTCTCTCTCCCTCCCTCCCTCCCTCCCTCCCTCCCTCTCTCTCTCCCTCTCCCTCCTTCCCTCCCTCCCTCCCTCCCTCCCCCTCTCTCTCTCTCCCCCCTCTCTCTCCCTTGCTCTCCCTCTGTCCTGCTTCAAATCACCTCTTCACTGTCTCTAGCCACTTTGATAAGGAATAATTAATGATGAAAACCCAGGAAATGCAGGCTGCATTTTCATCACTTCCATTAAGGTGTAGCAAAAGCAGAGTCTATAGCAGAGTTACTGAATGAAAGACTTAAACCATGCATGTCTGAACACGCTATGTCAGGAAAGCACTTTCAACCTTAAAAACTGAAACAAAACATATCATCAGGCCAAAAGAAAAAATCTCAATGAGCCATGCTTTTCCACGTTGTGTAAGGTCTCAATGGTGATGTTTACTTTCATGAAAACCTTGCTTTGGAACAAGGTCAAAACTTATTTTTAAATATTAAATCATACATGAATAAAAAATAAGACTAAGGTGAGTTATGAAAATGAATTTACATTCCCCCCAGTGTGGCAGTTTGAATGTAATTGACCCCCATAAGCTCACTAGGAGAGGCATTTGTTGGAGTAGGTGTGATTTTGTTGGAAGAAGTGTGTCTCTGTCCAAGTAGACTTTGAGGTCTCATATGCTCAAGCCACACCCAGTGTTTCAATTCACTTCCTGTTGCCTGTGAAGCAAGATAATAATGGACTAAACCTCTGAATTGTAAGCCACCCAATTAAATGTTTCCTTTATAAGAGTTTCTGTGGTCATGGTGTCTCTTCACAGCAATGGAAACCCTAACTAAGACACCAGGAAATGTTATTACAGAGTGAAGTCCATTTCGGTTAACAGTAATGACCTTCCCAGTACAGGAACTGGAGGATTCAGTCTGAATAAAAGAAAGTTTCGTTGTTTTTCCCTTTTATTGAAAATGGATTTTTTTCTAATAAAATATATTGTGATTACAGTTTGCCCTCACTCTACTCCTCCCAGTTCCTCCTCTCCCATCTTTATCCCCTCTCTTTCTGTCTTTCATTAGAAAACAAATGAGTCTCTAAAGGAGAATGATAAAATAAGATAAAGCAAAAGCTAAGACATTCAGAAAGTTGTTGTGTAGAAACACAAATAGGTAAACTTCAGAGTGGCTCACAGAGAGGGGACCAAGAAAACAGAAGCCAAGTCCATGGAAAAAGATTTCTCACTCAGGATGAAGAAGCCAATCACCTCCTCCGGTGTCTTCCAGACACCACAGGACTCACCACGCACACGTGAACTCACACAGTCTGTGGCAGGGAGCACAGTACCTGCCCAGGTTCAAGCCAGCGAGAATCCCATTGCTGAGAGGGGAAGCACGCTCTAGCTCCTTCCCATCCCTAATCAACAGGCTGTCGGTCTCCAACCGGTATCTGCTCGCAATTGTGAAATTGGTTTTCTCCATTGTAGTCTTACCAGATATAGTAAGCACATTTGAGGGTACGCCCCATGCCTACCAGTAGATGCCCAGCACAAAATGGATTTCATGGGATGTTTGTAGGCTTTTGGCTCATTATTGTTTTGTTCTGTCAGTTTTTTGTCTTGATAGTCTTTTATTTGTGTATTATTGTTTCCAATTTTACGTGTCCATGGATTTTATTTTTGTATGCCTATTTTTGTGCTTTTTCTTTCTTTTTTTTAAAAAAATCAGATATTTGGTTTGTTTGTTTGATTTTGGTTTGGTTGGGTTTTTTGTTGTTGTTGTTTTTGTTTGTTTTCTAAAGAGAGTGGATAGGCAATAAGGTGGAGAGTATCTGGGAGAAGAAACCATGATCACAATATATTGTAAGAAAAAAGTATTTTAATTTCTTTAAAAAGAGAGAAATAGTCAATAGACAAATGAAGTGGCTTCAGCGCTGTCTCCCATTGGTCACTGCAGTGAGAGGGGCA
Source organism: Mesocricetus auratus (assembly GCF_017639785.1). Taxonomy (NCBI): domain Eukaryota; kingdom Metazoa; phylum Chordata; class Mammalia; order Rodentia; family Cricetidae; genus Mesocricetus; species Mesocricetus auratus. Next base: position 62,943,326 of record NW_024429198.1, read on the forward strand.
TGTGCTCTCTCCATAATCACTGCAGTGAGGGGCATGAGCTCTCTCCATAATCACTGCAGTGAGAGGGGCATGTGCTCTCTCCATAATCACTGCAGTGAGGGGCATGAGCTCTCTCCATAATCACTGCAGTGAGAGGGGCATGTGCTCTCTCCATAATCACTGCAGTGAGGGGCATGTGCTCTCCATAATCACTGCAGTGAGGGGCGTGTGCTGTCTCTATAATCACTGCAGTGAGGGGCGTGTGCTATCTCTATAATCACTGCAGAGAGGGGAGTGTGCTCTCTCCATAATCACTGCAGTGAGGGGCATGTGCTCTCCATAATCACTGCAGTGAGGGGTGTGTGCTCTCCCAATAATCACTGCAGTGAGGGGCGTGTGCTCTCCCAATAATCACTGCAGTGAGGGGCGTGTGCTCTCCATAATCACTGCAGTGAGGGGTGTGTGCTCTCTCCATGGTCACTGCAGTGAGGGGCGTGTGCTCTCTCCATAATCACTGCAGTGAGGGGCGTGTGCTGTCTCTATAATCACTGCAGTGAGGGGCGTGTGCTCTCTCCATGGTCACTGCAGTGAGGGGCGTGTGCTCTCTCCATAATTACTACAGTGAGGGGCATGTGCTCTCCATAATCACTGCAGTGAGGGGCGTGTGCTTTCCCCATAATCACTGCAGTGAGGGGCGTGTGCTCTCTCCATGGTCACTGCAGTGAGGGGTGTGTGCTCTCCCCATGGTCACTGCAGTGAGGGGTGTGTGCTCTCCCCATGGTCACTGCAGTGAGGGGTGTGTGCTCTCTCCATGGTCACTGCAGTGAGGGGCGTGTGCTCTCTCCATGGTCACTGCAGTGAGGGGCGTGTGCTCTCCCCATAATCACTGCAGTGAGGGGCGTGTGCTCTCCCCATATTCACTGCAGTGAGTGAGGGGCGTGTGCTCTCTCCATGGTCACTGAAGTGAGGGGCGTGTTTTCTCCCCATGGTCACTGCAGTGAGGGGCGTGTGCTCTCCCCATAATCACTGCAGTGAGGGGCGTGTGCTCTCCCCATAATCACTGCAGTGAGTGAGGGGCGTGTGCTCTCTCCATGGTCACTGAAGTGAGGACCGTGCTCTGACCAACAACAACAGGGTTCACTTCCGAGTTGCTCTCCAGATCCCACACTGGCTGTCTCATGCCCTCATCACCTCAGCCTCTGGATTCCCATTTCTCTCAGCTTCCGGGTACCTCTCACCACCTTGTCTCTCCACAAAGCTTGGAGCTTCTTTTTCTCAGCTACGAGAGTCTCTGTGTCCTCAAAGCACAGCCCTGGCCCTGCAGCATGGCTTCCAGAGCTCTTCACTCTTCCCTTTGCCTGACTGCCCAGTGCTCAGTAGGGAAGTACGCTGTGATATAGTTCAGGCATTTTTCTTTTTCTTTTCTTTTTCTTTTTTTTCGGTGTTTAGAAACAGGGTTTCTCTGTGGCTTTGGATCCTGTCCTGGAACTCGCTCTTGTAGACCAGGCTGGCCTGCCTCTGCCTCCCGAGTGCTGGGGTTAAAGGCGTGAAGGATGGCTCAGCCATGAAAGGCTAAGCTCACAACCAGAAATATAGGTCAGGGCTTTTAATTTTCTCTTTTTGCACAGAATTAAAGGGCTGTCCCTGGGCAGTATAGCCAAGCCTACTGTAAAGGTCTTTGCAGTCAAGTCAGACAAATATGAACTCGATCCTGGGACATATGTGAATAGAAAACTGTCATCAGGGGTTGACTAATGAATGACTTTCAGCCCCAGAAGGGGTACCTAATGGTGGAGAATTGAATTACCTTTCAGGATTATTTCCAATACTATTGTCATAAATATTCAACTGGTGGCCTTGACATTTGCAGACTCCAATGCTAAAAAAAAAAATAAAAGGAAAGAAAATATGCCAACTGGCAGAAACCAGGAACAAAAAGCTGCAAGGCCAGAACGCCAGATAGACAGAACCAGATACAATTCAATTAATTAAAAATCCAAGCTGTCATCCCAGGAGCCTCAGATTTTAATTCAATTATAAGCTTAATGCAAGTCAACATGGGACTTTCACCTAAAAGAGACGCTAATGTGACCCTAGGACTTATGAATAGGTGTGTGGCAGCTGTGATAAAGGAGATAAAGGTTCCCCTGTCCTCTGCGAATGTCCTAACCTCTAAAGATGGTATCTTGATGCTGTCTTCGTGTATAAAAGGGCTCTCAAGGAGAAAGAGCCTCTGGAGGTTCAAGAACACGAGTAAGATGTAGATCTACATTTGGACTTGTCCTTAATGGTGTGAAGCATCATGGAGTGGACTAAATTCTCTATCACTGTACTGGAAGCACACTATAAATAAACGGTCATTTGAATTCACAAATTCTGCAACTTGCCATAACCCAAAAGGCTGAGTGAGGGCCAAGGGGCAAAAGCTTGTGATGTCAGTAAACTGAGCAGGCTGGGGTTAGTGAGACAGTGAACCAGCCTCAAGAATTGAGAAGCCGCACTCTACGGAGCCGCCTCTGAGGGTCCAACAGAGATTATTCGTTATACTTCCACACTTACTCTAAACGCGTCAAATAATGGAATCCCAGAGGGAAATCTCTTTCTGTGTTCTGCTTTATAGAAACTTTAAACCATTTCTTATCCTGAACTTACTCTGTAAAGTTTCTTTTGAAGTTGTGAGAGAGCTGCTGGGAATTTTCCAGTTGAAAGCTCTAAGTTGTAATTGATTAAAAACCGTAATGATGAATTATAAAGTAAGTCTGATCTGGACATTTAAAATTTTTATTTTAAATTGTGTGTGTTTGTGTGTGTGTGCGTGTGTGTGTGCAGGCGTGTGGCATGTGCTTGCACAAACGTGTACCGCCACACCCAGCTGTCTCCATGGGGACCTGAGCTCAGGTATTCAAGCTGGTATAGCGAATACTGCCATTGACCAACCCATCTCACCAGCCCCGTATGTGTTTTTTAAAATTGCTTTCCAAGATAATCAAGTAAAATAAGTCTACTCCTTGTGTCCCATGTGTGAGCACATTCATGCATTTAACAGGGTGCGCACATGCGTGTGCACACACGCAGATACACTCACACACATACACACACGTGTGCAGGCACACACACACACACACGTGTCCTGAACATGCTCATTCTCTCGGGCACCTAGGGACTTCCAGGAACTTCTCTTCTCCCCTCTACTTTAGTACAACTCTTCGAGTCAGTGGGCATCTTGGGAACTTTTGCTGTACAAAACACCCAGTCCTCAGCATTTCTCCTGAAATCTTCACATATAATTTCCCCTGTGTGTCAAATTCAATACTTTCCTTTCTTTCTTACATGGTGGACTTGTGACACCAGCATGTCCCCCATATATATGAGGTACTTGTAGGCGTTTTCTTTTTATAAAGGGAAAAAGTCCATTGTATTTTCTGTACTTTTGAGATCTACTTTTTAATTTTATCTTTTTTTAGTAGTATGAATTCTGGAGTCACTAAAATTTTCACTGAAGTAAACTTTATTCGCCTTCAGATGCCTTATACCCTGAGAAAGCAAACCTGTGCCTCGCACCAACCTGCCGAGACCTATGACCCCAAGTTTTCTGACTTGCGGTCTGTGTGCCCCTCTGCTCCTTGCTGGGCTCTCTCTGCTTTACCGGTGGCATTGCTGGAGTGGTGACCACTCCTGCTCAGGCTCATTGCTTCCCTGGGACTCTAACTGTGAGTCTGTTAATGTTGTGATCTAATTCTCCATCCTTAATTCTCTCTCTCTCTCTCTCTCTCTCTCTCTCTCTGTCTCTCTGTCTCTCTCTCTCTCTCTCTCTGTCTCTGTCTGTCTCTGTCTCTCCCTCCCTCCCTTTCCTCCTCCCTCCCTCCTGCCCTCCCAAAATGGGTATGGTGGCACACACCTATAATCCCAGCCCAGCCCTTAGGAGGTAGAAACAGGAGACTCTTAAACTTGATGTTAGCCTGAGTGAAAGGGCAAACTTCTGTCTTGAAATAAAATAACGAAACCATATTTTCAGCTCTTTTCACAAATATAGATCAAAGCCCTGTATCTTGAACCTTTTGTTTAGGTTTATTAAAGACTTTATAAGCATTGAACATGTATTCACATTTAATTTCTACATGTTCCGCCCATATTTCCGGACTTTATGCCATCTTATTTCACACTAGTCCGTACTAAGGCACTTTGCTTCTGGAGTATACATATATATATGTGTGCCCATTTCAGTTCTCCAGCCCCAAACTTTTCTCGTTTTCTGAGCCTTCCAGCAGGCGCTTGGCCAGTGAGAGCTGCCATACAGGGGCTTAGGAAGCGACTCTGCCAGTAAAGCTCTTGCCACACAAGCACGAAGATTTAAGTCAGATTCCAGCGCTCACATAAAAAGCCAGGCATTGCAGTGTGCATCTGCAATCCCTGTGACGCTGACATGAAAACAGGCAGATCCCCGGCACCGGCTGTCGCCGGCCTAGCCCAATCGGCGAACTCCAGATTCATCAGGAACTTGTCTCGAAGAGTGAGGTGGAGAGGGAGTCAGGTGATGGTGCATGCTGACCTCTGGCCTCCATATGCAGAGAGAGAGAGAGAGAGAGAGAGAGAGAGAGAGAGAGAGAGAGAGAGAGAGAGAGAGAGAGAGAGAGAGAGAGAGAGAGAATAAAATATTCTGAAAAATTAGTACATGAAAGGGAAACAAAGGGATGGAGAGCAGGGAAGAGAAGGTCCAAGGTAGTTGGGGAAAGATGCGTTCCTTAGACTGGATGTTATTGTGGACTGCACTTCTCTAAGGTACAGAGTGATGGTGGCCACGATGCCAACAGATAGGAAAAGAAACGCAAGCAGGGTTCGGGAAGTACAATGAAGAACCCAAATCAAGAGAAGGCTTATCAGAGGCAGTAGTGGGGACGGCTTTCAGGTTCAACTTGAACGAGCTTCATTTATAGGAGGGGAAATCAGAGTTGAGTATGCCTTACACAGTTCAAGAGCAGGAGGTGGTCCTGAACCAGAGGACGTGAATTTAAACTAATGCCTCTTCCTTGTCATCCTACTTCTCCAAGTCCAGACCATCTTTCCCCCAATTCTACAAGCTGAGTGATGGAAAGAAACACTGCTCACCTCGTCAGCACCTCAGAAAGAGGAGAAGGGCCTTGGCTCCCATTCCTAAAATCCACAGCAAAGATACAGACTAGGATCCATTTATTAACATGGAAACTCTTTCAGGAATCCAGGGATCGGTATGAAAGACACAGGATATGTTAGAAAGAAGAGGAACTGTTGTTTTTTTTTTTTTAATGTGTTAGAGATGGAAAACACACGGACACAGAGAATCGGCATTTATAAATATTCGTATTTATGCTTAAAACTTGCAATTCTGCATTTTGTGTTCTTAAACTAATCAATTTGGATTACAAACACTTAAATATCAAAGTTTTAACATGAAAGGAAAGCATGGTGTTGCACGCCTACAGTTGTGACACTTGGGGCAGGAGAGAGAGAATCACAAGTTTACAGCCATCTGACCCACATAATAAAACTTTGTCTTTAAAAAAGAGAGGTGGCTCAGAAGTTAAGAGCCCTGACTGCTCTTCCAGAGGTCCTGAGTTCAATTCCCAGCAACCACATGGTGGTTCACAACCATCTGTAATGAGATCTGGTGCCCTCTTCTGGAGTGCAGGCAGAATACTAAATAAATAAAATCTTTAAAAAAAAAAAGAAAAGAAAAGAAAAAAATTTTTTAAAAACTGTCAATTTATTACCTAACTTTAAAAAGCCACTCTGAAATAGAATTCCTTCCTTCCTGTTATTCTACACCACCCCCAAGTACTGGCCCCCAATTATGATGGTTTGATTTACTATTTTTAACATTATGACAGTGCTTAATTATACGCAAATGCATTCTGATCTTCACTGTCAGTATGGCATTCAATAAATAAAAAGATGTCCACCACTTTATTACAAAATAGGCTATGTGCTAAACAATTTTGACCAACAGTGAGCTAATGCAAACTCTCTGAGCATGCTGAATGCACATAGGCTGAGCTCTGACCCTCAACATGCTGGGCATGTCAAACAAAGTTACAAGCGGTTCATCAGTTTACAACCCCATGAGGAGTGTGGAACCACCTGTAATTTCGCCTGCAACTATTAGATAAGGAGCTTGCTTTCGTTGTAATTCTTTGCTAACGTCTTGCCAAATCTACATTCCTCCCTCCTTGTTTGTCTCTGTCTAACTAGAGCAGCTTACATACTTTATACATCTATCTACTCGTTCTTCTAGTTATCTCTTTAAAATGATTAACCCGGGCAAATCGAGCCAACCTCCAAAATACGTGTCATCTTTGTATATGCTATGCTGTGGGGCCTAACGTCTCAGCAGTTTGAAATGGTAAGCCACATTATAAGGGCTCCTTTCAGAAAAGACTGTGTAACAGCTTCGCAGCTGAATAGGAACTCTGGATGTCTCGACGCCAAAGCAGAAACAAAAGCCGGGTGACAAGGATGCTAGAAAACTGGCCTTTTGTCTTGTAGCGTGTCTGAAATGAAGAAATAAATGCGGGCTGTGCAGTCAGGTTCCTTTGGCATCGGGTTTTGGCCCTACACCCGTGCCTCCAATCCAGGCCCATCTGCCCTGCGCCCTAATGATCGAAGCTTTGCCTCCACTGAACCAGGAACCTCATCTGGCTCCCTTGGCATTGTATTTCACGTAGCGCCTAACCAGTATGAGGTCGCGGTAAGCAATCGCGGTAAGTACTGAATGAGTGACTCACGTACGACGTTTGTATTCATAAATGGAGCTAAACATCTTCCAGGCAAAGCTGAGATGGAGAGATACAGGAAGCAGAGACAAAGCATCCTGTTTCCTGTAACTGCTGTCTCCCTTCACATGTGTTCCCGGGAGACCCTTCACGTACCAGAGCTCAGTACCCGCAGCTCCTTCCCTTCCAGACTGGCCGCTGCTTATAAAGATCAGTCTGTGAAGGCAAAGCAGTTGCTGGCCGAGAGCCTGCCAGACAGTTCAGGGCACAGGTCCCTTCCAGTCCTCCATGGTTTCTTTCGATAAATAGCACGATTGCACTGCCTAGGTAAGTAATTCCTTCCACCAGGAGACGCTGGCAATGAAGTTATCCCGGACCATGAAAAAATGTCCAAGGAAATCATAAGAGAGCCAGTAAACTCAATCAACGGGGTGAGCTCAGCTCTTATTTGTTCCCTGAATAACCAGACAGCACACAGCTTACCCGGCAAATGAAATCAGCCCAAGGCCAAACATCCAGTTTCATACAACACGTCGTGTGTCTTTCTTTCCATGGCAGACGTTTTCCTAATGAGCAGAAGTCACAAGCATGTGGTGTGGGGAGTGGGGGGGGGCGTCGGTACTTTGAGCTGCTCATACACAATCAGAGACCCACAGGAGCAAATACACAAGGCTCAAGGCAGTCAAAGCCGGAATCGGAGCTGACATGTACTAGAGACAACTCCACACTTGATCCATGGATCCGCTTACACTTCCTGGCAATCTTTGGGTGTGCTCTACTTGAATCTTCATCTTATAGACAGGGAAAGAGGAGGCTGAAAAGATTAAAATGAAGTTAATAGCAAATTTAGGATCTGAGCTGACGTTTCCTGCCGGACAGACACACATTTGGGTCTGCTAAACCCCTCACCGTGAGGAAGGGTCAGAGGCAGGAAAAAAAGAGGAGGGAATGAGAAGAAAGGCATTTTTACTAGAGACCGGAGGCTGCTTCATGGAGAGCCAGTATGAGAGGGACAGAAAACAAATAGAATTATTTTAAAGACAGAAATTGAGGAGGAGCTTCAAAAAGAAAGAATGATGTCCCGCTCCCAGAAAAGCAGGTAGCTGACCCACGAAAGCACAGACTGGTTGCTCAGCAGAGCAGGGCGTGTAGAGCCTCCCCAGGCTGCATCCGGCCTAGCATGGTCCCAAGCGTGTGGCCACCAAGGGACATATTGTAAAGAACTCCAGCACCTGGCTGGGGACTGCGGAAATCCAAATAGGAGGCTGGCACGTTCCAACAGACACGGGCAAGCGCCAGATGAAAGGCAGAGGATTTGAAAAATTCCCGACACTCACGGCCTCCCCATCCCCCCTTAGTCCATAGGTCCTGGTTGAAGGACCACAGGAATGAATGGACTCGAGCAGAAGTCATACTCGGGAGAAGGTGTCCTCAACCAGCAAGCATTACCACCAAAGAAGAACAGCTCAGGGGCCCCAAGTGCAGCTCCTGAGAACCGCATAACCCTCTCACCCCGACCAGTGCCCTGCGCAGCGAGACACCCTGCAGAACCACAGAAAGCATGCGGGCACATTACGGGAAATGTTGCTGCAATCAGTTGAACAACAGACTGGCAAACCACAGATCCCGAAGACAGCAGGAGGGCGGTAAGGGGTCTAGATCGGGAGAGCCCCGGCGCTTGCCACCGGCATGCAGGAGAGAAGGAGAAAGACACAGGAAGACAAAGAACCGGGCAGCAGCATCCTGATGCTAGGCTGTCCCACTCCGGGAGACTGACGGAGAGCATTGCGCCAACCTCAGCTTTTCCCCAGGCATATTTAGACACTTCATCTACATTTCATTTTCCATCTTTTAACTACGTGACATGTTGTTTGCTTTTTTAGTTAGTTGATTCTTCTCTTAGTACATACTGCGTTGTATTTTAAGTGCTCAGCTGATATGCTGTAATTAGCATTTTATTAGAGATTAAAAACTCCTACATCTTTCCTTATATCTCTGTTCTGCTTTGCAATTTCCACTCTACCTCTTCTTACACCATAATACTCCCCTCCTCCCTCACTACTTAAATATGCCGCATTTTCCCCAACCAGAGCCCAGTACTCCCGTCTGAAACCCTTTTGAGAGACCGGGATTCAAGGGCACGGTGTCTTCTGCAGCTAACACCGAGATTCCCATCAAGCTGACAGATGTTTCTGCAGTCATCTTTTCCCCAGAGCCCAGTACTCCCGTCTGAAACCCTTTTGAGAGACCGGGATTCAAGGGCACGGTGTCTTCTGCAGCTAACACCGAGATTCCCATCAAGCTGACAGATGTTTCTGCAGTCATCTTTTCCCCAAATACAAATCACAGTGAAGACAGCCCACAGTGAGAACCCACAAAACAAGCAAACAAAAACCCAAACAGATGCATGAATCACACACACACACACACACACACACACACACACACAGCAATACCCCAGTATGACAACCCCCCCCAAGCTCACAGCTTCTCAATACTGGATATAGCTAAATGACAGAAGAAGATTTCAGAAATCTATTTTTTAAAAGATTCTAAGACCAGGGCGGCATGACAGCTCAGCAAGCAAAGGCACTTGCCGCCAAACCTGATAACCCTGAGTCCTATCCCACAGAACCAGGGGTGGAGAGTGGTAGCTAGTTCCTGCAAGTTGTTCTCTCATCCCCCACACCCTAAACAAATATATTAAATAATTATTTTTTTTTATTTTATTTTGGCTCAGTGGCCAAAAAGAGGGCTGAAGTAAACAGAAAATGCAATCAAAGATCTAGAAAATAAACTTGTGAGATTAATTTAAGCACGTAGACAAGGAAGTTACCAAAGGAGATGGAAGAATCAGTAACTTGTAGAAAGAAAAAAATTAAATGTGGGGGGGGGAATGCACCAAGAAATAGAATTACTGAAGGAGAACCAAACAGAAATGTTATAAGTGAGTGAGTGTGCCTCGTGAGCAGAAAGACCCGGCAAGGGAACGACTCTCACGGATGGAGAATAAAGTCAGGGCAGTAATACATACAGGCGTATATCAAGAAACGCAAAATCAGTGAGCGCGACCAAAACTTCAAGGAGTCTTGAGCATGCACATAAAAAGAAGCCAAACCTAAGAATTCATGGGACAGAAGGACGTTACATAAAATCGGTGGCTTTAGGCAATCTGTGAATGAAATTATAGCTGAGAATTTACAAAGCCTAAGAGAAAGAAATAGACACCCAAACACGGGAACGTTTTACAACCCCAAATAGACATGATCAGAAAAGAACCATCTCACAGTATATCACAGTCTGGATATCCAAAAAACAAAGAAAAGAAATAAGTGAAAGCTGTAAGGGGAAAACACCAACTAACAGGTATGGCAGAAATATCAGAATAAGATCAGATCTGCATCCTTCATCGAGTAGCTGATGGAAGCAGAAGCAGAGATTCACAGCTGGGAAACTTGAATAAGACTAAACCAGGCCCCTTGAACACGGAGGTCAGTTTGGAGGCCGGTGAAGTCTATGGGGCCACTGGCAGTGGGACCAGTGTTTATCCCTAGTGCACAAATGGGTTTTGGGAGCCCATTCCCTATGGAGGGATACTCTCTCAGCCTAGATACAAGGGAGAGGGCCTAAGCCCTGCCCCAAATGATGCAACAGACTTTGATGATCCCCATGGGAGGACTCACTTTCCCTGAGGTGTGGAATGGCAGAATGGGAGGACAGAAGGGAGAGGGAACTGGGATTGGTATTTAAAACAAGACTGTTTGTTATTTAAATTAAAATTAATTTTAACAAAGATCAGATCTGTAATAAACAACCATAAAAGCCAAGATAACATGGAATGATATATTTCAAGTCTTGAAAGTAAATAGTTGTTATTCTAGACTGTTATACCCAGAAAAAATATCTATGAAAATCAAGGGAGAAATAAAACTTTTAAAAGAAAACCACAAGTTGAGATGTTAATACATAACATCTAGGGCAACATTACAGAAAATTATTTTTAAAATACCAAAAGGATTTTACATGTGAGAACACAGGAAGGCATACAGGTTAAGAAAGCAATAGGTGAACACAGGATAACTCAGAAAGAATTGATTATGTGTTGGGAGCTGGAGAGACAGCTCAGAGGTTAAGAGCACTGACTGCTCTTCAAGAGGTCCTGAGTTCAATTCCCAGCAACCACATGGTGGCTCACAACCATCTGTAATGAGATCTGGTGCCCTCTTCTGGCCTGCAGTCATACATGCAGGCTGAAAACTGTATATGTAATAAATAAATCTTTAAAAAAAATAAAACAAAAAAGACCAAAAAAAAAAAAAAAGGAATTGATTATGTGTCAAACAGCAATCTATCAAGCATCCAACAATACCAGAAAGGTGGGCAGGGAGGAGAGCTACCAGCTAACCAACCAACAAGAACAACAAACAGCAAATTCATAAACAATGGTAAACACTTCTTACTCATAAGCTTGAACACAAATGTCCTTAAGTTACCAATTAAAAGACTCTGACTAGTAGACTGAATTAAAAACATCATCAAACTATCTGCAGTCTCCAAGAAACTCATGAGGCTAAGACATCCACAAACTGAGAGTCAAACATTGGAAATCAAACCACTAAGCTGAGGACAAGCTGGCACAAAAACTCTCATCTCTGATAAAGTATACTTTAAGCCGAAATTAATTGGAAGAGATAAACAGAGTGATTACATATTAACAAGGGAAGCAGCTTCTCAAGAGGACATAATACTGTAAATGTTTATGTCCTGAACCTTGGGGCCTCTAATTTAAAAAAATTATAAAAGGCATAAAAAAACCCCACATAGGTCCAGACACAATAATAGTGAGAGTTTTCAATGGCCACTCTATCAGTTACTTCTCTTGCTGTGGTAAAACTCCGTGAGGAAAGTGACTTACAGCAGAAAGAATTCCTTCGGTTTATGATTCCAGAAAGATAAAAGTTCATTATGGATTGGAAGTGTGGCAGCTTGCAGCAGGCATGGCAGAAAGAGCAGGAAACTAACTGAGCGCTCTTCTCTCAGCGCTGGAATGAGATAAGGTGTGGTGTGGTCAAATTAAACACGGTTGGTGGTGGGAACCAACGCTAGGCCAAGGGGGGTAAGTGCCTACGAGGAAAGCAGGAAGAGAAATCTGTGTCACCGTCGCTCTCAAGGCTGACGATGATAACCTCCCTTCTCTCTCACACACTCTCTCTCTCTCTCTCTCTCTCTCTCCTTTGTGTTCATTCTATGTATGACTGGAATGTTTTAATTATTGACCTTGAACCATCCTTTGACATTTGATAAGTTCTCAGTTAATGAGAAATAATAAAATATGAGATAAACGACAAAGACGTTTAAAATGATAATGTCACACACAAGTCTCATTAGCTAAAAACAGCCTCTATTTGAAAAAAAAGGACAAGACTCTAAAACAAGGGTTTCAGTTGGTTTAAATTGACCATTGGGGATAAAACAAGCAACAAGACTACAGAATATGTTTTCATTGTTATACCCACTGGGCAAAGCTGTGTATAGTTACGCCTTTAGTTTTCCTAGAACTTGAGAACACTTGCCAAAGAATGCACGCATCTAGCCTTACCTACACGACGCACACGCGCACACACACACACATGTGCACACACACACACACACACACACACACACATTTCTACTTAAAACACTGAAAACTTCAAGCCATCAATTGTCATGTGTTAGAGTGGCTGTGTCCATTCCTGTGTTTGTTAGGGTCATGCATATGCACTGTTGTTACACAGAATGAGTTTCTAATGACCATCCTAAGTCTCAGCATAAGCCATGTCTTGGGTACTTGTCTCCTAGAAATCCTCTTTCTTACCCTGTGAGTCCAGATGACAGAAAGACGACACTCAGCTCCCCGTTCTGCAAACATTTCCTGTACTGCTCCACAGAAAAGACCCAAAGTCCTGCCCACAGATGTCAATGCTGTAGCTCATTCTACAAAAGCAGACACCTTGACACTTCTCATTCTGGTTCTTTTCTCTACTTTCTTGACACAGGGTCTTAAGGAGTCCAAGATAGCCTCAAAGTCACTGCATAGCCTAAGACAGACTTGTCCATCCGGCGTCCTCCTCTTAAGTGCTAGAATTATAGTCGTAAGCCACCTTCTCCAGTCCTGTCACCTTTTACTGATAATATATAAGCCAGGTTTCATCATATACCCCAGAAATAGAATTTGTTTTCATTTCCCTTATGTAAATAGTATTTTACTTAAAAGCCATTGTGTTCAGTTGTTTGTGTGTTGTCTGTGGCTGTTCCTGTACCACAGCGACAGTGTTGCGTAGTTATGGCTGAAAGCACATGACCTACAAAGCCTAAAGCTATTGCAATCCGGTCCTGTAAAAAAAGGGAAATGTACTGTAAGTATAACCAAAATATGTAAGACTTGACAAACAGGGGCCTTAACATAAGAATGCTTGCTGTTTCTTTAACCCAAAGACCAGAGATAAGTAGGGCACCAGTCAGTTCATACAGTCAACAGTGAAATCAGAGAAACTAATATTTACCCTCTCACACTCTGCCATCTGCAAAGATTCCAGCTAAGAACAATCCAGATAGAGACAGATAGACGGGCAGGCAGAGAGACAGACAGAGGAAGAAATGGGAAGAGCAAAGATTTTTCCATCTTCAAGATTGTGGGGATGGCCCAGTAAGGAAAGTGTTTGCCCGGCAAGCATGAAGACGTAAGTGTAGCTGTCTAGCAACCATATGGGAAGTTGAGCACAGTGAAATGCATCTGTAATTTCAGCACTGCACAGAGAGGCAGAGACAAGAGGACCCCAGCAAGTTCCTGACCAGCCAGTCTAGCTGAACTGGGGAGCTACAGGCTCAGTAGGAGACTTTCTTTTCAAAAGAGTCAGAGCAATTGAAGAAGATATCTAGTGTTAACCTCTGTCCTCCATGTGCACATACAGACACACACACATGCACACATGTGTGTAGCACATGTAAGTGTGAATACATGCATATACCACATACAAACAAATAAATAAGTAAATGAGTAAATACAGAAACAGTGACACCTGTCACTGACCTCTGTCTTCTGTGTGTATCCTCCAAAAGCATACACACACACACATACACACACAAACACACCAAGCATGTACACACACAAAAAGGAAAGAAAATTCCTTTTCTGTATGAAAGGCGCCTTCTCAGAAACTCGTGGCAGAAAAGCTCAAGTTGAGCAGCACGTGTAGCCATAGACCAGTCACGGTGGGATTTGAGACTGTCATGATGGAGCAGAAGCCGGGATTGCCACGCCTCACTGAATATTAGAGTTACTAGCAAATTAGAAAACACCAGTATCTGTGCTCCGTGTCAGCCCACTCTCATCAGAGTCTGTCAGATGATTCCTCGTGGCGTGTAATGTCAACTCCCAGGAAGACCCCAATAGGTGACAAGGGACGAGAACTCCTAGGAGGCTAGTTATGTTCATTTCCTGGACGAGAACTCCTAGGAGGCTAATTATGTTCATTTCCTGGAGCTGAGCATGTGTCTGGGAAGAGGGAATGACTGCTGGCTTTTGAATGGGGGATTCAGTGCTGTTGCGATGATCTATATAAACACTGTAGGGGCTGGGGAGATGGCTCACAGACTCAGAGCACTTTCTCTTCTTGCAGAAGACCCAGGTTCAATTCTCAGCATCCACGTGGTAGCTCATAACCTCCACAATTCCAACTCCAGGAGATCCAACACCCTCTTCTGACCTCTGTGGGCACCGAGCGTGTATGTGGTTCGTTTACATGTGTGCAGATGAGACAATCTAAAACAATTTAAGTACTGACAAATTTAGGCTGGGCAGTATGCCCTAGGGGTGGGAATAGACTGTCAGAAGCCTGCCAGAATCCTCAGTGAATCAGGAGACTCCACAGGAGGCTGATGGGTGGCAATTCTAAGAGAAGTTAGCCAGTTGACACATCCATGCGGCTGTCCACGGAGCCAAAGAATACAAGAAAGAAGGAGACGCTGGAGCTACAGTTAGCTCAATAGCGGACACGATGAGGAGGAAGGGGCTGTGTCGTTTCAAGGTGTCTCAACAGGTGTTCAGCTTTAGCAAAGGGGTAAAGCGCACTCCCTGCATGGCGTCTGTGACAGTGACATGGGAGCCACGGCAAAGAGGTAAACCGGAAACCTCGAGCTTACCTACAGAGATGGCAGACATCGCGAACCTGCCTCAACCTAAGCCGCGGTATGTGAAAAATACAAAGAGAAGGCAAGTTTGGAACCCTGGGCTAAAACAGGCAAAAAAAAAAACTAGTCTGCGGAAGTATAGGTTTATCCTGCAGCTTCGGCGTTACAACATTCAGCTAACAAGAACAAAATTGCTCATGCAAAGCCAGGCATTCAAGTCTGCATCCCTGGGACTGAGCCTCGATCCAAACTCTGACTAGCACATGACTCACAACTGTGAAATCTGAGTGACCTTTTGGTCTCCAGTGAAAAGCTCTGGGAAAAATTCCTTTCGCCGCACTCATTTCAAAACAGTAACAGCAGCACGGCGCCCTTTAGGATGCCTTATCAAGGGGATTCTCTCAGCATCAGTGTGGGGTCACAGCAGGACCCCTTCAACGTCGTCACCCCGTGAATTCATGTGCCACCTCAGAGATGCCAGGGTATCTCTGGGTGCCTTCCAGTATCTCATCAAATCTGGAAGGAGGACTTGCCCAACGGGAGGAAGCAGATGGGAAGCGACGGATTATCATTGTTCCTTGCCTCTTCCCCAAGCAGCTGTTGGAGCATGGGGGTTGCAGGCCCTGTGACTTCCTGAGAACCTTCCAGGGTCATTCCCAGTTTGGAAAACTCTGGATATCTATTTGTTATAAAGACAGGCCCTGAGTTACTCAGAACCCAGGAGTGCTAAGACAATAACCTTTGCCAAATCTCCTGTAATAGTAGCATAAGACAGATTAAATCACTGAGAAAATATTTATTGCTATCATTAGTAAAGTTAAGGATGCACTTTCATTAAAGGGTCACCGTAGAAAATGCCATCCAGTCTTTAATTCAACAAATGCTTAAGTGCCTGGTATTCATGAGTCATCCTGCAAATCGCAGGGAAGTAAAACAGAGTTCCTGCTTTTCAGTAAACGAAAACGTTGAAAATACCCTTTGCAGAGCCAGGGAGATGCTTCAGTGGGTAAGATTGCTTGTTGCACAAGCACAAGGACCCGAGTTCAAATACCCAGTGCCTATGTGAAAAGCAAGGCGTCACCGCAGGCACCTGTAGCCCCAGCACTACGGGAACAGAGAGAAAAATCAGTGGGGCTAGCTTGCTGCTGTCACAGCTCCAGCTTCAGTGAAAAGCCCTGTCCCAAGGGGTACTGTGCAAATAGATGTCCCACATCCTCCTGTTTTCTGTATATGTGTGCAGGTTCGAAGACCCACAGACACATGGACACATACCTCACATATACACACTCACACACACACTCACACACACTCACACACCACATAAACACACACACCACACAAACATACACACCACATCCTCCTCTGTTTTCGGTATATGTGTGCAGGTTCGAAGACCCACAGACACATGGACACACACCTCACATATACACACTCACACACACACTCACACACCACACAAACACACACACCACATCCTCCTCTGCTTTCTATATATGTGTGCAGGTTCAAAGACCCACAGACACATGGACACACACACACACACACACTCACACATTCACACACACACACACCATGGTGCTGACAGGCTCCATGGACTTTCCTGCCAGGGATCCAATCACATGAGGCTCTTCCTGAGAAGACATTGTGATGAGATTCTCTGGCAAGTTAGAGTCACCTGAAAGAAATGGCTTCCCTGAAGAAGAAAGTATTCCAATGGCCTGACTATCAGTTGAATGAAAACAGAAAAAAAAGTTTTCACTCTCCTGTCAGGGACATTAGGCCAGACAACGTACTGCTTGCATCCTTTTCCCCAAAAGAAATCTTTATCAGTAACGACAAATGCTAAATTCAGCTGCTCAACCAGCTTTTACCAGAGCCCGCAGTGTGGCAGAAGTAGTATCAGGGTGCAGGACCTCAAAAACAAACAACAAAAAAACAAAACTGGCTAACTCATAAATAATGTACACAAGCCAGGAACTCATGAGAGCTGTATGGGAACGGCATAGCCAACTGGTGGCAACGTTTTTAGAGTTGACGCGTGCCCAAAGGAGAACTCAGGAGTGTTTGAGAAAGCAAATTCAATTCCGGGAGAAAGGCCAAATGAATCTGCGTTTCTTGAAGAAAGCTTGGGACAGGCTTGCCGCACCCTCGTGCTCGGGGGCCTCAACCCTGCTCTTTCCCTTAAAGCCCTGACATGAGAACGAGGAACGAAATTAAAGGACCATCCATTCAGTCCATTAGAGCATAAAACATGGGCACCTACCATGCTGCCGAACACGAGAGGCAATTTAAAGAACTGAGTAAAACAGTTCAGCCAATAGACGCCATTTCAGTCAGTCACAGAAAGTAAGTCTTTGAACAGGCAGGTGATGAAAAATACAGAGCTGACTCACGGCAGTTTACAAGCTGCCTGGTTGTTAATCTGGGACCATTGCAATCAAAGGCAGAGGAGATAATGACCTCAGCCCCCTCTGAGATCTTTGATACTAAAACCTCTGTGCTGGTTTTACCATCAATTACTTCCCACAAAGTGGCATGGAGAAGCAACAGAGAATCATGGCGTACAGTTGGAAAACTTCCAATTTACAAATATTATAACTTCATGTCGAGTGTTCTCACACCCATTTCTAATGTTTCTATTTTTTAAAAAAATGACACCCAATCCTTAGATTTAAGGGCAAACGTATGATAATCTCTCTGATGAAGAATTTTACATGTAAACTGCAGATCAAGTTTATTGCCGGTAGGGAAGTTGCAGCCATAAGATGGAGAGGAAGCTGCTTCTTATAATATGATAATTGAGTCTGCTTTAATTTTGGTTTCAGGTTCGATGTCTAATATAAATAACTGGAAAATGAACTGTGAGAATTCAACCAAGTTTTTTTTTTCAGGAAAAAAATGCTGATACGTATAACCTTGAATCACAGAAGCACACCTAAAGCATTCGTTGTAAAATTAGGAAGAAAAGGGGGATCAAAATATCTACG
Source organism: Mesocricetus auratus (assembly GCF_017639785.1). Classification (NCBI taxonomy): domain Eukaryota; kingdom Metazoa; phylum Chordata; class Mammalia; order Rodentia; family Cricetidae; genus Mesocricetus; species Mesocricetus auratus. The sequence continues at coordinate 62,961,207 of NW_024429198.1, forward strand.
TTCCCGTGCCGGATATTTTGATGTGATGAGCCCTCTGAAATTTCCAGTTCAGGGTATCAAGAAAGAGCAAGGGGCCAAGAAGCTCGGAAGTTTGTGAAGAGGAGACTTGGGCACCTTCTCTCTCACGCGTGCGCGTTCAAGGTTGGTACCATCTCCAGAGCGCTTCAGAACCGGAAGGAGGCGAGCCCTCTTTGTCTCTGCCTTCTTTACTCCTAACTATTTCGTGTATGAGTGTACACGAGACCTACTGATGCTTGTCACCATGCTGCACGGCAGGGCCGAACGTTTTGTGTCCACTTGAACCTGGTTTAGCCCCACAGGGGATGGGTGCTTTCCCTAAACGACATTTCACTGAGGTCACCGCGGATACACACACAGCCGTAAATCGTAAGGCAGGGAAGTGGCGCACACTTAACTTTGGTAATATTTTGTAAAACCGAATTGTACCACTCACAGGGTGTGGTCGCTATAGTAAGTGTGCCCTGTCCAGGGGTCCCTGGTTCTATTTTAACTCATGTGGGAGTGTTTACTTCTAAACTATTTTACAGTCAGTGTGGGTTCATGTACCCACCGCCACTGCCAAGGTATTAGACAGTTCAATGGCCATGAGGAAAATGTGCTCCCCGCGTTGAAACTCTACTTATCCCTGCCTCTGGAAGCCACTGTCCCTTTTTCTAAAAGTCTGTCTTTAAAAAAAAATGTTGCATAAATGATGTAATAAAATTTCAGAGACTGAGCCGGGCGTTGGTGGTGCACACCTTTAATCCCAGCACTAGGGAGGCAGAGGCAGGCGGATCTCTGTGAGTTCGAGACCAGCCTGGTCTACAGAGCGAGTTCCAGGACAGCCTCCAAAACAATACAGAGAAACCCTGTCTCGAAAAACCAAAAAAAATTTTTTTTCAGAGACTGACTTCACATACCACTCTGATACTTCAGAAATTCATCCACGTATTGTATCTATCTATAGCTTGTTCCTTTTCGTTGCCAACTAGTATTCCAAGTTATCTATTTACCACAGTTCACTTAACCTTTAGGTTGTTACTACAAATAAAGCTACTATGAACACTATGTGTTTCTATATGGATTGTGGGGGTGGGGGGAGCTTTGCTTTTGGTTTGGGGACTTTGATAGTTTGAGATAGGGTCAGTCCAGTGTCAAGCATGTCATGTAGCTAAGACAGACCTTGATCTCCTGATCCTTCTGCCTCAGCCTCTTGAATACTGGGATTTCTGCATGCACAACCATTATGCCAGCATGTACACATTTTTCCATGAGTGTAAACTTTTGTTCTTTTGGGATAAATTCCTGAAAAGAAATGCTGAGTTGAACGTCATGACATTCCTAAGGAAGTGACCCTACTTTCCCAGATGGACTACTGTTTTATAGTGGTACAAAAGGACCTGGGTGACCAGGGTTCTCAGTATTGCCTAGCATTTGGTGTTGTCTCGAGTTTTTGATGCAGCTGTTCCAAAGGGTGTGCAGTGCCGTGAAGCTAGCTTTATAAAATAAGATAAATATTTGTTCTATGAGATAGGAGGAGACAGCATCCAAGTCCTGACAGCAATATAGGAGAATGCCGAGGAAGAGAAATAGGCTTAGGAAAACATCCATGCATGAGGTCACGTTTGAGCAGGTCTTCAGAAATGGCAGACAATGGAAGAACAGATGTGTCACAGTAAGTAAAAGATTCCAAAGGATGGCGAAGGCAGAGGAGTGTGGAAATGGAGAGGAAGGCTGTGTGTGTGCAGCCCAGTGTACCCGGTTTGTATGGAGGGACGGGGAAGTGAAGGGAGAAGATACGTGAAGCTCTGTGTACCGCACCAGGGATGCCAAAGTGCCCCTCGGTAAGTGGTAATCAGCTAGAGACAACCACAGGGCTGTACCCAGTCAGTCCCCACGGGCCACTGACGGCGCTTCATGCTGTCCTCCAGATTCATACCTCTCTTTCCGGTCTCACACACACTCTCCTCCTCTCCCGCCAAACCTCCCTAAGTTGTTTTCATTAACCCAGCTATTTTTGTAATGCCTTGATGGTGTTACTTCTCTCTTCCAAAATCTTCACTGGCTTTCTTCTCTTTGTGGAAGAAAGTCTGAGCTCAGGTGCGTTCAAGAAAGCCATGACCCTCCCACGTCCCTGTAGAAATACACACTCCAAGTTTATGGTTACCATTAGGTGATTCCTATTCCCCACGTGGCTAGTGGTTTCTCCAGCTTCTTAGCTAAAAACTTGCATTTGCCGTGACTGTTGCTCCAGCCTGAGCCAATGTTCCCGCTCCATAAGAAGTCAGGGTGCTTCTTATTGTCTTGCTCCTCACGGCTTGTTCAGCGCGCTTTCCCATAGAGAACCCAAGACCGGCAGCCCAGGCACAGCACCACCCACCATGGGCTGGGCCCTCCTAATCAATCGCTAATTAAGAAAAACACCCTGCAGGCTTTCCGATTGCCCACACTTATGGAGTCATTTATTTTCTTAATTGGGGTTCGCTCCTTCCATATAACTTTAGACATAAAGCTAGCAAGCACAACATCCAGATAGTATTTTCTCTCCTATTAGATTCGCCAGACATGGTTCTCACAGATTTGTGCAGACACAGGAAGTGAGTTGACCTTCAGCAAGGTCACCCGTTTGCGACACTTTCCTGTAGCCATACTTTTTTGTCAAGATGGCCAGCTTGCAAATAATGACAGGGAGACTTATTATTAGTTATGAAAGCCTGGACTTAGCTCAGGCTTTCCCCCAACTAAGTCTTTTAACTGAATTAAACCATAATTTTCTTAGTCTGTGTCCCACCACATGGCTTGGTAACCTCGTCTTCCCTTCTTTTCTTCATTCATGATACTTGAATGATTTTTTTATTCATTTTCCATACCGACCACAGTTCCCCTCCCTCTCCTCCTCTCCCCCAGCCGAACGAGCGCACTGCCATAAATGACAGCGCTTCCGCAGAGTGAGGTCAAAGTGACTGCTGATTGCTTCTAAGATGTGGCCAAACTTTTTCTACTAGCTTTCATTTAACGTAAGTAAAATATGTCAGAAACTTTAGGACAAATATGTAATGGGAGAACTTATTCCACGATGATGGGCCAATGAAAGCATTGTGATTTATCAGAAAAGACTGGACCTCCCTTGTCATGTTTTAATTTATGGAAATCATCCTCTAAACCAAGACCAACTAAATGTTACCTTTCCCTCCAATCCAGTCATCATTCCTTTCCTACAGCATGCCATGACACCAACATCTCTGCTTTAAATTAAAGGGACGTATGTTACTGTGATGTAACATGTTTCAAATAAATAGCACAAGCACACAAAGTTTAAAATAGAATTTGCACAGTCATTGGGAGCTGATTGCTAGGAACCTAGTCAGCTATTTAGAGTTCTCATAAAAGTTTGGTTTTTGTTTGTTTTATTTCCTCCAGCCAGGCAAATATCCTTAGTTTTGAAAGAAAATAAAAAATCATACCTGTCATGACTCTTACTAACTACTTAAATCATAGCCAGCATCTAAAATGCATCTTTTTACAGGTCTTTTAATCAGACTTTAGTGGATTTACCAGAGTCCATTTAGTCCATCATACCGGACACTCTAATACAGCACTAACAGAGTTATATTTATTTAGAAAACAGTATTTCACATCCCCGGACAGTCTGTTACCTAAGACATGTTTAGTCTAAAATGAAGCACAATCATGAATATGGTAATTATGGCCAGGATTCTGACCCCTCAAGGCTCCCTGGGCCCCAGAGAGCACCCTGAGTCAGCCCTGTGGTCTACAGGGAGGAGGAGGAATGAGTCTGAGGCTGGGGCTGAGCTCCACAGAGGGTGTGTGGCCCCACACGGACGACCAGCTAATGGAGCTGAGTCATCGCTGTCTGTAAACCAAGCCAAGGTCTGATTCCCAAGTGGAACAGCTTTCCCAGGACTCTCTGCAGGCCACAGCCTGGCTCCAATACACATGTGACCCCTGGGACAGAGCCCGTGGCTCTGCACCCTTCAGAAGCCTCCCGGGAAGTGCCCATACCCTGAGACTTAAGTCAGAGCATAAAACTAGAATGCTTAGTGGGACCTCTAGCAGAGGTGCAGAGGCCTCCATCACCTCACGGGTAGGAAGGGCTTCTTTAAGCTTCTCCCGTATTCCGTGTTGTCAACTACGTGTGTGTCTAAGTCCAATTTGGGTCCCATTCTTCCCTTTCCTGTAAGTTTGCTCACTGAATGGCTTTATGCCTCTGGACTCTTTTACAATTTTTCCTTTCATCCTTCATGACTGAAATTCAAATAGGATTAAGGCTAGCTAAGAGTTCCTTTTTAATAAGGCTAAATAAAGCCTAGCCCAAGGGAGACTTCTGTTCCCTTCTCATTTGCTCTATTTCCTGTGTTCATTTTGGGGGGAGCTCTGACTACAGAGTGCTGAATATATAAGATACATGTACTTTAATTGTTCACTTACTTAGCTTCTAAGACTCATCTCTAGTCAGTCATCTTCCTAGCTGTTTCCCCCTCTTCCTCTTCCTCTCCCACCTTCTTCATCCTCTTCATTGACTCCGTTCTTCTTTCTTTTGCTTTTAACGATAGTAGCAAATTAACTCTCTCCGGAGATTTTTAAGATGATTCTTTGTTTAAGTTTCCATCTGGTGCTTGTATGATTGCCCTTAGAACGTTGTATGTGTGGTTCCTTTACTTCCCTGTGGCCTATCCTCTGGTGTGAAAGTGATCTCTGGTGATAGGTGAATTTTTAAACACAGCTGGTTCGGCCACCATAGCAGTGACAGAAGTCACATGTTTCTCTTTGAATGAAAAGTCTACTTCTCTATTCCATACAAATGAGTAAGCTCAATTGGACAGTGTATAATAAGGTTCATAGAGTCTAAGCCAGAAGGCAGACTATAAGCCTACCTTCTCTCACTCAACTTAGGAAGATGTTTGTTGCATCAAGGGAGTATGTCAAGATTTCAACTCCTGGCCAAGCAGACCGTCCCTCATTTTTTTTACTTTCCATGTCCAGGAACATCTCAAGTTGTTACATCACCTTCTGCCTTTTTTAACTTGGATGCTTGTTGTATAGCAATTTCTTCTGAACTGTAATGCTCCATTCTAGACACAGACTCCTTAAGGCTTGGGAAGTACAAATAACTTAGAAGCCTGGAGAAGTAAGCAACTCACAAGTCTCAGGAGGTTCCTAAAAGTTACAAGATTCATAAAACCCCAATGCTATATAAGCAATAACAACTACTGAGAAATGAGGCTTTCCAACTGGCTGAGCTGCCTGAACATCTGTCTGAAAGTCCTTCAGGTAATCCCAAAGATGTGGCTTTTGTGAATCACTGTCCATGATGGGATGAGTTTCTGATGATACAGTTGCCTGTGAGTCATCCAGACTCCTACAATAACTCTGCAGGGTAAAAGGGCCAGGCAAAGAAACCCACCCTGGCCCTGAGACCAGAGTTGGTGAAAGAAACACACCCTAGCCCTAAGACCAGAACCAGTGAAAGAAACACACCCTGGATCTGAAACCCAAGCCAGTGAAAGAAACACTTTAGCCCTGAGAAATGTACCCCAACTCTGAAACCAGAGCCAAAGAAACACACTTTGACCCTAGACCAAGAGCCAGCAGAAGAAATATGCCTTAGCCTTGAAAATAGAGTAAAAAGGCTTAAAAGGGCCAGTGAAGGAGACCAGAGCCAACTCTGCCCCTGACCAACTAAACCAACCAATCCACGAGCTGGAAAACTAACCAATCCCTGAGCAGAAAATCTTCTCCCTGGAAAAACTCCACCCCTTTATAAGCCTCTCTGACTGTTCAGTTGCTGGCTGTCCTTTCCCACCCTGGCAGAGGCAGCTACTCTCCTGGGCTCCTCCTTCCCAAATAAATCTCTTTATTAAAAGAGTTAGGGTGAAGATCTTTCACTGGTGTAGAGCAGAAGATCCTTTGCTGAGATGTTCCCTTAGGGGGAGGTAGAGCAGAAAAACCAGAAGAAACAGTTACATCTACTGGGCGCCTCCCTTAGGGGCAGAGCGGCGAAAGTGACTTTTCACCGGCTCTGGAAGAGATTGCTACATTTCTGCAGGGGCTCCCCTTCAGCAGAGTAAAGCAGAAGTAACATCTTGGGCGGGAACTGCTGAGCAGAAGAAGACATTTCCTTGGGGGAACGGAGCAGAGCTAAGTTGTAATGGCTCTCTCTAGGAGACAAGCAGGATTGCTGCATCCTTCGGGGAGACCAGACCCCCCCACACTGCACCCAGCCTCACTTATTGCCTGACTCCGGGACAAGTCAGGATACCTTTCCCTCCAAAGCTGTCCTGTTGCAGCTTCAGGTACAGCCTAACTTCCCAACAAGTCAGGATACCTTTCCCTCCAAAGCTGTCCTGTTGCAGCTTCAGGTACAGCCTAACTTCCCGACAAGTCAGGATACCTTTCCCTCCAGAGCTGTCCTGTTGCAGCTTCAGGTACAGCCTAACTTCCCGACAAGTCAGGATACCTTTTTCCCTCCAGAGCTGTCCTGTTGCAGCTTCAGGTACAGCCTAACTTCCCGACAAGTCAGGATACCTTTTTCCCTCCAGAGCTGTCCTGTTGCAGCTTAAGGTACAGCCTAACTTCCCGACAAGTCAGGATACCTTTCCCTCCAGAGCTGTCCTGTTGCAGCTTCAGGTACAGCCTAACTTCCCGACAAGTCAGGATACCTTTCCCTCCAGAGCTGTCCTGTTGCAGCTTCAGGTACAGCCTAACTTCCCGACAAGTCAGGATACCTTTCCCTCCAGAGCTGTCCTGTTGCAGCTTCAGGTACAGCCTAACTTCCCGACAAGTCAGGATACCTTTCCCTCCAGAGCTGTGACACTCACAAACCTCCCCCTCTGCTCTACAGGGAAATCCCATAAATTCACTGGTTCATCGCGTTGGGCTTTGGTGGAATTGTTTCTTTGTTCTATCATCAGTGCCCTAACTGCAGTGAACCAGACAGACACTTGGTCATTTTTCTAGGAGAGGGGCAATCACTCGTAAGTCATAAGCCAAAAATCTATGTGTGGACTGCAACATTAGCCATTGACATCACCTAGCTGTGATAGAAACCCAAAAATGAGGACATTGGTTCCTCCTTATCCTACCTCCAACTCCTTTCTCAGGAATAAATAGGGAGCGAGCTACAACCTATAACAAGACATTGTCTTCAATGTACTCATACACCCAACTTGATCTTGAGTTCACAAGAGATCACTCTACACGGACAAAAGCACAAATATCGAAAACTGAACAGTGATCTTCGTAAAAAGTTACCGCTAAGACGCTCAGAATATAACAAAATTTAAAACTGTGACTATGTGAATAATATGAAAAATAACAAAAATTACCATCATTATTTAACTAATTAAATTAGCACTTTCAAATTGGTCATTGAGTAAAGCACAGCCCCTAAAATCATGAATTATTTAAACGACCGTTAAAATGAAAAAGAAAGCTAATACTCATGGTAGTGGAAGATCCTACCATGTACAAACGATATAGGCAAAAATCCGGCTTAGAATGGAGGCAGGATCACACACAGAGAAAACAAAGTCCATTGAGGTAGCCTAATTGTAAAATGTTTTCAGTGGTGTTTATGTGTATAATCCAATGTTGGGTTTGGGGACAGAAATGTCTTTCACAATTAAATCACACAGATACAAGCCATTTCTAGCAGGATGAAAAATAAATGCTGTACTCATAAACAAACAAAAAATGCTGTACCCGTTTATCGGAGCTGCCATAGCAAGCTGTCATGCCGGGGAACCAGACAACAGCCCGTCCTAGTCCTCACGGCATTGGATACGTAAAGCCATACGCTACAGAGGTTTTCTTAGAAAGCTACATGTTTTTAAGTCCATCTTTTGGAGATGAAAACCTCTTTCCAACTCTGCTTCGTATCTCTCAGATATGAAGGGGTGTAGGTTTCATTGCCCCCCCAGTTTTTTGGTACATACATGAAGGTGAGTTTTTGATATTGGCCTGCAGATGTCACTGCCTAGGATGGCTTAAGTGGTTTCCTCTGTGTATTTGCTGGTGTGTCTGACGACTCACGGAAGCCCCTTCACCACTCACTGACAGTTTTTCTTTCTCCAACTGTCCTGCTTTTACTTCTCACAATCCATACTTACAGTTACTTTGGGCATCTGTAGGTAAACAGGGATGTGGGGACTTGGTCTCACAGCACATCTGTCTGATGGTGAAAACTCTCCTGTCTGGTGTTAGCTGAAGTTCCTACTGAAAGGTGTCACCCATGTTAAATGCACTATGGGGCTGGTTACAAATTCGGTTATGAAGTTCAGAGACAAGTAACCCCCCAAATGGCTATTTATTTCCTATTTTTTTCTTATGGCTTCCCATCCTTGTGACTACTGGCAAATCCTTGGAATGTACAGACTCCCAGCTTCCATCAACCCCGAGACTAAGAACGCCATCACAATATCACCGGAGGCTTCTAACACACTCCTGTTTTGACATAATTCACCCCCTTCATGCTGTCATTGGTACACTTGAACAGTGCCTTATATATATATATGACTCTTGTTCTATTGCTATAACAAAGAAGACTTCCTAAGACTGTTATGATGGCGGAGCACGCAATCTCAGGTCACCTGAATCCCTGTTCCCTATGAGGCTGCGAGAGGCTCAAATAAGCATGAGTATTGAATATTAGTCAGTCTTCTGATTGTTTACTTTTTGGATATTAAGCCTACAGATCAACTCCTTTGTTTTATTGTGGGGTTTTTTTGTTTTTTTTAGTTCAAGTATCATAACCCATTTCTTACTTAAAGGTAATTCTTCCCCTATGAAAGAATAATCTGTATGTTTAACACACATAATTTAACCTATGTTTTACGTGTAACGTTGGTAGGCCTGGGAAGTTATTTATTGAGAATAAATGTATGGATATTTGACAGATTTTAGAATGATCATCAGCAAATATGCAAGCACGCCTGACGCATACTAAGGGCTCAGTGAAGTTGCATGCCCATGTTTTCACCTACACGAGAGCCGCTCCAGCCTTAACTGGGATGGTTTGCAGTGGGAAAGCTAAAACGTAAAGTCCATGTGTTTCTGTACACTACCAGCACTGAGATAAGAATTTCCTAGAGATCTTAGATATGTCACTGTAGTCTGATCCTCAGGGTGAACACACAGGTGATTCCATTTTAGAATGAAATGCTAAAAGTTTTCTAAATCCTTTGTGTGCCTACAGGGAGTTGAAGACATAACACCCTCAGTCAACTGCAGAGTCTCTCCCCAACAATCTTCTGTCTGGATCAAGGAGCAAAGACCACAGGAGGAACAATGACACGACACGTGAAACGCTCTGAGCATGGCTCTGCCACAGCGCAGTGGGTAATCCTGAGGGCTACATGGCTACAGATGTGAATTATGTGCATGGGCCCAAGTTTCAGAGAAAGTGTGTTTCTTTCTCTGGTCCTTCTTAGCCTTTTGGCTCTAGTTTTAGGGCCAGGGTGTATTTCTTTCACTGGCTCGGATTCCAGGGACAAAGTGTGTGTCTTTGGCTCTGCTCAGAGTGTGTGTCTTTGGCTCTGCTCAGAGTGTGTGTCTTTGGTTCTGCTCAGGGTGTGTGTCTTTGGCTCTGCTCAGGGTGTGTGTCTTTGGTTCTGCTCAGAGCGTGTGTCTTTGGTTCTGCTCAGGGTGTGTTTCTTTGGTTCTGCTCAGAGTGTGTGTCTTTGGCTCTGCTCAGAGTGTGTGTCTTTGGCTCTGTTCAGGCTGTGTGTCTTTGGCTGTGGCCCTTACCCTACAAGCACCATGGCACACTCAGTTGCTCATTCAGAGTCCTGTCTGTCAGAGTCCAGGGTCGCCGTGTGTTTCTGATTTAAAACTGTTTAACACTGGGGAAAGAGCCGACTGATGATAAGGACTTTGCCCCAGAGCTCTGTGTGCTCGTTCCGTGCTTTCTAACCATGACGAACCATGGCATGAACACTGTGCACAGGGGGGCGTGTTAGCCATGCTCTCACTGCGTGCTCCCAGCCGACACGGCGCTTATACTTTCCCTTGTCTATAAATTGTCATTCTTGGGTTTGCTTTAGTGGTGCCAGTATTTCACGAGGATGAATCAGAGTCTGAGGCCCTGACCATGCCTGGGAAATGCAGGTCTCCAGACTTCACTAGATTCGGCTGACCTTTCCATCTTGATGACACTGCGGGTGGAGCACTGGCCCCTTGGGAGTCCCTTTGAGCTTTCCCATTCCCTTCCCGCCCCCTGCTGACATGAGTTCTGTGCCAGAAGCTGACTCTTTTCCCTTCCTCCTTGTTGCATGCCCATTTTTATCTCCAGTTGTTATTCTATTCCAGTGCTAGAGGGTTTCCTGGAAACCATGGTTTTGTTGAATTTGCAGTTGTTGCTAGTAGAGATTGTGGTCATATGATGAGCCCAAACCAGGGTCCAGTTCTTACTTCTCCAGCCAACTGTGTCTAGAAACAATTGATACTTGACAGCTATTTAAGTGGCCTTCCAATGAATCCCCCCCAGAATTGTGCAGGCTCACTTGTGACCCTCCCAAGAGTTCGCTGCAATTGCTACTGCCCAAACCTGCCAACAAAACCAAGTCTGTCTGTTTCATGAGTCTTGCATGAATGCATGAATCTGGATTCAATAAAGCAGATTTCTGCTGGCCTGTCAAAAAATCAACCCCACAAATGATTAAATTTTTCTCATGTTGTCTTCCAAACATGAACTAGGCTTTCCAGTGATTTATCTTGGCAAAATATGAGCATAGCAAGCCAGAGGCATGCTGGGTAGGAAACCCATCATTAGTCATCAAAGAGGTGACTCAGTTTACTTGACATTAGCCTTTGGTCTTTGACCAAACACACAGAGACGTTTACTTATTGACAAAACAGACTAAAGGCATTTTAAAAAGAGAGAGACGTGGGAAAAAGAGAGGAAGGACATAAATAAGAAGTTCAGAACTTTTGGCCTGTGAGTCAGAGTGAATGTTACATCTCGGCTCAAATATGGGTAGAAATTGTTTTATGTTATATTATTTTTGTAATCACCTTTCTAAAAGCACACTCCCCAAGGTGATTGCTACATCTCAAGATACCTTAAAGTAAAAACATTAGGGTTATTTAGTAGCTTTATTTATTTATTTATTTTGGTGTTTCAAGACATGGTTTCTCTGTGTGACAGGTCTTGCTGTCCTGGAACTCACTCTGTAGACGGGGCTGGTCTTGAACTCATAGGGATTCACCTGCCTCTGCCTCCCGAGTGCTAGGATTAAAGGCGTGCACCACCACCACCTAGTTAATAGTTATTCTTAAAATCATTATTTCTCCAATGTATGCATTGGTATCTGAATCCTATTAAACATCTTATCTTTAAAAAAATTTTAAGGCAGAGAAAGAAATTTTCTGCATAAGTCAGTGGCTTTCAATCACTTTAAAAGCAGGGGTTACATTGCCTGAGAGAATGTTTATATTGACTCCATTTTGGAAAGTCCATTTTTCCCCAAGTTAGAAGACTCATCCACAGTTAATAAACAATAACATTTACTTTTTATAGTTTGGTTTGTCTAGAAGATGTCCTGCTTAACACAGATGTTTCAGTGAGCTGTCACTTTTGTGTGGATGAAGAGCCTCATACCATCTCTATGAGCACACAGCTAACATGAAAGAATTTACACAGAGGATGATGTCATTTCTTGGACCTCATTCATAGGAAAAATAGTGCCCTCTGCTACTAATTTTAGTAACAAAAGAGAAAACGCGAACCGGTGTACAATTGTGAAAGCAATAACTGACAGCAAGAGAACTGCAAATTAGATGATGGATTCTTTGAAAATAAAAACATTTTTATCATTTTCTAAAAATCACTCTACAGAAGCACAGGCAATGAAAGTTTTAATTGCAGTGCAACTAAGAAACTCACACGTCCCTAAACCAAATGCATGGCCCAGAGATCACATGGGACAATGGAAAAATGGATCACATACACAGAGATCACATGGGACGGCAGGAAATGGACATCTTGATGCAGGTGAGACACAGAAAGTTCTGCTCTCCAGAGTTCTGGAAATTTTCAAGCGCAGTCAGCAGTCATGGATGAAGCCGCCTTCGGGAGCTACATCACAGAACTCCAGGTGCCTACTCCACAGCTGGGGTGCTACACCTCTGCTAATACACCCCAAAAACTTAAACAGAGGGCTCTAGACCAGAACACTACTCACAGAGCAGGCTGTGGTGTGGTGTCTTCCTAGAACACTAGAATCATTGTTGTAAACATGAAAACCTCCAATCCACTCTGCCTCCCGTATCCGCCGTGCTGAAAGTCCCAGAGAAGGAAGTTGAACACATGTCACAACAAAAGAGCCTCAGAAACATGCAACTTCGACGAAAAGGCTTCAGTCTCCAGCAGCCTGTGTCACTCAAACACACGGATGCAGCTGGTTTGTTTTGCTGTTTTCCTCTGATGTTTGAACAGTTAAGGGCTACCAGGCACCTGAGGAATGTGAGAGAGAGAGACGGATATACGGGCAGTCTCACTGGGCTTTGCAATAACCACAGCTCATAAACTTAAAGCGAATGGCAGAGCAAAGGAGTTTGTGCCGCGCCCGTGGAATTCTTTTATAATATGAAATCCAAGCATATATTTCCTGCTCTCTGGAAACAAGCAAAGCCCCATCTTCATAATGTGTCTTCAGTGGTAGACGGAGTACTCGCTTGTGTAATTGCCTACCTTGTAGTAGTACTTTTAATAAAGAGGAGAGAATGTCTTAGCTGTTACATGAAGGAAGCTTGGAGCAAAAATACCACAACGCTAGGAAATCCCCTGTTTCTGTGCACATTCATGAATACCGTTAGTGACACAAAGAAAATAAAAATAGTCTTTAGGTGCACACTCATTGCAGATATACGCATTAAAATCTTCCTATCCTGGAGCTCAGAGAAGAGACCCATGTTAAATATAAATAATTAATAAATTTGATGATGCTTTATTATATAAATTAGGAACATTTTCCCCTGTTATACTAAAAAGGGAAATAGTCCATAATGTAGCGTTAAAAAGCATGATGGCAACATTGCTACATGGAATGTGTAATCGTCAATTTAAATTGGAAACATAGAAAGTTGGCATAAATATGACACCCTGGTAGCAGTATCAGCAGTGAGCCATTTTACACCTGCCCTGGGATCTTGGCTATGGAGACCTGGGTGAGCAGTCCCTCTGTTTCAAGTCACAGGGCTTGGGCTGCATCCCTGAGCAGCTCAACATCGCAGACACCCAATGGTGTCTGTTGAATGATTTTAAAATAACAGGCTGACTAGGCAAATGAATCTCTGACCTTGTCTAACGCGAAGTCCAGGAAGTACAGACCTTCTGCACAGATAATCGCTAATCCGGATTTAACGACTTCCAAGAATGGGTGGATATTCCCAGGCACCTTCCATGGAATAAAGAATACATCCAATTAGATTGACCTAATCCAACCAGAATGTGCTTATAATATACTTAGTGCTTGTTTGGAGATTCCAAATACAATTAAATCGGCATGTTCCTTGTCACCTAGGAACTGATCCAATGATGGCAGTATAACAAGGGAACATTTTAAGAAAACATGAACAAACAAACACTTATATAACAGAAAATTTAAGTGTGTGTTTGTGTGTGTGTGTAGATCCACATTGGCTCATGAAACCAATAATGGTGTCTTTGTGCAGCCTTTGACTCGTGGAATCATCATCTGTGATAGTCAAGCACTATAGACACTTACACAGTTAGACATCAGTGAGAGACAGTCACTTACACAGTTGGAGACACAGGGTCCTCACCTTTGGTCCACTGTAGGCAAGGTCATACTTCTGGAAATTTCTCCCACACATTAAAACTGAACACCCTGGAATCCTGATCTTTGCATGCTTTGCTGATGCTTCTTAATACTCTATAAATTCCTTTCCATGTTAGAGGGGTGTGGTTTTATTGTTTCCTTGTTTCATTAGCTTTTATTTGTGTGTGTGTGTGTGTGTGTGTGTGTGTGTGTGTGTGTGTGTAATGGGTATCAAATCAGGGTCTCCCAGAAAGTCCCGTAGCTTTCACAAAGGGACACATGCCCCACCCTGCAACGTGCATTCTTCCCGCCAGCCGCCTGGGTCCTGTTGCTGCTTTGGCCCCCAAATAACACACAGGACGCTGTATTAACTGTGAAGCTGTCAGCCGTTTGCTTGATTTCTTATCGGCTAGCTCTGACATAAATATTAACCCATAACTGTTCATCTGAGTATTTCCACACGGTCTTCTCTCACCAGAGGAAGGGTCCGACCATGTTGCTTTTCATGTTGACTGACTGCGTCTCCCTTTCCCAGAATCCTCCTCGACTCCTAGTCCCACCTCTCTTGCTTCCCTCTTGGCCAAGAGTGCTTTATTCATCAACCAGAGAGAGACACACACACAGAAGGACTCCCATCACCGCCCAGACACCACTTGTTTCAGGGTTTTCCCTTCCTTCAACAATGTAGAGCTTGCCCCTGTCAGAGTGGCTAAAATCAAAAACACTAACGACAGGTTATGCTGGAGAGGATGTGGAGAAAGGGGAACACTCCTACACTGCTGGTGGGAATCCAAACTCATACAGCCACTTTGGAAATCAGTATGGTGGTTTCTCAGGAAAATGTGAGTCAGTCTACCTCGGGATCCAGTGGTTCCACTCTTAGGCATATACCCAAAGGATGCACATTCATACAAGGACATCTGTTTAATCAGAAAGAATTAAATCTTGAAATTCATAGGCAAATGGATGGAACTAGAAGAAACCATCCCAAGTGAGGTAACCCAGTCACAAAAAGACAAACATGGTATGTACTCACTCATATAGGGATTTTAGACATAGAGTAAAGGAGTACCAGCCTACAATCCACACCTCCAGAGAAGCTAGGAAACAAGGAGGACCCTAAGAGAGACATACATGGTCCCCCTTAGAAGGGGAAAGTGACAAGATCTCCTGAGCAAATTGGGAGCATGGGGGGAAGGGAGAGAGTTAAGAGAAAGAGAAGGAGAGAAGAGGAGGGGAGAGGAGGACATGAGGGATCAGGAAGACTGAGTCAGGGGAAGAATAGAGGAGAGCAAGAAAAGAGATACCACAATAAAGAGAGCCATTATAGGTTTGAAGACAAATGTTCAGAGAGACACAAGGATGACCCCAATTAACAATCTAAGCTATAGTGGAGAGACTACCTTAAATGCCTTTCTCTGATAATAAGATTGATGACTACCTTAAATGCCATCCTAGAGCCTTCATCCAGTAGCAGATGGAAGCAGAAGCAGACACCCACAGCTAAACACTCAGCTGAACTCTGGAATTCAGATGCAGATAGGGAGGAGTGATGAGCAAAGGGGTCAAGACCAGGCTGCAGAAACCCACAGACACAGGTGACCCGAGCAAGTGGGAGCACACGGACTCCAGTCATAAAACTGAGAACCAGCATTGGACCAAACTAAACCCTCTGAATGTGGGTGTCAGCTAGGAGGCCTGGGCAGTATATGGAACCTCTAACAGTGGAACCAGTATTTAGCCCTAGTGCACAAATGAACTTTGGGAGCCCATTCCCCATGGAGGGCTACTCTCTCAGCCTAGATAAAATGATATGACAGACTTTGATGATCCCCCATGGAAGGCCTCATCCTCCCTGGAGAGTGGGATGGGGGTGTTGGTAGGAGGCATGGGAGGATGGGAGGGAGAGGGAACTGGGATTGATATGTAAAATAAGATTGTTTCTAAATAATAATAATAAAGAAAAGAAAACTAAATTTTTTCATGTGTCTGAATTGTTTAATAATCCTAGAGGTTCTCCTCTAAATAGTCATCAGCTTTTTTTGTACAGTGACAATAATTAATAATCATTAAAGGACTTGTCTGCCCGCTGATTGTATTAAATTCTTTATGTGCATTTCCATTTCTCAAACTGCTCAGAGCAACTGCATTAGGTATAACAACAACAACAAAAACTTTTATCTGAAAGTCTGAAAACACCCAAATCATATTGAATTGTCATCCTTTTTAAGTACTGGTGTTCTAGCGGGACCATTTGCTGCAGCATGCGGCGCCAAGGGCACTGCGAGCCCCACAGCTGCAAGCGGCAGGCCTGCGGGTACAAGACGGAAGCGTGTGCTTCATAAGGGACGGCAACAGACGAGCCTCTCTCACGGACTCCTCTACAAGGCGAAACTTCTGTAAATGCTGCGGAACGAAACGGACGGCA